>NC_085047.1:93235618-93835618 GCF_963662255.1 Cinclus cinclus | reverse complement strand
TATTAGATCTCTCCAATTTCTCTGTGGTATGGTATCTTCACCATTTGTTTTTCTCACCTCAACCCCAGCCAGGTTTTCTGAGAGAATAAATAGGAAATAGTTAACATTCAACTAAAAATTCAGAAAGAAGCACATTGTGTATGATAAGAGGTGTGAAAGGATTCAAAGTAGGTTCAGATGCACAAATGGTCATGTCAGTATATTCCCACACCTCAGAGAAACACCTATTTATGTAGGATATCCCTTTATATACATGCTTACTTCCATTCCATAGACATTTGATAACATCCTACATTTCAGCATAGGAAATAGGTGACTGCTGCAAACAATAGGAGAGAGAAGAAATATGAGCATGCCATTTCTAAGCACACTACTTAATGCAGATAAACCATAGGAATCCAAATAAATCAGAGCTCAGTTTCTTATTCACTAATTAATAACTGGAATACCCACTGCCATTGGAAGCTAGTGGCTTCCCCCAGAGTTGTGGTATAGTATTGTTAGAGGGGTGCTCAGGGAAGAGCAGGTAGAAGGCAGCTTCATGAGCTATACTGGGAAGGTGCTCCTTAACCTGTTCAAAATGTGAGAAGAAAAAACCAAGGGCGCCAAAAATGACTTGCCAGTGCAGCAGGGCACTGATAGCAGAAGGAGTTTAAAACTGGATTTGCTGTAATTTATCTCTTCTTTGGCTCTGCCAATCAACCAGCAGTGCCTCCATGCCAGAATGACTTCTTTGCATCCTAGGTAGAGTGCTTGAACCTTGTTTGCTTCAGCGCATGTGGCTGAACTTTGCCAGCAGCTTCCTGCAAGGCACGTGGCTGTCAAGGAACTCTTCACCCCAGGTACTACTGTTAACAGGAGAAAGAGAAGGCAGCATGCAATACTATTCCTTATCTGCCCTGCTGAACTCTGAACTGGAACTTAATCTTCCTTGTTTTGCAGAATATCACTGAGGCCTGGATAATACCTCCTTACTTTATCCAAATATCTGACTATCTGGTTTCCTGCCATCCTTTTGTTAACCTGAAGATTTTCTTGCCTAAATACAAATGGGCTTTGATGATTGATTAAGAATTAAACAAGTCTGATTGTAAATATATTTGTCAGGCAAGGCATTTCAGGACATTTTGGTACCTCATAGTCTGCAAAATCTCAGCAATTATTCATCTTGAAATACTGGAGTATCTTGTTTCCAAAGTAATGTATCAGAAGAGAAAAATCAAACAAAAATCTCCTACTGATCATCACACAATAAGTGTAAAAAGATACATTAAGCTTGAATATTTGTGCTTAATGGTTGAAGTAGATAAAACTCTTAACTCTAAGTTAATCCCTCAGGTGTGAAGAAAAAATTTGATATGATCATGCAGTTGAACCTCAGACAAACATCTTGTGAAGACTCTTTGATGCTAATCCATCTGGAAGATATGAAGTAGTAAAGAGGAAATGCCAGACACCACTTTGGAAAGTTTTAATTTCATGTTATATTAATTATAATTCTATGCCAAAGATTTGCTTTTAAAATATGTCTTCTAAACAGAGGCAGCAGAGTTGATTTAAACTAGAGCCCTTTCTTAGACTTTGGTGAAATAAAAAAATCCAGTTAATTTTTTTGTGTTTTGTTCAGTTTCAAAATCACCATTGAAAGTGAGAAATTTTAAAAAGCACATAGGCCCAATGGGATAAGTTTACTGTCTCCAATTACTTAGATTACTTCTGTTCAATCTTTTCTGTACTATAGGACTTTTGGGAGACATCTTCTTGGATTGTTTACTGCCTAATCATAATTTTGAAAGACATTCTATATGTAAATAAGAAGGAAAGTTTGCCATCAGAGTTGGCCTTTTTGGGCACAGTAGAAGTCATCCAGTTTCAGTGCAGCACTCTGTGTTCAGGGGAGGCAGACTACCAGTTGTGTCCATATTACTGACCCATAGATGCTTCTAAGTTTCCAGGTCCAGATACCAACTTTTATATTGGTGTGGGTCAGATGCTTAAAATAATCCCTATACTCAAATTCCTCAGAAGAGAAAGTGAGCATAGAAAATAGATCAGTGATCCTGAAGGCATTGCATCAATCTACAGTGTTACATCTCAGGTACAAGGGCAGAACACTGACAAAAAAATCTTTGTCTCCCTTTATCCCCTGAAGAGTGAGGAAAGAATTCTACATGGACACTGGGGCTTGGAAGAGTTGTGAAGTTTTGAAGAGACCTCCCTGTTTGCCTCAGTTCCAGCATCTGGTTCAGATGGCAGTGTGATTTTGGTGCACACAAGTTAAATTACCCTTGGAGTAAATGAAAATTAAATTATCATTTCACAAGTGTTCCAATGCTCCATGGAGACAGTGGGTTTTGAGCCAGGGTGTGGACCACATTGCCACTAGGTGTTATATAAAATATCTGTCTCTGAGGAGGCTCTTGACTCTTCCACAGATCCCATAAAGCATCTCTTCTGACATTCAGATGAACAAGTGTCATCTCTGTGTTTCTATTTATCAACAACTGTTATGCTTCAGCTATTTTTGCAAAGACATTTCATCTTCTGCAGAGGCATTGCTGGGTTTGCTACCTTTCCTTTTGGCTTCCAGTCCAACCCTGCCACGGTTTCCTTTTCCAGCTTGAGATTTTTGTTTGTATGTCAAAGTAGCAGACACCTGCCCATTCTCCTGATAGATTTACAGACACTTGATGAAATGACATATTTCATCAAACTGTGAGATAAAGAGGGTGAAAACTTCTTGGACAGTTGAATATCATATGGGGTAGTATCAGCAAGTTGCTAGCAGTGCTGCTTGAAACTTGAGAAGAGCTTTTCTGAAGAAAATAATCACACTGTGAGGACAAGGGAAGGTCTAAAAGGACAGCTTTAGAAGTTCTGTGACTGGGAGTCCACCACAAACTGCTTGTTTGAACCTCCATAGCCCTGTGTCACAGTGCCACCAGGCCAGTACTGACCTACAGAGCCCACACCTAAACCTTGCAGGAAGCATGTGAGGACATTCAGAGGAGCTTCTGCTTTGGCCACTCCCACAATAACTTGCAATAGTCACCTTCTGTCCTGGTTAATTGGAGCATGGGTACAATTTCATATTCACATCTCCATGCTGGGAAGAGAAGGGGTGAATCTCTAGCAACTGTATTACAGGTGTATGTTTGTAACTGTGATTTACCATATTGGTGATCTGACCACTTTGCAAAGTATTCTTCAAGGTCTGAAATCTGCCAGAGTATTTTTTCATGCATCAATTGTCTCTACATCCAGAACTTTTCATCCAATGCTGTGGAGAGGCTTACAGCTGGTCTGTGATCCAAAGAGGGTTAATGAATAAGGGTTATTTCTGGAAGGTATTCTATCAAGGCCATTGGCCTGGAGACCAAGAAGAGAAGAAGGAGAAGAAGATAAGCAGGGAAGAAAACCTGCAGCTCAGAAAAGCATTTTTAGAAAAGTTTTGTGGAAAACAGAGGTGGAGATGCTTTTACACCAATGAACATTATGTTGATCTATTGTAACCAATGAACAAAATGTAAATTTTGTAGAGTGTATAAAAGACAGTATGATGTTGTAATAAATGGGATATTAGCCTTCTGAAATGTAGTGTGTCTATTTGTATGTCATGCCCGCCTCAACAGTGACACAATGCCAGTGGGCAGGAGCATCTAGCTCAGTCCTGTCACCCAGGAAAGCTGTGAATAGAGCACTCTGTGGTGATTCATCCTTCTTAGCTTACTGTAAACTGACACTCTTGCATGGTCCCTTCCTGCAGGCGCTGGATTAACACCTGATGATGTAGATATGGTACCATTCACAATAGCACTACTGCTCCCACTTCTGCCCTCAGTCATGAGACTGAAAAACACATGCTGAAAGACTTCCCTGTATTTACAACACAAAGATGTTACTGGGGTAGCAGCTGGCTACCACTTCTTTCCATCTTTCCTCCACATTCCCTTAAAAGGGCCAGAATCTCAGGAACAGGAGAAGGGACAACAATAGCAGCTCCTTCACCTTTCTTCAGAGCTTCAAGCTCAGGTTCCTGGGAAGAGAAAAAAGAGGAGAAAGGGACTTAGAGAGGAACCTATACCAAGAAGTGTCAGTAGACAGCCTGGTAAAAAGAGAAAAAGCTCTGGACTGCACAGTGACTGCTTGCCTCTTTCCAACACACAGTTACAGGCACTGTGTTGCTATTTGTGTTTAGCCATGTTTACCAGCCTTAACCAACATTGTCCCCAGTGAGCTGTGTTACAACAGACAAGTGACAGGGATGTTTTTTTTTCCCCACTCCCTGCATCTCTTTCTGGTCTCTCTTCCTCTGTGTTTGCTCCTAAGTAGTTCTTGGCCATGTGGATTTTCCCACCAATTTCCCTACCACACTGATCTTAGAAGTGATGATGCCTGTCAGCTCAGAAGATGAAGTCACCTATGCTATCACATTTCTGCTTAGATACAGGTATTTCACCTTGAGCTAAAGCTCAGAGTCATCCTAGCATTTTCCAACTTTTTTTTTTTTTTTTTTTACCCACAGGATAACAGCAAGGTGCCTCAGAAGGGACTGTGGGTTGTAGGTATTGATGGCCCATCATAGCATGGGAAGGGTACAGGGGTTCTTTGAATAACTGTGTCATTGTGGAAAGCTTGGCCCCTGAGTGTTCATGAATAGGAAGGCCAGCACACAAAGCTGGGACTCCAGCTTTAAGTCCCTCTGGGGAAAGGAATTGGGGGCAATTTGTGAGGCTGGAAGGGCTCAGTCTCTGTGAATCAAACATCTGAGGCAAAAGCCAAGGCACAGAAAAGATGGGAGACTTTTTTCCCTGAAATTTTAAAAGAATGAAGAGGAGTAAGACAGAGTTTTGTCTCAAATGGGAGGAGAATCTTCCTGCTGAGGAGTCCCTTCCCCCTCCTCAGGACATTTATTGATTGTGCCAATACATGCTTGTGAGGACAAGCATATATATGCTTGGGGATCCAAGCAGCTTCAACTAACAGAACCTTCAACAAGCTTCTTTCCCACTGCTGTGCTGCTGCCAGCTCCCTGCAGTGCCACATGCAAGCAATCCACCCTCAAGGCCCTCTTCTCCTGTCAGATCTTTGTTAAGCATCAAAAAACACACCCACACACCATCCTTTTCAGCTGAATCCCATGTATATTCTGGCTGCTACATCCCCCAGAGCAGCTACTCCAGGAAAGACCTGTGAGGCCAGGAGGCTCATCTCAGGAGAGTGAGGGTGGTTTCCTGAGACTTATTGAGTCAAAGCACATACTGATACACAGAAAAAGTCATATGAGGCAGAAAGCTACAGAAGATTTAACCAGAGTAGCCATCTTTTCTGAAAAGGAAGAGTGTATTGAGTGGCACTGCTGAGAAATTGAAACTCAATGCTAGGGCTACAAAAATCCACAGTAGCCTCTTCCAGAGGAAGAAGAGGATTAAGTAGATATAAAAGACACTTAGGGATTTTTTGTTAAACTTTATTATTTCCACTATGAAGTTTAATTTCTGGAAAAGATGAGAGCATGTAAGTATCTAGTTTCAGATGTTCTCCATCCAGGAAGGAGCAGATAACATCCCTTGCATGCATATCACCATAGGTGTCTGGTGCAGGGTGCAGCAGATTGTGCACTGTATTGCTGAAGAAACTGTTCCTCAGCGTTTCAGTCCAAAACCTCCCACAGTCCTGCAGGACACAGCAGGCACCCATAATATGGAGGGCATTGTCATCAAGGCTGTTTTGTGCAGCCCTCCACCTTGCAGTGTGTGAAACATGACTTTCACACAGAGTAAGAAGCTCACTGCAGTAAGGGAGCATTCCCATATTTGACAGTGTAGTCCTTAGCACAGACTCATGATCCAGTCATGCATGCATGAGCAGCAGTGCTACCTGACCTGAGCATCCTGAATGATCCTTGTTCAGCTTCAAAAGATGGTGCCTGCATATGGGAAGCTAGGCTGAAAGGATAGTGTAGGACAGTGCAGGAGGGGAACTTTCCCAATGAATTGCAGCTGTATTTATTGCCAAGGAGTGGAAACATCTGTGTCTGGCCAATCAGTTTGGGGGATAGAAAGGAGTGGGTTAGCTGGTCACTAATGGTAGTTGCAGTTTGAGCTGGAATAAGAGAAGGAGTTTGCTGGCTGTGCTATAAGAACATAAGGGATGTGTGGTTGTGCAAGGGACAGATATGGTGAGAAGATGTGTGAGGGACAGAGAAGGGTAGGTGGCTGGGTAAGTGACAGCTTGGGTTTAGTCAGTCACATAGAGTGGAAAGAAGGAGTCAGAGCTGTGTTGAACTGCCTGTAGGAAAAGGAGTCAGAGTTGCCTGAGAGAGGTCTATGGAAAGAAGGCATATAGAATTTTCTAAAGGACTGGTGGTGATGTCAGTTGTGTCAGTCTTGACATAATTAAAACACCTGCACCCCATGACTGCATGGCCAGAGCTGCAGAAAGCATGAGTGTCCTCATTCCTTCTGGCAAACTCTGTCAAGGCATCTTGGCCTGCTTTTGACCTGAGCAAGAGGTGGCACCTCTTTCAGTTTAGGGGATTTCAGCTTCCATGCACTGGGAAGAAGGGGTCTGCCCCTCTCTCTCACAATGCAAACAGTAATGCAGCACCTGAATGGAAAAGGTTGCAGCAATTTTGCTTGTGTCATTTATGCTCTGGATGTAGAAAGCAGCAGTGGAGTCTTGGAGAGCTCCACTGCACTCTGCCTGTGGTGGACTAGTCCATCTCATGCTGATTAGCCACAGGCCAGGCTTTATAGTTTGTGGAGTTCCATAGGGTTGCTTTTCTGAATACAGATATCAGTATGTGAAATCACGTTAGGATGTCAAGGCTCTGAAGCCAGCTAGCAGGAGAGATTCTTGGCGGTGTCCAACTGCAGTGCAAAGTATCATACCTGCTACTGGTCATACCAAAGGTGGTGCAGTCCCAGTAGTCTCAATTTGACATCAATCAAGCCTGAACAAAGTCATCAGACAGGAATCTGGGCATGCTAGTGTCAGTCTGTGGTTGCTGTTCTGCTGGGGTATCTGCTGAAGCCACAGGACTCACTCTGTGACTGCAGCACAGAGCAGCAAATGCTGCGCAGGCTCTGAGGAAGGAAGTGGACAGAGGGGCAGGTGGTGTCCTGTGCAGCATGAGCAGAAGCAATATTTTCATATGTTGGACAGATAATACTAGTAGGAAACTGCTGTGAGTAGTGACATTTATCTGCATGAGGCAGGCAGAAAGAGCCGCACCTCCTAAAGGATCCCAAGAATCCAGGAAGACAAGTGTAGAGGGGATGAATCGCTCTGCAGACATCCTTGTGAGGGCCCCCTGGCACTTTCTTTGGGATAAGAAAAACTACTTGCTTAGAATGATTCATGTTAGAAAAAATGTAATCTCTTATCTTTTTAGAATATTATTGGTTAGGTTTGATTCTTTATAACTGGTTGTCTCAAACAAAGAAAGATAATGTAGTTGGCCAAAATGTGTTAACCCTGGTTTCTATCGGCTTACTTGTGATCCCCCAAACCCTATAAAAGTACATGTGTGATCCCCCATCTTTGGATTTGTAGCCTGACCCCTTCACGGACGATAATAAAGCCTGTGGAAAAAGTTTGAGCTGCTCTCCCGGTCGTTTTATGGCAGCTGGAAACTACAGGTTTGTGTGAGAAACCATGAAGCTGAGTGCCTGAAAGGCCAGCACTCGCAAACCTTGGAACTTTCCCCTGTCCGACAACAACAGGCCGGGGGGACAAGAAAAAGTTACAGAAAAGGTCTGAAGCACAGATTTCCTTTGGAAAATGTTGAATCTCACATACAGTGGAGCTATTCACCTGAAAGAAATCATATCTCAAGTGATATGGCTCCAAAGTGCCAGTGAAGGATATAGCACAGGAGTGTCATCAGTTATTGCTTTTGCCTACCAATCCAGTTGTATTATTGCAATTAATTTGCTAATGTAGCCACAACATGCCTCTATTCCATTAACATGAGGGAGGTTCTAGTTAAGCTTTCAGGTATGAGATAAAGTAGTCTGGCAGTAAGTTATATTGGGACAGTTTCTAATCTTGCAGTGAGATCCTCTAACAGCTTTCCTGTGTGGCAAAGAAACAAAAATAATTGCCAGCTGGAATTGAACAGGCAAAAAGGAGCAAAAGTTGTGACTGACTGTAACATCATGAAACTCAATTATGCAGCTCAGGCAGACTCCTTCAGGTCCACGATGCAACTGAGAAAATCCTAAAGTCTGCTTTGGAATCTTCCATCCTGGGCCATGGCAATGGAGGTACTTAAGGGCAGCAAGTATTGCCAGCATCTCTCAGCTGCCTAGGAAGAGCAGGTCCAGGTCATAGGCAGCATGATGAACAGGAGGTCAAGGTAGCCTCTGGAAAATGCCTGTGTGCTCTGAAGCTGAGGTGATGCATGGGGTGATGCCACAAAGTGTCAGTGCAACTCTGTTCCCTCTGCTAGCTCAGGGCGTTGATAGACCAGGAAGGGGAGAGCAAAGCAGAAGCAGACAGAGCTGTTGTGTGCCTGTAATAACCAGGATGCTTTAGTAGCTGGCAGAAGCACAATTTCAGGAATAGAGTTTGATTAGTGGTTTGTGAAAGCAATTACATGATATGGTTTATTTTTAGATTCTCCCATCACTCGGGAAATCTTCTACTGATTCTAAGAGGTTTTAGTGTAAAACCAGCATAACTGTGTTTATTGCAAAGAAGAACAAAGAGCAAACATCCTCATATTTGTTTCTTAGCTACCTTTTCCAAAATGTGATAACAAATTACATATATAGAAATTATGATTACTGTGCATATTTTTAAAGCATATAGTTCTCCATTTTCATTTATCTTTATTTCCTGAGGGTTGACAGAAGGAAAGATATCCATATTAGGGTAGATTTTCTTAACCTAGCAATACCAGCTGTAAGACTGCTGCCTTGCTTTGTAGATTTTGAATACAATGTTTAGTCTTCTATTAGCCATGGTATTTTAGATGATAGGCTCTCTACCTGGCTTGTTTCAATGCAACTTTTTACAAGCAGCACCTTAGCTACCTCCAGTAACAAATACATTCGGCATCTGTCTAGTTCATTGAGTCAGAGAAAGATCATTATATCATCTGATTCAATATTTGTATCTATATGTATATATGACAGAGTTACTACTTGACAGGAAACCTTGGAGTGATATTTCATTCTGTTTCATTTATTTATGTTTTTTTGCCAGTCCATGCATGGCAGAACCAGCTCTGTTCACATGATCATTATTAACATCTTTGCTTTTTAAGCTTTTGGATCTAATCTTGCAAAACCTTCCTACATAGCTCTTACTCAGAGCTATCTTATTTTTTAAAAATGCGAGTATTTTCATTGGCAGATTGGTCCAAAGATTTTAAATAAGTTCTTTAAGATGTTTTTCTGTTAATCAGAGAGCAAAGAGCTCCATCTAGCTGTTTTGGACTCAAAGATTGAGGCTGACATGAATTATGCCAAAAGAGCATAGAAATATCAACAGAAGGACAGAACATACCTAGTTCTGATGTCTCATAACTCTAGTTTTGAAAAAATTCATCTCTCTCCAGACACTTTTTCAGCATTGTATTAATAGTAAAATAATACCAAGACTAATAAACAAAGCTACTTTCAGAAGATATTTGGAGGCAAGGGGAATCTTTCCAACCACAAATGCACATAATTTGCTTTCATTTTAAGACTTAATTATCCCCAGAAGAAAATGTACAATAAATTGGAGCAAAACAGTCCACAGCTCATTTTGTTTGCTGTCTTTTGTTGCATCACCTACTCTGAACTAATAAACATCAACTGCACAGTGAATAGTTTTCAAATGATTCAGCAGAAGTTATTAATTATTCATTATTATTTCTATTCCAGCAGTGCCTGAAGATCCCATTGGGGAATTGAAACAAACAAACAAGGGCAGAGCTGGTCTGTTTGTGTGGAGCCATGGCTGAAACTCATGCACACAAGGCCAGCCTAACTCTAAACTCACAGGAGTGATGTTACCGTGTAGCTCTGGCAGCGCAGCTCTCCACCTGGGTGATGCAAACCATGGGAGAAGCCACGGTTTGTAGCCTTCACTGAAGTGTATGGAAGCCTGCATGGAAGTGTAGCCTGTACTGAACCCCGTGCTGCCTCAGCTATTTATCAGGCTGTATCCAAGGCAGCAAGCCACAGGCTTTGCACTTCAGCATCCTAATGTCAATTCATGGCATCAGCTGATTAAGTGTGAACTGGAGCAGCCAGCCTGTGGGCCCATGCCCTGTTCTGCTCATCTTCTTTGGGGAAATAACTTCATGCAGGCTCCTAGGGTTGTTAGTATCCAAAGATAGCCCTTTAGCCTACCCCTGAGCTCCTCTGACAGAGACTTTCAATAACAAGGAAATGGAGTAAAAAAAAGAGGAAAGAGTGGCCTTTACCAAAAACAGTCTTTGAAGGTAAAGCATATACTGTAGTCAACACAAAATGTTATTCTCAGAACTTGTAAGAAAACATTTGTGTAAATATTTTTAAAATATCATCGAATAAACTTTACTTTGAGCACCATCTGGGCTGACAGAAGCAATCCATCCCTACACCTTGCCAATAGCTCTTAATCAACCTCAAAGAAAATAAATATGCACTGTCAAAGTGATCCGGAGCATGAAGCATGGCAGTCACTTTTTTCCCTCAAGTATTTATATACACACACAAAGTTCTGCCATCGATGCAGCTGTTGTAGATAGTGAAAAAACCAGAATACTTATGAATGCCAGTGTTGCAGTAGTGAGACCGTACGAGAGGAAGTGACACCCAAAGGAGGTGATTCTGCCCCTCTACTCCCCTCTCATGCGATCCTACCTGAGGTGCTGAACCCAGCTCTGCAGTCCCCAGCACAGGCAGGGCTTTGACCTGGGGCAATGAGTCCAGAGGAGGCCCACCCAGATAATCAGATAGATGGAGTGTCTCTGCTGTAACAGAAGGTTAACACAACTGGGCTTTTTCAGCCTGGAAAAGAGAGGCTGTTGGGGTGACCTTATAGCAGCCTTCTAGTGCCTAAAGGTCTACAGGAAAACTGAAGAGGGGGTGTTTACAGACATGTAGAGATGGGACAAGGTAGAATGGCTTCAAACTGTAAGAGTGGATGTTTAGATTAGATATTAGGAAGAAAATATTTACTGTGAGGCTGAGACACAATAGCAGGTTGCCCAGAGAAAATGTGGATACCCCATACTTAAAAGTGTTCAGGACTAGGTTGTTTGGGTCTCTGAGCAACCTGTCAGGGGGCTGGAACTAGATAATCTTTAAGGTTCCTTCCTCCCCAAATCATTTTACCATTTTATGAAGCTCCTCATAGCAAGGGAAGGCAGAGATGGCGAGGATTAATCATCTGCTAACAAGAAGCTCTTTTATAGAAGAGAGTTTTCTAAGTTTCAACACAGTTAGATTAATTTTGGATTTGTGAAGAAGCTGAAGGACACAGCTGGAAGATGATGAGGGAGTGAAACATAATTTCTGTCTTCTGCAACACTAAGCTAACCAACAGAACTCAGACACAGAAACTTTATGGGAGAACTGAGATTGTTCTAGTGACTTGGTTAATTTGCCTCTGAAAAAATGCCAGAAAGCTGATCAAATCTTCAGCTGGTGCTCAATGAACTCTAAGTGTACTAAAGAAAATTCAGTCTTTCATACAGCCACTCTTTCTAAAAAAAAGTAAATTAAACTTTGCTCCTCAAATAGATTTCCAACTACACAACTACCTTATACTCCCTTCAGCACATAAGTTATCCACTTTTCCTTCTCACAAGTGGCAATGGTTTGATATTGAGAACCATGATAAAAAAGTGGTACTAAAAGTTTGTTTAAGAATCTTCCTTAAGGAAGATTTTAAGAACTTTTAGAGCCTTCTAATTAGTCATTCTGCAGTGAAATAATATCTTCATTGCACCCTCTGTCCTGGCCATTTCTCCATCCAGTGGAAGTACAATGCAATCTGGTTTTGTGTACAATGTCATAGACAAAGCTTTACATAAAGTTTTACATGAAAGAGTTTTCTGCTTCTTCTTGAAGCATCTAAAGGAACGAAAATGTACACAGGGATCATATAAATATTACTGTCACTTCAGAAAAGGTTTGAAATTACTGAGAAGCATTTGGTAGTTTATATGTGAATTCTCCCTTGGTGGTATTCATATGCTTCATGTGAGCCAGAAGAAACAGAATTTAAATCATAAAAGAAACATCCTGGCTTATATGAGGTCGGTTTCCACAGCATCTGGATGCCATAGGGATAAATTATATCCACTTTGGTGCTTTCTAATACACATTCAGAACAGCCCCAGTGTTATCCTTGTTCCCATATATGTCCTGTTTGAAGTGTGAATGGTGACACTACAAGGAATGTTGCAATTGTTCCCCGCCCCTGCCCTCGATAACTGCAGCTGGGAGAATGTTGCTCATCATACAAAACATGCCTGTACAATGCTTACAAGCCTCTTTCCACATGTAAGTTTTATGCCAGTGAAAGGTTATTAAATTCTTTCAAATAAAGGAGCTTTCCTGAGCAAAACCAGTTATTTCTAATTTTCTGAAGTCACTTGCTCATTGTCTGTGTTGCTGAAATATTTTAGTTGAAACTGTGTCTAGGTAGTGGGGTTTGCTCTGGTAAATATTTCTATTCTGACCAGTACACATGCAAAATAATTTCCTTCTGAATACTAGTTTTACTAATTTTCCCCGTCACACACGTTTTGTCATTGATTTCTAAGTTCTGTCTTGTCATACTGTGTTTCCAGAACTTCTTTACATGTGGAAGGAACTATTTAAAAGAAACTGTGGATATAATTTTAAATATCTTGTTAAATGGCCTTAGATTAATGTGAGTAAATCTATAAACTGTAGGCAAGCCTGTGAACTGAGGACTTACAGACTGGAACTAACTTCCATTTTTAGAGCTATTTCTGAACAAACTGTATTGACCTTCATTAGTGTTATGTAGTACCTGGCAGGGATTTCAACTTCTACTCTGAATGAAATGCATCTTTGCATGCAGTTTCCTTTAAAAGCAGATAGCTAGCACCAAAGCATGGAACTTTGTACAGTGTCTCTTGCAAAATTAGCAAAGTATCTTTATAAAATACAGGATCAAAAATCACATGGAGAAAAATAGCAAGTTTAAATCTTTAAATCAAGCTTATCAGGGTCATGCTATATTCCATGACAATTATAAATCTTGATGATCTCTTGTAAAAAGTTTGGCTTTTTGGAACCCGTTTTCATCTTCCATTATATTACTGTTTTTTTTTAATAAGGATACAAAGCTTAAAACCCCCCTGCATCATCCAAACAGTTATATGGAAATGCAATAAAATCTTTAGATGGCAGTATCCTTTAATGATGGCATTATGCCCACACAAAAAGCATGTTTAGTTCAAAGGGAGCTCTTTGGCTTCATGACAGTGATATAAGGTACTTATGCCCTGCATGGATCACAGAGCAGATGGAGGTTGTGTGAGTCATGCTTATACACACCTGGGATTTTTAGAGGGTCCAGAAATGCAAGGTAGAACAAGAGATGTGGCAGATGGATGCAAGGTCTGAAAAGCTGGAAGAAAATTTTGAATTTATTTTAACCTTTTAGCAGTTACATACTCAGGTTTATCAGTCTGCAATATATTACTGAACAATTGCTAAACCCTACTTTCATAAGATCCTTAACAAAGTATCTGTGCAGTACAAATATTATTCTTGTCAAGAACACAACTCTGCCCCTCTTTGACATAGTCTCTAAAAGGACACATCCATTAACTAATATACGATCTCTTCAAAATCTTTCAACACCATTTTACCTCCAGTGAGGCCAGAGCAGATGATGCTTTGAATGAGCACACCACAGTCTGGATACAGCTAAGACATCCAAGGGGTTTCTGGTGAAGTTTTTTGTTTGTTTGTTTTTTGTTTTTTTTTGTTTGTCTGTTTGTTTGTTTGTTTTTATTGTTTGTTTTGGGGGTTTTGTGGTTTTTTGTTGTTGTTGTTTGGGGGTTTTTTGTCTTGTATTCTGGGATGAATGCAGCTTGTTCAGTTGTCTTCCTCAAAATTCAGTCTCAAACATTTCCCTTACCTTTGTTTCAAAACTAGAGGAAGTGAGGACTCTTACCTTGCCAGAAGTAGCAAGAGGTAGAGAGGGCAATGTCAACAGTGTCCCCTCCCAGCCAGCTGCTGTAGCTTTCTACCTGGCTCATAAGCACTTGAACCCCCTCCAGTCTGAGACTGCTGAAGAGAAGGGCCTGGTACCTGGCATGGTCTAATGCTCTGACCCAAATACAGGCATTGGCAGGTGAAGTACATAACCTCTAAGTCCTTAGGAGGTCTCAGTGTAAGAGTCTGAGAAGTACTGTTTGATCAGTGTCTTAATAATTTATGTGTCTTTAATGATTGTCTTTAATAATTCTTCCACAGAATCTAAGGTTATATCCTGAGTTTCAGATAGCAAAGAACTGAGATGTCCAAACTAACCTCCAAATATTAACAGACTGTTGAGAGCAGGAGGCCATGCCAGCTGCCACTATAACTTCTTGGGCTGATTTAGTAGTGTGTAATGTCTTATCAGGTTCATGCTAGTAGTTCCTGAAGGATGGATCCAGTTTGCCAGAAAGGCAATATATCAAAACAGACATGATATTTAAAGCAATGATAAAATACTATCTACTTTGCCCAATTTTTTTCTGAAACTCCAACTCCAGTCTGTCTTGCACTGGCTGTAGCTTATCCCAACATATATTAATTAACTTTATGTCTGGTAAAAGATCTCAGAGGTACAACCCATGATGCATGAATGACAGAATGGAATGGTTTGGGTTGGAAGGGGCCTTAAAGATCATCTAGTTCCAGCACCTGCTGACATGGGCAAGGACACCTTCCATAGCTAAAGGTAGCTCAAAATCCCACCCAACCTGGACTTGAGCACTTCCAAGGATAGGAAAGATATTTGTTCCTTGAAGAAAGAATGGCAGGTGGGAAAGCACCGGGGTTAGTAGGGAAAATTATGAGCAATGTCTGCAAAATCTTAAGAGGGAAGAAGAAATTGTGCTCAGCCAAATATCCCAGACTCACCTCCTCCTTATCACTGATCTTGCTGGAGAACTACTGTGGTGCTGCTCAGTGAAATGAGATAACCAGATTCACATACATACTTCAAAAAGATCTTTACTAATTTAGTTGTTTTTACTGAAATGGTTTTGGAGTGTCCACATAAGCCACTGTGGTAGCTAACTGGAATGACAGAACAAAGAAATGGCATGCTCCCACTGAATTCAACAACATGGGAAGGTAACCTTTTCCACTGGTGCATTTTGATCTGGAAAATGACATCTGTCTCCAGGCTATCTTGAATGCCTTGAAAGGTAGCAAAGCTACTATAATAGTCCAGGATGTGAAGTAATGTAATCCAGAAACAAGGAATTTTCAAAAGATTGACAAAAGACTGCCTAGTTGAACCCTTTCATTCCTTCTGCTAGCCCCACTTCCAATGTTTCTTGGCTGATGTTTTTCTAACCTGCTCTTTCAAATCTCCAGATGATCAAATTTCCAGCACTCTTCCAGGGCTTGTCTCACTGTATCATTACAGTGTATTTCCTAGCATCTCATCTGTCTCTGACTTAGCACAGTTTAAGATCATTCCTTCTTGCTTTATCAGCCATCAGCTGGGAAATAGATAAGCAGAAGCGCTTATTAGATACACGAAAACTGTTAAAATTGTCACCTTCTCTCTGCTCCTCTCTAGACTAAACAACCTTGGTACCTTCAATCTTTTCACATGGGTTATGTTTTCTGGACCTCTACTTATTTCTGTTACTTTCCACCAGATTCTTTCCAGCTGGTTCACATCTTTCCAGAAGTGGAGTGCCAAAAAATGACCTTCCAATATCTGACATTCAGACTTGTTTGTATGAATAACATAAATTTGAATGACAAGCAGTGTCTGAACCTAATAAATCAGTAAAATTTTCAGCATAACACAGAAGTGGTACAAAACTGGAAACAGAAAATATGAGCTTGATTTTAGTTTTAGCAACACAGAAGTTTCTGTTGTATGTCTGAAATACTTATGTGTGTTTGTATATATACATATATGTACAATATATACTTTTCTTGTATTTAATGCAAACATTTGGACTATAGCTGCTGTTGTTCTTCCTGTAACTGAACTGCATCTATAAATAAATATTCAAAAAGATAAAAGATTAACTTCCCATCAGTGAAACCTTTGGCAGATTTCCCTGATTGTTCACATATGTAATTATATTCAAAAGGACAGTTTCCATTACTTCTGTCTGAAAGAAATCGACTGTAAGCAATCATGCAATCTTCCTCCCAAAGAGCTTACTTTTTACTGCTAAAGGAAAAGAACACCTCAATTTAAAAATGGTTCAGTATTTGTGGGTCTTTTTAAATTAAAGTGTCAGTTTTCTTCCAATTAGGAATCATAACAATTATCAAATTACAAAGTTTCTTTTTCTTTACTTTAGGAAGCAATGACTCTCTGTAAATGGTCAAGGAATACCAGCAAAGACACCAAGCCATCATTTTACCCACTAACATGCTTGCCACTATCAAAGAAATAAAAACATAATGAGCATGCAGGACTATGTGTACTTTTTCCTTTCACACATACTGGGTGGAAATTCCCCACTACAAAACTACTGAAATTACATCAGACTGTAACAGTTTGTTCCTTTCATGATTTGTTTTATTAAAATCTCATTCCTACACGTGTCCTGCTTATAGAATCCTGTTTGTGGAAAAGTGCTGTTTATGTAATGAATACAGTTTCTGCTTGTATCATTTTGGTTTCGTGGAATAAATTGCTGTGCAATAATGTTTTATAGATCAGTAATAGCCACTCAACCTTTAAAGGCTCTTAAGTGCTATGGCTGCAATCCACAATGCAGTGCCAGCTTCAGATATATGAGCTATCATTAACTGATTCTCAAGAGCCAGTTTGCTAGCAAGCAAGAAAATTAGAAAGCAAGTTTTCTTTCTGAACACTTGACCACTGTGCAGCAGAGACATTGCAGGTCTACCCTGAAAACCAGTGCAAGTGGTTTCCTAGCAATTCCTGGGGATTCTAGCAGTCCCTAGAATCGCAGAGCCAATGAGGTTGGAAAAGAGGTCGGAAAAGGGGTCAGTGAGATCACTGAGTCCAGCCATTAACCCAGCACTGCCAAGTCCAGCAATAAACCAAAGCATTGAGACAGTGTTTCTGAAATACTGTTGGGCACCAGATACCCACCTCTACACCCACAGTTTCGCTGAAAATCCACACACACCCCAAGTTGAAACTACATAGAAAAGTCACTACAAATAGGTTCTGGATGGAACACAGATGAATGAGATTTTGGGAGAAAGAGGTATAAAGGAAAGTGTCTTCAATGCCAGATCTATTGCTCAGATTCTTTTTCTTCAAAGAAAGTCAATATTACTTGTAAAATTAGTGTTCTTAAGAAAAAAAATGCAGAGTTTTTATTAACAGGAACATTTCCAATCTATTCATGAAGTAACTCAAAACTGGGCTGAAAACTTCAAGTAATTAAGGTATCTAATCAGAACTACAGCTTGTACTTACAGATAATTTTAAAATTTTCTTATGATTCCACATATTATAAAAGTTAAAATTGTTATCAACAATGTAAATTGAAGGAATAAGTGTGGAAATTGTATTTCAGGTGATGTACATTCTTTACATGTGTATAACGCACTGATAACTGATCTTCCCTAACGGAAGAGCAAAAAAACCTCATGTTTGTTTAAATTGCTTCAGACCTTCTTTTAAGAACACAGTCCAAGAAAAACTCCTCTGATTTTTAAAACGTATTTCACTACTTTTTTTTTTTAAGACTTCACCCAAATTCATTATCAGAATTCTTCAGGGCAGAGGGAGGGAAACAGAAATATTTCAAAGCAGAGGTAGATGAAGATTAAATGGGAAAAAGAGAAACATCAACCTTTTCAATATGTACTTGGATTGTGTTAATCATCTTCATTTTCTGAGATAAAAAATTAAAACTGAAATCTAAGTTGATAAAAGTCATCCAGAAGAAAAAAGGGGTGCCATTTATTAATTAAAAACCTGGTGATATTGTCCTTGCAGTAGTCAGGTATTGTAAAGGAACTCCAGTTCGAGATACCAACCTGAGAATAATGGTGCTCAAGCTGTCATAAATGAGGTCAGCACTTTTATTTATTTTATTACATGCTTGATCACTAAGATTTAGCTGAGATTTTTTTGTATTCACCACAGTTCCTATGTGGCTTCAGCTGTGGAAGTGAACATGAGTGGAGGCTGAGGACTGACATATTGAAACAGTTTATTTGGACAACTATTTGCAAAATCTTATCTGCAACTCCACTGATATTGTACTTTTGCCCCTTATATGTGTACACGACACTTTAGTAAGAACAGAACTCTTAGCAACAACAAAATTTAGAGCCATGAATGAAGCTATTCTTTCCAAGTGGCAGTTTGGATATGCCAAGATAAACCTTGAAGTTCAGCTTCCAACAGACATTTCCTGAACAGATTTATCTATTATGGAAAACCACTAGTCAGTTTCTCCTCCATCCCAAAAGAAATGTCAAGTACAGTGGTTTAGTCATTAATACTTTTAAAAACTTATAAAGTCTAGGGAAATAATTGACTTAGAGTTGAAAAATAAGTAGGCCTCAATCAAATCTCAAGTTCCTGAGAAAATTCTGAGAATTAAGGGGGCAAGTAAAAGCCATTGAGAAAATTCTGTGAGTCACTATGGTCAATGGGACTTCAAAAGCCTATTTGAAAGCTTTTGATGAAGACCAGCAGAGGAGGAGCTGGTGAATAGGGATATGAATTGTCATAGCTCTTTCTTGTCCCCACTGTGATCATTACTGTGGATTTCAGTCTTTAAATAATTATCCCAAATAACTTTATTAATATTTTTATTGCCTCCATTAATAATATACTAATTGCGAGGGATTATAACACAGCATTTACCCTCTAACAAAAAATCCCAAACAAACCTAAACCCACAAACATCACAGTTGTGCAGCCATTGTCTTCTAATTCAAAGTGTCTATGCCATGAGATATTTTCCACAGGTACAGGTAGCAGAACTGACTTGTGGTACAGTACAGCTCCACCTGTGAGCAGGAACTAGCAGCACACATGCCATCCATGGCATACAGGTAAGCTGCTGAGTGGCTTACAGCAAGGCAGGGATGGGGGTTTGTGGGCATCATGAAAGCATCACTGAAACAGCAGCTCCCAGGTCCTACAAGAGAGAAGGATGTTGCTTTCAGTGAGAACTCCAGGGAAAGCTCAAGGGGTTTACATGATATGTCCAAAGCCTGGCATGCTGTGGTCCTCTGGTATGAAAGAAATGTCTCACTTGATTTGCCATCTCAAGGTTCCTGGCCAGGTACTAGAACATGCTGCTGTTACCAACCACTTTACAAAGACAGAGGAACAGGATTTCTAAAAGCATCGGTACCATGATGGATATCCACCCACACTACACACGAGACAATTACATTTTGGTGGTTTCATGTACAGAGAAGTAAAATGGCCACAAGTACATAGGTGAAAACTATACACAAAACCTTGTGACAGCAAATGTACCTTAGAAAATATGGGCCCAAGATTATGCAGAGTACTTCTAAATGAGTTCTTGCAATGTAAAGTGGAATAATTTAAGAGGTTATTACTCTCAGCTGCCTGCCCACACAGCCAGGAGTTACTGCCCAAAAGCTAAGTCTTATTGCAGTTCCAGTGAATACACTAGGCTATGACCTCTGTAGCTGAGAGAAAGGGTATATCACCCTTTCTATATCACCTCTGCTGCTGGGGTAATAATATCTGGCAGACAAATGGAGCAGGTATTTTAAATCACTCCTACAGGAATAACCAAAGTTAATCTTAAGGTACTTTCTGTAAGGCCAAACTAGAACACCAGTGTCCTTAGTTATTTGCTGCTCTATATATCTATTTGTGGAACTTTTGCAAAATTCAAAACATATCAATTCATCCAGTAAGGTCTTTAACACTAGATAGATAGTATTAACATGAGAGATAAAATTCATATCTTCTGTAATTATCCAGGAAAGGGAAAGCAGGTAGCAATAGATGAATTGCTTATCAGGCATGAAAGGGAAATCTCATTTTCTGGAGAGTCTTCCAGCTTTCACATTCCTCTGGAACATTCAACATATCTCATGTTTCAACAGAGGAGTTTTAAAAAAAAGAAATGCTCTAAACTAGAGCCAGAACCTCAGGAGATCTAGCAGGCTTAGCATAGGTCCCATTTACATGCCCCTGATTGTATGGAGTTCTTTAGTTCAGCCTTCTTATCTCTGTTAGTATAACTCCAAATTAGCACAATGTGTTCTTTAACCAACCATGTCAGCAGACCCCACATTGCTTGCCAAATAATTATCTTCAAACTTCAAAGTCACCCTGGGAGGCTTTTATGTATAGCAATGTATCGTTTAAAAATAAAATTTTATGTATTCTGAATCTAAGCAGTGATTAAACGGCAGCTGTTAGAGTTAAAGAAAGAGAATGTGAATGTACATACCAAAATAACTTGCTATGCACAAGCAGGGTGATGCCTAGATGAAACTGAGATGTGAGAGCATTATTTTTCAGTCAAGGTACTGTCAGAGAAAAGAAAGAGCCTTTTTCTGAGTTAGACAGTTGACAGACAGAAACCACCCCTCAAAACACAAGCAACACACAAAACAGAGGCAACATACAAGGCTGGTCAGAACTGAGGGAAAGATTGTGTTTGATGTGACAAGAATGGAGATAAAACCTAAGGAACAATTCAATTGCACAAGCTGAGAATTATTTCTGATACTTCCCATTGAAACAAAGGGACACCTTGAAAAAAGTCATCAGACATTGCACTGCATGTTTCAGTTGTCTCAATTCTCTCTCAGATGCTGTCAATAATTGCAAAGAAAATTAGGAGTTACAGTCACAACACTGACAGAATTCTGCAGGGAAGGAGAATCCACAGTTATTAGTGCATGTAGCAGGACATGTATCTAGACTCCAGCTGTACTACTGCCCAAATGTACATCACTACAAGCAGGTTACAGAGTCAAAACTGCAATTTATTCAGAGCTCATATCAAGAAGTTATTTGCATCATGCCAGGTAGTGAAGTGTTTCTCTCTGGATGATGTAGCTCGAGGTGACCTCAGTCCAAGAAGTGAAATCAATTTGAATCTACAGCTCCCCAGTGGCCTCCATTTCCACTACAGTTACCTTAAGAAAAATGAAACAACACATAGAATATCCAAGACTTTCCTGATTATCCTTCCTCACACATCCCACACTGCCTCCAGATTTTGACCTGTCTTGAGCAGCCACCCCAAGATGACTGAACCCACATGTCATAAATCAGGTGTTTTCTCAAGAAAATAAAATGATCCCCCACTTCTCCCTGGAGACTGGAGATAAAGATTGCAGGGATGGGAACAGGTAGGAGACAGGGAAGGTACCATGTGATGGAGGAACGAGTGTGTAATTTATTGCAAAAACCTCCACAAGAGCAGGAGCACACAGGAATCTGATTGACAGCAGAAGAGAAGCACTGAAGGTGACAATTTGTGCTCAGGATGTGCTCCTGCCATGAAGGCCAGGAAAAACACTTTGCATGGGGTGTTGCTGGAAGGTATTCCCACAGTAATTCCTGCATCCAATTACTTTCAAGTTCATGGCAATAATGATCTCGTAGCAGTTTGTCCTGTTACCAGAAACACCCTGAATAATGACTAAGCCTTGGTGACAAGCAGGACAACAGAGCAAAGTCTGCAGCGTGAGTAAGATCTGTGCTCCCCAGGCCTGTTACACAGAACTGGCTCACCAGTTGCCTTTGCTTAGGTAAATGTCACATGTGCTAAATAAAGGCTGTGACTAACTGATTTCTACTGGGAAGGAATGAGGAAAAACAATTGTTTTGTTGTTGTTTTTATTTTTAATACATCCTATTACTGTAGACTAGCAACAGTTGCCAGGACAAGCTGTTCCAGTTTCATTCCCAGTGCCAGCGAAACAGACCATGTTAAGGAGTGGTTCATATGGGCAAAGAAACAGAAATACACAAAAAGCTGAAGTGTCTATATACAGTAAATCATGTTTAAGAAAGCTGGCAAGCTACTTGGGTTAAAAGCTCCTGAGACAGGCTGCTGAGGTGAATTATTACAGATTTATTGTAGTTCTGAAGTTGCAAGCAACATTTAAAAGCCTGGCAGAACATCAGCAGGACTTATCTTGAGGGGGTCTTCACAGAGATCTAACTTGTTCCATTCACAGTTAAATTGTTTAAGACCTTGCAGATCTACCCTGAATTTTTTCTAGCCATGGCCTAATAATTACTTTCTAAACCACAAGAAATAGAAGAGTATTTCATGTATATGATTCAGCTGGAAAGGCACAGAGCTTGACCAGACCAGCTTCTTAACTCTGTGAAATAGCAAGAAAATTCCTACAAAAATGGAGTTGTGATGCTATATCCTACTTTTCCACTGCCTTTAGGTGCTCTTTTGGAAACTTATTTTATACATAACCTCTGTACTGAAACCAGGAACCACACAATATTGTCCATTTACTCTAGATGAAAAGAGGTGGTTTCTATTCCAGAATATTCTCAACAGAAGCATTTTAACCATAGATATGTGTTTAGCATAATAATCATGAATGTGTATTAATTACGAGCAATATTAGATAATTAATCCAGGCAGGATTTCATTGATTCTTGAGTTTGTAGTAGTCTCAGGCCAAGTTTCTCCTTCTCTTAGGTTTGAAAAATTATTCAGCCAAATTTACATTACTAGAGTAGGCAACCATGTATTTATCTCAGAAACCTTTTAGAGTCAGCAGAAGTTGAATGCATTTGCCAGGTTATAATTATTTGAAAAACAGCCACAGATGATTAGCAGAATTGTCAGCTCCAAGTATTTCAGAAACCAGTCTCTCTTCATCATTTCAGCTACAAAACCCCCACCCTTCTGGCTCCTTCATGTCTGTTTGGCATAAAGACAAGTGCCCTTACACAAGAGAAAGACAGACAAAACCAATGAAACTAAATTGCCTCATGAAAATTTGTTGTGAATCTCCTTTTGGTGAAATATTTCTATTCCACTGGAAATTAAAGTGTATTTACTGTACATTCTTCACTGTAAATAATGTTTAATGTTTAGACTGCATCTTCTGTGAGACATTACATGATCCTCTATTAGCAAGAGACGAGATCATATCAGCAGATCTGCAGTTCAGTTCACGAAGAGTAATTACATACAAAGAAAGAAAACCTAGAATAGCCTAACTATAACTTTCACAGCAGAATATCTGAACTTAAATTTATGGTTAGTTCTTATCTAAAGCCTATTCAGCTCAAACCAATAATTTATTGTGAATTTTTTTTTCTTGAAAGCCCAGGTTTCCTTCTGTGGCAATTTTTAAAATGTACAACTAGTCACCCATCTAACTCTCTAAGTCTTTGTTACTGAATTAGACAAAATCTTTGCAGTCAAGATTTATGCGTCCTATTTGTTCTGTGCAGTTCTCAGAACATTAACAGCTCTCATAACAAACACTTTACCTTTTAGATGAACAAGTGTAAATATCTAGAATCCTGAACAGAAAAAGCGCTTCAACAAGACAGAACAATTCCTTCTTTCACATGTTGGCATATGCCAGCTAATCAGCCACATTACACTGAACACTGAAGGAGACACAGATGGCAATTTGGGGCTGGTAGTCCTACAGCAATGGAACAGCACACTGTTGGCAGAATATATTGCCATTTTTGTGCTGATGTCTGTGGAGTAATCATAGCAGTTCTTGGTCTTGGTAGTTACAGCTTTTCTCAGAACAGAGTCTTAGGAACTAATTTATTTTTACTTTCTTTAAAGTTCAGCTTCGTGGTAACAAAAAAAATAAATACACTAGTTGTGTAGGATGTGATGGGAAGATTTGAGTACTCTTCAATTTATGGATCTATGCAGGTACTTTGGCTACATCCTAACTATTTTGCAAAGAAGTGTGCAATTTATTTTCTTTGCCTTTTATCTGAAGACCATGTAGAGGACAGGACATGTAGGACAGATGTCCTACTGTCCAAATATGACACCAGATTAGATCCTCAGCACAGTGTAGTTTGGTCTATAACACACACCAATGCACACTACCTATTATATTTTTGATAGTATAGGAAAATAATCATGAGATCTTACTTTAGTATTTGGGTACAAATCTCTAATCTCTCCCCTTCACAAATGAGCTGCTCTCTAAATATTCAGAGTCTCCACAGACAGAGACTATCCTATACTGAAACTATCATCCCTACATCACCTTTTTTTAATGTGTTTGAAAATTATTTTTAAAATTATCACCCTGATGGCACCATCCTGAGGCTCTGTTGGTGACTTGGCACCCCTGCCAATTGGTCATTGTCACTCTGATAGGGGAAACTGGGAGAAACCAGCTCTAAGTTAATTCTTGTGCAGGTTTCAGATGCTGATCTCATTCATGTCAAGCACAGTGGAAAACAGGAAAACCTACATTGCCTGGAAATATCACTTCAAGATTTCACATACATTTTCAGACCTAAAGAATGATTGAAAAAAATTCTATTCAGCAAGATATCCTTCTCACACTTGTTTTTGAACTTCAGACACTTTCACGTGTTATGACTTTCCTGGAAAACTAAGCTGGACCATGGACCAACCACAATGTTGGTATGTTCCCACTCATAGTTTAGGTCCTCCCAGCCAATATTCAAGCATGATTCATGGGGGAATGTAGATGAAGGCCTGCTGCTAGTAGACTCAATAGATAATAACAGCTTACTTAATTGAGAAGAGAAAGGGAAATGTTATCATTCATTTCATTGACAGTTGCTCAGTGGGCCAGAGAACACATGTTGCATATTTTTTGTGTGTGTGTGTTTTTTTCTTTTTAGTGTTTTGGGTTTTTTTGTTTTGGTTTGGTTTTGTGGGATACATGTATCCTTCAATCCAGAACTGAAAAAATTTGGTGAGAAGTAATGTCCTTACCATTCCATTCTAAGTGCACCAAGAAGGTATTGCATGATACTTTTAGGAAAATGGGTATACAGGCTGCCTGTCAGCTTGCTCCCAAACATAACAATCCTTCTGTTTCCTGGTCCAGACTCCTAGAAAGAGAGTGCTCCCCTTGCAAGCCCCAAACTGCTCCTGTCCCCAGGCCAGAGCATGCATCACCCCTTTAACACCACTTCATACTTCTCTGCCAGGCTTCTCCCTTCTGGAAATGCTTCTTCTCACAATCTCTTTCCATCACACCCCTGATATTCTTCCAGACCTTCTCTCATTTCCTGGCTATTTTCCCCAAGCCTCCATTCCTCCTTACCACGTCTCAGATCCTTTCAATCCTTTTATCTGGATTCTCTTTTATTATTCTGGTAGACAGATTATTCCAGAAACCCATGATGCCAGCAATGTCCCTCTGAGATTGTGTTGCCCAAAATTTCCTGTTATTAAATTCTCAATGAGAGGGCTCATAACACCAGTTCTTCAGAGCTAGCATGCTCAAGTTTGATCACAGTCTTAGATTGCATTGTCCCTGTAATACTGGTAGATATACCCTAGAAAAGAAGAAACAGCTCGCCTTCTGCAGGACATTTTATGTTTAACAGAGTATGACAGAGGAAACCAAGGCACCAAAGCCAGATCTAGCACAAATCTGTTGCAGTGCTCATAAAAAGAGGAAATGTTGTTAAAGGTATTTGAATGAGGTGTTTTTATGACATGTTTGTTCCTGCAGCATGGAAAGTAAGCTAGTTTTCATGGTTCTCTAGGCTGTGAAAGGTTACATTACTCCTCCCACCAGAACCCAAAGAGTCATGTAAACAGGTTTTGAATAGGTATCCAAAGCCTTGGAAAATAGTGTGGTGAAATACCCTGAATCTGATGAACAGAAACAATTTTAAATATTAGATTAACAGGTGCAAACGGTGCAAAAGTTTCACCTGCTCACACAGATTTTGAATTAAATACTCCTTAAGGAACACCTCATAGGACAGCAGATAAGTCACTCAAGCAATAGATTAGATGGAAATCCATATTTGAAGACAGGAAGACAAGACAAAAGGTACTTTCATATTGTTTGTTGCTACTAGGAATTTGCAAGAGAGGCCAATCCTGGAATGTTACTTGTAGAGGATGAAACAGTGCGGACATAATTTTTAGGCTTCATAAGCATATAGAGAGAAAAATTTACTTCTCAGGATCTGAAAAATCCTGTATCTGGAGGAAAAACATCATTAATAATGAATTTTGTATTTTACTGGTGCAGAGAAAAGAGACAGAAAGATGTACTCCAGGATTAAGAGCCATTTCAAATTTCCAAGGGAAATGCAAGCACTCACGATAGTATATCACATGCCTGCTAAGCATGCAACTGCCTTCCAAATTCCAGAGGCCAAATATATTAATGTAATGTCATATGCTTATGGATCCTGTTACCTTTATTCAGCACCTCACTCTTCCCACCTCCCTTCCTCCGTCACTACTTAGTTTGTACAGTACATCCAGCACACAGACCTCATTTCCCACTGGTGCTGAAAACAACTTGGAACACAATTAGCCTTGTCAAGTCCTTCACTGGTACGCCATGTAGGGCTGCTAGCTTTCCAAGCAATTCAATAATCCTTAGAGCACTGCCACAGGGGCTGCGATTAACAGAGGTGTTTACATGTCTGAAAATGTACCAGGCTAAAAATAGAAGTCATTTTCTTAGCATCCTATGATGCTGGGTTTGTTCTTTTCTCTTTCTTTTCATTTGTCAGGTTGACAAATGAAGTGTGTTTGCTTAAATCCTTCAATTGATATAGAAGACCAGCAACAAAAAAAGAGCAACTTCCCAGTTCTGTGGTGGTAGAGGAAAACAAATCCCAAATGAAATATTTTCTGCAGGCCAAAAAGAAAAAGGAAAAAAACAACCAAGAGTGCCAGCAAACTGGTTTTCTCTGCAGCATCAAGCACAATTCTGGAATGGGGTTTCTAAAGGAGGGGATCAAAGAGAGTGCTCAGTATCTCCCCACAGATGTTTTCAGTTTGAAGTAAGAGTCTGCAATTGCACAGGGAGAGGTGAGAGGCATAAGCAAGTACCAGGACTGTTTCTGAGCTCCTCATGTAATAAGACAAGTTGATAGATTCATATTTATTTCTCTTTCAGTGGATCATATGTGATAAAGATCTCTGGAATAAAGCATTATATAGAAATATTACTCAGGGATCTCCTGGACGGCTGGCATCGTTAAAAGAACACATTTTTGGTACTCTTTTATGAAGGTAAGTTTGCAAAAGGCTAGGAACAGAGCCATTCTTCCTCAAACTTCTTCTAAGGCCGCGCATCTCTTAGAAATCACAAACATAGGCCCTGCTGCTCAGCAAGAGGAGAAGCAAATGAGTTCAGCTCCTGGAGACTTGATTATTCCCACTGCTCGGCTGCTGTTTCAAAAGGTTCCCATTTGCCCTTGCAATGGTAAATAATATCTAGAAGTGCTAGCACTGGATTGGGTGGACAAAATCCAGCCATGGTACTAAGCCTTGGGCTGAGTATTTGTTACAGAACTTATTTTCCTTTGCAGCAGAGACCCAGCCAGACCCTGTTCCCTGTGGCTGCCTCTTTAATGGCTGAAAATGGCTCTTCTAAAGACAAGGTCAGCTTCTTTCCTTGGAGCCAGAGCTCTGAAACACCTAGAAAACTTGTGCCCACTTCACGCCATAGAATAGGTAGGAAAAAAATTTGTGATCCTCAGGAATTTACCATGAGCAAAAAGAACAAATTTCTTTGAATTAAAGTGCACGCAGTACATATGTCAGAACCAATGTGTGTACAAAAGCCACAGATTCCCAAAATGAGCAAAAAGCCACGGGTAGTACTAGCATGAGACAATACCAATTATATTAGGATGACAGAAATCTCCATTCAGCTTGATTCAAGAACAGGGTCTAGTATGATGCAGTTTGGGTCAGCTCTGAACTAGGACTTGTTTAGAGACTTGTGCTGGTGAGCTTGAGTTTATGTATTCTAGGTCACTATAGCTAAACCTGATTTGATTACAGGAACTGGTTGTCCCAGGATTTGTGCCAACCTGGGCATTTTGAGGATTCTTAACTTTGACACTTTAGGCTTATTTATACCAGGAAATTTAACTTCAAAGATTTCTAATAAGTTCATGTTTTTCTGGTGTGCTTGTAAAATTTGCAAAAGCTACGGACCCAGACCCTTCTAATAAATGTTGCAGATTCACCTAATGTATTTATATGCTGAATTTAGTATTTGAAACTCATAGCTGACTGAGAAGTAAATACATTCACATGTCAGTAGGTTACTATAGGTCATTTCACAGTTAGAGATATTGAAAATCACAGGTTGTTCCTGTCAGCACAAAAATATGTGTGTGTTTCAGGTGGTAGGTGACCCCTACACACATTCCAAAAGATTTATTCATCTTGGAGAACTGAAACTTTAATGAGGGATAGAGGTAGAAGGTACTCCTTTAATCATAGAAATAAAACAAAATTTAAGACAACAAAGAAAACAACTGAATTTTCCCATATGAACTCATTCCTTCCAAACATCCAGGGCTCAAGACTCAGTGTTTTCATAACAAAATCAGTGTAAATTTTATCCCTGCAAATTATTAACGGAAAGACGATATATGCTACCTCCAAATCATAGTCCACTCTCTATCTGTTAAAGTCCTCACTTCATCCTTCCCTGAATCTCAGCACAATCACTCACAGGACAATGTGATGCAAAAAAAGATTATCTGAGGACTCTTTTACTCTGGGATATCATTAACAAAATGTCTGTCTGACATTTTGTTCCAGATTTCAGTATGGACAGTCATTCCCTTTGACCCCAGGTGGTAATCAAACTTAACACAAACAGCCTAGTAAAAGAAAGTAGTCCTGACTTCCAGGCCGAGGAAAACAAGTGTGTGTAGTTTCTCGAAATTTGACAGAATGGCCAAATGGGAAGCAAAGGTGTATTTAGATATTTTATAAGCCTCCTGCATGGCAACAGTAAAGCAGCAATCCCCAATGGGTTTGTTCCTGACTGAACTCCCTCAAAGCACTTATCTTTCTAGCAGGTACCTGTGGACAGGAGACACGAATTTGACCAGCAGGACTGGAACATGTTAAGACTATGAAGTCTTTTAAATATGCTACAGGGAGTACTCACATTTTAAGAGGCCCAGTTTGTAAAATGACCCCTTTCCTCTGGCATCTTAACCCATGATTTCTGTCACTCAGCATCTACTCCTTAAGTGGGAGAATGCTTCAGCCAAAGGAGTGGCCTCTACATGAGCACACAAGGTCTGATTTTTCACCATGCTGTCTGATGTGACAAGTTTCTACCTCCAATGTGAGCACAAATGCTCCTCTTCAGCTGACTGTGATATTTTTACTTAGTGTTTCTTACCTTTCTACAAGAATACACATGGGTCACACCTGCTAACAGTCACTTTGCCATGATTAAAATGTAGTGCAAGAGTTACATCCACAGTGTTGATGTGTATGACCAGCAGTTAGGCTTCATACTGTGTAAGAAAACAATGCAAATATCTGTGGAAACATTTGCAAAGGAATTGAAGAAATCTCCGTGAAGAATATAATTTTCTGTTCCTTTTCTTTCATTTCTGTAATTTCTACTCTTTTCAGACAGCTTCATAAATCTTCCTCATGGCTGTAAAATTGCCCTTATCTAAATATATTATCCACATTTTGGGTAGATTTTTAAGTAGATCTGTCTCCAAAATCTGAAACATATCTTCAGTTTACTGAATGCTAATCATAGGAATGGTATCTTGCCACCAAAAATATTTGATCCCCAATTATAGTTGCTATGTATAAAAGTCACTAAAGGAGTCACTTTAATGGGAGGCCTATAAATGGTAGGCAGACTGCTCTGGAACAAAAATGTGACTGTATAGCCATTATGGCAAAGATCACTAGTTCACAATTGTGGAAATACTGAGGTAACTCAGCTTTCCTAGATGGAAGTGTAGCATAAAGGAATGGGAACTTAATCCCATATTTATAACCCTTGGCTGAAGCTGTAGACATATGTCCTCTTCCAAATCCATCCAGGTCAGCTGAAGATAATATCAGCTCCCCTTCCCTCCCAGCTCTTTTGGCACCACAGCACAGTCTGCAACAGGGGTGTCTTCTCACACCTCCCTATCCAAGGCTGCCTTAGGAATTTAAAGATTTTAATATAATACTGGCTTTTGAATGTCTTTGTCCCAGCTTTTACTGTTCTATGTAGTTGAAAATCACCTCTGCACCTTGTGAGTCTGTGTCATATCAGATTCAGTGCAAAGTTGATATAAACCATAGAAATCGGATACAAAAGATCTGACACTTCCTGGAGTGTAGACGGAAATTTCTATATAAAAGAATCTTTGCAAATAAATATGAACAGTAAAAATCAGTGCTGTGTTTATTTCAGTCTTGATTGATAGAATTGAGTTTAAATTGTAAAATCTATATTTTCTGTCCCAGTGCTGCCAGTTGGCAGGAAGGAATTCACCCCAGAATTATACCTCTCAGGCTGCTTTGGAACTTACCTCAAAAAATACATAAACAGGATGTCCCAGTTTCTTTCTTCACTATTTGTTTTTTCTCCAAAGTCACTCATATATTTAAGTATATTGAAGGCTGTGATAAATGAAGCTGAACGTTTTGACCTAGGAGCCATATTGGCTGGAGGAACTCCAGAAGAACATGCTTTAAACATGATATTGTGTGAGAAGTGGTATAACAACTCCGTGAGGTTCAATCCCCTTTAGATTTTATTTCTGCTAGGTCAGATTCCAGTGTATGATCTGTACTTGCTCGAAGTTCAGTGACTTATAAATAGCAAATGCTTTCAAGGTTTACCTAACTGGTTTTGACCTTATTGAAATCACTATTGTATGCACTGAACATAAAGAGCAAGCCACCTGAATCACAATCCATCTCAGTGTTCAAAGAAGGTGTTTCGCAAATAAATTGATATTAATGTAGTTCATTCTTGTCCAGTTTTTAGTTTTTATCATTAAACAATAACCAAGACTCTAAAGGTATAGATTTTAAAAGCATTTTGTGTTATGTATAGATCAAACTATTGGTTCTCCACTTACTTTGAAATTGAAGTTATCCATAATGAAGTGTATTACCTCTTCCTATTACTGTATGAACAGAAACTGCTGAATATTTACAATATCATGGCTCTTGGAGAGACATGTGAAATTATTTATAGCAAATAGTATAATACATTTGGTCTTCTTTTTAGGAATATAAGTAGAGCTAATTCTATGTGAGAGCAGGTGCTGGAATACTTTTCTGGAGTGCTAACAGCACGGCACTCGAGATCATTCTGCTACAAAATTAGCACTTCAAGGCTCTTGAAATCTGCTTGAAGGTAATAGATGAAGATTTCTTTTTTTAGCTAAACCATTAAGAGCCATTACTACTTCACCTGAAAAGCCAACTACTAATGTTACATTCAAAGGTAATCTGTGCTCACCTTGCCCTCCAAACTACACATGCTGCCATGTTTTATTAAAAAAGAAAATATAACAATTTTTAAAAGGGTGTGCAATTTATTTTGTAACCATTATGACATGATTCTATCACACAAATAATGGATTGCCTAAGTAGCAGATTTCTGGGAGTCACTAAGCCTCAGATGGCAGGGCATCATGTGTGTGCAACTTTTTTCTATAAATATCTTACTCGTAAGGACCTCAGAACATATGCCATATTTAAATAGTCCTTCTTCTGTTTGTGGCCAATTTTCATAGCAAGTTCCTTGTCTCCTCAGAGTTTACCTGTATTGCCTTCTAAGCCCCACCAACACTTTCTGCTGACTTCATTCTTTCTCATGTCTACCTTGAATTCTTCCATCTCTCTGGCTGTTTTTCATCCTGTGCATTTACTTAGCAGTAAATGTCTTCAAAATTTATCTATAAACATACTGGGGAGATTTGAGATTTAATTTTAATCTTGTTGAAAGACACCAAATAGTAACAGAAAAAATACTGCATTACTTCACCCCCTGAAACATCTCTGATAAATTCTGGCTAACTGTGCAGAGCCTGGGGTTCCTGTAAGGAATTCCTAACCCTTCAATGCCTATAGTATTGTGTAAGCCCAAGGCTAAGAGTTTCTATTTGTTATAGAGCCTTTTTCTTTCTCTCCACTGTCACCAGTTCAGCTTAATGTAAATTCCTTTACTAACAGAAGCTAGCACCTAGAAGCAGAACATCTTCTTTCAGACACGAAGCTCTATGCAAACAAACTCAAAAGACATGCAGATAGCCATATAAAATATCCTTAGGAGTAAGAAATATTTAGGCTGGGCTCAGCTGTTGTCAGATTCTCCACCAGGACCTGAGTGGCAGTAATCCTGTATGAGTGTGTAATCTTGCAAATGTGAGGTAATTGGATTTAATTGAGCCTGCAGCAATAAAGAATTAAGATAAGCTGAATTATCTTGCATTTGCTGCAGACTAAGAGCATAGGAAGGCAGCAACCATTGCAGCTGATGAGTGGCAGCTACTTAAGCTCTGGAAATGAACTTTATGTTATGTTCAAGTCTGCTGTGGTAGCTCTCAAAAGCTGCAGATAGGATTACCTGCTGTGGTACAAACTATACCAATGAGCAATAAAGAAAAACATATTAAGAAACCAGCATGAAAAATCAGCCTTGAAGCAGATCTGAGTGTGAGACTGGCTACACCATTGGACTGTCCTGTGCAGGCTGGGGAGCAGAGGGCAGAGGAAAGGCCAAGGGGCAAGAAGGGGATGAGGTCTGACTGAGCTGTCCAGTCAGCCAGGTGGGACTGCACCAGTCAAGTAAGGCACAGATGCCCCAGCAGGCACCACAGGCCAGGGACTGAGCAGAAAAGTGGTCCCCAAGGTCCCTAAAGAGGCTTCTCACAGCCTTGTCACTAACAGCAGGCCCAAAATTGCTTCACAAACACTTCTTAAGATAGCCAAGCTCGGGAAGGTGGCAAACTCTCAATGTATTTTGTCCATCTTGAAAAGTAAATGGAAACTATGAAACAAAACTTACACTGACAGCAGAGAAGCAGCTGAGATGGGAGGCATGCATTTTTCTCATTTTTCTTATTCATGCCTGGAGTTATCATACAATATAATTTGGAAGAGGCTACTAGATGTCACGGATCTGTTTGTTTCTCTTTTCCGCACCAAAGTTGAAAAATTTGGCCTGTACTCAGAGAGATCAAATGGCTGGACTCAATGCTTTTAAAGATCTTTTCTCAACCTAACCAGTTTTGTAATTCTAAGGAATTCTATAAACATATATTTACTTTCTCTGGCTCTCTGCAGGCTCAGGGTTGTAGGGAAGAAATCATAAACAGTTATACAAGCAGCATAAGAACATCTAAAGCACTGCAAACAATGAAGAATAAAATGGAAAAAAATATTTTAAGACTATGAGATCTCTCCAATCTGTCAGAGGCAGAGAAACGGGCTGTATTTCTTCAAGGGTTACACAGCATCCACCGCAAATTACTTTTTCTACCTCAGCATCCTTTCTGGGAAAAACAAGTCTACAGATCTTTCATTACACTTATTTTTTTAATATCTCCCACTTATCTTAATTGCTCTTTCCCCAGTGGTAAACATTTTAATCAGGAACATGGAAATAAACACTTAGGTCCATATTCCTGTCTCTGTCTATTTCCTATGCAAAATAAGAAATAGAGGATGGAGTGCCAATGAGACGTGGTTTTAGTCTTTGTACTCTGACCCTTTTGGAAGACTGACCCCATCTCCAGCACAAACTGGGACACCTGAATTTCAGTGTAATCCAAATCCATCTCTGCAGAGCAGAGATGTATCTTAAACCCAGAAAAAGGTGACTTAAATCCTGCTGGACAAAGATCAGTGCCTTTCTCAGGGAGTCCTTAATGCACACTATTTTGAAGTTCCTGCTTGACTTTGCTTCTTTATTCCCTTGGACCAGAGTGCAACATGCAAAGAAACTGCAGCTGAGACCAGATTCCTCCATCACCCCAGTCTTGTAAAGACCTGTGTCACCCAGATGTGCTGAAAGGTATTATTCTATCATCTAAGCTTGGGTTAGCCTTAACAGACAGAAGAACAGAAGCTGTTCTTCACAGGTGCAAAAAGATGAGAAAGGAGAGGTAACTCTTCTGGGGTGACATAAAGAGGAGCTCTCTCTATGACACTCTGAGACTTCACCACAAACCAGCAGGCCTGAGCTGACGGAAGGGCTCTGAACAGCTCTTCACTTCTCAAGCCAGTCCAGGACGGTAAAATGGTTCCTCATTTCCTCTTGAAAAACAGCCACACCTCTCCCTCTCCGCCAAGCTGAGCTTGGGACTTATTTTGGCACCTGGCACAACCAGCGGCTGAGTGCACACACCCTGGCCTGCAGCTGCCAGAGGGCTCCCAGCCCAGCACAGCCCATCCCAGCCCAGCACAGCCCAGCCCAGCCCAGCCCAGCCCAGCCAGGACATCCAGGACAGCCCAGCCAGGACAGCCCCACACTCTGTCTGGACCTCTGCACAGCAAAGAGCTCTCACAACACAGATTAACCATGCACACTCCGGGAGAGGAACTCGGACCATGCTACCCAGCTCTGCACTCTTTAGAACCACCTGAGATGCAGCAAGATAGCTGAAATCCCAAACAGCATCTGCTTTTAAAGTTTTATATTCTATTAGCAAATGGTCTATTAATTGTACCCCAGTGACTAGTTGTAGAAGCAGTACCCAGTCTCTCTAGCTAAAGTAATAAAAATAACCTAATCACTTCTCTGGTTTTCCCACTCAGAAAGCTGCTGTGCATTAACTCAATCCATCATACAAAAGATTTCATTTTGTTTCTGCATTTCAGCCCTAAAAGGAGGCTGTCAAGCTTTTATGATAAAAAAGTAATTGCCTCCTTCAGCAGTGGTCCCATTTAAATGGATCTTTTAAAGAAACATCTTGGGTGTATTTTTCCTTTCTTTACCCTGACAAGAAAAAATAAAACATTCCTCAGCCCATTATTCTCTCCTTCTTCCAAATTCACATGTAAAAAACCCAAGCTGGCCATGTTTATTATCTCTCATCTTTTATAAGCAGTTGTTTGTTCAGTCAGAACTTGATACAAAGATAATGGAAGTCAATACGCGTTTTTAGCTGTCTCAATTAAGTCTTGGATGAGGCAACACAAAAACACAGTGTCGATGTGACATATTTTACTATAATGTTCTGTAGCTGGTGTTCTAAATCAATAAAAGATTGATTTTTTTTTTCTCTGTACTAGGTGGAATTGGTAGCAACTCCTGTTGGGAGTTAATGTTGGCATGTTAATGATAAGATAATGATACGATAAAACTCTTTACAAAACTGCCCATAATAGGAATTGTCAGCTTCTAACTACATGTATGAAAAGCTGCAGATTCAGTTGGGTACTGGATGATGAATACCTGGGGAAAATTTGACATGGTAAGATCCAGTCACCCACAAGAGTGAGTGTGGGGAAAGAGCAGTTGTATATTTTTTCATTTTTTCAAATTTCTGGAACCTGCTCTTAAATCTAGAGGTTCAGACAAGTCACTTGAAATCTAATGGGAGATGAGTGGCTTATATGTGAAAAATCTCCTGCCTTTTTCCATCCAACATGATACAGTTATAAGCTTTTCAGAAACAGTGATTTGAGCTGTTTAGAAGTCAATAACTGTCTAGAAACTGCACCCTTCCTGCACGTGTTCCAGGTCGAAGCTGCAGAGGGCAGAGCAAGATTTCAGTTTCACCTGGGCACAGCAGAAAAGGCACATTGAACTGGAGCAGCCAGGTCTAGGAAAGGACTACAGGGCGAGGGTGGGAAGGCGATGTGGGCAAGGGGAAGAGGCAGAAGAAGGAAAGGCTTTGTGTGGTAGCACAGGAAGAACAAGCCTGTGAAGGGAGATTTGGAGCTGACCAAAGGCAGGAACAAGGGGAAGGGAGGCAGAAAGGTAGAAATGGGAAGTTTGCAAAGTGGTTCCTGAGAAGTAACAGAGAACAAAAATGGCTGGGGAAAGAAACAAAAGATGGGCAGCCTGAGACTAAAAATGGTGAATTGAAGAGGCCATGGGCTATCTTTTCCATCAGACAGTCAGTGTATTTTCCAGCAGTCATAGAAACCTAGAATCATAGAATGCTTTGTTTGCAAGGGACCTTAAAGATCATTTAGTTCCAAACCCCCTGCCATGAGTAGGGAGACTTTCCAATAGATCAGGCTTCCCAGAGCACCATCCAACCTGGCCCTGAAAACTTCCAGATATGGGGCACATACCCACAGCTTCTCTGGACAGCCTGTTCCAGTGACTCACCACCCTCCCAGAAAAGTGTTTTTTCCTAATATTTAAGCTAAACCTACTGTTTTCAGTTTGAAGTCATGTCCCCTTTTCCTATCACTACATACTCTTGTGGTCTCTTTCCACCTTTCCTGTATGGTCCCCTTAGGTACTGGAAGGCTGCAATTAAATTATCCCAAGTCCTGCTAAAAGAGTTTGTCCAGATCACCCTGGATAGCAAGTGCTTCTTGACTTCACTGAACTTAAGAGGAACAACCCTGAGTAAGCAGGATAGAAAACTATTGTCCAAAATGGGATTCAAAGACAAACTTCAAATGACACATAAGTTTCAGGTCTTATGTTTCTCTTCACCTTGCCATCACTGGGAGAAAAGACCCATCACTGCATTTCCTGCAGAGCTCCAAGCTAGTGGCTCTGAGGTTCTTTTTTTCCTTACCCTTACCTAGTGTTTTCTATCATTTAGAAACACAGAAGAGGGGAGTGGTGAACACAGCTCATGGATAGTTCTGGGAAGGGTGCCCAGAGAACAGGAGCATGAAGGGAAAGAGTCATTCTGGGCAAAAGTGGAGAGTGTGAGAACACAGAAATTGAGTGAGGCTTGGAAAAGGGTCAGAAAGGTGTGTTTTGGATACTCAGAGTGCACATACCTACACAGTGGGTACACCACTTCCACATTTCTTCCTGGGATTTCCCAAACACAGAAGTATGTGCATATGTAACAGTACAGTATTTCTGGGAAGTATATGGTCAGCACTTGCATAGGAAATCTGATTCTTTCCACAAACATGTAGCACTGGGTTTTTCAGTTTCATGGCAGTGGTTGATGTGTCTGTACAGTGACTATATAATAGCAGACCAATGTGCTTTAACAAAAAGAAAAGGGACAGAGTCTTCTTCAGCATTAAGGAGAGACGTAAGAGTTTATACATCAACAGCAACCTGTCTTCATGTGAAGTGTCTGACATACTCGAAAGGGTTTTGCTGTTGAAGACTAAATTTCTTTTTTTAATAAGATATATTTGTGTCACCAAAGAGCCTAGCATATAGCATTACAAAAGCCTCACTCCAATACTTCGATTAGCTGGCATTTTCCTACAAATAACTACATTTTTAAAATCCTGGTTTAAAGGCATTGTTACTTGGCAGATGGTTAATTACAGTGCATTGCCAAACAGCCAAAGCAATGTTCATATCAGCAGCTACAGGAACAACACAGCATGGCCATAAAAGGAAAATACTCCATAGAACTGACATAACATGTTACCCATGTGACAGAATTCCCAGCATAGCTACATGCTTGGAAGACAAGCAGAAATCCTATGTGATAGCTGTACTCCTCTCTGCTTTCAGTCTAGTGTTAGCCAGGCTTTTAGAACCTGCTTCCAGAGGCGGTAGTGGACACCATTTCAGGCAGCTAACCAAAGAGCTACGACGTTATTTTATTGGCAAGTGCCATTTGCATTGCTGAAAAACCAGAACAGAGAATTTGGGGAATAGTCACTAAGGGAAAGTCAATTCATCCTGTGCAGCCTACGAAGCTCCTGTAGGTCTGATGGAATTAGTAATTGAAGCAATTTTGCTTTAAATAACAATTCTTATGTGCCACTACTCTAATACTGTACACTTCCACAGAGATACTTTTATATCGATGAGCAAATGCAATTAAACACATCAACAGCTCTGCTGTGGAATATCACAGAATCACAGAATGGTTCAGGTTGGAAGGCAACTCTTCAGTGTGTCTAGTCCATTCCCACTTCTCAAGCAGCATAAGGCAGAGCTGGTTGCCCAGGACTCTAACCTGATTTTACATGATTCCACAGATGGAAACTCTACCACCTTCCTGAGCAACCCATTCCTGTTTTAGGCCACTCTTGCAGTTTTTGGTGTTCAGATTGATTTTTTTTTAATTTGTGCCCATTGCCTCTTGTTCTATCCCTAAGCACTCCTGAAAAGATCTTTTTTTCTCTTTTGTTTGTGGGCATTTATACACACTGTTAAAATCCCACACAGCCTTCTCCAGCCTGAACAGTCTCAGCTCTCTCAGCCATTCCTCATAGGAGAGATGCTCCACTATTTTCATCACCTTTGTGACTGATCCCTGGACACTTTCCAGTGTCTTTATGTCTCCTGTACTGAAAAGCCCAGAACTGCACCCAGGACTTCAGATATTTCCCTATCAATGCTGAGAGGGATGGCCATTTCTATCAACCTGAGAGCAATGCTAATACTGTCCTGTTGGCCTTTACCACAAAGGCACATTTCTGGCTTGTTGATCTGGCACATTCAGCTTGCTGATCCTCACATACTTTTCTGCAGAGCTGCTTTCCAACTTGGTGCCCCCGGCACATACTGATACTCAGCATTATTTTTCTTCAAGTCCAGGACTTGGCATTTCATTTGTTGAACTACATAATTCATCTTTGCCCAGTTCTCCAGCCCATCTAGATTCCTCTTAATGGCACACCCACCGCTCTCACAATCTCACTATGGGAGCACTTTGCTCCACAGTCTTTACTGGGAGTCATTAGATGAATATAATTATCTCAGAATTGACTCCTGGAATATATTTCTAGTGATTTGCCTCAAAGTGCACTTGATCACAACGACTGCAAACCTGAGTCTGACCATTCTGCCCGTTCTTGATGCACCTCACTGTGTACTATCTAATGTGTATCTTGTCAGCTTGTCTATGAGGATGTTGTGATGCATGGTGTCAAAACCCTTACCAAGGTTAAGTTAAACAACATTCTCCATTTTACCCTCATGCACCAAGCTAATCCCCTCATGGAAGAAGACTGTCAGGTTGGTTAAACACCATTCCCCATTTGTAAATCTCTGCTGGTCAATCCTGACCACCTTTTTCTCTTTCACATGTCTGGAAGAGGTTTTCAGGATCAGTTGCTACATCTTCTACCCGGGGATTGAGCTAAGGCTGACCAATCTACAGATCCACAGATCCTCCTTTTTTCCCTTCTTGAATATTGCATTGCCTTGCAAACATAATCAAGAGTGGCTTTACAGTGACATCAGCTAGCTCCTTCATCACTTGTGTATACAATCTCTCAGGTCTTATGGATTTCAGGATGCCTGGTTTGTTTAAGTGTTTTCTAACATGATTCGATTTCACCAATATTAAGTCTTTCCTGATACATATTTTCCCCCTGCTTTCAGGGGACTGAGATATTCTAATATTATTTATTTTCATTATGCAAGCAAACACACACATACATATATGACATTTATTTATAATGAATATTGACTAGATATGTAAAGCTATAGAGGTGCTTATTTTTTATTAAAGCTATCTACTTTATCCAATATATCTACTTTGTCCAATATATGTACATACATCCTGGCAGGGGGATTGAGATTAGGTTTTTTGTTGAGAAAGGAATCATTAAGAGATGGGCTGCCAAAAGCCTTAAAGAAGCATTGGGGAAAAGTCTGAGAAGATGAGTAGACTGTAAAGCCAAGACCTGAGTTTCCCTGCAGTGCCAAAACGATGAGAACTTTTTCAACCACTTGAAATGAAAAAGAAAATAAATATCTTGTTGTTGTTACAATCAGCTTTCATTTCCTTCATTCATTTTCATGGACTAGATACAGAATTCCTTATACACCCATTAGGCTCAACACCTTGTGAGTCAGGGCAGTGCTGACCGACCAGACAGTGCACAGTGATTCAACCCAGCCTTCTGAAATTCAGACTTTCCAGTCATGTACCAACAGGTGCATTTATGAAAATGAAAATTTTGAGCACATTAGTTTGGAATTTCATAGTAGCAAATTCAAAAAACAATTTTCAGTGTTATAAAATTGTTTTCCTATCCTGAAACCTGAGCTGCATCTCTACACACCCTTGTACAACACCACTGATTTCAGCTGAGTTTTTCCGAGGCTCCAGAGTCAGCTCACATAAATCAAAAAACAAGATCAAAGCCAATGCTGGGAAGGCTCAGGCTATCAATTATGATGAAGTCTAATAAGTGGAGGGCCCAGTGACATTTCATTTTAAGACACACATGTAATTGTCAGGGCTCAGTGACATGGCACTGTTGAAAAGTGATGTGACTGTTCTGAAAAGCATGGCTGCTTGATTATTTTTCCCCCTTGTGAGTTGTTGCATCTTTCAAAAGCCTTGAGCTTCTTTCTAAGATGTCATTTCTTCTCCCAGCATAGAAAGCAGCTTGTTTGTGGACTGCCCTTCTAATTAGAAAAACAAGCCACAGATGTTCTTGAAAGAGCATTAAATTCCGTAACTAAGCTTGTACTCACTGAAAACATACCTCGCTTAGAAAGGCATCAGGAGAACTGTGCCATATCTCAGCTGTTTACAAGCAGCCCTCCATTCACTCCCATTTCTGGCACCAGATGTGACAACAATACCACAGGCTGCTTGTTGTTCTCTGTTTGCCTTTTTTGCTCATGCTCCCAGGGTCCTGCCTTGTCATTTCTGAAGATCAAATTTGTGCACAACTGGCTCCATGCCAGGGCCCCAGTAAGTACTCTTCACAGCATTGAGAAGTGCCTTATCTCACAACTAATCAAATCCTTCTTTGTTGTTGTTGTTAATTGCAGAGCAACTTGCTATTAATTTGCGTCAAGTTTGAAAAAGACAGATGCCAATTAATCTTGGATTCTGAGATGCCCAGTCAGTTCAAAGTGCACTGAAGTAATCTCAAAGAAATAATGTCAGTGGCAAATTCAGGCCTTAAAAGAACATATGTTTAAAACAGATGGTATGTATTCAAACATTTCATTTGTACAGTTGAATCCACTTTTAGAGTCTACAAATATAGCCATCTTTTACATACACTATAAGAAAGTCAGAATTCCAGATTTCCATTTGCACATCAAAACAGTTATATTATAGCCAGGCGTCATGCATATGATGAAATTGTTTTGATTAAAAACAAAACCAGATTGTTATAATGGGATCCCATTGTATCTGTGAAATTAATCTGTCTTAATACTCAGGAATAGCATCTGTTTTTAATGGAACAAAAATACCTCAGCCAGTATAGCAAATAACACTCTAAAATTTCCAGACTTTCCACAGAAGGGATTCCTTGGTAAAGGTGACTTAGACTTCCCATGTTTCCACATTGAAGACTGTGATTCAGACATTTCCTATGAGATAATTCTATTAGTTTTGTGTTGACAAATTGAAATGAAAAAGAAAGGAAACAATAAAAAGCCCTATACAAAGCACTTTTATTTTAAAGTTGCAAAGTTAAAGGGCTCATGAAACAAGGCACAACAAACTAGAAATTGAAATACTGTATACTCTGCTTCCTTTATACTTTTCACAAAAGCCTTTTTCTTAATGGTGCATTAAATCCTTGATAAGTTATTCCCTGTTTGAGCATCATTACAGTCTTGAAGAATTATTTGTAACCCTAGGATAACATATGTTGTCATCTGACCACAATCCCTGTCTGTCTTGAGAAGAAAGGAGGCTATCACGGTGGGCATAACTGGCTACTGAGTGTGACAGACATTTTAACAGGATAAAAATTTAAAAGTCTCTTCAGAACATTCACAGTAGGACCTGTTGCTAAGACCTTTATGCTTTCCTATAAAGAAACTCCTAATGTGGTTCCTACATACCATGTAAGCAAGTGAGATTGGGACCCTCAAGTGGGAAGTGGGAATACTCTATCCAGACCCTGCTTCTGCAAAATGTCTCAGGCCCAGCATTATTCTTAGGTGCTGTTCCATTGGAATCAATTATATTATTACAATTGTCCAGTTGTGCACAAGTACCTGCAGGATTGAAGGCTGCTGATAAGGGCAGCAAAAATGAAAAATTTTGAGGATAAAAGCAATTTCAAGGGACACCTTAAATTAAAAATGCTTTAAGCCAACAAATCATTTTTGCATAATTTAATTTTAAATGAAACATCCAATTGGTTTTCAAATAGAGTGAACATCTTTCAAACCAGCATTATTTCCTACTCCAGGCACTTGCAAATGTCTTAAAATTATGAGTGTGGAGAAAATTCGAAACATTTTTAAGGGCTTCAGATATTTTATTCTTGAAAATAGAAGTGAATTAAGCCATGTGTTCAAACAGGCAGTTCAAAGACATATTGAAGCAATTTGTAGCAAACAAAAGATTCACAATGAAATAAAAAGCAAGAAGTATAAAAACACAAACCATTTAAAAACAAAATAATTGGAGCCAATGTTTTATCATCACTATTAGACAACTGGATAGAACTTAAATGAGTGCTTCCTTTTACTACAATTGTCCATGACTTGACTAACCTCCCCTGACACTGGTTTTACCAGCCCTTCTCTCCTTTCTCTTCTTCTGTCCCCAGGCCTTTGTCTCTGGAGTGAGTTATGCCACAAATGCACACTTACCCTGAAACTGGTTTTCACCAGTCTCCTCACAAGCAGAACTGGAAAATGATCCTGGAATAAATGTTCATACCAGTATGAAATCATTCAGATAATGTTGCACCAAGAATTCCAGAGAAAATTTGTTTTTCTTCTCTTGACCAGACCTAAATTTTGTCAATTCTTCTTCTGGAACTAGTACCCTACTGCGAGTTTCACTTCACATGGTTTTAGATATTCAGAAGTCAGATATTAAAGTGCAAGCTACTTAGGCATACCTCCCTTTAGAGCTAATTATTTAAAAAAAAGTCAGAGAGAACCAGCAGTTATCCCCTAGGATCAGCTCGAGTACCATTTTCAGATTACATGGTTCACCTTCACTAGGAGCCTGTTTATAGGCACACCTGTGAGGGAGGTGATGATACTCTCTAACTTGGAACTAGCATCCTTTTGAGAAATACACCAGATTTAAAACACCTAAATGTAGAAGACTCGAGAGAGCATCCTAGAGGCTCATTCTAAAGCAGCCTCAAGACTCTTCAGCTAAAAACTCAAGCTAAAACTCAATTCAGCTACCTCATATGTATCCTTGGACAAAAGTGTCCAGCATCCTTTTCAGATGCATGCAGTTTTCTGAGACTGGCAGATGTAATACAGACCTGTTTGTCCTGCTTGTGACAGGAGAGGCAGCCGTAGGCCAGATGGTACAGCCCAGGACATCTCTGTTGGCATTAGATGTCTACATTTAGACTGCTCAGTTATGTCCCAAGGCAACGTGCCTGCTGTATTTCTCTTTGGATCCCATTGACTAAACCTCTGTTGACAGTAGTATGAACTTAGACTAATGGCCATGGGTGACACCTACATAACATAACCACAATTTGAGCATCTTAGACTCAAATTGACTCCCACTTACCACTTTTGGGTGAGATTCTCTCCATCCCTCAATTTGATCTCAAATATTAAGGTCATCTTGACTATCTGCCTGTGGATCTAATTTCTTTCCCTGATGTCTCTGCATATTTCCTACCTTGACCATGACATACTGCTTCTTAAATGAGTTTTTCTTACCCTTCCTTTTTACCCATATCTCAGAAAACCTCTATGCTCCCAATTTCTGGGGTGTGGTTCAAAAAGTCCTTCAAGAATAAAGAAAGTCTGCATAGGTGTATAATGGTATCAAGTCATGGGCTCAGTCTCATTGACTAGGCTGGGGTCAAGGCCCACAGATGTAGAAATTGTGGTGAGGTCTGGCCTCTAGATAGATATTTTGCTGTTGATACAAAGGTGTGACTTTCACTACATAATCATGACATCCAATATCAGGGCAAATATTTAATTTTTCTGAGCTAAGCTGTCTGAAGTAAATCACAATGGAAGGAACTGGGGGATGAACATGTTGTTGACCTCTGCCTTGCATGTTCCTTTGTTTAGGATTTTTCATGTAACAGCTGTTACATCTTAGTTTCAAAACTATCACTTCACCTCCCTACCCTAAAATCAGCGAAGTTTTGCTGTTGCCTTGCCTTCTGGCTTCTTCTCAGCACTAGATTGCATTTCCCTTGCTATTCTGTCTCACCTGATACAAAAGTATGCTTTCTTACTTTTGTTCATTACATGGTTTTTCAACTCCGAGCTCCTTTCCGCTATATTTATGCATTAAAAACCACAAATTCATATACATAGTTGAAGCAGAAAGACAGTGTCAGAAAAACCAAGAAAAGCATTATTTCCTTGTTCTTTCACCAGTTTTTTTCCTTTTTCTTTTTTAAATCATGCAAAAAGTTCCATGCTTCAGACCTAATCTTGCAAATGCATATGCACATGAAAAAGAATTAATCACATCACAGCTCTCATTTGAAAACAAAGAGATTATTGATGTGTTTGCAAGATTACAGTTTTCAAATTCTATAGAAGCACAGAATCATTTAGGTTGGAAAAGACCCATAAAATCACCCTTGAAGAGGTTCCACCTCTTACTACTCCACAGAGTTCTATGTGCATTTTGAAAGTAGTTCAGCACCTGCAAGATTTATCTTACAAAATTGTAATCAGTGGAAAGGAGCTATAGCTGAGCAATAACAGGTTAAAACAAACACAAATTGAGATCTAATAGTTGCTATTTCTAATAAGCCCTGGTGTGAAGGTATGAATTTTATTCCCTTTCCTGGCATTTGGCACTTTCATCTTGTGACTTTGTGTTTTACCTAGTTAGCAGAACAGAATGGCAGCTTCACTTGAGAAGTTATTTTAAGCGTTATTATTTATAACAAGCTAATTTGTTGTTGTACCACTAAATTGAAACTCTTGCTTCTCAAGGGCATTTATTCATTGTGATTGTGATCTGTTGCATTCATGGTTTATGTTTGGTTAATCCAGTGAGTGCTGCAACCTGACTTGTCCACCTTGAGAGAGAGAGTGGTGTGATCATAAGTTAGCTCTGAAGGGTAGGGTTACTGTCTAAAGACTCTCGGAAAAGAAAAATAGATGGTATTTACTGTAGGTAAAATCACTGATGTTATACTAATGATGTTTGGCTCAGTACCAAACAAGTAATGAAGCAAAGAATTCTGACAAAAAGATTAAAAAACCCAAACCAAACAACCTCTCACTGATAATTCTATGTGTGTGAATATACCAATGAAAACAGAGGCAAAGAGGGCTTGATAAGATCTTACAACTATATTGAGAGTTTTTCTGTGATTTGAAACTGGCTGCAAAACTCTTGTATTAAGCAAAGACCCATGAGAAGAGAATCTATAATCTCTATTCAAAAAAAGGCTGCTGCTTATTCATTGAATCAGTCATATCACTCACACTGGACCTGTGTGACATGACTGTGTATTGTGGAAGCAAGGAGTGAAGCAGAGGAGTGAAGTCAGGACAAAGGACCAAGTGAGAAGGACAAGCATGTGGAGCAGGGAGCTACACACAAAGTCTAAGAATCAGCCAGATGATGGGACCCTCATCCAGCCCCCCATTATTTCAGTGGGTTTGCTTTTGTTGTTTTTTTTTTCTTGCACTGTGAAGGGGTTTTTTGGTTCACTTCAGCAGAAGTCACACAGTGGCACTTCTGCAAAAGTAGGTGGCCCTATGCACCCTCTCACACTGAGAAACTGAGAAAGTGTGTTGTGAAACAGTAAGACAGGCATGACTGTCCTACACTCATTACAAACATGAAGCAACAGGCTGCTGAATAGCTAAGCACACTGATTTTGGTTCAAGCTGCAATAGTGAAGAATAGCAGGCATTCATTTAACCTTAACTGGTTCTGAGCCCAAGGATTTGGCATTAGAGAAATCATAAATGTTTATGTCCTGTGACAGACACTTCAGGAGTGTCCAGGCTGCACGTAGAAGGAATCTAGCTAACTCAGGCTCAAGTTCAGAAATAACCTGCCTGCTCCTCACTCTCCCATCAGAGCCAAGGGCTTGACAAAAGCTTTTTGACTGCATGCCTGGGCTCCAGCCGACAGCAGCACATTACCCCAGCCTGCCTGTAACCTAACTGGCTTTGGCTGGCCTGCAGGAAAGTACCTTGAAAAAAACCACTCCCAATGCTTGCTTTTCCCAGCTAAGGGTAACAGAAGTGACAATGACAACATGATGTCAATGAGATATTTATAACCAGCCAATTAACTCATCTGAAGAGCAGCCTCATTCATGTGATCCTTGCACACTTCCAGCCTGTTTCCTGGGCTGGCACTAAAGAGTGCCATTCAAGTAGGATGGGCTTGGTGCAAAGAGTAAACTCAGAGTTAATCCAAGCCTAAGCACCCTCCACTTCTCCAGCTTGCCTTCAACCCACACTGTGAATATGAAGAAATTTTGGGCTCACTACATGGTTGTAGTTATGTTCAAACATCAGTGCATATCAACTAATCTTTGGTTTTCAATCAGCTCTTTGTACACATAGCTACAGTTTCAATGTGATGTAGTTTTCATGCTGCAACCATTCCAATGTCTCTCAAAGAAGCCAGAGGGGACAGTCCAGAATTTTTCAGTGTAATTTTAGTGTGGGTTCGTATTGGGCCTGACCATTCTGCCTCTTCTAATCAGCATTTCATTACCTAAGACCATTTTCTACCAAGCTGGATTTATTTAATTATGTACATACTCTTCATAAATATCATTAGATACATATTTTTTTCATAAATTTCATTCATGATCTATCCAACTTGCTGGATTCACAAGCGTTCAAAGTAATTCAAGTCAGGTGTCTCTGCTTTGTAGGTTCTCTCTTTTTCAGGGTGAGGATGGACACTAGTAAGGGCTTTTGATACTCTGGTGGGAAAGGGATGGCTCAGGTGTGCAGCAGAGACATCCTGGGCCATCAGAGCACAGCAAGTCCCCATACTGGAAAGACGGCTATTGTCTCTCAATGTTTTTCACAGAAAATTGATGAGGGAAGAAGTCCCAGGTTTTGCAATCTGGACCCCAGTTCTTCAAGAAAAAGAAAATCAGACTGAGGAAGGAATGACAAATTGTGCAGCAACACTGTTCAAACCAAGGGGATGCTAGAAGGGTGAGAGAACCTTAAAGGCCTTCACGGAATATTTCTATTTTTCAGAGTGCTCTATTCTCCATTCCTGGTTGTTCTTGAATTACTCTTGCCATGGCCCTGGCCCTACTAGAAACCAGATCTTTGCCAGCTAACAAGAAAGGTATCTTGATATCTACAGGTCCAGAAAGGCTGTGGAACCAGCACTGTGATCTAAAGCAGTGAGTCTGTGGATCCCACTGGCTAAGACATCAGATATCCCTTCTAAGCCTGAACCCCATTTCTATGATGCTGTCCAGATTAAAGGGTCTTTGAAGTATACAGGCTTCTGTATCCCATTCATAATGTATTCAGTGAGAGGCATGTAAAGAATGATAGGGCAGATGTTAAAAAAACATGGAAGAAGCAGGAGGAGAATAGCATGCTGGGGTTGGAATGGATCTCTGGAGTTCACCTTGTCTGTGTTTTATCTGTATTATAGGAAATAACTTAGGATCATTTAAAGAAAGAGCCTCACTTTTTTAGGTGGTGGCAACAAATAAATGACATTAGATGCTTTTCATGGGAGTCTGAAAATGTGCTAGTGGTTACGTTTGGGAGAAGTGTTAGCTAAGATAAAAAACAGAGACCCCAAAATATTCAAAGAACATGAGAATAAGAGAGTTGCCATGTTAGAGCTCATTTTGCTAGCGAAGCAAATATTCACTGCAGAATTAGAATATTTATGCTTGCCTATCAATGATCATGATTGGATTAAATATATTTGACCACAGTACTGCTACTAATCAGTGTTACATTTTATCAAGCTTTAAATAGCAATATTTTTAATGTTTAAACTAATTGGCAACATTATAGACTGGAATGTATATATAGGGCAAGAAATGTTTTTAAAAGCACATGAGGAAATGCTTAAGAACTAGTTCTTGGATGCTAAATAAAGCACTGTGATTGAGAAACCATAAGAAATGCAATGGATTAAAAAGAAAAATATGCAGAGAGATAATAAAATCCTCAAAACAAAGATTTAGAATCTGAGAAGAAAATTTTTTTTTAATTCGGTTATCAAAGGAAGGAGAAAAGCAAAAACTGAAGGAATCAGTCACCAGTCATCAGTGAACAACCAGGAAATGTTACCAGACACAGTGAATGACCACTGGGATTCAAAATTGTAACAGAGCTCTTAAAAAAAATTAACAAATTGGGAAAAAAATACCCACTCCAAGTCTCAGGTCCATCACAGGATATTGGAGGTGAATAGCAAACAGTAACAGAAAAAAAGGTAGAACTCTTAATTTGGTTCTATACTAGAGAAAAAGCATTGAAATATCTGTTGACAAATTTGCCATTCTCAGTAAAAAAATGTCCAAAAGTGTCTGCTATATTTAAATGATTTTGAGTCAATAAAATGTAGGTTGATTTATGTGGTCAAGACACGTGGGGTCTAGGTGACTGTCCCAGCCAGGATATATCACCAGTGTATATTTAGATGGGAGTAGCATCACAACAGGAGTAATATTCTTCATGCTCCTACATACAATATTGTTGATTAGAATAATGGAATCATAAAGTAGTTTGTGTTGGAGGGGACCATAGGAGGTGCCTCATGCACTCACAGCTGTGAGGTCAGACCAGGTTGCTCAGGGTTTGCCCAGCCAGGTTTCACAATTCCCCAGGGATGGAGCCTGCCCAGCCTCCCTGTGCAGGACCTCATGGAAAAGGTTTCAGCGCCCAGCCTGAGGCCCTCTCATTGCAGTTCCTGCTGCCCAGGGCTCGGTGCCTCCTCTCCCTCCCCTGGGGCTCCGGGGTGTCTGTGAGGTGCCCCCAAAGCTGTCCCTGCCCAGGCTGGCTCAGCCCAGCCTCTGCTCATGGGGCCAGGCTCCAGCCCAGAGCCCTGCAGGGTGAACTCACTCCGGTTATCGGCGTCTTTCCGCACTGGGGGCACCAGACTGGCGCTGCCCAGATGTGCTCTGGCAACGAGCGCTGGGCACGGGGTGCTGCCCCGAGCTCCTCCCTGTGCTCCTGCTCTTGCAGCCCCAGATGCTGCTGCCTGTCCTTGCTACCAGCTCCTGCCCAGCTCGCTGCCCCAGTCAGAGTGTATCTGCACACCAGTTTCCCATATCCCTTGACTGCTTCCTCTCCATCAGCTTGCAAGAGGTTCTTCCTTTCCAGCTCTTTGCATTTGTGCTCTCAAAATTCATAAGGCTCCTGTTGGCACACCTTCCAGCCTGTCTAGGAGCCTCTGAAAGACAGCACTTCCATGGAGAGTGTTGGCCACCAGAAATTTGTATTATCTGCAGACCTGGTGAGAGTGTGTTCTACAATCTCTTCCAGGTCACTGAAGCAGGACAGGTTCTGGGATAGACTGCATAGTGGCTACCCTGTAGCACGTTCCAGGCAAAAAAATGATCCCCTGACCCAGAGACTCTGAGCCTGACCATCCAGCTTGTTCATTATTGGTCTCATTGTCCACCCATCCAGACAGCATCAAATGTTCATTTGTTCACATGGATATGTTTTTGATATAATTTTAGAAATTCCCTCAGATCATGGTGTCATATCAGTGTTTAGTCACAACTGAGTTTAAATTATTTCCCTTCCCTCCCACATAACCGGGCTACTGAACAGAAGGCTTCTGGTTCTCAGTTTTGGTCTAAAGATATTTAATCTGCACCAGAAGTTCTCATGGCCTCAGGTATCTGTGGGTCACAAAGAGCATTTTAGGACTGAGTTTTTGGAACTTCACGGTACACTGGTAGTATTCCTATGACATACTCAGCAAAGGCATTGTGGCCAGAGTTGGTTTTCCCATTTTGTCAAGTACATGTCTCTCCTCACACATCTTTTTCTCTGCAGAGCATTGATGACTTGGAAGTATTTTGTCCAGAATTAAATTACTTGAGCACAAGTCCCAGTCTCTTCACCCAATACACCTAGCAACCATTCGAAGAGCACTCATGATAAAACCAAGGACTGTACTAATGACACAAAGACTTGGTATTATTAAGATGGAATGGAACAGATAGCGATGTAAATGGAAAAGATGATGGATGTTTATCTCCTTAAAGGTATTTTTCTTGTGGAGTATATGAGTATTAGTTGTGTTGAGCACTTTGTTATGTACTGATTGTTAATAAGGTACCTTCCAGGCAATGTTTTATTATTTTCACTTTTTCCAGCACTGACTCTGGCTTCTGTTCTCTTCTGCTGCACTCCTTGAGCATTCCTCTGGGTAATGAACTTTATTGGACTAGATTTATGGTGACAGTGGCCTACAAGTCATGCTGATGGAAAATTCATTTTGGTTTGGGATTAGTTGGTAATCTTTGGGATTATTAAAACTATACCACTTGGACATTCTTGGTTTTGTTTTAATTGCCAGAGTTATGAACAAAGAGCACAGCCAGTCTAGCATCTGGTGTATGTGTATAATTTCTTATGAGCATTGACAGACAAATAAATACGAGCTATTTTCAAAGTGACCTTCTCCTTCCATCCGTATTAGAATGTTCTGACAAAATTTATAATTGACTGAAGTCTTTTTATAGCAGCAGTGAACATAATGACCAGGGACAGAGTTTCCAGGCTGCCACGTCTCTGCTCAGTGTCCTGTCATAGCTGTGGCTCCAGTTGGGCTACACCCGATCAGGGTAGCGCCTGGGCTCTGGCAGAGTGCAAAGACTCAGCAGCCTCCCTCCACTGCAGGGATTTCACTTCGCAGCAGATAGCATTTCGAGCTGGAATAACGATGCTTTGGAAGTATCTCATAAACCCCAGCCAGCCATATGTCCTAATGTTCACAGAATGAAGAGGAGATTAAGCCATCAGCAGTAGTCAATGGACAACTTATTTCTAAATTCTAGAAAAATCCTGCTTGTTCTCTCAATTATACATTACTAAATTATTCTGATTTTTAATACAGGTTACCATTCTTGCTTCAGCCTCTGGTAAGAAACCAGATTAATGATAAAGATTTAACCTATATTTTGAGCTTTCTGGCAACTGCACTGATTGAAACAACCTCTTGTTGCTTCACTATAATACAAACCCCCTTGAGTTCCTGATGGCAATGAAATACCTCCCTTCCAGTCCCTGGAAGACTGAGCAGTGTAATAGGAACCTCAGCCATCTGCCACAAAAAGAAAACACAGGACAGGGAGCAGATTGCAATTTAACTGCTTTTTTTGTTTCTTACTCAATGTGTCTTCACCTTCCTCTGAAAGCATCTAAGGACTACAATACCATCCAAGAGGATACCAATGTGGAAAAAAAAGAGAATTTTTATACATTAAAAAAATTTTGCTCTTTGGCAATATGCCAGCCTGAGATACAACAGAGTGCAGTCAATTGTAAAATCATTAACACTCACAGTGGCTTGGTCAATGTGATAGTTTGAATGACAAATGTCAATGCATTCCTAATGTACTGTTAGTGACCATACAGACTCTTAATGACCATAGTGACCTTACACATAGACACATATCTAATATTGTGTCAGATTAGGCATTTCACTGGTATTCAATTACCTAGGCACAGAGAAGAAAAGTGGAGCAGAAAAAGTGCATTAAATATTAGCTATGATTTATTTGGGACAGGTACTGCAGCACAAAATATTCTATAAATGTAGTGTTATCCTATGGTCTCACAAGATGCTTTAACAGAGACATTGCGGATTTCTCTTCTCTGGAGACATTCAAAACCCACCTGGACATCATCTTGGACAAACTTCTCTCAGTGGGTGTGCTTTAGCAGGAGAATTGGACTGGGTGATTGCCAGAAGTCCCTTCCAACCCAATCCATTCAGTGATTCTGTGAAGAGTTCAGAAATAATGGTTTTATACAGCTGTAAAGTACTGGCTGTAATTGGCAGGAACTGTGGACACAAAGACTGCAGTGCCTGTGGACATGGCCTCAGAGCAGGCACTGTGTGAAGAATTTGGGCTCTTGCTCTGCTCCCAGCCAATGGTTCCAGGGCATCTTTGCTTCAACTTCTCGGTCTGGAGCAAAAGCCTGGAGCAAAAGCCTGGAAAAAATGGTATTAGGTAAGGTGGAAAGGCTGACATTTTATGACATTTTTTCATTTGTAGTGCAGTTTGATGTGGCCACTGAGAAAGGACGAGAGCAGCAGGTAAGGAAGCACGCCAGGTGCTTTGTCAGAACACCCCAGATGGCAGTATGTGTCATGTCAATGATGTCAAGAGAACATATATTTCCTATTTCACTGGAAAATCATTCTTCCAGGAAACTTTTGCTTCATGATATTTAATTGAGGTTTGGTTTGTTTACAATGTAAGAAAATTACTTTTGTTACTGGGTAGTTATTTAGAGAACATAACCCAAAAAGCTACCTTGAATGTATGCATTTGTTATACTTCAAAGGACTCCTGGCAACTCTTGACTATAAGGTAGTAAGTAACAAGCCAGAAGAAGATCTAAAAAACTGAAAGATTAAAAGTAGTTCTTGGAAAGCAAATCACTTCTTCACATAATGAAAAAAAAAAAAAATCACTGAGAAGCTTTTTGCAGATAACTCCCTGGAGATAAAGTAAGAAGCTCTTCAATTGTACCAGGAAACTTAATGTTAAAAGACATATTCCAAGCTAGGCTGTAATTTTTAAAGTAAAGGCTTTTGCTGTCTGTTCTCACTATTTAAATCTTTTTCAAGCAGACTAAAAAGACACAAAATTAATTCAACCAGGAGTTGATAGTTTGCCCTTAGCGAAGGGACAGATTTTGTCTGTATATAGCAGAGGAAGATGACAGCTGAGAGCCTTACTCAGCAGCACAATTCCTTCCTTTCTGTAAAAAAAGCAAGATATTTTTGCATCTTTTTGTGAAGCGTTTTACTTGCTCTTTTGCTTCCACCCAGCACTACATTTTCTCTTGTCAAAAGAGAATTTCTTTTGTTGCAGAAAACTTTCTCAGAACTATTGTTCTCTGAATTTCCTAGCAGGACCAGACAAGTATGTGTCCCTAATACTGACACACAGAAGTTACACCACTCTGAAACAAAACAGTGGACACTACATGTTGTGGTGGTGTTTGCCTCTGAACAGCCTGTACAGGTAGAGGATAGAGACAGGCAGATTTTTGGGGTAACACATGGTACACACCCAAGAGAACTAGATAGACTTTGCTGGGATTTTTAACTGTCATACTGGTAACAGACAGCAAACAAAGGTCAGGACAGATGATGGCTGAAAAGGACCAGTTTGCTTTCATTTCATCAGGAAAACACACTGTTTGTACTATCACCTACAGCTTTCAACAATGGACTGGCTAGAGATGAGTCACTAAAATGAATAATCCTTTTTAATCTCTATGAAAAACATCCTGTTAGCATTGCCATATTCTAGGAATTGTTATAACAGGAGCAGAAAAAGGATTAAGTGCTTAAACCTGTCCCATCAGCACAAGTTTATTGGAGTAGAATCTCTCTGTTGGTAATGAGTCTTTACTTCTTACAAAAACAAGAGACTATTTCAATTCTGTGTTTCTTTTATTCTGTAACAAACCCTCTATGACCCACCAATAATATGGCTATTTTTAAAAATTAAATCTAGATCAAGTCACAGCACATGCTGAGGATGACAGAAAAGTAAGCATCACAAGTTCACCAAGATCATACCAGAGCCTGATCTCAATGTCTTTCAATGGAGAATTACACTTCTGCACAAATCATACAAAGATTATAAATCGTGTAGAGACACTGCTGTTCTTGTGTTCTGCTGCTTTGCAGCACAGTGCTGTGCCTCTTTCAAAAGGTGAGACTCCAGGAAGTGATTAAATATGTAGCATGTTCTGGGTAGCATAAGGCTGGAGCCTGTGCTTTCAACACAAAATGCAAAAAGGCTGTGAGCTATGCTTAATGAAAAAGCTGTCCAGCTACCTGACAGCAACTATTAGTCTCATGAGCCATGAAAATTGCTAGAGGAGGCAGATGACTACTTTGTTTTCCCCACAATATTTAAAATGGCAAGTACTTACTAAAATATTTAGAGTTAATAGAAACTGATGACAAGCCTTTACTGGTCTCCAGAAGTGAGAGTTCAAGAAGATTTCCTCCTTTCACTGCCTCTGTCATATTAAGGTATCTGAAAGATGTTGAAGGTGATACAATACAGAATCCACAGAGACATCCTCAATTAATCTGAAATTAGTTGAAAAGGCTTTATCATCAACAGGTGGCTGAACAGTGCTTATTTTGAATGCCTCTTTTAAAATACATCACAGGGTACTCAAGCCTCATCATCTCTTCTCCCATGGACTAACACTGACTTGAGCAGAAGTATAGTTGGGCAACACCAGATGTATTTGCAGGGTAGTATAGATGTTGTGTTTTAAGTCAAGGACCTTGGTCATATCCCAGCCACAGAGAAAATTAATCCCTCAATATACCATGCATTGACTGCCCATGCCATGAACAGGCCAGAGCTCACGACCAAATTGCACCTTTTTTTTTATTTTTCTTTTTTTTTTTTGTGCTGGGCTTCTTCCCAAAAGCAAACAGGTTGGAGAAGGAACAGTCTGCATTTGTACCTCCCTTCAAGGTAGAGCTGAGTCAGAGCTAACATTTGCACCTAGAACTCTCCAGCTCCTGGCCCATCTTCCACCTGCAATGAATAATTAAAAACAACTGAGCAAGACTTCTTACTTATCATAGATTAAGTTCACCCTTGTGTCACATGAATTTCAATAATATTTGTGACAAGTAGTACAGATGATGGGTTAATAGTCCTTAGAGGACTGTATTTACCTTACAGGTAAAATATATATACAATACCTGTTGATTTGTTATGCATTATATTTATTATTTTAATGTATATATTTAGAGATATAATCCACAATACAAATCTCACCAGAACATAGAAGGGTAATGTTTGATAATAAGAAACTACAGATATGGACAAGAGCTGTGCTTTTCTCTTCAGTAAGTGATAACACAGATTGGGAGGGTGTACTGGTTTAGGCCCAGATGGAAATTAAGCATCATTAAACTGCTCATTCCACACCCCCACACCCCCCACCGTCTTAGTACTTCAAACCATTTTAGTACTCCAGTCCTGCCAGCCCACCAAATAGCTATGCACATCTGTCATGCTTAACATTTTTTATACCTACATTCTTATTGAAAAATAGTTCCAAATCTCCCTTTTGTGATGGTTACAAAGGACTCCCCTGGCTGATTTCTTTAAGGTTTGCAATTTACATCCAGTTTACTAAGTCCTTTCTCTATTAAATGGCAAGTGTTTCTAATCCCCTCCTTGAAACTCTGTGAAGGAGTTTTAGACTTTTTATCTTTGAAAAAGGACAGCTAGGATGGATCAAAGAGGACACATGTAAAAGTCCATATGTCAGGATACCTGGTTATGCAGAATAACCTCTCCTAGTGATTGTTTCTGCTTTTATACTGACTCTTACTGGAGCCCAAAGAAAAAGAAATTAAGTGATATTTCCTAAAAAATACCTTGCCTCGTTTCACTTATCATTAGCTTTCTTTGGAGGCTCTGTTTTTAATACCACATTATTTTCCTCCTTCAGGAAAGTGACCAAGAAGACAAGAAGCGACTCTTATCAGGCACCTTTCCTCAGGTTATTTGAGGTTATTGTACATCTTATGTACAATACCCACATATCTGATTCAGCTGTCATTTTAAAACCACTGCAATACTTTAGAGTCTGTGTAAAGCTGTATATATTAAAAAGTCCAGCAAGTGCAATGGAATAATCAAAAACTAAACAGGTTTTCATCACCATCCAGGAGTGCCAGACACTTAGGGAGAACATGACCTAGCAGGGACAGACCTGATCCAGGAGTTTAGAACTGACTTCCTGTCTTAATAACAGCAAGTAATCTCACTTTCACAGGAGCAATACCATTTATTTATAATTGTTGTAAACAACTTAGAAATAAAAAGTTGTAAACAACTTAGAAATACATGAAACAAAAATCTTGTATATCAGTTTATTCTAACTACAGGTTGAAGACAGTAAGTACTAAGCACCTGTGGGTTCATTGTACAACAATGTACATAAACATAAATTTTGTCTGAGTTTGTCACATTCATATGTTTATATCTAACATATTTTTGTTCAGGAAGCAGAAAAAATCAGTTGTCACGAGTCTATGCAACTATATAAATTTAGATTCATAAGGACCCATAGGAATGATAAGAATGTCCTTTGCTGAACCTTGGTGCTGAAGACTTGGCCACATGTGAAAGGAGGTGGATGATCTTACACATTCCCTCTCCACTGCTGCCACATGATGAGTTAATATTTGATTAGACAGTGCCGTATCTATGACACCTGTTCACCAGGGAGACTAGGACAACAACTGATGTAATCTACCTTATTATATACTTAATGATAGAGGAGAAGCACTGCTTTTTCAGCTTCCCACGTCTGCTTTTCATTTCCTCTCCTACACATTCCTGAGGGGTCATGTTCAGTGCCTTGCGAGAGCAAACAAACAACTACAGTTTTTTTTTCCTCTCTCTCTTTGTGATTCTCTGCAATTTGCTTGATAGAAGAGAAAAACTTTAAAAATTTCCTCTCTACTCTGTGTTTCTGGGAAGAGAACTGCTTCTTGAAAATAGTTATCAATATATCTGTGTTCGCAAGATTTCTCTGATTACAGTAAGAGTACAGAAAATACAAAAAAAAAATGCTTTGGTACCCAGGCTACATGGAAGAGCCATAATTTTCATAGTGGTGGTTCACACACTTGGCTGTTGCTTTCAGATTCTACTCACAAATGTCCTCTTGAGACAACCTTGCCCTTTGACAAGTAGGACCTACTCAATCTTTTAGTCTGTTCTCCAAAAAAGCAAGTGGCTGTTAAGTGCCACTTTGCAGGAGTTCCAAAGCACCTCATCTGAGCAGATTCCTAGCTATTGTCCCACTTGTTTGTGATTCCCAGGTTGCAGTGACTTCCTCTACAAAAGGTGCTTCTGGTTTGGACCACTAGCAATCCCAGTAATATTTGCCATCTGAATACAGGTTTTTTATTCCAAATTTATATGGCTGTGTTCAGAAGACTTTTTTTCAATTCAGTCTTCACAACTTCTGTAGATATTCTGCTAAGAAATCCCAGTCTCTACAGGGAATCCCTCAAATTTTCACGCAACTATAGGTGATTATAGTATTTCAGATACCATCTTTCTTACTGTGAGTAGTTGTTGTTATAAGGTGAATATTTAATCCAGGGAAAAAATTGCCAAATTTCCATTATCATTTTTTTCTTCCCATTTTATATAGTTTATAATCTTTCCCTGAAGTAAAACTTGCCTTTGAAGAGAGGGGAAGGAGAAATGCAGTGGGGGTTTCTTTGAAAGCTTTTATGGACACCAGAACTTCTTTTCTATGTGATCTTTTAATTGGGAAAAGAAGGGCTGAGAAGTAGGAAGGGTGTATCTTCCATTGCCTGGTCTAGGTCCTTTCCTCAGTTCAGGGACAATACCAAAAGGCCTGGATAGCATTAGCTTTGAATAGAGACAGTTGACAGCTCCCAACTGACCAAAGGTAGCGAAAAAAAGATCTGTGAAAAAGTTGTAGTTTGTCAACATGGAAATACAAGCAAATGGCAATTTTGTTTGCAGATGTTGAGCTACCAGGAGTCTTCATTCACTCTTGCCTTGTACTCACCTTCTTACCAATCTGAATTCCCAAAGACAGTGCAACACATCCAGGCCAGGGAAGTGGGAGGTGGAACTCAATATATTTATAAACGATGCCTACTGAGACTGCTCTGGGAATCAGTATTCCTGTGGGGATTCCCAAATACATTATTGAAAGAGGTACACAGAAGCAATTCTTGACATGGGATTCATGTGACTGCATTTCAAGTCCCAATGATTTTGTTGACACTTTGATCACATCTCTCAGATACGTTCATGTCCAAAATTAGGCTGGAAAAAGTGTCGCTATAATTATTTGGAGGAAATAGGAAGATGAGAACGTCTTCCACTGCCAGCCACTATGCCCACAAAGATAACAAAAGCTTTGGCAGAAGGTAACACCAGGCATGTTCTCGCACTCTTCACTTTGAACCTCTTCCAGGAACCAATGGTGAGAAATGAGCACTCTGGTGTAAGACTGAGAGGAACGTTCTAGCAAAAACACACCATGGGCTACACTGATCCAAAAGCTGTACACCAAGGATAACAAAAAGGTTTAATCAATGCTCTTTAGACTGCTTTACAAGGACTTTCTCCCCTACTCAAACCATTTTACACGTTTATTTACTACAGTGCAAATCATATTTCATGATGTTGAGATGACAAATTAATCCTGCCACAATTCTGCATGAAATCTAACATGTTTTCTTAGGCAAGACAGGAGTTGACAGAGCATCAAATGATCACGTTCCATCCATAACTTTCACTCTGTCAAGTCTTCTGTCCTCTGCACACCAATTATAACAAATATAGTTGACTGCATATAGCCAGAGGGGGAAAAAAAGGGCAGTTCTCTAGCATATGTAAAAGATTCAGACATTTTAAAATCATTTCAATGTTTATACTCTGGGAAGGAACGTACCTTTAAAAAATCAACACTGAAAAGTAAGTGAGAATATTCAGCTCTGAGTATCATCCTCTTACAGGGGGAGCTGAAGAGAGAAGGTGTTGTCAGTAAGCCTGACTAGGTAAAATACCTCACAGTAAAAGCATTCCTGTGTTCATGAGAAGTAGTAGTGGTTTATCCTCCCACAGGTATTAACACATTAAGCAACACAGCAAGCTTGCTGTTTGCCAGAGAGAAATAGGCAAAACCCACACACTCCCCTCTACATTTTTTGGAAGGACTTTCTTCTGACACTGTGAAGAAAAATAATGGTTTGAAGATTATACTTCCAGGATATTTTTTTGAGGTTCTTTCGTTAGTACATCTTTCACAAAGAACACGCACTTCTTGTTTAGCTGATAGTGCTAAAAGTAAGTTTCTGTATTAATTTTTGCTTATAATTATGCTATAGAGACATCATCAATATTACAAATTCACAATTATTATCCATTTCTTACTATGTTTTACTAATGGGTGGGTGGAATTATTTTCTTCTCTCTACCATTGTACTGCTGAAACTGACAGGCTGAACACTTCCATGTAGCTACTGAATGCTTCTTTTCTTAATAATGATTAATTATATCCCAGAGCATCCATCATTGGTCTCAGCATTTGTCTGAGCTCAAAATATGCCTTTAAAGATTCACCCTGGTGTCTCATATTTTCACTGTTATCTAATTCAGAATGTGAAGATCATCAGAAAGATAATTTCTGTATGAAGAGTGAGAAATGCAGTGGGCAGTGCATCGCTGCCACGATGTGACCAGCAGAGAGAGTTAAACTCCACTGCAACCTCTGAAAAAAATGCTGTTGGTGTCCTTCCAGAAGTTTCAGTGCAGGCATGGCCAACCACCTTTAGAGAGTAAGGGATGGAGATACAGGCAGATACTGAGACAGCTGCCATTTCACCTAGTCAGTGGTCTTTGTGCCACGTCCTGTATTTTCTGTTTAGTTGGTGCTCTGAGACCCACAAACCTGGCTCTGTGTTTATGTTTCACCTTATGCAGTTAGTGTAGATTATTACAGATTTGTAAAACAAGGAAGATAGGAATTCTCAAAAAGTCATGCAGCTTTACAGTTTCAGTCATGAAAATACACTTTTTTTCTGGGAACCTAGTATGGGGATATTCTTCTCAGGAGTCCTGTTACCTAGAAAAAAATGTATTTCATCAAGGAAGTTACGACTATGAAATGGATAAGAGATATACTTATAAGCTGAATGTACATTTATCAGAAAATACACACAGGCTAAGACATCCTTTACTTATAAATATATATTGGATCATTTAATTATATTATATTTTTATTTTGCATTATGTATAGATTTTCTTTTTTAATTGAAAACTGATCAATTCCTATTTCAAAAGGAAAACTGCTGGTGACTAGAACGTGTCAAAATAGAGATGCAGACAGGAAAATAGTAATATATTCAACAGGGTCATGTTAGCAGATTAGAGATCAAGGTATTTGTTGGTGTAAAGTTGTCCGGCCCAGTGTTACCACAAAGAGAGCAAGGGCACCACCTGCTGTTTTAGAAATGTATTTATTGCGAACATGACAGCAACTCTTCAAGTACTGCACTCAAAAATTTTCTCCTGAAATTGAAGCTTCTGCAAGACGATTTGAGTAACTGAGGAGTTAACAGTTGCCTGTTCACACGATGAACTGAACTGTAGCCACAACACTGGCCATAAATGCCTGAATATGGGGTACTTAAGAGGTTATTGAAAGCAAGGCAGTGTTTCATTAGGGGCTTTTCCTCACCCAGGGCATTAAAATCTAGCGTTCACACATTTTCAGGAGATCTGACTCATATTCAAGAAGCACCAAAAAGTTTAGATTTAAGAAGAAATAGCATGTTTAGCATGAGAATGGTTTAGGTCATTATATGAGCTGGAGGTTATGGAATAAATAATTACTATTCAATAAGGAAGACCTCAAACTACAGCTCAAGCAGTTTTTGAAAATTTTCACAGGACATTGTTCCCCAATGCTCCCAACTGAGAAGACAAGGGTTTATACACAGCCAGTTGATTTAGACATACATGAAGGATGTTGTAAACCCAACTGTCTGGCAGTTCTAAGACAATTTGACAGTAGCAAATTAAATCCCTAGCTGACCAGGAGATAAACTGTAGAGTGTGAGCAGCAGTTTGGATGCTCTGAGTCAGTGAAGACTGACTTTTTACATCATTTTTTCCTAGATGCCACAAGGAATCACCTTCTCGCCTTCTCTTCTTCTGGATATCAAGTGTCCCTTGGGAAAATCCTGAGTGAGGCTGCTCAGGCATAATCAGACTGTTTTATTTTATAGACCAGCAAGGAATTTCCATGAGGACTGGTCTTTTCTAAATAAAATCATCAAGTGTCAGAACCTTTGTGAGAGTTCATTGCTAAATGAAATGGCCAATTTCTATGCAGGAGACTTCAGCCATTTGGCCAGAAAATGTCCTGAAGGATTTTAAGTGAAAGCCAAGCTCAGAACAGCTGCAGCAGCCCCAGTGTCCTCACAAATTTTGGAAAACATCATGAAACTTTAGCAAATTATGTGCTTTTGCCAAGGAAAACTATAGCATGGCCCATTTCCTCTTCAACCAGAGCCAAGATTCACCTTGCCCACTTACAAGCAAAGTTATGAGAGATATTTTAAATTTTATCCTGTATAATTCAGTTATATTTGTGCATGAAAAATTCAAAGGAAAAGTGAAAAATGTGCATAATTTGCTTGATTCCCATGAGCTGAGATGAAGTTAGCAGATTTTTGTAATGCGTTCCTATCAAATACATTTCAGTGATAAGTTCCTCATGTTTAATCTATCAGTTTTAGTTCTTACAATATAACAACAGAGGTGTCAGCACAGTGCCCTATTTGCCCTTTAGAAGATGCTTTGTACATCTGGAAGATGTGCAAAACAAAAATCATCTAGGATTGCATCAAGCTTGTGCATTTATTGGTGGCTTATTAAAAATTAATTCATTGCTGTAAAGGAATGCTAATCACAAATTAGTAAAAACTTCTTCTTTTCTTCTGTTTCGTCTTTTTTTACACAAATAGTTTTATTACAAACTTGAATTTTTAAGAAATACACATGTAAGAAATTACACAAAGGCCTTGGCATTTGCAAAAATCTTTTGGTATTTCCATGGTAATAGTCCATAAAACATTTCTGGAGACAGACATGCTCAAACAATGGCATCATTGCATAGAAATTCTTTAGAAATATTTCTGAGGCCATATGAATAATTTTTTGGCACAATATTAACAAAATTAAGGCCTTATACTTTTCAAAATCAAGTAATTCAGTGTGTGAGTAGTGTTTAAAACCCTGAAAAATATTAAATACAGAATAAAGATATAAGCTCAAAGCAGGATTTACCATTATAAACACAAATAACTATTAACCTGGGTTCAGTCTCTGCAACTTCAGCATTGAAATGGCTATGTAAAATGAACGTTTCACATCATATTTTGGCATTTAACATCTAATTCATGACACTGAAAAGAAGAAAAAATTTGTAAGCTTCTTTTTGAAATTATAAACTCAGAGCTTGATTTGCCTAATGGTTGATATCTATATAAATTACTAAAATATTTATACATATATTTTTTTCTTGACCATTGCTGGATCATTCTTTATTCCACAGGAAAGTTTGTTCTACTGCACAAAGAAGCTGCATAGTACCAACATAGCAGAAACACTTACTTGCCTATTTGTGAAGCCAATTTGGCAATCTCTTCCAGATGTACACCCATTAATACTGACAGCACTAAAGGCTACAAACAGAAGCAAAGGTTTGCAGGATGGCACTCTATGTTGTGAAAAGATGGTTACGTGCTGGTTAACCATAGTCTGTAATCCCAAACCTCTTTTTTACATTAGTATTCCTTTGTACAAGAACAATAAGTACATACCCAAGAGTCTGGAATTTTAAGACAGATAGATAATGGTAACAAACTTATCTGGGGAAGAAAAATGAATCTAAATATACAATACAAGAATGAGAAAGGGGGTCAAACAGTATAAGGCAGAACTGCATACCTCCTAGCACCTTTGCATTTTTTTTCTGGATAAATGCTGACTTTTTATTCTATCAGTGCATTGCATTTATATAAAAAATACATATACTTTGATCGAAAGTGCCATTTGGCATGTCAACATTTGAAGCTTATCTTTGTTGTCTCTCTTCTTCTTTAGCAAGGACAGGGCCAGTAAAGCAGTGTGTGTTAGTTATGCAAGTTCCTAAAAGGCACTTTACTGTTTTCATACTGGACAACAATGAGGTACATATGATATATGTCTAGGCTTCATTGCTGTTAAACGAATAGCACCATATTGTGTGAAATTAGTTGAAATTCAAAAGTCATTATGTTTTTCTCATACAGACTTGACAACGGCTAACATTTGAGCGTAGATCCCCGGCTTTCAAAGTTGAGGGAGTTGGTTTCCTATGGCAAAGAAAGAAATTAAAAGACCCATTAGCAATTTTCAGGTTTATAACTGACAACATCAACTTGGAATGTAAGTCTCCCAGCCTCTGCTGAATCAAGGTGTTCCTAAGTTCCTCAGGGTGTAATCACTTCCAGGTTTGGTCACAAACTATTATAAGATTAGTTTTAAACATCACACACTTACAGTTACTGAAGAATTCTATTCTTTCATGAGGCATAATATTTCCTTAACCTAGAACACCATCTGTTAAAGCAGCAGTTTGAAAACAATCTAGAATTTGGGTAATAAAATAAAATTGGGCAAAGAAGCTGAAATTTGACTGTTTATAGTTTCTGCTATCTCTTGTGACTTTAAAGACAAATGAAAAGCTGGAAAATTATGTGATGTCATATAGAAACACAAACCAAAGCCTTTAGTCTCTAATCTGTCAAAAGGAATTACTCCTAGCAACTAGAAATAAATCGTTTTCAGACAAAAGTGCGTTTGCATTCAGTGCTTTTCATTAAAAAAGATTATGGGTTTACAAGAAATTGAGGAGTATTTGTGATTTATGATAGCAGGGCAAGTCCCCTGATCTGGGATTATTTTATTAATCTGAGGTATAGTTTGTAGCCAGAAAAGGGTGTGAAGTTGAGAGGGCTCTGGGTTGGACTCAAGGGATGGCAACAACTGTAGTGCTCACTCTAAATTTTCCTCCAATCAGCTTTCCTCCTTCCTAGGGATCCAGGGCTTACCCCAGTGGTGGGGTGATTTTGGTAGTAGTTTTTCTGGTTGATGAGATAATCAAAGCCCCAGTGATACTCAGTCCCAGTGCTCAATTTATCTACCTACACCATTGACAGTTATCTGATAAACAGTGAAAACTGGCTAAACAAGCTGCCTCATTCTGAGACAGGCAAGGCAGCACTCACAGATCTAGAAGACAAGAAGAGATGAAGGGTAACAGGAGCAGCAGTCAGGATTGTGGTGGAAGAGGGTGATTACCTGCACTCCAGAGGAATGTCTGCTGACCAGTTAAGATGTGCAGACATGAGAACTGTTCTATATGCTAATTTATTAATAACATTCACATAGAGAAAATTAGCCTGTGTTGAAAAATATTTATGTGCAGGAGACCAGAACAAAGCCAATTACCACCAGCTGCATTTTACCCAAACATACTTCCTCTAACATTAAGGAAGGGTAAATAATTGTTCAACTCTCTTTGTTTAACACCTGTACAAATTGCAAGTGGTTCTATTATATGTTAACATCCATTACAGGAAATGTTATATTCTAATGTAATTTCAATCAGTATGTCATCCCAGTTACCACTGGGTGAATACAATCAAAAACATAGTGGAATTGTGAACATTGACAGATTATTCTGAAAAGCAAAATACATGGTACAAATGACACATTGCAAATGCTGACTGATCATACAATCATTAATTCCCCCAGAAGCTACTATTTTTTTTTCCTTCTGTTACAAAAATAATCAACTACATAAATTAACTGTGCTGGTGGACAGCCAATACTTGAACCTGCATTACATTCAAAGAATACTTATTTTATTCAGTGATAAAGCTAAACTGAGTCTCAAAGAACGATAAATAAATCATGAACTTACTTGAACATCTCATTCCTTTCTATAGTGGCAAGCCAGAAGCTGTAAGCATTTGCATAATAATTGCAGGTGCCCCGGCCATGGCATTCGATGAAGGGAGCGCTGCGGAACTCTTCTAGGCAGGAACCAGGGGACGCCAGGGCCTGGCCAGAGCCCTCTGCACCAGCACTGGTGTGCTAGGAAATGCAAAAGCCTTGGTCAGAGAGGCACTCTTTACCTCTTCTGCTACAACTTTAGTGAACTCTCTCACACAAATATTTCTGTACACTTCTCTCCTTGTCCTCTGTTCTGTCCATCTGATGTTTTGTTGCTCAGCTCAAGGAGGAACAAGAATGTGGAGCTGAAGGCTCCAGAGTTGGCATTGGGTTCTCTCACTCAACAGCAGCATGACACATCAGCAATATTAACTTCAGGGGCAGCTGTATGCACAGAAGTCCTTCAGGAGAGACAGCAGGACCCAAGCTATCTCTATAAAAGCAACATGCCAGGGCTAGCTCTTGGCCCAGAAGGCATACAGTCTGGTATGGCTTTTATCTGAACAGCCTAACTCCACTCCCACCCCTCATCACAGTGGCCTCTCTCCCATTGCCAAGTGCTAACAGCTCTGGATCCAACCTGTGTCTCAGACCACGCCCAGGCCTTGCCTGGGAAAATTACCAGAATCTTTTTGAAGTCACCCAAAGGGTAGAGGTCTAATGCCCTCCTAAAACCTGAGGTGACAGAGCCAGATATCAACTTTCCATACATCAAATCTCTGAAACAAATGCTTTCCTCAGCTCAAGTGTGCCCCACTGCACTTACCATGACAAAGGAGTATCCAATCCAAAGTGAACTCCAACCTTCAGGACATGGTGGTATTTGGATTGTTTGACTGTGAACAGCTATTACCATAGCAGGAGCTTCACACACAGAGCATCTAGAAGGACAAAAACATGAATGAGCTGCAAGCACTTAAGGATTAATACTCCTCTATTCAGAAGCTACTTTCTTTATGGAATCTTGAAATAGACAATGTTGTCATGTTCAAAACCAAAGGAAAATCACAGTGTTTCATTTAGAAAAACAGCCAACTGGTTCTTTTTTCTTTTTTGATAATTTCTAATTTATTTTGTAAACTTCTAATTTCTCCCTTACTTAGAGACAGTTCAACTATTAAATCATATTTGTATTAGCTTTCCTATGAGAAAAGAACAAGAAACCTCTTATCTGAATATTTACATGCATTTTTCTTTTTCTAGTCCTGTTTGTACTGAAGTTTCTAAAAGTGCTCAATGTCATGAACATAGGAGGCAAATAGCCAAGCACTGTAACTCAGTAAGTATCACTTAAAAGTGGTCTACTGCGATCAGAAAGAAGTAATTCATCATCCTAAACTTAGCTCTGACTTCCACAAAAAAGCCATCTCTCTGGAAAATGTCTTACAAAGGCAATCACTGCTAATCTAATCTAACACTAATCTAATCTAGACTCTTTCCCATGCATTTTCCTTGAAAGTGTTGTTTTTTTTTTTATTATTTACATTTGTGGTTTCTATCTCCAGTAAGAGATTTCTAGCAAAGTAACTTGCACAACAAACTTCAAAGCAATTCTCCAGAAAGGCATGCAGTACCAGTTCTTTTACTTTAGATAAATTCCTCGTGTCTCAGAACTGCTAAGTTACTGAATAATCCAATGACCAATCATGCCCTCACAGGAGAATCATAAAAAACCCATGAGCTGGGCTGGAATTTTAATATGGGGGCTAGTAATAAGGACTTTGTAGATACAATCTGTTTTTTCTTGTACAACTCTTCAACTGGTTGCTGCAGTTAGCAATTACGAAAATGATTCAAAACTAAACAGTCTGATTCCTGTTATCAGAGCTGGGAAAAGAATCAAGTGCAAAATGGATTAAGTTTGATTCTGGAAAATGCAGAGAAGCAAAGGTATTCAGAATGAAAGCCTTCTACTTCTGCCTTGTGAAGACTGCTTTCATACCTACTGCCTTCATCTTTAGTGCAGAAGCAAGAGAGTTATTTTAAGAAACACATCAATGAAAGAGTAAATTAAAAGAAGGAATGCAAAGCTGCCTCTATTCTTGGAGCTCTGCTTTGCTTCAAGAGATTTCTGCTATTTCAGTAGAAGGCCTTACAGGAAAAGAAGTCCTATGATTCAAGGCAGCAAGTGACACTTCTACACATTTTCAACATTTGGACAGGGGAAATTATTGGTTAAAAAGCAACAACTAATAAAATTAATTGAAAGAAGAGTCTTCCAGATTCCTTGTTAGTTTTCTAAAAATAAATATTACAACTATTTCACTCACTGCTATGACTAAAAGGAGAAAAACACATAAGCATACATGCACACATACACATATGTACATACATATACACACTTACACATTTTTATGGTGCAAAAGCTAATCCGTAGGCATAAGAAAAGGCAAAGTGTTGGTTAGTACCTCCTTCAGCAAGAGTTTCAAATGTGACTGTTAAAGGCTATTTTGGGTGCATGATATGGGATAGCATAAAAAGAATATTAATTTCAGGGGTTGGCAATTTGAATTTTTCTGAAAGTCAAGCCCCTTCTGTTCACATGCAACAAACAACCAAAAATTTAAGACCAACAAAAGCTATAGTCTCCCTTGAGAATCTTGTCCTCAGTCTGCCCATTCATTTTGAAAATATACAAACTTCTTTGGTACTAAACCAAAAGTAAGAATACAGAGTACAGCTGCAGATACAAGGGGGGATCCACCATGCAAAATAAACATAAAATGTTTTGCAGTAAGGAACATCCTAGAAGTCCAGAACACAACCTAATAATGACTTGGATTGTCCTTTCTCTTGCATGTACCTCAGAAATTATTACCAGCAATCTCCACTGCCATTCATTAAATATGGCTGGAAGAGGGATCAGCTGATACAGATTAGAAGCAATGACAAAAAGGACAGTAAGATGCCTACATCTAATGATTATCACTTAAGCTGAAAGTTGAAGATTCCCTTGTCAGATTCATATCTAACAGTGGAGCAGTTTGCTACAATTCTACTCACAACTCTGCTTTCAGCACTGGACATGTTATGCAAGAAGAGGTTTTCTAGTGGTCTTAAAATTTCAAATGGACCAAAAGTTCAACACTGATGCAGAATAGTTAAGTGTATGATATAACCACCCTTCTTTATGGTGCTAGCTGCGAGTCTGGAATTGTTAAAAAATAGATGATTGATTTTGCAATTATTTCCTTTAATTCAGACAATAATGGTTGTATTCAAGCAGAATGTCTAAAACAATGGAAGAAGCCTGCCAGTCTACTGTATGATAAAAATGCTACCATTTTCAAACAAAAGGAAACCGAGACCTAAAAAGCTTCTAGCTATGGCTAGTCAAAAAACAGAAGTGTTTCAGACAAGAATTGTGAAAAAATGCAAAACTTTTTCTCCTTCAAAGTACATCACAGCTTTTGCAAGACAGCATTTCAAAGCAGATCTTTTCATTTCAATTACACTCAAAATAGGCTATTCTATTTGTTTGGGTTTCCCCCAAAATGGATTTATTTTTGATCAAAGTCAAAACTAAAAACACACACACTTTGAAACATCTTTGAAACATTTCATCAAAAGAATTCAAACTTTAAATTTAAAGGCAGGAAGTAAAAGTATACAGATTAAAAGCCTTGTCCAGAAAAACAAAGTACCTTGTGCTCTTTCCACAGGCTTTTTCACTTTATAAATACAGCAGAACTGAAACCATACCTGCTGATGAATGGTCTGATATTATCACCAGTGATAGGAGCCATATTCATTGGCATGGGTTCAGGAGTAGACAGCCAGTAGGAGTAGTCATTCCTTGATGCAAAATTACAGACGTTGTTGATATTGCAGAATAAGAAAGGCATGGTACTAAATTTACGAAGACAGCTTCCTGCTGTGCCTGAAATGTTAAGTGAAAGGTTATCTCTTAACACAATTTTGTTAAACCACTGCCAACTGCCTAACAATTATTTCCAGGAGCAGCTAAAAAGGCAGAGAACACTTGCTCTGGAGGGCCCAGTTTTCCCAGAGGAAGTGAATTCCCTTATCTCCATGAGGAAGGAATGGGACAGGGAAAGGAGAAGTGCAGTCTTGCCTGTAGAATTACAGAATACATTAGCTTGGAATAGACCTCGAGAGGTCATCTATCTACTGCCCTGTCAGTTAGATCTGGTTTCTTGGGTCAAGATTCAGTTGAGTTTTGAGGTTCTCCAAAGACAAGAAATTCAACCATCTCTCTGGGTTTCTGTTCCAAGGCTAACCATCAGCATGATAAAAAAAGCTTTTATTTATATTTCACTGAAATTTATCTCATACTTGTGGTCCATTGCTTCTTCTGTCACTGAGACCCTCTGAGGAGGGACTCCTTACTCTCTACCCTCCCAGTAGATAGCTGTAGATTGCAATAAAGGCCTCCCCATAAATATCTGTTAAGGCTGAGCAAACTCAGATCCATCACACTGCCCAGACCCCACGAGCCATCTTAGTAACTAGAAGTAGTATTCACTGTGGAATAGCAACATCTTCCTTGTTCCGGGCTGCCTAGGTCTGAGCCAGAATAATTATACAGATTTACTCAATACAGTTCTACAAATGAGAGAAGCAATTGGTTTGTAATGAACACTAACTCAATTCTAATTTGGTTTCTACTTACCCAGATCTTGGCCATGTGCTCTTTCATTGCCTTGTACATAAAGCAAGGAGTAGCCGTGGTAAATCAGCCTTGTTCCAAATGGACACAATGGTTCTTCAATGGTTTGACTGTGTCTGGTGACAAGGAAGCCATGAGCAACAGATGGTGCCCCTGGTGGGCCCATGACCCCGGGCAAGCCATCAGGGCCAGGTGGACCAGGGAATCCTCTGGGCCCTACAATACAGAGAGGCTCCTTTTATTTCTGCAGACAACAATATTCTCCCTACATAGCTAAAGAAGTGAAATCAGATACATTCACACCTAATAACATATGTTATTTTTCCATGAAGCAATGAAGTCTTTGAATAATAAGCACTGACTTACCTGGGGGACCATAAGGACCAGCTTCTCCTTTCTGCCCAGGTTGACCATCAAACCCTGGACTACCAGGTGGTCCAGGTACACCTGAAGGTCCTGTCACACCTGTTGAAAAACAAGGAATAATTATTACTGGACATTATTTCATGTTAGTTCTCACTTTTTAGTTCTCAATACAATACAGCACAGGTATGCCTTAGCATAAACTAAACTCATGCAGATTCAGTGCATACAGTTCCATATCTAGAGCACACAAAGGTTACTGCAGGCAAAGTGATTCTATAGTAGAGAAGAATGCAGAAGTAAGGAGAGAGCATGTTTCTAAAATAACCAGCATTTGGCTGGAAGGAATCTCTTCTCTCTCTGCTTACCATATGACTCAATCAAAAATAGACCATAAAAAGGTGGGGTCACAAACAGTGGGAAAATGCGTATCCCCTTAGCTTCTTCCCAGACAAGTTTTCAGATATATTTTACGTCTTCCCGTAATCGATTTTTAAGAATGCTATGAATCCTACATAAACTCAGAAAATCTGACTTCAGCAACAGGAAGTTAATATCATCAGCACTACAGCAGCAGTTCTGTGACTCAACAGAAGCTTTAGAAGCTCACAGCTTTCCTCTTCCTGATCACCCAAAAAGCAATATTTTGTTCATGTACTGAATTGACTACTAGTGATGGAGCAAAGGATCCCATACAAGCAAACCCATGCTGTGTTCAGTCACTAAGACTTTTCATAGCTATTTCCTAAAGGATAGCAGTTGAAGAGTTGTATCCCCACCTTCAAGAGAAAACTTTCATACCTACTATATTAACTAGGAAAAAGATATTCATCATAAATCCCCATTAACTTAACATAATTCATTCAGGAAAAAAGCTTCCCCTTAGAATCTTAACACTCCTGACCCCCCCCCCCCCATGTCCCATCATTCTGAAGGATGTGCCCTTGTGCCAGCATTTCATTTGTCCTACCCTTTGCTTGATTCTCATACTTTCTAATGTGCTTCATTTTTGCAGTTCACCTACTCTTTATAAAAATTGCAATATCTGGACTAAAAGAAGGAATGTAGGACCATGGAACAAACTTCCTCAGGAAGCACTTTTCATTCCAAGATCATGTGTTTTTCCTCATGTTTGTTTTCTCCCAGAGACACACAGTAACTAAGTTTGGTTTCTAATGACAGAAGAAACTCTAACAAATACATTTAGGGGAAAGAATGAGCAGTATTGCAATTCATTCTGCTTACTGCTGATCTCAAATACTGATGTGATGACTGCAGAATGACAGCTTATAAAAAATCACCAGGAAGGCATCTGTTTTGGATGAGCTTCAAAAAGGACTCTCTTCCTCATCACTGACACAATTTAAGTAGCATACAAAAATTGGATAATATTATACCAAACACCTTGTAGTATCTAGCCTACCTTTGGTTTACTTTTACATTACTTAAAATGTACTTCTACTGACAAAGTAGAAACTCTAACCTTGTTGTCCTTTGGGACCTGGAAGTCCTGGGAATCCCTTGAGACCAACTGGTCCTACAGGTCCAGGTAAGCCAGGATCCCCTTTAATAAGCTGAAAAGGACCTGGTGGGCCTGGTGGGCCTTGTAAACCTGTGGAAATCAACCAAGAAAATCAGCACATATTTAGTATTGCGCAATTTTTTTTTTAAAAAGCAACAAAAAGTTACCTTGTACTCTGCCATTTATGCAGAGACTGGAGCCTCTCACAGATAGTCACGAGATATCAACACATCCTAGACTTCACACATTAATTAAACTGCAAAGCTTCCCAAACAGAAGCCTATCTATGCTGATATCTCCAGCCAAACAGACTTCTCATGGACTGAAATAGTTGCCCAGACCTTAGGTTGCATGGAATTGTCTCAGCAAGCTTGCAAATAGACCCAAGCTGAGTGTTGTAGTCATGATGCTGGAAGGAAGGGATGCCATCCAGAGGCACCTTGACAGGTGTGACAAGTGGTGGGCCAACAGGAACCTCATGAAGTTCAAGGACAAGTGCAAGGTCTTACCCATGGGCCAGAGCAATCCACAATATCGGTACAGACTGGGGGAGGAATGGACTGAAAGCAGCCCTGCAGAGGAGGGCTTGGGAAACACAGGTAGATGAAAACCAGAATGAGTCGGCAATGTCTGCTCACAGCCCAGAAAGCCAGTACGGGGCTAAATGAAAAGAAATGTGGCCAGTAATGCTCCCCCTCTGCTCTGTTCTCATAAGATCCCACCTAGAATATTATATGCAGCTCTGGGGTCCCCTGTATAAGAAGGACATGTACCTGTTAGAGCAGAGCCAGGAAAATGATTAAAGGGGTGGAAGAGAAATTCTATGAAGACAGGCTGAGAGAGTCGGGCTTGTTCAGCCTGGAGAAGAGAAGGCCCAGAGAAGACCTCACTGTGGCCTTTCAATATTTAAAAAGAGGCTTATAGGAAGGACTGAGAGAGATTTTTTGCTAGGGTCTGGAGTGACAGGACAAGGGGCAACAGCGTGAAAGAAAGAAGTGCTTACAGAAGGAGTGTGAATTTAGATTGGACTTAAGGAGGACAATTTTTTTCTGTCAGGGTCGTGAGGCACTGGAACAGAGGCTTCCCAGAGAAGATACAGAAGCTCTATCCCTGCAAGCATTCAAAGCCAGGTTGGATAGGGTTCTGAGCAACCTGGTCTAGTGAAAGACATCCCTGCCCATGGCAGGCAGATTGAAACTAGATGGTTTTTAAGATCCCTTCAAACCCAAACCATTCTATGATTCTAATCTGACCATTCAGATGCTGGTACATGCTGATACCGGTTTCATACTCTGCATTTTTATACAAAACAAAAGGGTGATGGTGTTATAGCCACAAATAACCACTAATTAATCACAAATAACCATTTTGCCAAAAACATCAGGGGTAAAAAAGCACAAGTCTTTATTATACCTTTAGATCCAGGAAGACCTTGGTCACCTCGCTCACCCTTAAGGCCTGGGAAGCCAGGAGTTCCTTTTGGACCTGAAATCAAAGGAAATATTTGTATGAAAATTCAGTAATTTTTTTATTTGGAAGGATATGTGTGGAATAATCATGTATGATCCCATCATCCTGAAAAGGATGTGACTTTATTTGCAGAAGTACTTTTTAACTGTTTGCAGGAACACAATAAAAACAACACCACTAAGTCACCAAAGAAATTATGATTGAAAATAAATTTCTCTTATTTTTTATTTTACTTCTCTTCAAAGTTCTCTTCCTTCAAGAGTATAATTCTCTAGATTAAAAGCATTGTTTTTTCTATTAATAACTCTTCTTATACACCTGGTGTTTTCATGTATATGATGGTGACAGCATCAGGAATATAATCAGCAAGGGAGTCATATGGAGCCCCATTCCTCACATATAGCTCTAACATTTGTGTCTTCAATTCTCAAGAAAATCTTGAAAATTCTTGACTGGTAGTATCTAACAATCGATTTTACATCCATCTTTCAAAAGAAATGCACATTTAATATTTGCAATGCAAGAATAGGCAAGAGACAAAAAATCTTAGGAAAAATCTCAATGCTTTTCTATGTTTTTTGATGCAGCTTTCACTGTTCATTATTAACATAGAGTCAACATTCTTTGCACATCTCTTTTGAGAGAGGAAGGTTATGAAAGAGACATTTTTGCATACTTTTCAGGAATATGTTAAGTTTTCTCCTCACCTGGTACACCTGGAACTCCTGGAGGTCCGAGATCACCTTTTGGACCAATATCTCCTGGCAAACCAGGAGTACCCTGCACAAAAGAAAATGTGAAATATAGTTATCCTACACTATTATGATATGACTCACAAATAGGTTGTGTATTACTGGATACCTGTGAAATGAATACAATATGAAAAAGCCATTAAGTTTAAGAAATGGTCATTCTCTCCCTAATGAGATGACAAGATTCTCCTACAGGAACATGAGTGACACTTTGCTCTTTCTAAATTACTTTTTGCCTCACAAAAATGATACCAGATCAGAATGAGGTCCTACTAGCACTGCAGCCAGTAAAAAGGTTCTCAACCATAGACCATCTTATTACGAAAAACATTAGTAAGCACAAATCTCAGCAGATACTAATTTCAGTGCAGTCCCAGCAGGAGGTTGCTAGTGAGATAATTAAATGGGGTAATTCTAGACCACAGCAGACTTGAAAACTTCTACATTTACACATGGGATGAAATTAAATATGCTCAGCAATTTATAATCCTCTGAGGATTTTTACTTTTCAACAGTGCTAAAACATTCTAGGACTTAAAACACTTCAAACACAATAGGAACTCCTCCTGCCTTCACCATTCTAAACTGCAGCCCTGAAATTAATGGTAACAAGTTCACTGTAGCCTCACTTCAAGGAAAACCAAGACCCTATTTCAAAAGACACTGTAAACAGTAATTCAAATGACTGCCAATTTCCTTTTCTTCTTTTTTCTGTTGAAGATCATCTGCAAAAACCTTGCAAATACAGTTTAGAGTTTCTCCCTTGCTGAATTGGTATGACCGTAACAGTTCACTATATAAAAAAACATGGAGCACAGGGGTAGGAAAGAGATAAAATCCCTTTGCTAAGTAACCTATCAACCAGAAGCTGAAGATGTGAATTAAATACCCAGTGTAAATTAATACCAACAGTAGGGGTCATCATATTTTTAGAGCAATAGCATAGGCACACAGGAGTGATTTTTCATTCAGTGCAAGTTAGATGTTTATATTAAGGTGAGAAGAACAAAAAATGTCTAATTCTTTCCACTGATTATAAAGGGAGAAGAGACAACCAGTTCAAAAATGGATGCCCACAGTTAAACTTCCAAAGAATCCAAAGTTAAACAAAAGAAATGCTACTCTCAAAAGTGCTAAGGAAGGCATGAATGAAGTAAGATTTCCTGGTTTCCTTCAGTCATGGTCACAGTATGGAGGATTTTTTAAAGAAATGGCTGTCTCTTTGTATCATAACATGTGCAACTTCTAAGCCCAAAACCGGAGGGCTAACTTTCATTCAGAAGGCACTTACGAGGCAATCACATTAAAAGACAGAGGTTTAAATATATATATATATATATATAGGTTATAATTATTAAAAAATATATTTATAAGAGGAGTTTATTGGAAGCTTTCCATCAAAATACATTTTCCACAACAGTATGCATTTCTAAAACATTTTTTTCCTCATCAGATACAGCTTGGTAAACAACTTCTTTTTTGGATCTGCTCCAAACTATTTCAGGAAAATATTTCTTCTCATTTCAACACTAAAATGAACAGGAAAATCCCGTGAGATTTGTATTGCAGTCTGATCTCTGCATTTACTTCTTTTGGTTACATCTTTTGGACAGGTTGTGCCACTCATGTTGCAACAAAATCTCCCTTCTGATATAAGTAACCATGTACCTGGAGACCTGTATGAGCAATTGAGCCATAGTCAGGGCAGGAGCCTGTCACACTGGGGTGGATGAAGACATTAGAAACTCATCTTAGTATGTATCACCAGAAGAAACTTGACATTTAATATCACTCTCACTACAGCATTTCACACCAAGTTAACACCTCACTACTATGCATTATGGCTCAAGGATAGTAAAAAGTTTTTTCTGATTGAAGGCATGGAATCAAAATCCTTAGGCACTTCCCATTCTTTCTCAGCAAACAGTCTCAGACTGGTGTATGAATCAGTGAAAAGCTTTACAATTTCCTGAGGTGTAGCAATTTAGCTCTCTGCAGAAGTAGTGCAAATTATTAAACTAGGGAAAATATACTGGAGTTATGAAGGAATTTACTATCTTCAAAGCTGGTGTGGTATGGTACAGTATGGTATGACATATAAAACAGTCTGAGCATGGAATCAAATCTTGAATGTCTCTGTGAAGTGGCTCCTGGATGCAGAAAGCACTAGATATTTGCATTATCAAGAATAAAGTGGACCTTTGAAGTCCTGCATTTCATATCAGGATCTTATTCCTGAATATTTTTTCCTTTTGTACATCTAAAGCTCCCCTGGCAAAACTTTTGGCTTTTTCTTCTTGTCCTGTCACTTGTTACTTGGCAGAGGAGACTGACCCCCATCTGGTTACAACTTCCTTTCAGGGAGTTGTAGAGAGTGATAAGGTCCCCTCTGAGCCTCCTTCTACTCTGGGCTAAACAATCACCATTCCCAGTGTAGTAAGAAAGAAGGAATGAAAAGTTAAAAAACAGAGCAGATTTTTCAGTGTGGAAAAAGGGATATATCATGCACTCTGAGAGAAAGAATATAGAAGACCAACTATTCTGGGTGACTGTCCTATTCTACTTCATTCTCACTAGTGTACTGAAAAAGACTATTATAGGCCAGGGGAAAATGAATAATATATGACAAAAATGTATTAATAGTATTGCCTGTTTGTAGTTCTAAATCAGCAGCAATATTTCATCACTGACAGTACTGAAACTGCACTTTATTTGAGAGCTTTCACAACAAAAGCAAACAGTTCAGGTATTTTCAGAAGGCAATTCATCGTGAAATATGCAATCTTTAAAATTAACTACTAAAGCATTTACCAGATTTAGGAATGTGCTTCAGCCATCCTGTACTGTTAAAACACTGTAAATTACATTTTGGGTGTTGTATGTTACCACTCACTATCTATAAATTTCTAGTAAGTTCATTAGCTCACTGGGGCAGCCTTTCCAAGAAGAGCACTGAAATGCTTTCAAACTGACTTTACATCATCAGCAGTGAGTCCAAAGGCACTTTGAGCATGAAATATCATTATTTTGAAGAAGAAACTGTATGATTAATATATTCATTAATTACAAGAATCAGCTTTCAGCAAACCTGGAGTGTACTAAAGGTAACTTACTGGAAGTCCTTGGAAACCTGGATCACCTTTCATTCCCGGACCCCCAGGAGTCCCTGGCCAGCCATTGCTCCCTTGCTCTCCTTTGGCCCCTTTCAGACCTGGAGGTCCTGGTGGCCCTGTTGGACCTGGTAAACCTAAAACACAAAGGAAAAGAGTATTTAGTAGCAAAACTGGCTTACAGCAGTATCTGATGGAGGACAATGAGGGTCTACAGATGGACAGAACCAAAATAATTGTTGCAAAATTTCAAGAAAATAAGTAAGAGAATCTGTTGCAGGGAGATGCCTCATCCAAACATCTCTCATCCTGTGGATAATTGAAAATAGAGGGAGTTTTCCACATGTGCAGAACAAGCAGATAGTCCCTCCTGAGGCATATATATGCTAAAGATATTTTGCAGCTCTTCTCCACTCTCCTCCTTAGCCTCTAGCACAGGCCACTACCATGGAAAGGCCAAGCTGGGGAATTTTTCAATACATTAACCTTCCAGGATGTAGGAATACACAGCCCTGGATGCCCCAAAACAGTAAATAAAATCCACAGGGAAACATGGAAATGGGAGGCAACCTTCTCAACATCAGAAAGATTTCTGGGCAAAGCCAACTGCTTGAGGACACAAAATCAGCCTGTTCTAGAACATACTGCCAAAACTACCTGTGAACAAGGCTTTTCTCTGACCTGGGAGAAGAGGATAAACAAAGATATACAATACTGATTGTATTATTAATTAATTAAGTAGGTGAGCCTTGATGAACAGTGATACTTTACTACTGAAGAATTACCTGGAAGACCAGGTTGGCCTTGGGGTCCTCTGTCTCCTTTAGGGCCTTCAATTGCACTTCCTGGCAGCCCAGGAAGACCTTGGCTCCCCTTAGGACCTGGTGGACCTGCATATCCTGGTTCTCCTTTCAGGCCTGGGATCCCTGGACTTCCTGGGGATCCTGGAAAACCCACTTCGCCTTTTGCACCTAGAATTTGAAGCAACCACAGAATGTGATTAGAGAGAAGATCACAATCACTGAAACCTTCTGCCTTATTATCCACTTGTAGTAAGCTTTATTCTTTTTGAAAACACTTAACTTTATACATTTCTATAAAAATGCAAAACTTCAGGAAAACTCTATTTTTCTTCACATTATGATATAAAATATGAGGAAATTAGTTTGACTGACATACTTTTTCTTATCTAAACTCATCACTCGGTTATTTTTAGTCACTCTTAAAATAGATTAACATTCAACATCCCTCTAGCACTCCTTACACAAAGATTATAAAGCCCCCAAACCCCTACTCCACAGCAATTATTATTGTCACAGTCAAGTGACTATGCTTGACTAAGCACAAAAGGACTTGCTCCTGGAGAAAACTGGAATATTTTTTTACTAAGATCTAGATCCGTTGTACTTACTTTCAGGCTTGTACAAATAGTTAACAATTGCTATTCAATCTAATTTTAGATAGAGCAAAAGAATACAGAGTAACTGCTACAAGTACAATAATAAGAGACACAAAAAGTATAGATAGATATAAAACTATCCCTGGCTCTCTGCCTGAGCAGAAAAAGGTTTTTAAATCCTGGACTTGTTTCTTTGGAACTATAATACATTTAGAACACAAACTATGTACGTATAATATATATTTACTCTAAACTCAGATACTTTTAAATGAGCTGAGATGACAAAATGAGACATGGGGAGGTGAGAGAAATGTTCTCATAATCTAGTGTTCTACATGCCTACCAAGCTATGATTAGAAAATTTGCTAAATTTATCTAACTTATCTAACATTAGGGGTTTCACAGTAGTTAATGACTGTTAATTAGTCTAAGATGGTAAATAAAAGGTATTCTGAAAATCTGGTTTATCACTTTAGATTGTCCAGACAAGTTTCCTGTATTAATAGAATGAATGAGTGAGGTAGGACATTGATATTTAAAGCTATGTAACTTATTCAAAATATGCCTTGTCGTGTTAATTTCATGGATGGACTAGTTGAATTGTTTGCATTTTCCAGATGGTTAAAATTGAAAATTCCTCCATTATACACAATTTCCTTTATCAACAGCAGTTTGTATTTATTCACTACTGTATCTATTGCAGCCAATGTCTAGGATATACATATTTCATGAAATGGAGCACAGTGCATTACAGACACCTTGAACAAGCCTGAATCAAGCCAATCAAACCATTCTCATAGCCCAGTGCAGTGACACACTTTTCAAAGAACATAAGGGGACTTGAATTTTCATAGTCATGTGGCTGTACCCAAGCTATTAAATCCTGAGCCCAGTCAACAAAAATTTTCAGTGAGATCTGATCAGTACTCTGCTATCTTTTGCATCTCTGCACCATGCCCCAGTGCATAGCTTAGACATGCTCTACTGAGCTATAGTAAATAACTATTTTAGCAATTAATATATCTGGGCTGCAAAACAGATTCAGGCAAAAAAATTTCTACAGTAGCCCGGCCACAAAACCACTACCTATAGCTATCTGGTGTACCTAGCCTCACTAAATTTTCATTCTTGCAAAATTAGTAGGAAAACAGAAATACTTGGAGTCAAAAGCACAGCACACAAATACAGGAGTTATTTATGTCACCTCATCACAGCACAGCTTGCAGTAAATTCCACACTATGAATAATTACCTATTTTAGGGTATATTTAACTCCAAGATGTTGCCACTGTAACAGAAATCGGAATTTGAACCTCTCAGAGCTTCTGCCTGCTCTGAGAAGGCATTGGATAAAAAAGAATGAAGTAGAAAGTACGTCTGCCTTACAGAATTATGGTTATAGTATGTTGGGAAGGAGATTAGGAATTGTTTAAATAAGTATTTTACCTTTATCTCCCTTGGCACCGGGAAATCCTGGAAGCCCTCTACCTGGAAGACCTGCAGGACAGAGACAGCAAAAAATGAGAAGTTGGGAAAGTACTTACATTTAACCTGTAATGAATAGAACTGTATTGTGCAAATATAAACTCCAAATAAATGGCTTATGCAAAAGTTCTTCAGGGCAGAGGCTGTTTTTGTTATGTACTGGTATTGTATTTAGCACAATGGGTCCTGTATGACTGAAAACCCTACCCAAAGAAAAGGCAAGGCTGCTCCACTATTTCACAGCTAAGCTGCAGGCTGAAATTAATTCCAAAACACAATTCTTTAAAGTACTACCAGCTTTTGTGAAAGAAGTTCTTTCAAGATTACATTGATTAAACACAGTTGCTCATCTAAATGATCACACTGCAATGCTGGATAATTGTAAGACACCAATACTGACTTTATTTTCTAAGGTTTCATCCAAAGGACTCAAAGCCAGTACACACTTCTACCAGCTACTCTTGTGCAGCCTGTGTCTGTGCATTTTCATACCATGGGAACTGAAGGTGACAGTCACAGTACCTTGTTCACCCTTTGCACCAGCTGCACCTGGAATCCCATCATAACCTGGTTCACCCTTCTGACCAATGGCACCAGCAGGACCCGGAACACCAGGTTCACCTGAAAAATCATTGACATTTTCATTTTAACTATGACTTTTCTTTTTCTCTCAAGAAAAACTTTACTTTTCCTTTTGCTCCCGCAAAGACCAAGCAGATATTGCACGATGACTTCAGTGTGTGACTTTTCACTGAGTTTACTTCTGAATTAAATCAGTCTGAGACAGGGCTCAAGTACTAAAGACTTTGACACAGCTAATTATCATGAATTGAAGTGAGTTTAGAATGCAGGAACTCCAGCAAAGACTTGTGAACAGCACAGTCTATTGTCCTGGAAAATTATGTGTCCTGCAGTCAAAAACATGAGAACAGAAGACACCAAGATCAAAAAATGTTCACAACAGCAATGGACTTACTCTCCTCCATTACTCTATTTCCTTCCTAACAGCTGTGAAATTATGCTAATTTGGCGATTCACATTTGGGCATGAAGATCAACTGAATTGTTTTTAAATTAACTCAGAAACAACAGAATTAATGGATGTAACAACAGCTGGTCTTGTGGAAGGTGGCAAAATGTGTTCCTCTAGCAGTGCAAAAGAAGTATGAGCCCTCCATTACACTGACTCAGATTTACCTAGGAAGCAGCAATGTCTTTTTTGCTTATGAAATAAACAAATGCACTGTGAAATACTGAGCCACAATTAATGTAGAATGCAAAAGATTTTGTTTCAGCCACTGCCTGGAGACTAACAATATTTTAAATGTCCTCTGGTGGTCTATATTTCTTTTTACCTGGTTCTCCTTTTAAACCTGGAATCCCACTTAAGCCAGGAAGTCCTTTTTCACCCTTTTCCCCATGGCGGCCAGGGCTTCCTAAAGAAAGGAAGAAGAATGTGTTTCCATGCGGGATATTTGATAGAATTTTAACTTTATTTTTTCACTGCAGTTTCTGTTTTATAAAAGCATAAACACTTGCCTGGAAATCCTGCCATGCCAGGGGATCCTTTGGGACCAGGGGCACCCGGCATTCCAGGAATTCCTGAACTACCCTTTTCACCCTTATCTCCAGATAAACCTGGACTTCCCGTTCTTCCTGGTTCTCCCTAGAAGAAGCAGCACACATAAAATCCAGACATTAATTCAGAAACAGGCTTTGTTCTGTAGGCAGTGGTAGATGTCACCCCTCTTATCCATCTGACTTTTAAAGAATTCCATTGTTTTTCCACTCCTACACAATGCAGTTCAGGATCAAATTTGGTTAAATTTGGTTAAATTCCACTAGCAAGAGTTTTTAACTAATCTAGCAATTGCTTAACACCTACATATGAAAATCAGCAGTTTTTAGGATGGTTATACAAAGTCTTTTTGAAATTAGCCTCTTAACTTACTTATTGCACTTCATCATCTTTAAAAAAGTCTTTTTTGAATCCTCAGTAAGTTTGCTATCAGCTAAGCAGGTATTATTTTTACCATTTTTACTTAAAAATTCATGATAGCTGTCATTGTAAAGCTAGGAAAAGGAATATGAAACAAATGAGAATCCTAATGACAAATCCAAATGAGAATCCACTATTAGAGATTAAATTAAACTGTACAGACATATTAATGCAGTTCACTTTTCAGTAGTATCTGAGCATTGTACAGTATCTTTGTAAAAGTACAGTAACATTATTTTAGTGTGATTATTTGCTGTGTATGTGAAATGCCCTTTTCACATTATTTGCCTCTTCCCTTTCCCTACATTTCTAGCACAGTGAATCAACCTATTTTGAGCAGAGATAATAAAAAAGAACACTGGAGGTACTGGTTCCATCAAACAGAATACATCTAACCTGCACACCTTTCAAGTTTTTCATGAGGCAGTTTAATTAGCATAGTAGAAAATAAAACAGCTTAGAGGCCAACAGCATCTTTTCAAGTGCTTGGTAGAGATAGCCAAATCCTTAGGGGTATAAATACCTTCTCACCAGGAGCCCCTGGAAAGCCAATTCCAGGAAAGCCTGGTGCTCCTTTGTCTCCTTTTTCACCTTTTTGCCCAGGGAACCCTGGTGTGCCTGGTGAACCTGGAACTCCAGGAAGACCCTTTTCTCCAGGTGTTCCTAGTAAAGGGAAGGGAAAAATAGGTGCATTAGAACCAATATTGTCCTAGCAGTCCTAGCAGTGTTAACAGTGATGTTTCAGCATTGCTTTAGCTATTCAGAGCTATAAAAGTAGGTAAATTTTCCTTTGAGATTCACCCTCTAAATGGGAGTTTTTATGGGATGATAAACTCTACTCATAGGAAATGGTCATAATCTTGGATTCAGAGTAAACAAAGATCTTGCTAAAAATAGGAAATTAATAAAACTTTTTTTTTTATTGGAAAAATTTCTAATCATACTACAGTTACAAAATGGCTCTTCTGCAGCATATTTTTTCTGTCCTCATTTACCATTTCAGACTTTCACATTGATTTCCTAAATTTGCTGGACAGAAGGCCATCCCATTGGAGACAAAGTTTCCATGCTGAGTTAGAGGTTCTTCTCCATTTTATTCTTTACCAATCCCTTTCACAACAACATTATTCCCAGACCCCTATAGTTCATATTTGAAACTCAGGGTCAGACACAGCAGCTCACCAAACCTTTTAGAAGGGAGAAAATACACAAGAAGCTTGATGCAGTTCACAGACTTTCAGAGACAGAGACAGACAAAGAGGCACCACTCAAAAAACTGCCTGCCTGAAACAAATACAGAAAACTAAACATCCAGCTAAAGGATTTGCACACAGAAACTCAGGAAACCATCCCATTATCTGTACTTCATAATAGGACTGAAAAGCAATGTCCCAAAAGCCTAACGTTCAGTCACTGCAAACAGTGTAATTATTTAGTAGATCTACACTGACAAATATTCCATACAGGTTTCTCATAATGTTCTATATTAACTTGAGGAAAAAAATGAGAAGAAATTCCTAGCAATCAGTACCTGGTAAACCCATTTCACCAACCGATCCTTTTTGTCCTGGAACTCCTGGATCCCCTGGGTACCCTGGGGGGCCTTGATCACCTTTTGGTCCTACAGACAACAGAGAAATTAAGAATCCCATTCATTACCAAGGTTTAAAATGCCTGACAAACAGTCTGTCTGCTGTTAGCTTCAGACATACCTGGTTGTCCCGGAGTACCAGGTTCGCCATCTCGCCCTGGAATTCCCGGCTCTCCATAATCCCCACGTAGCCCTTTTTCTCCTGCTTCTCCATGGTCCCCTGGACACCAAAAAGGACAAACAGTGAGAACAGTTTTATTACAATTTACTTTAATTACCTACAATAACCCTTCCAGATAATTTTTGATCACTTTTGCTTCTCTCTGCTGAACAAGGAAATGGCTGAGTAAAACACAACTTTCTAATCACTAAACCAGGATGAAAACTATTGTGATTTTATGGGTGTCTGTGCAAATTACAGAGCAAGTAATGTCTATAAAAGAAATGGAAATGAATGTTTGTTTAGGTTAGATTAATGAGTTATTTCAAAAATGGCTGACACATTTTAACAGACATTATTTATTTGACTGTTCAGTTCTCTAAAGAGGCACACTTGAAAAACTAGTAAACAGCTAGAAATTTGCTGTTTTCCCTGTTTCCTTTAATGTTAAAGCACCTTCAGAAGGCTTGAACTCTTACTCTGTAGTGTGCCTCTTCTCCAACTTTATGTCCATGCTTTTTGATCATACACCATTCTGTTAGTGTAACATAGAGCTGCAGGTCAGGTTATTGAAGATAAGTCACTGAATGATTTTAAGTAAGCAGCTTTTATTAAAAACATTTCAAGATGTCCAGACCCAATTTTTTTCATTAAGCATCACTGATAGTATGCCATAAAAATTCTGTGTCTTCTCTACATAGTTTGTATTTTGGATGCTTCTGAAAACATTACTGTGATATTCATGTCCAGAGGAATGAAGGCAGCCAAAATATCAGCAAAGTTATGGAGTATAACCAAATTATTTTTCTCTGCTGACACTAAGTATCCAAAGGATACTTTGGTTGAAGAGGATGGGATAAGGGCAGAAATTTGCAGGCTGGGACCTGTTTGGAACCTACTCTTCCAGGCTGCGTGAGCCAAGCCAATCTGTAGACTGTGTGTGGTCAGGAAAAGGCAGAGCATAGAAGCTTGCAAGCATGCACTGTTAGTGCTGGAAAGATTAGCAAATTAGAAACCAAAGAAATTAACTATTTGAATTTCTCAGCAAAGGTTTCTTTATTTGCATGTAACAAGTGTGCCTCATTAAGATTTCTAGAAACAAAATAAAATCAATCATCCTACATGCCAGTAGTAGATAAGGAAATAGTGAAAACAACCTATGTGGTTTTAAGACTTTACATACCACTGTATATACCAAGATCAGAAACAAATGAGAAAAAATAATCTAGATGACAGGCTGGGAGCTTCATTAAAAGTACTCTCAGAAGCTGCATCTCAGCTGAAGGGCAGATGTACTCCACACTTGCTCACGCCCTCCCCTGCAGTCCCTGGCTGCCCAAGCTGCAAGGCACTACTTACCCACATGCCCAGGTTTCTCTGAGACCCAACCAGAACACGTGAGCCCAGATCTCCTTCTGACAATTAGCCAGGACATGGAGATAAGAGGTAGCTAAGACTGGGATATTCTCCTGTTTCCACAGTTCAAATACAACATAGTATAGTTATTAGTGATTCACTGTCAAACTGGAAAGGAGTCTGCCCTGGAATACACTGATGAAATGTACAGACGACACCCAATAGGAAAGGCTCAAAAAGAGGATAGGATTAGACTACAGAAGGATTTTGAAGAGATGGAGTGAAGCTTGAAAATCACCACAGTGAAAATCAAAAAGTATAATGAACCATGTGTGTGGTAAAAAGTCAAAAACATGCATACAAAATGAAAAATTATTACACAGGCAGTAGTCCAGAACTAAGGGACTAAGAATTATAGCTCATCAAAAACTCAGTCAGCTGTTGTTTCAAGAAAGGAAAATTTCATTCTATTCAGGCCTGAGTAGAAGTACTTTGCTTGTTTCAGCAATGTGCACTGTAACAAACTGGGGAGTCACTCAAGTCAATCAAACCATTCACAGAGCATGTATTATCTAAAAAAACTAACAAACCTATAACCATGAAATTTCTAAACAGAAATCCAGTTGCCTTTCTCCTGATTACTTCCAGATGTTTCTAAACTGACATAAATTGATCTGTTGGTATCAGTGGTTTAAATGTATTTCTTCCATGAATTTTATTCAGGTCACAAAGAAACACATGTCAAAAAAGGCTGCTCAGTTTTTTTTCTTAAACTATCAGTTGATCTTCATGGCTACAGCTACATGTTTCACATGAAAGACAGCTTTTCCCTTCTGGAAAGCTCTAGCTTTTACTTTTAAAATTTCTTTTCAGAGAGTCTTCTGATTAAAGAGGTAAAAACAATTATGAAAGGGCAAACTGAACCACTTCTATTCAACTAAAACACTTTTGCTCTCTGATTAATCTTTTTTTCTATAGAGTTGAAAAATACCAGAAAAATATCTATATTTGTTTGTGAAACACCTTAATTTTATGTTAAAAACTGTTGCTTAAAACTAATGCAAAACTGAATTCAAAGTACTGCTGCTTGGTAGTATATGAGTGTTAAATTCCACTTATTCACAGTTAGAGAATAAAGTTACCTTTTTCTCCTTGATCTCCCTTCTGGCCTTTGAGGCTAACCATATCCATGGTGTCTATTGTTCCAGGTTTTCCTGGGAGACCAGCTTCACCTTTATCTCCCTTAACACCAGGATCACCCTGTGGTCCAATTACACCTTTGAAACCTGGACTACCTATAAAGACACAACACTGATTGTTATAGGGGCATATAAAACTTTGCAAAAATATTTAGTAGACAACAACAAATTAAATTAGCTATTTATTCAGATTTTGAGTACCAAATACCATGTTCTGGAACAGCTCCTATGAATTCTTTTTTTATACTTCACAATAGCTCTGTCAGAAAGTAGACATATTTTTCCCACTTCACAGCCATTAATTTTAGGCTCTTGAACAATAAGGATGGGAGTTTGGTAGTAATACAGAGTATTATCTGAGGCTCTTAGGACCTTCCTGCTGGCTTTTAATAATTTCAAATAGTGCATTTTTCTTGGACTAATACCTATAGCAACTCTACACGTAGCAAACCTGGATGTTGTTGAAGAATGGATCAAAAATCATGTCTTGGTGCCAGAACACATGACTATTCCTAGGATATAGCCTTTTATACTATTTCTAACTTAGAGGAAAATTAGTTGACATAAACTGTTCCTTAGGCCAAGTATATTCCTTATCTTTTGTTATTTCCCAACTTCTGTTGGGAAAAATATAGGGTTTACAATTTTTACTTTAAGAAAATCTCTCTCTTACCTTTTTCACCAGGTAACCCTCGATCTCCAACTGGTCCAGGAGTTCCTGGCAATCCAGGAGTTCCCATAACTCCCATTTCTCCTTTGGGTCCTGAAGCCAAAGGAGGAGAGTGAATAAAAAAAAAATAAAGCAAGCAGCATAAAGAAGTACAAGAAACAGAATTATTTACTGCCTATCATACTAAGAGTTGCACTACTTAAGGAAAAATAGGACAAAGAAGATGATTAAACTAAAACAGCCCAATAGAATAAACAACAGTAAAAACAGTATTATGAAAACCAGAGGAAAACCGTTTGTAATGGGTTTTTGACAAACTCTTGAAACTTCCTATTACAGCAAACAATGCTGTCATTAACAAAGGCATTATTAAAACCATGATCTGTCACTAAAACTGTGCACAATAATCCCCTTTCATTATTACAGGAAAAAGGCTAGTTCCTTCAATCTGCTGGATTTGCTCCATGAAAGGACTTCAGCAGTAGTTCAGTTACATGTGCCCAGAGATGCTTTACTGACATCAGTCCATGTGTTTTCCCAAGCTTGGGCTCTTTGATCAATCAATTCCTAACCGAGTGTGCTACCACAGCTTAAAATAGTTGTCAAAGATGCTGATTTCTGAGGGACAAGGTGTTTACCTGCTGATCCTTTCAGTCCAACAGCCCCCTGTGGACCTGGCAGGCCAGGTAACCCCACTGAGCCTGGGACTCCTGGCTGGCCCGGGCTACCTTTATCCCCTTTCGGTCCTGGCATATCTAGACCTGGAACACCAGGGAAGCCCCTTTCCCCTTTTACTCCAGGAAATCCTAGGAAAAACAGAACATACAGGATTAGTCCTTAACATAAACAAGGAAAACCATTAAAAGCATTAATCACGTCTACCTGTGATTCATAAATTACATGGCATGGAAGATGAAGACTCAAAGGCAGACAGCAGAACCAGTCCTCATTTCCTAAGAGAGGCTTTGGACCTGTATCTATTACCCACCAAAGACCCAATGAGACCAATCCAAATGCCAGCAATCCTCTCAGGAGATCTCATCCTGCATTTTGGACCACATGGAGGAGTCCCACTAGCATGTCCCCCCATCTATTCCCATCAACCTCACACTGCAAAACGCTCTTAAGCAACACTTTTACCTGTGTCCTTATGTCAAAATTCTGCTCTTAAGCAGCACCATAGGATTCTCTGCTCACCTGGTGGTCCCTGGGGTCCTGGCTGCCCGGCGGGTCCTGGCAATCCTGGAGGGCCCAGCCCTGGTGCACCTGGAGGGCCCTGCAAGCCTTGGAGACCTGGGAGACCAGGGTCACCTGCAGGGAGATAGGAGAAATATGGACCAAGCATTCTCTGATGCTGTTTGACATCTTACTTGCTGAAGATGCTAGACAAGGTGCTTTGGAAGAATATGGCCAAGCAGACCTCATTCAGCTGCCAATACCTGGGCTTGGAAGAAGGGCTGCTCTTTGCTGCTAACGTTTGCTACTGGTGGGTAGTAGGAAAAAACAAGAAGGGAAAGGGGCAATGCCCTGAGATATCCTCAGCAATTCCCCAAGACATACCCAAGACTCCCCCAAGAGTAGAATATTTCAGTGATAAATAGACTTTTTGCTGCAGAAGAGTGACTTTAAAAAGAAATACCAATACAGAACTGTATTTTTCCAGTGATATTACCTCTGAAACCTTGCTGTCCAGGTATGCCCGGAAAGCCTTGCTCACCACGTAAACCAGGCAGCCCTGGATTTCCCTTTTCTCCAGGGATGCCAGCTGGGCCAGGGGGGCCTGGCAGCCCCTTAGGGCCAGGTAGACCTACACCAGGTTCACCCTAGCCAAAGAAACATAATAGATTAGGAATCAACACATCAAAACCAAGAAATAATTTATTAAATGTATTAAAATCATGCAATATGGGGCTAATGTATAGACCTCTATACATGACTTCAGGGGAAAGCCGTAACCCCTTTAAAAGTGTTAATGTCAAGCATTAATCCATCTACTCTGTCCCCTTGCATGCAGAGTGGGAAACATAAAATGAAAGGCAGTTTGGCCAACTTTTAAGTTGTTTTTCCCTCCACACATTCCTGTCAACATGGGGAGTCACAGAAAACAGTATCAGCAGCTGGTATCTACCTTTTGGCCTTGTAAACCTGGAACTCCTGGCAAACCATCCAGACCAGGGGTTCCTGGAGTTCCTGGCAGACCAGGTGAACCAGGCTGACCTTGGAAACCTATAAAATAAAGCAAAACAAAACAACAGTCACATCATTACTGTCTCTGTCTGTAAGTGACCTTTGCTGTTTCTTTAAACCTCTAAACTGAACTAGTCACAGGGACAGTGTTAAAAAAGATCTGGGTAGTCAAACTTCTAGGCATGCCAGGATGCAAATGTCCCAACAAAGATTCAAACACAGACTTTTGTGAAGGAGATGGCTTCTGATGAGAAGCAAACACCCAGAAGAAATAAATGATGAGTGTCTCCTCTTAAATAAACGGCCTTGTGGGTACATCTCCCATCTCCCATGTGAAAAACATCCTGCAAAACTGGGTTCCCAAAGTCTTCTTCAGAAAAGTAAACTTAATGTGTGGGGCATCAGACTGAGGGATGCACAACAAAGTCCACCTGTGAATCAACACCTTTTTTGCAGTATATGTCTTGTGACATATTCTATGTGTCCTGCTGTGGATTTTATACAGAAGGTTTCTATGCCAGAGCTAGCCCAGGAACTGCACACTGGGAATGCAAGAATTAATACCTACAAAATTCTGCAAATCCCTTAAAGATAGCACTCACTCAACATCAGAACACACACAAGAAATTCAGATGAAGCAAGCAGAAATCCAGGTTTTAGGCTAAGACCCAAGGATGTCATTGGGCAGAGCTAAGTTCATGGAAGGGTCCTTTGAAGAAATATATTTAATGTGTTATTTATTTCATCTGGCAGCAAAGTGCACACAGCAATTCTTTTCTAGATACAATGGGCCTTTTCTGTTCAGGTCCCAATGCAGTCTCAGAGGAACCAGATGTGGTGACAGAATAAAATATGCCCTTTCTCCTTATTAAATTTCTGACCCTCCCAGTTCATTGGTGTGTGGATCATAAGAAATAATAATGAAGACACAAAAGAACTTTGGCAATTGAGCTGGCTGCTGAAAGTTCAGTCATCTAGTTCTAAATGAGCAGCAGTACTGTGAAGTACATCTTCAAAGAATCCAAAGCATTTAGACTCACTCTAAGGTTCTTGCATACCCTGACAATGGCCATGCAGGGAAGACTATACCTATGCTGAATAAGCTGGAATTCTAACCAAGCCACTCTCAGCTGTCTGGGAACCAGCAGAGCTGTAAGCTCTGGCTCACAATTGTTGCAGTTATGTCAGCATATTATTTTGACCAACTACAACACACTTGTGTTTATCATCTCTCAGAAGGGTCATCTCAGCAACTTCAGTTGCTGCAATGTAAGATGCTGTACTATATCACTTTCTATTCTGGCAGTAGTTGTGGCACTGTCTGTAGGGGCACCACTGCACTACACAAAGCAAGTGTGCAGCTGAACTCTATTGAAAGAATGCTCACTGTGGGGCTGGTTGACTTTTGCAAGAGAGCTTCTTCAGCTGCATGACAGTGGAGGCCTCCATCCACTCTCCAGTTACACCAGCTTTGTTCGATGGATAGCTTTATCTTACCTTTGGGACCTGGAGGTCCAGGGAACCCTATACCTGGCTGCCCAACAGCACCTTTTTCTCCTGGTAGGCCAGGTCTACCTGGAAGCCCAGGATTCCCTTTGTCACCTTTGCAAAAAAATAAAAACAAGACAAATGTTAACACAAAGGCAAACTTCTGGGGAACACAACCATCCTGATAATCAGACAAAGATTAACAGACTGCCATACCTTGGGGTCCAGGAAAGCCAGGTGGCCCAGGAAGGCCATCTGCCCCAGGAGGTCCAGGGAGCGATATAGTTCGTCCTGCTTCACCCTTTGCTCCTGTAAATGTAAAATTGTACTTGAGTACAGGAACTGATGAAATAAAACAAGGAAGTTCTAGCTTGACAGCATTATCAGTTCATCCATACCATTACAAGTGACTTGTTATGAAGTTTGTTTGGTAGAAGATTCATAAAAACTAGGATGAACCTAAACCATTCCATTTAGCCTAGCAAATTCTTCAAGAAAACTGCCCTCAAAAATTTGCAATTAGACTGCTGAAAGTGAACACCGATTTAAATTAGAAAGTCTTTTTATTTCAGGCTTACATTCTGATGATCTTCTAGGCTGTACCATTTAATGGGCACCATTTTTTTTTTTTTTAGTATGTTTTCAAATACAATATAGCATTACCTGGAAGTCCTGGTAAACCTGGGGTTCCAGCAAAGCCTCTGTCTCCTTTTTCACCAGGTAATCCTGCAGCACCTATGCCAGGAGGGCCAGGAAAACCTCTTTCACCACGCACTCCAGGGAATCCAGGCTGGCCAGGGGGACCACGTTCTCCTTTCAAGCCAGCTGTACCCTAATTTTTGGAAAGTATAAGTGTACTTCTTGCCTGGCTGGCAAGACAGAACATATCATCCTCTCTGAATATTTTGCAATGGGGATTTAGCACAGGTATCTGTAATGTTGAAGAAAGTGGATTTTTTCTACTGAGTTCAATGGAAATAGAACTAGGTTCCATGTGGAATAGCACATGGAAATCACATCTAGCAATCAGCTAACTAATATGTAGGCCATGTTTCCAGTAGAGGATCTGGGAGCAGAGGTGAGTTCCACATTCAGCTCCATATCCACATCAGCTGAGTTCTATCTGTGCAAGATTTTCAAGCATTTGTTTCCACAAGAAGAGAAATATGCTAGAACAGACTTGAATCTTGTCTTCACAATTTCTACTTGGATAACTGCATTTGTTCAATCATCTCCAAATATCAGCTAAACCATTCACACTAGTTCACACTATCAAGTTGTGAGAAAGGCAGAAAGGAAAAAAACTACTGTCCGTGTCTGAACCTTGTCTCTATAGTCCTGAAAGTAACAAGTCATGCTGAATGCATTTGAGTCAGATCACTTTTTTACATGACACCTAAAAAAAATGGTCTGAAAAACCTAGCTCTAAAATAGTCTGTTGTTGAAGAACTGTCTTCCTCACTACTTCCAGTGAAAATGGAATCACCTTCTGAGGAAGAATGTACTACCCAAGGTAAGGAATAGATGTGGAAAAATGAATGAGGCCAATAAGCAAACATAAAGCATGTATAGGGCACAAAACATGTGAATTCTGATCTGAGAGACAGAATGTATAACATGGTAAGTAAACATAAATAAGCACACAGTAGGACAATATGTAAACATAACAAAACAAACATACCGCCACTCCTTTTGGACCCTGGGGACCTGGAAATCCATCTTTTCCTGGTCTTCCTTCTCTTCCAGGAATGCCTGGTTGTCCTGGGAAACCAGGATCTCCCTTTTCGCCTTTCAGGATAGAATCGTAAGTAAAATCTCCAGGTTCTCCTTTTGCCCCGGGGCTGCCCATAAGCCCTGGAGTGCCAGGGGGGCCCTGAAATTTCATAAATTCAGATGTCATCAGATGCCCTACAAACCCTTCAATTGATACAACAGAAAGCAAACCTCCAGAAACTAAAGTGTAAATCCAAATCAAAGGAACCACCAAGTCATTGAGTGAGGAGGTCAAGTGAGAATATTTTCTAAGACACAGCAGTTCTGGAAGCAGAAAGCTTCTCCATTGGGTAGCTTATTCATGACATTTAGTGGATGTGTTCCTTCATTATTTATATTAATTTATTTTGAAGAGCTGACACTATCAGTTGGCAATATCAGAATACTATGCACTTGCTCAGAAAATAGTTTTGTAACCTCTTCTGGAACTCGTACACATACAGGATTTTGAGAATTTCAATTTTTCCCCTACATATTTTCTAGGACTTGAATGAATGTTTCTTACAGGAACAGTCTGTATAATTTCTAGTGACTCAGAGCTACTCATTAGGGTAGTAAAACACAAACTTCATGGGCAATGTCCACTAAGTACAGCTCATATGTGCTCTCTACTTCAACCTGAACCAGAACATGGTTAATGGTAATCTTTTCATTAGTGTTGGAGTGTTCTGAATCAGACTCTGATGTTCTGGCACAGCTGTACACAATGTCAGCTTGCAAGGCTGGCCTCTATGTAGTTTTTCCAAGTTAAATTATACACTGGATAACCACCTGGCTGAACTTTGTGGAGCAAAACAAGCTTAAAAGCATTCGGAACAGCAGCCAATCCTTGTCTGATTAAAGACATGAATAGCACTTATGAGGCAATAAAAGTAAAATATAAAGGTGTGGCAAAACAGGTGCCAAGAACAAATGCCAGACAACAAAAAGCTTAAATATATTGGAATGTCTTTCATTTCTTTCCCACTGTTTCTTTCATGGATCCCATTGATATACTACATTCAGTCACTGGGTAATGCAATTTATTGTGGTGATGATAGATAAAGAATTCATCTTAGTCAACTTTCATTGGCTGAACTCAGGCAACAAAGCTTCCTTTATACTCCAGGGACCATAAACAGTTTCCTTGAGTAATGAATTCATACAAGTGGTTTGTTTTTTTTATTTCTGAAGGTACCTCTATCTCACCACTGGTGACAGAGGGAGCTTGAATAACACCAGTGTGTGATAAAACCAGTGCACAGGAATGCCACTGAGAAGTTACATTGCCAGAAAGCATCAGCTGTAAGGAAACAGGCAGCATTAGGAAGAAGAGGTCTGGGAAAACTCAGTCTACTCACACTAGGAATGGTGTCAAAACCCAGGTTATGCTACAGGAACATGTTTGCTGAGGTAGGTTTTCACAAAAAACTTCAGTGTCCATAGGGGCACTTAAATGGACTCTGACAAGGTCAAATGTAGTTGTGGTAGTACACTGCTCCTCTATGAGTAATCTGTGTTACATTTTAGACAAGTGTTACACTTATGTCTGCTCTGCTTCTGGCCTTAATGAGCCATGTTGTGCTGCCTCAACATAATTTACAAGTAATCTTATTTGGTTGCTACTCCTCTTTCACAGCTTTCCTTTATTTCCTCAAAAGTATTTAACTTTCCTATTTACTAATTGTGTTCTACAGAACATACTGCAGACAGTCTGCAAAATCTTCCTTAACAACCTGGATGCAGCACTTGAAGGAATACTAAGTCAATTTGCCAGTGACAATAAATTGGGACAAGCTGTCAGCTGCCTTGAGGGAAAAAAAGACCCTGCAGAGAGACCTCAACAAATCAGAGATGGGCAATCACCAGCCCAAGGGCAAGTGCCAGATTCTGCACCTGAATCAGAGAGATGGGGCAATCCTGAATTGTGTGGATAGACCAGAAAACAAGAGGCTGCACAGTGCCATGGAAAGGGACCTGGGGGCTGTGGTCAGTGGCAAGTTGAACATGAGCCAGCAGAGCCCTGGCAGCCAGGAGAGCCAACCCTGTCCTGGGGACATCAGGGACAGCATGGCCAGCTGGGCAAGGGAGGGGATTGTCCTGCTCTGCTCTGAGCTGGGGTGACCTCCCCCTGAATACTGGTTTTGGTGCCACAGTATAAAAGACATTAAACTACTGGGGAGTATCCAGAGGAAGGCCACAAGGAGGGTGGATTCTGCAGGGGAAGCTTTATGAGGAATGGCTTATGTCACTTGATTTGTTCTGGATAGAGAAACTGAGGGGAGACCTCACATCAGTCTACATCTTCCTCATGAGGGGATGAGGAGGGGCAGGCACTGATCTCTTCACTCTTGTGAACAGTGACAGGACTTGAGGAAATAGCATGAAGCTGAGTCAGAGGAGGCTTAGGCTGGATATCAGGAAAAGGTTTTACATCCAGAGGGTGGCTGAGCACTGGAACAGGCTCCCCAGGGAAGTGGTCACAACAACAGCCTGACAGAGCTCAAGAAGCATTTGGACAAGCCTCTCAGACAGATGTTGCGATGTTTGGGATGTTCTTCACAGGACCAGGAGTTGGACCCAATGATCCTGATGAGCCCCTTCCAACTCAGCATTTTTTCTTATTCTATGATTCAAAATGCATCAAAACTGCCACAGTGTGCAGCATGCTAACGAGATTGCTTACACTACACTAGATGGCACTGTCTCTCTCTCAGTATATTCGCACTCAACAGCAAAGCATTATTGGAACAATTCACGAGAAGGTCAGGGAATGCTTGCATCTGTTTCCTGAGAAATCCTACTCCTTACCCAGCTCCACTGCTTAGCTTGCTCAGGCAGAAGGTCATGTGTCCCACTGAGTTCTTATGATGGATAAACTCAGAAGTATAACCAATATCTGGCAGCTCTTTTTTAGCTCTTACAGTTCAAACCTACTACTTCCTACTTTATATTATTAGGCATAGTTAATCCTAATTTTATCATACTAGCGCACTGTTTGGGGTTTTTTTTGTTTTTGTTTTTTGGGTTTTTTGTTCGTTTGGGGTTTTTGTTTTTTTGTTTTATTTTGTTTGTTTGTTTGTTTGTTTTTTAAACAGAACTGTTACACAACCACACTGATCATCACTTTTTTTTTAATCACGTGCCTAGCAGGACATGTAGTATTTGGCAAGGCAATACTTACAGGCACCCCTGGAAGGCCATCAAGTCCAGGTAAGCCTCTGTCACCCTTAAAACCTGCTTGTCCTGGAAAACCTTTTCAGAGAGACAAAAATATGGCTTAATTTATTACATGCTTTCACAAATAGCTCATTGTATGTGAATTCTTTGTGATTCCCTTTAAAGTGTCCCATTCCATTCCCAGTAATACCAGCATAATGCTGCTAAAGCCAGTGAACCTGTCTTGATTCATGCACTTGTGTTGCATGCCTGCATTCATAAACTTGGAAGTTGATGATTCATTTGATTTAGGAATGAATTGAACAATTCATGTAACCAGTGCAGAACCAAAACTGACTAAACCACATTCACTTTTCTGAACAGCACTAGAACAAACATTAGGTATAATATCATTTTTTTGCATATGGCACTACTCTCATATGGTAGCAAAAAATAATTTTATTTGTGGGCCACAGAATTTAATGCTGCAATTGGAAATAAATGTATGGGTCGCTGTCAAGCTTGGGCACGTAGCAAACAGTTCCCACATTATTTCTCACTGTGAAAATATTTGGGCCAAAACTGGCAAAGATCCCTCACTGTGGCCAGTTTCTGCTTCACTGGTAATTCTGGTTGATTGTATTGGAAATTTAGAATCAGGCCAAAAATAGGAACATGCCACCTTCCTTTCATTAGTCCTTTCATTAGTTTCACAAACATTAGTGGGATTGAATGTAGTTAATTTTATTATATATGCTGCAATTTTTACAATTTAGCCTACATAGCTCATTCTTGGGTAATTAAGGAGTTTTACCTGCTGGGCCTGGTGGCCCTTGTGGTCCTGGAAGTCCAGGAGGTCCTACTTTATCACATAAGGCACAGGCCTCACCTTTGTCACCTGAAAAAAGAAAACAAAGCACATGAATAACAACAATAAGATTCAAGACAACTGCAAGCAGGTGGATTCAGAGCAAATGTCATTTGAATATTTAAATAAATTGCTACTTCTCTTTTCTTAAACACCTCCAGATATGGTGACTCCATCATCTCCCTGGGCAGCCCATTCAATGCCCAATCACGTTTTCTGTGAAGAACTTCTTCATAACGTCCAACCTAAGGTTGTTTATAGGTGTTCAAACTTTATCTTCAATTATACTCATGGCAATGACACATAAACTATTTTCCTTCTCAACTCATCTGCCCCTCTTTAATTCTGCATATCAGAATTCACACCCTGAATTGGCTAGAACAGCTCAGTTTACACTGCATAGAGCTATACTCAACTCTTGCTGCTCCTCTTGCAGTCCTGGGCCATCCTTTATCACTTCCCAGCAATGAGCAGGCCAAGAGAAGTTTGTATCACACAGTTCAATACACAATATCCTTCTTTACTCACCAGAGAGTCAAGAAACAGCTTCTATGTCCATGAACTATTTAACTAACTTTAAATACACTTTCTCTGGATCCAGCCTAATGTGCTCAGCCTCTTTATATACCCAAGCTCCAGGCTACTAAGTATTAGAATACAAAAAAATATGATTACCTTTCTCTCCCATCTCTCCTGGAAATCCATCTCTTCCTGGAAGTCCAGGACTACCTGGTGCACCAGGTTCTCCCTGCTGGCACTGATCAATTCCATCTGAAATGAAATTGCAATAAAGAATATTGTTTTGACAAGTGCAAGTTTCCATTATAGAGTTGCATTTATATCATACCTGAAATGTTACCTATGAAAAGTGGTAAGTCAGGATAGCATTTTATTCCTTTATTGAATTTACTTGGAAAAATTTAACTGGGATTCTGTATTCTTATTCCATATACACTGCTTAAGAACCCCTGGGAATTACAGTGAAAAGACAGGCTCTGCCATAATAAGGTTACAAGCAATTTCAACATAAAATCTATTTTCATTTCAAGTTTTGGCTTGGAAAAGTATCATGGGTGAAAAACTGATGTTTTGACCCTGAAGAGAATGGAAAGTATTGATGTTCTGAAGAAATTCATTAAGAATGTTTTTTTTGTACCCTGACTTCTCTTTTCAAGATTTTAGGAAACTTTATAGGTAGAGCAGCTTGTCAACATCTATTTAACTTCTTCACACTGATCAAGCTTCCTGAAAACAACAAACCTCGTATGTTAGGATCTGAAATAGGTAAAAAATGAGAATATTTATCAGAATATTTATCAATATAACATGACATCATTTTGGCCAAAGCCAGTAGTCAAAATGCTAATGTGAAGTTTGGAAAACAAGTTAAATGAAAAAGAATTGCTTCCCAATATACCTGAAGAAAGCTAAAGAAGTATCTGGGGAAAGAGCAGAATTAAGCAATGACAATAATTTGTATGAAAAATAGGAGTTGCTTCTTTTTGTAGGAAAATATAAGATTTAGACACTTAATCCCATATTCTACATGCTTTTGCACCACTTCATTGGCAAACACAGCAACAACCAGACATCTTCCTGCTTTTGAACAAAGTATCTTTGGTTTAAGAATTCCATAGGAAAAAATGTTTCTTTCAACAGCTTTAAAGGACCTTAACTATTGTAATAAGGGTATCATTCCTGACGTTGAAATGATAATTTAACTTACAATATCAGCATCACCTATAGCAAAAGTTTTCTGTCAGAGTTAAAACATTAGTTGGAAAGAACTATTTAGCATGGACCACTTCCATATGCACCTGGTTATTGCTGCATTGCAGAGCAAAATCATTTTTCTCTTTAAAATTCCTTTATTGCAATCTAATAAAATGTGTGTACTGTTGTTATTATTACTACTGATGTTATTATATACTTGTCACATCATTACTGGCTTTTCACTTACTCCATAAAGCATGTTTTTACCCTGATCTAGTAGGTGGCATCCCTGCCTGTGTTGGGGGCTTGGAACCAGATGAACTTTAAGGTTTCTCCCAACCCAACCCTTTCTATGACCCCATTCTTCTCTAAGATAATTTTATTTTAAAATAAAAACTTCTGGCAAACTCACACTGTGGCTCTCACACCTCTTCAATCTGTTTTACTGACTGGTACTGCAGACTTGTAAATCATTACACTGAACAGCTATCTTTATCCTGAGAATGGTATTAGTATCTGCTACTCTTTTAATTGAAAATATACAAATATAACTACATTGGCACAATAGGACACAGAACAAATTAATGTGAATTAAGAGCAACCATTTGGTTAAATTCTAATAATTCACAATGAATTTTGTAGAAATTTTAAAAGTATTTATTTAGCAAAGAATCCTTGTCCTTTCCCAGTAAGGAAATAAGCGGCTTCCTGCACTGTGCAACAGCTTTTACTTGGTTCATCAACAACTCAGATATGTTTCTTTCATGATACAGCTACATCCTGATAATAACTTTTATAATCTTGTCTCTTTTTTCTTTTTTTAAATGTGCATTATGAGTCTTCAATGTGAAAAGCAACCAAGGGCTTTACCCACCTGCTTTTCCTGGAGGTCCTGGTGGGCCAGGCAACCCGGGGGGGCCCGGGAAACCATCTCTTCCAGGTATTCCAGGTGAAGGGAATCCTGGAGAACCCTTTTCACCTTTTTCACCTCTCTCTCCAGGGACACCAGGTGATCCTACCCTCTCTGGAATTGGTCGACCTTTGGACAGAGTAAAACATACATGTAAAAATGACAAGTGAAAAGACAGCAACATTATTGACACATTAACTTACACAGGGCTTTAGAGAGAAATGGAGAAATATTAGTGCAAAAGAAAAAAGGGACTTTTTTTTTAATTATTGGCGATTTATAAAAAAATGAGTTTGTATACTCACTGCAGCTGAGAGAAACTCACTTCTGTTAGGTCCCTAGACAAACACACCTCATCTGTATCAAGTGCTTTTCTGAGATTTAGTTGGACATACTTTTGCTGGGTAATGAATAGTGGCAACACTGGAATTAACTTAGCTATTCCATCTAGAAACTATTACACACTTCCTTACCTCATAACCAACCAAATCTAAAACACACCTAGAAAGGGTCTGATAACTATGTCTGATAACTTCAATAAATAAGTACTCATCAGTGCTAGCAGATACAAGGAATGCTAAAACCAAAATGGTTTTTAAGACTAATAAGTGAAAAACAGCCAAGAAAGAGAAGCAGTTAAACAACTACCAAACACCCTATTTAAAACCCCCCTTCACCTATTTGTACAGTCACACAGGTTTTCATATTTTAGTGACTTCTTTCAGTTCACAGGTCATCACTATACTTGACCACTAAAACATTTTGTGTCATCTGCAACACTGCAGGAAGATATGGAAGTCACACAAAGCTCAATTTCTGTAGGGTTATTACAGGCTAGGAGCTATCGTTACAGCCTGTGGTACATAACATCTTTTCCTCAGCCTGTGAAAAATTTCCTGGAAACTATCTGACCCTGGCTGACATTAATTTCGTGTTTAGCTCACTGCCAAGATAGAAAAGGAAAGCAAGGAAGGTAATGGTAGTATCACTGTAGGATGTGTTAAGTGTCAGGCCTCCACAGAAGAGTTGCCTAATTCTTAAAAAGCAAATACTATGCTGTAGGTCAAACACAAGTACATGTACTTATATACATAAAAGCAGTGTTACCATGGATGTGAAGATGGTAAGGCTCTGAAAAAGGCAACATTTGGTAGGCAAATGAAATACTTTATTAGACCAAGTGACATAGTCAAAAAATCAGGAAGCTTCAGGAATTTCTTTGATCAAGTAAGTATTATTTCTTCCTACAAACTACATTTTATTATACTCATACAAACACACACAGAGCTGAAGTGAGAGCAAGACAAAGATCTACATCTGAGCATACACACTCAGGTAGAGGTGCACACTCAGACATTCACATTTAACAACTCTTCTTGCCTGATGGAGTCACACTCTCTGGGCTGTCTCTGACAGACCGCGCACTACATTTTCAATTTCAGCAGAATATTATCAGAGCAGAACAGAAGGAACAAGGCTGGATCACATCAGAGACATGAGAAAAGCAATCTAGAGGAAGGGTCTGAGGGGATGGTTGGACCTCTGGAGAAGTCAGTGCTTGGGTGTTCAGAAAGTCAGGCAGTAACTGAAAGCAGTTAAGGAGAACATCCCTCAGGACTGTTCACCCAAGAACACATGACAAATGTGAAAAAATTAGCAGCCATAATTTCATACCTGGAAGTCCTGGGATTCCTTGTGCACCAGGGAAGCCTTTAGAAAGAGAAGGTTTCAATTAGGCAATGAATTCTGCAATGCCAGTGAAAGTGAACTTTTAGGAGATATAACTGAAATTCACATTCATGCATATTCTGAATCAAATTTGAAGTTAAATAATCTATATGTATCTTCAAGAAATACATTGAGAGAAAAGGTCCTGCTGTGTGCCAACTTCCCAGTGATTTTTCACTGTAAGAGGTCTGTAAGAGGGGAAATGGCAAGGGAAATGCTTGATTTTCTCTGTTTCCTGAAGACTTTTTTTAAAATATGCAAGCCAATCTTACAATAAAAGAATTACCTACTGACTTATACAAAAGAGTCTCAAGATTCTCTGCATTAATTACCCTCCTTACGTTCATGTTGATTTCCATACTTCTTATATAATCTCACTGAATTATTTAACTGCTATAAAACCTGATCCCAGTTTATCATTTTTCATCTATAACTGAAAGTTATGCTGAGAACCGGAAATGTCCTACAAGCTACTACAACATATAACCTGAAAGCAATTAAATAACTGGAACATCACATGGTCATATAGAGCTCCTGAGCACAGAAAGTACAGTTTTAATTTCCTTTAGCAAGGAAACTAAAAGTATAATTCAATTAAAAAGACAAGACAACATACATACATACATACCTTTTTCACCTTTTTGACCTTTCAGTCCAGGCAAACCTGAAACTCCAGGGTCTCCTTTTTCACCAAAGGTATCTACTGGTCCAGCATCTATCATCTAAATCACAGCACAAAGACCAGAAACATAAAACTGAGACATCATACCTCCCCAACATTCATCTGATGGTACAGAGGCCATTTTAGTTTTATTGACAATTTTCAGCAGTTTTGATTATACCTGCAACTTCAGCAAGTGAGAGGCTTGTAGCTGCTGAGGAATTACCAGAGAAAATAAATATTTCTTATTCTACCCAAATGCCTTCATATCAATTACAGGATTAAGTGGAGAGCTTTTACAGCATCTTCCTTAAAAATGAATGATGCCAGAAAACCTTAACATGGTCTAAGCACTGATCCATTAGGTTTGTATTACTTTTATTTTAAAATATTATGCCCTGGCCCATTTTGCTAACATCGATCTGAGCTCAATATATATGATGCTAATATTTACAATAAAATATTCAGGAATTATTTTCCAGAATACAATTAGCAGATTGGTAATTTGTTCCCATAATTGGGAAGCAGAACCACCAATCATCTATTTGTTCCTGACTAACTCCATTTTGGATTTGAAGTGTTAAAAAAATTATAAATTGCTCCCCTGGTTTCTTCTTGTGTATAAGGACCAATTTCTGCTCAGGGGCTCACTGGACATCGTTCAGCAAGTGGTGAGCAATTGCACTGGGCATCACTTGTCTTCCTCAGGTTTTATTCCTCTCTCTCATTATCTCCCTTTTCTTCATGATTATTACTACTACTACTGCTACTACTAACTTTTTTTTATTAATAAATTGTTCTTATCTCATGAATTTCACTTTTTTCCAATTCTCCTTCCCATCCCATGTTGAGTGAGTGAGCAGCTGTCTGGTGCTTAGTTCTCAGCTGGGGTTAAACCACAACTGTGAAACTGACAGATTGACTCTTCTGAACTGGCTTTTAAATACTGTGTAGTGATTAGCAATGCTTATAATATTCATAGTCCAAACCACTTGAAATTCAAATCCTTTGAGGGTTCCTTTCCCAAATTTCAAACATACTTTAAAGAACTGCACCCAACTATTGCTTCCATTAAGGAAAAATATGGACATGACTGAAGAGAACAAGGTCAGACTATACATAGCATCTCTTTTCCTTAATTGTCTGAGGACTTTGACTTTCACTAAATTCACTTTCATTTTAAATTTAAAACTAAATACAAATTTATTTTACTTACTCTTCCTGGAGGTCCTGGATAACCTCGCTCCCCTTTGTCACCCTAAATCAAAACAGAATTTATGTTTTAAATCCAGATCTGATTTTTTTGCCAACAAAATCAAAGTTCCTCAGTGAATGAACACTTCAATAAGACTCAAACAACATCCACATGGTAAGTACCTGGAATGCTGTAATATGCAGCAGTACTAATTAGCTGGCAAGCCCATACTGGTTTGCATTATTTGAAGAGAAACTGGAGGTTTTGGGGAAGTATACTTGTACCTATGCTGGCTGGACAAAGAGATGGTGAAAATAAAGCCTGCATTAATCAACACAGATAAGAGATCTAAACTGGGGATACCTACACTACCTTCATTTTGACTTCTCCTAGTCTGTGAATGATGACATACAGCTTAGCAACATTCAATTAATATTGCTTTATGTGCATTCATTGCTTTAATGCAATCAGTGAACACACTACAAAAGCTATTAACTTATTATGAGTGAAGGGAAACAAAATGCTACTACTCACCTTTGTGCCAGGCTCCCCAGGTCGTCCTGGAACCCCAAACCCTCCAGGCAAACCCTGTGTGTAGAAGACAGTGAAACCAGAAGAGACAAATATAGGTGGATCTTAGCTGTGGCAGCAGCAAAGTTTAAGAATTTTAGAAGTCACAAATTTACTGAAAGCAACAACTTCAAATAAACAATTCAGAAGGCTAGAAGATATCAACTATCTATAATACAGACAGTTGTTCTTTGTTTTGAATGTAAGAAACAGTAGTGGAAATTGAGTAAAATACATACAGGTTCTCCTTTCAGTCCTGGTTCACCATCTTTTCCAGGCTTTCCCTGTAAAACAACAAGTTCCACTCTGCTTTAACAGACAACCACATACATACAATTTCTAAACACAATGGGTGGAATACTGGAACAAAATTGTCACTATTGCAGTGCATTAATCAAAGTGCACTAATGCAGCTAACAGAGCTGAGGGCACAAATGGTGAATATGTCTAGTGCTTGTATTACCCAACACCCTCCAAGATGCCAAATTAAATAAAATCCTGCAAATCCATTCCCAGATTCAGAAACAACATAGATTTCCCTGCTACAGAGTCTTTAAGACAAAATATATCTGCAGCACAGGAAACTGGAACCAGATCCATCTTTTTCTTTCACAACAATCCCTTTCTATATATACACTCGTCAGCTTCAAAAGACATTTATGCATAGATATTCAGTGGCTCAGTTTCACCAGAAGGCTTGGAGAGTGCCCCTGTATCAGATTGTGTGGCAATATAGTGGTAAATTCACACTGAAATTCAAATCATAAGGCAGGTGATACACTAGAAGTCAAAATTCCCTCCTCCAGATTAAAATTACAACTATTAGACCATTGTGTTAACCTACAGAGGGGATAAGATTCCCTTGAATTAGTCAACAAATACATAATAAATTCTTAAGATGGACAAACCTACTTTCCAGCATTTTCCCTTCCTCTTCCTCTGTAGCATAAAAAGACTGGGACTTCAGCTTGTAGCCTAATCCATTGGAGGCTGCCTTCCATTTGATGTCCCAGTGCTTAGATTGTATGTGTAGCATAAGCAATATGAATTTGTCCCATAAACCCAAGGGAATGCAGATACATAATGCACAAAGTAACAGTGCATGTAATTCAATCTAAAACATAATCCCATCAGTTTAAGTCCAAAAATTTTGTCTTAAACAAAGCAATCAAAACATCAAAATGACAGAACAAACATGATCCACCACCACCACTGAGGTATGCAGGTATGGTCTCTTATAATGAAGGGTGAAAAGTAATTTTTAATGATTGATTAAAACTATGATTTGCAAAGTCAATAGCGTCTTCAAATATAGACTGTGATTAGAATTAATAATATGGTTTATTTTCATCAAACTAGAATATCAGATTTCAACATCTGTTCATCTTTCAAGGCTTAGCTTAATTTCAGAAGTAGCTATGATTTCCTGAACAACTATATATAAAATAACTTAGAAACTTTGTTTCAGGGAACTCTGCAGAAACTGAAAACTACTTTTGATAAATTCACATGTTCTGGTTTCCTCAAAAAGTTCCAAGCCAAGGTATCTCCATTCCTCCAGCTTCAAGGCCTCATATACAATAAGAGTAAAAATACATTTATGATAGAAAAGATAATCCCATAACTTCACTGAAAAGTTAATAGAACATCTGAGATCAAAGCACAGTAGAAAGGGAGATTTTCCCTTTTTCAGAATGAATTAAAATCAAATGCCTGTAGATGAGCTGGGCCTAAAAGTTTATGAAGACCCACACCTTGAAAAACTTAGAATTACTTAGAATGCTTTAGATACATTTGGATGTAGAAAAAAGTACAATTTCGCTACCTGCTCAGCTATGAAAGATACAGCATGACTCATGGAGAAGTTCTATGAATGAGACTATGATTTAGGTCATATTAGACAAATGTAACAGACTTTACAGCCTCAGGCATCTACAGCCAGGCTAGACACCAGCAAACAAAAGTATTTCAGTCACCTCAATCTTTTGTTCCATTCAGTGTCTTTGTATGAAACTTTACCTTCAGGCTAAGCAGGCTTATGTTGTTGATTGCACATGAAGAGTATTTGAAATAAATTCAACATGTTCCACTTAGCTAAAGTCACTTGTACAGAGCAATTTTTTTTTTTTTGTGCTTTTATTCTTCCATTCTGGAATGATTTAATCTTTTCTTCAATTTGAATTAATGGGAGTTTTGCCTTCACCTTCAGCACTGCAAGCTACTGTTAATTATCTGAAATTTTACTTACTAACATTACTGCATGTTACTACTACCTTGACTGTACACCTGTCCTACAGCAAAACTTGCTTGTTTAAAACAAAAAAATTGCTGTTTAACTAATGGTTATGAAGTTTAATTAGCTAATGGAAACAATACAATAACTGCAATTATGGTATTGATAAAATTGGGTATACTTACACGTGGACCAGGCTTCCCAGGTTCACCCTTGTCTCCTTTGAAACCTGAACCTGGCAATCCCTGGAAAATAAATATTCATCAGATTAAAAATACTGCCAAAGTAAATTTTCTTTTATCTAACATGTGTAAAGATATTCAGTGCCATTATCAGAGTCTTTGCAATTTTTATAGTAGTAAAGAAGTAACTCAGTACTCACTGGGATTCCCTGTTCGCCCTTTTCACCTGGATCACCCTAATGAAATTATTAAAACAATGTAAATTAGTAAATAAAAACTTAACCATTATTCATTTAGGTTGTAAATAATTCTTCATTTCAGCAAAAGTACATTTAATCTAGCTCTCAATTTCAAGAATTATGCCTAATAGTATGATGTGGAAGAATTTCGACAAATGTCAAATGTGAATCCATTAAGCTAGTTTATTTTACATTTAGTATATATTGCTTCATCTGCTTAATTCAGTAACTGAAAAAATCATTAGCACTAACATTTCACGAATTTGCATATGAAAAGTTGAGAATATGTTACTTAAACTTTCAGAATAATTTTACAATATCCTTATCAATTCTCCTTCCTTGGAAAGTCATCTGCTGCTTACCTTAGTTATGCAATTATTGATCTATCACATATTTTTAGAGAGACTTATAGAATGAAAATTAAAATTTATCCATGAGGTAAAAACAGGTAAAAATTTTTGAAAAATTTGCTCTTGGTGACTTTGTATTTTTCCTGTTTCACTTTAATTTGCTAATTCCTATGATTATACTTTAATGAAAAGTTTAATAATTTAACATCTCACCTTTTCTCCCTTTATGATTTCACTCCCTTTTTCTTTCATATGAGGTGCTGGTCCTGGGGGTCCTGGAGGGCCCCTTACCCCTTGTTCACCCTGTCAGTAGTAAATCCAGAATTGTCCATTGAAAGCAGAATGATGCTGAGATCAAATATGGCTAAGACCAGTAACATTAAAGAGAACTACTACTAGCTTTTAAAAATATATCTATTTAAAAATATAGGTGGAGATTTATATCTAAAAATAAAGATGAAGATTGATTAATACCATATACCACAAACACATCTGAATAATTACAGCAATAGTACCAAAGTTTTACAGTGCCTCCTTCAGGAGGAAGCAAATTAAGAGGAAAGTGGTCAGGTACAGAAATTCAATGACTAAAGGAAAACGTAAAACCCGAAGTTTGCAATGCTCCAAAAGCTTTTTAGAAGTCCCTAAAGGCCAACTTAGGGTACCTGTGGACGACTTTTTAGCATGCATGTGTCCATTGCAGGGTCAGAGCCTCATCTCCTTCTGTAGTGCAAAAGCTCTATCTTTAACAGTAAAACACCTCTGAAAAGACTCCATAAATTTCTGTCAAGCAGTAATGCACAGTAATACTATTTATCTTTTGCTAAAGACAAACCCGATGAGTCCAGGAAATCTCCACACACTTCTATGTCATAATCTCCAGTATTTTTCAATAAATTTCATGAGAACAAATTAATTTCAACAACATGTCATGTTGCAAAAAATTCTATCCATTAGGAATATTGACTCAAAACCTATTAATAAGGTGATGGTTTTAAAAAAAGCCTTCGTAAGTAATATAATTTACTTATATCCCAAAAGCCCTCCGTCAATGACACTCACAAAAAGATTCTGGAGAACTGCTCGGACACATTATGAATTTACTGAATAGCCCTTGAATGCACGCAGTTCTTGGCTCCCAGAAACACAAGGCACTTTAGCCTAGACCTCTCAGTGTGAGAGGTAAGAGATTAAAGCTCACATGTATTACCTCCCATTTGATGCTAATTAAGAGAATAAATGGGATCATGGAGCACATCTGTTGGCTTAGATTCATTCAAAAGTAAACCACTCTGTGTGCTCTGAAACCTCTTCCTGGTTGTGTCAAAACACAATAAAAGGGGAGACAACTGAGAGATCTGCTTTAAATGTGTGCATTACCAAACCAAAATAAGGCAGACAGGCCCTATAGTCCTACAACAATTAACTCAAATCATTCTGAACAGCACATTAAATTTCATCCCTTAGAGCTAAATTGATTTTTAAAAAATCTCATGGTGAGTGCTAGCATTCAGAATAAATGTTTCCAGATCTGCCTACTGCAAATTAAAGTAGCTTTCCAGGCACAGCAGGAAAACAGGATGGTGACCTAAATTAATGTCAGGTACAACATCACCATTAGAAAGGTCTGTAGCAGCTCATTTCATTTAGTAAGTTACAGATTTACTCAAGTCTTCTAAAAATTACAGCATTGATTTTCTCCATTGATTGATTTCAAGAATTTTCTTTACTCAAAACAAAATACCAAGGATATTTCTGACAGTTGTTCTCTAGAAGTTTACAAGAGACTTACCTTTTCACCTTTGGGACCCTGAAAGCCCAAGCCCATGTAGCCCTGAAAATGTAAATTACATATACCTAGTCAATTTTTTTTCTGCAGTGCATAAATGCATATAAATAAAAATATGAAGGTAATATGTACTCATCTAATGCTAAGGGAAAATATAAAAGACAGAATATGTCTTTTAAATGCAAGTGTGGAACAAAGAAATCATCATGTCCTAACTTCCCTGTTTTTTAAGTCCTGTGTCACAGCAAGTTGTAAAAAAAAAGATTTAAATTCACCAGATAATTTTATTGTCAATACGCTCTTTTACCCAACACTTTAGTGAAAATGTTGACATTTTTTAATTAATTCAAACAACCATAGAATACTGTAATTAATACTGATTTGATCAAGTGAGATAACAGGGCTAGACAAATGTGAAAAAAGGAAGTGGTAAAAATCTGTCATTATGATGTTCATTAAGACACAGAAATAGATCCCAAAGTATAAAAAAACCCCACACCTTTAAGACCACTAGTTTCCAGAGTTTTGAGGATCAGATATGCAAAATAAATAAACATATGGACTTAATATTTGTATTAAAGAGTCTTACCTTCTCGCCTGGAAGTCCTGGTGGCCCTGGGGGACCCTACAAGACAATACATTTTAGCATGCACATGTATAGAGTGCACTAAGTGGAATAATGCTTCATTATATGGAAACAGAAAAAAGGCAGATCTTTTCATTAAATCCAGCAATTTCATTTTGCCCTTGATGTGCATAATTTGCAACTTAGAATAAAAAAATAGCAACAAAGAGAATCTGAGATATCCCATTAATTATTATAATAATAGATAGATGATAATGTGCTTCCACGATAACACTCAGTGCTGCTACCCATAAGAATAACCTCAGCAAACATTTAGATTTTGATCTGGATGCTTGGTACACGGTTTATCTTTTATAAATTAAACTGGGGAAGAGAGGAAAAGAGGACTAACAGTTACAGTCTCTCCCCCACTAAAAGACCTTCCAAGAGTGCAAGAAGAGAAGAGGACTGTAGGAGCAGCTGCTACTGAAAACCTGTGTTGCCCAGTAACTTCTGCCATGGTAGAGTTCAGAAGGCTGAACATGAAGTCTGGAACCACATGTTGTCTTTCCCAAATCCCAAACAAGACTTGCTACACACACCTTCTAGACCTTCTTCTTCAATAAAGATCTGTAAGTGAAGTGCAAATCACCATGAAAGAAAACTTACTGGCTCTCCTGGAGGACCTTGTGGCCCCATTGGTCCCTGAAACCCTGAAGCTCCAGGTGGACCCTATGAAAAATTCAAATGGCGTCATAAGAAAGTGATACTTATACAGTAATTTCATTATACTGATTTAATTTTAATTGAAACTCACTGCTATTCAAACATCATTTAGACTTACAGGCAGTCCAGGTTGGCCAGGAAACCCTTTTTCACCTTTTAGCACACCAGGAGTTACAAGACCAATCACTTCACCTGGATCTCCCTACAACAAGAAAAGAAAAGGAGTAAATCTTGAGCACGAATTCAAATACATTCAAACCTACCAGGAGAGGAAAGTTGTAGCTATGCATACTTTGGAATCATTTGGAAAGCTGACTTTTAAAAATCAACTTTTCTTTTAATTCAGCTGAAACATAGAGATATTAAAAGTTAAGACCTTAATTGCCAAATGTACTCTAAACCTGCCTGAAGAGATTCCAATACCAAAATTATCTTCATACCTCACTTCCTGTATTGTAATGGGTAATGCAATTGCAATGATTTTTCCATGAAATCAATTACTACTACAGCGTCACCACACAACTGGAGCATCTGACCTGGCTGCTCAGAGAAGTGGTAGCCTCACAATCTCTTTCCCCCACTGAGATCTTCATGCTTACACCTAATTTTGACATAAAGGCCATTTATGGTGTTCCTTTTTCTCAGGAAAGGAATACACTTAGTCTTACTTTAGAAAACTATTCTGATCACCATCCTTTTCTTTGTGTCCCTTCTTTTGAGAGTAAAAATCCCATATTGCCTGTGTTTTTGTACAAAGTTACAATATTGTAAGTGATTTTATTTCAATTCTGTACCTGTGCATACATGCCTAGGGAAGAAACATCTGAGTACTTCAGTATTTCTAGAAATGAGTCAGCTCTTTCCATGCGACAGTAAGAGAAATGGACATTTTAATAACTTGGGTTGTCATGTCATTACGAATTTGAGATTACTTTTAGACTTATATTTAGCTTACAGTTTCAGATAATATCTGTTCATTTTAAAGACAAAAGGCTCTCAGATGTCATTCAATGCTTCCTTCTCCCGTTCACAAAATGCATTCAGATACCTAGTTAGTCTGATTTTTTTCTTTATTAAAACTGTCTAGTATATGTTGGATGATTCTCATATAATGTGGTATAGGACTTTCTTCCACTAGCATTATCCATGTGAAACTTTTTAGATAAATCAAATGCCAATATAAAACCAAATGTTTGAATCATAAAACCTATCTAAATCTTTATAAACAATTGAGTGGCCACCATAGTGTTTATACATTATTAATGGTATATACTACTTCTTTTCTGTTGTAATCCATATAACACTTACCCTTTTAAGACCTGCATGGAACAACACGTAAGTTCAATTGTTATTAAGTGGGGAGGTCACCCCACTGTCTTCTTTTAGTGGGGTTGCAAAGCAGAGTACAAAGTGAAACAAGGCAATACAAATTTCAGTCCTTAAGTAAAGACTGCTGCCAGTCTTAAAGGGTGTAGAGATCACACAAATTCTTATTGTTAGAAGCAGGATATAAATACACTTAAAGTAAAGTGTACCTTCATTCCAGGAGGTCCTGGAGGTCCCTGTGAAAAAAAAAGAACATATTTGTTGTTATTGCTCCTCAGTGTTGTATATACATTATATCTTAAACTCAATATAATTTCCTATAGTTATATTTGCATTTCAAGAGTCAGCCTGAAAAATGTGACTCAAGCAGGAAAGAATCTACTTACTATACTTCCAGTCAGTCCTGGTAAACCTGGGGGACCTACTGGACCTCTTTCACCCTAAGGGGAACAGAGAAATTGGTTTTGTTCAGGGAACATATGCATGAAGGATGTTTTTATTTCAACACAGAGATGCTGTTATAAACATCAGTAAATCTCACCTTTGTGCCATTACATCCTGGAATACCAGGTGGACCAGGAGGGCCATCTTGTCCAGGAATGCCCTTCATGAAGAGACAGTAAAGAAATTAGCAATATTTGGAATAATCCAGATCACATGTCACAACTAAAAGTTTGATGTTCCTTGTCAAAACATAAATACTTCATACATACAGGAAGGCCTGGGTTTCCTGGAAAGCCTGATACTCCTGGGGGGCCCTGCAATTGAGAAAAACACAAACTGAAATGACAAATCCACAAAACAGCAAGGACAAGCTGCAGCTCAATTTGCATCTCCAATGCTGATAGTAAAAATCAGTAGCATTTAAACTTGCTTGACAAAATAGCTTTGATCTTTAAAACCTCTCAAATATATCACATTAGTAATGAATAACTGAAAGCAACCTTTTATATTTCGTTAATTTTTTTAACAGTAGGAACTAGATCAGAGCCTCATGTAGAGGTAAAGGGAATGCACAGGTGTTCCCTTCTCACAAACATTGTTCCTAAAATGAAATTTACTGTAGGCATCTCTTCACAGCAGAAGATAATGTTAACACACCATAAAGATGCTTCTCTGTCTTTCATACTCATCAGTGCATCAATTCATTCTTATTATCAAAAATCCTACCAGTCTGAGATGATTCTTTCTCATTGAACAGCTTTTCAGTTTAATGAATCAGGCATTTAAGTTGGCACATCATTTTCATCCTATCATCTTACTTATCCATGCAGCATTTCCTAAAACATGTACTATGAAGCAGCAGAAATGTATGGGAATCCTGAGCTCAGATAGTGTTTCTGCCTCTTTCAAAACTTTATAATTGCTAAAAAATATTTTACTTACTCTGCAGCAAACAAATACATTTTCCAGGAGGTGCCAATTTACATTAACACTCAGGATACCCCAGGTCAACACAAACATCATGGATTGAAACACAGATATCTTGATCTAGCAGAGTACCCTCTCTGTAACACCTCATAAACTGCATTTCCATCAGTAAATTCTATTTGCTGCAGCAACTGCAGGCAAATGAAGAACAAAAGTGAGATGGCATTTTGAGAAACTGTGAGCAAGAGGCTATAGCTGGAAATGTATGCATCATTACTGGCCAATTACTCTTTCATCATGGCATTAGGAAATGTGAAAATTCTCAGAAAGAGCTTGGCACCTCACAAAACCTCAACAGGCACAGCCCTGGCCAATATAATATGCTAAAAGAAGTGCTATATAAGTGCCCCATTTAACAGAAATGACAACAGGATGATCACAGATATTCAGAGCCTCTTCTGGCAAAGTTAAGAAATCTTTCTCCCCAGCTTTAATTTGCTCTGTATCATTTTTAGCACATATGTGCTCATGACTGTGTCAGCTTCTCTGCTGGAGTGCTTCAAGGGTAGATGGCAAATACAAAGGAGAATTTTCCTAGAGGAAATAAGGTTGGTTCATTCTGAAGTTGGAAAAAAGCCTTTTTGTATGTCATGAAGATATTGTCATGAAGATATCAGAGGTATATTAAAACCAATACTGTTGACACAGTGATAAGTATCAGGTAGCAAAGCAAATTACTAAAGGTACTGGCTGCCCAGTGCAGCAAGAACTTCAAAGGTAAAAGTGAAAATTTTGAAATTATTGTGCAGCTCAAGGGGATGTCATTCATTAACACAGAGACTTCCTCTTGCACTTGAAGGCAGCCATACTCAAGGACATCAGAATTGCAAGAAAGTTGACAGAACTCACTCTTGTTCCCTTTGTTCCTGGCAGTCCTGGTTCTCCAGTATCACCCTGAAAAGTAAAAGAGAAAGCTTTATCTTTTCTTGGAACAACACTTAGGGAAATCTGATTGTTTTGAATTCTAAAGCTTAAAGTTCTTACCTTAAGCCCTGGTGGCCCAGGGGGACCTTCAGGTCCTTGCATTCCAGGAAACCCAATCACACCCTGTAGTCCAGGCAAGCCCCTTTCTCCCTGTGGAAGAAAAAAAACTAATTAGCAACTACACAACTGAAGCTCCTTCTTCAAATAACTCACATATCCAATTTCCATTCTCGAGGAACCTGTTAAGTGGTAAAAATCTACATGTGACAGCAAAGAGTTCATGTTGGTACTCAAAAGAAGGATTATTATAAATAAAGAAATATTTATGGGTCAATAATAGATTGTCAGGGGCTGAGCGTGGCACAACAGAACAGGACTCTTTAAATATTAGTTAAACCTTTTTTCTGGATAGTGCTCTTCATAGCAGATTTATTCTCCTGGTAACAGGAAGGTCACTTTAATAAAACCTACCTGCTTTCCTCCAGAGGTGCTGCTAAATCCTGATAGAAAATCTAACAGCCCAAATCAGCAACTAAATTTCTGAAAACCATAAATATCACTGGTCAACTAGTGTATGAATGGCAAATACCACTCTTCTTATACACCATTCACAACAGCAGGTTTTGGAGACCAGGTTTTTCCCTTAGACTTGAATTTCAGGGTAGATCAGAGATGGGGAGCTCTGAGTTACAAGAACTTCCCAAGAAGCTGAACACAAAATTGTATTTGTATGTGTCATCCTTTTGATTCTCCTTTAATTCTGTACAGGACACCTGTCCGGTCCCTCTCCCTACAGCTCCAAACGTATTTAAATCAGATAAATCTAGAGGCAGAAAACCTATCCACATTCTAGATCAATATTGCAGCCTTTATATATTCAATTATATTTGGATTCCCAGTGAAACAAAGAGGAACATTATCTGAAAAAAGGATGCAAATCTACACATAGAGAGAGGGGAGAAAAACTTATGCATGTCAATTCCTGGAAACAGCAAATCAAGCAAATCAAAAGCCACTTGCTCCATGCAGGAAGTAACCAGAGTTGTGCTTTCAAGGTCTGATTTGGAACAAGCAGAAATACTTCATACTGTCAAAAACTATGGGAATATTGGATGAATAAAATGTTACTGTGAAAGTGCAAAAAGAAGAAGTTTTACAAGTTTGGAAAACAGCTAAAAACATGGCACCTGCTTTAGAAACTCCAAATACTGCAATTTTCAAAGGACAGCAAAAAGAAAATTAAATTAACAGTGCTCAAAACACACAAAGGGACACTACAGAGACTTTAGGATTTTCAGCAAAACAGCAAGAGATGAATTTGCAACTTGCATTTAACAAGCAATTTAGTATTTGATTCCAGGATGGGGATTAACAACGAACTTTTCTCCTGTTTTCTCGGGACAAAGATTCCCAGAAATATGTTGGCTACTTAGAGGTCAACTGAGGACTCAGTCCACATGAGAACATCTGAGTCTTGGAGAGCTCATTTGTCCAGGAAGTGTAACAGGCATCTTGCGAAGGAAAAGTTATGACATGCAGACGGAGGAAACTGAGTGATAACCAACAGACATGGTGCTTTAGTGTCAGAAGATGAGAGGAACTGGAAAATTTGTGGAGTCACTGGGTTGATGTTATTTTTTAGTTCCTTGTCCAGGATTTTGTTAAAACGAAGAGACAAGGGGGAAGGGACATTATGGATGGGTATGAACAGCAGGGCCAAGGAAGGAGGGAGAAAACTTTAACTGAGATGATAAAAGCAAGAGAAAGTAAAATCAAAACAACATTCATTTATTAAAAATTCCTGACAGAAAAAAAATACCCTGCTGCTTCTCCTCTCCATCTTCCCACAAAAATAAAATTTCTCAGTAAAAGAGTATTTTCTGAGACAAACACTCCGTTTTTCCTTGAGGTGCTGAAATGGCATGTTCTTCTCTATTTAATTCCAAATATTTTTTATCATGGTTTGAGAAATCTTTATTTGGTTAGAGCCAAATCTGAAGCAGTGTACTAGACCAGAAAACAAAGCAAAACAAAGCAAACATCAGAACAGCTGGAGAAATATGTTTCTAGGTCAGCTGTAGAGGTACAAAGTCCAAGTTCTAAAGTAACCAAAATTCATTTGAAAAGTATTTTAAGGAAAAACACATCACAATGCAGGTCTCTGAATGAATGTTGAAATAATTAGCAATATGAAATAAATCTGTAAAGTTGAAGAAATTACATAAACCCATACTTTGACTGGGTAATTTGCACTGCTGTCACAAGCATACTTCTACAAAATCAGTTGTTAAGTCCTTCAGACCAGAATTTCACACTGAACCCTGAGCACTTGCTCTCATGACCTGCTGCGTGATAAGTTAAGGAAGGAGAAGACACTTAAGTACATACAACAGGGTCTTCCAGTGCTGAAGGAATGTATAACATGTGCAAATGAGAAGAAAAAAAACTATTATTTTGACACCCACAGAGAAACATGCCTCATGTGTAACACATGTGACACATCAGTAATGTGTAACACAGCTGATACTTTCGACACTCAGAACTTCTGCCCCTGGGGATTTCACCACACTTGGAACCACAGCACTCTGCAACACAGAAAAATAGTCTTTCCTCCATTCCAAACCAATGTTAAAACTAAGGTTTACAAATCAGATTTTCACTTGGTCTCAGGCCCCCTTAGACCATTCTGGAACTGTAAAAGGGCTTTAGCTTGCCTGTAAATCACTTACTAAGGGAATGACTGCTTCAGCTGGCCAAGGAGGTTACCTAAAGGCATAAAATACATATAAACTTGCAGCTTCTAAGGCAACTATAGTCAATTCTCTAAAGGCTGTCTTCAGCCTTCCAGGCTGCCCTGTCTGAGGGGTAAACAGCTGGAGGAGCAGCCTTGAGACCATAACAAGTCACTTTGAGCGAAGATACATTCAGGTTTCCCTGGAAACATTTTTATTTTCCCGATTTAAACTCTTAGGCCAAGAAGAAAAACAACTGGCTATTTGTCCAGAACTTCTGGACATCCAGTCAAGGTACTGGATGTTCCAAGGCCTGGAAAATATAACTCCTGAGCATGTGGAGGTCTGTACCACCCCAAAGCCGGCAGACTCAAGATTTCTCTTACTGGAACTGAGCTCATCTTCTTGTAATAGGGGAGTAAGGAAACATAAAAGAGACTGCATGTGTGAGAGCTGCTGGGTCCCTCTCTGCATGCAACCTGCCACCTTGGCTGCTTATTCTAACAGGGAATCATGGACTTACACACTGCAAACACTTCTCCCTCTACTCTGCCTTCACATTTGATTTTAATGCAAAGTAAGTTCAGGTTATATAGTCCAAACTAAGTATTGTGCAAGAAGTCCACATTTCTGAAGCTTTAGGCTACACAATTATTGGGATTTAACTCCTCCATGCCACCCATGGACACTCAGAGAACTCAGGGCAAGCTGTTCCACCAAGACCCAGTAAGAGACCTAGGGGGTCTCTGGGGTTCCAGTCCATTTCTTTAGTCCAGGTCTTCCTGGACTTTCTTTGTACAAAGTCTTCCTCTTTATACAACAGCCTTAGAAAACTAATGGTGCCAGTGCTTGTAAGGACTAACGAATAAAGCTTTTACTTCAATACTCCTGTTTGAGTTAGTACAAACTTCCATCATTTTTTTTTTTTTGCATCAGTGATACTACACTAAATTACAGTAAAATTCTATCACAGTATCTACGCTGAACAAGAGAGTACAGAAACTCTACCATCCTGAAACTGTAAATTCATATGACTGAAGGGTATCCTAATGTCACTGAGTAGATCAGACCCCACAGATCACTGAGGTAACAATTATACTGCTGCTTTCCTACCTAAGGTGGCTTACTTGGAACTTCAAGATCAGATGAAGCTATCACTTATTATGCTGTACAGGACAGACATAGACATTTCCTGAAGGTGCCTTGCCTTGCATGGAAACACTTGACCTGCTGCATCCTTCCCATGTTTGCCTGCCTGCTCCTTTCTTCATTCACTATTCCAGCCAAACAGCCCAATAGTAAGTGCTCATGCAACATTTATGCTGCAACTCATTAAGCACATACACTGCATAAATTGGCAAGCACCAGGTCATCACTGCTACCCTACTTACTTTTTGCTCAGCACTGAGATTTCTAGCTGTGATGCATGAAGAGCACGAGACTCCAACTGAAAGGGTTATGTATTGTTCAAGTTCCAATATTCACAGCTGCAAAATCTTGGCAAATAATATTGAAAGAGCTTCTGCTTCTTACAAATCAATTCATGAGACTCAAGAATTAAAACAGATGTAACCATGTCATCTGTACCTCTGCTGATTCAATGCAAGCTGTCAGAAAGCACAAAGGAGAACACATTACTCAGCTCACAAAAATGCATATTCTGCCACTCAGCTGCTGAAAATGTGGAGGTGCAACGTATAAAGACAGCAGGTGCTCAGTCACCACTGCACTCATTTAATAAGCAAGATGTCTGTGTTAGCTCAGCTTTTGTGAAATGCCTTTACATTCGGTAGTTCAAATTAAAATTGAATGGACTTCTGAAGAGACATGAACCTTTTAAGAGCTTAACTGAATAGGCTGACATTTTTTTCTGACACCTACCCTTCCAAATTAGCCATGAAATGCTGTTTGGCACACGGAACAACTTCAGATTGCTAAGTCACATAAAGTAAGCAATTTCAGAAGATTCAGCTGTAATATATCAAGGGCTGAGGGGGAGGAAATAATCACCACCCCATTATAAATTATTTCCCCTATTACTTTGCCTAGGGACTACTGGACTGGGAGATACTAGGCTTGAGAGATTGGTAATGGATATAAATCAACTGCTTCCCAAAGTGTGGGCTCACAGGGTGTCTGTGTCTGTACAAATATGATGTTCTCAGGCTCTCCAGAGACTCAAGCATATGGTGAATAACAATGTGAAGAGCTTCCCAAAGCCATTTGCAAGATGTTTCATTTCTTAACATTTGTCTCTGCCAGAGATCCCCCACAGCAACTAAAACAGCAGGACAGACACGTGTCTATCCTTCAGCTGAAAAGGCATAAAACTCAGTCTAAGGGAAAGATTTCACAAGGCAGCTAAAGTGATCTATCCAGCAAAGGTGGCTCTTCTTTTAAACGGATGGTGCCACCTTATCCTTTACACCACCTGGTATGATTCCCTCAGCCTCCACTGCACCAGTTCAGCTCACTAAATTTACTCCCTTTTCTTTTGTGAGCGAGCTTGGTCTGGCCTATGTGCGCTGAGGAGCTCACCAGCTGTCCAGGCAGCTGCCAAAGCCAATGGGAAGAGGACATAGCAGGACACAAGGAGAGAAGGGACATAGCAGGACACAAGGTGGAATGGCAGCAAGAGCAGTTTCTCACACCAGCACAGTGGGGCTTGCTGGAGCTCATCCACCACAGCTCCTCAGCTGTGCCTTTGCTGCAAGGGAAACTGAGCTGGGAGCCAACAGACCCCTGCCCTTGCCAGAGGTCTGTCTTCAGACCAGTGTCACTGGTGACTCCAACGCGTTGTGAACTCAGAATTCCTCTCTCAAATGCACGTACTATCCTGTTCCCAAGAGTTAACATTCACTGAACTGAAATTCTACCTAGGGCATATTTGGCAAAGAAATGCAATGATTTCAAGACAAAAATTGACAATGCAGTTTCCAATAAGAGTAAAAAAAGCCTGACTGTTAACAGGAAAACCTGTCATTCAAAACAGTCATCACACCTTGATGCTCCAGCACAATCTGAAAATCTACAGCAATGGACAACAGCCTTGCAGTGTATTACATGGTTTCTACCAGACTATCCCCAGCCACACGAGAGGTGAATGAAGGCTCTGTATTTGTTCTTTCAGCTGATGTAACTGCGAGCACAAAAGTGAATTGGCTCCAAGGTGCTAGAGCAGTAATTACAGCACGCAGTGGGAAACAGCGCTGTGCGACCTGAGTAACGCTCTCAAGTCACAGCGTTTCTCTCCACACTCTTTCAACATATGTTAGAGAATTGTAATTGGCTCAGTGTTACTCAGTGTTTCATTAGAGAAGACGCAGAGACGAGCCAATTCTTTATTAAAATGGTATTTTTAACCACCAGAGGGAGTACTGGCCCTGACTATATTTCAGGAATAAACTAAACTTGTACAATAAACGTCATCTGTTTGTCCTCAGCTGCACTTAGCATTTTCACTATTTTATTGAAAGTGTGAAGTGGATATCAGTCAAGCAGAATTATTGCTATATGCTTACAGGACATGTGTCCTTAAATGCACTGAGGATGTTTAACATTACAAAATTCCCACTGCACATTCTTCAGCAGAATCTATCTGCACCATAGCTATACAATTATGGAGCCACACAAGTAACAAGTCATTAATTACACAAACATAACTCTGCAGACATGCAAAGAATCTGTGTAGGAGCTCTGTAAAGATCTTGGCTCACCCAGAAGTTTTGGGGCTGAGTTCCTGACAGTATGTGGAATGGAAGAGGGGCTAAAGCAGAGAGAGGGGGGAGAGTCAGCAAAATCTGGATTCTTGCATTGCCAGGAAGCATCTGAAAGAACTCAGTTCCATAGAAATGTGAGTGCAGCATTTTTGGCATGACTAGCAGAAGGAGCAGCCATGAAAGTCAGGCTGGCTGAGGCCCTGAACAACCTCCAGCACTGCCAGGGCTGCTCCACATCAGAGTCGGACACGTACCACAACAAAGGGCCACCCCAAAGCTGTTGGGGAACAGCACTCTCCTACTCATGATCTCTTTGCCAAGGTGCTCGTTCTGCATCTCCTTCTCGCTTTGCTCTCTCGCCAGTGACCTTCACCCGTGGGACTCCTTCAGTGCTGCAGACAAGTGAGCTCTCAGGCTGCATTTGGAGCGGAGGGCACTGGGAAGGAAGCAGCTATTCATGGTGCAGAAGCAGTGCCATACAGCACCCTGATTATCAAATCTCTCTCTGTTTTTTCACTCTCTGACAGGATTACTCCTCCTGCTATGAAAGTATCCTTTCTCAAGGATGATGAATTTACAACACTGAAGAACCCCTGCAGCTTGAGGTGCAAGATGAGCCCAAACCTCCAATGGAAACTCCATTGATATAAACATTTAATTAGAGAGCTTTTCAGGTTTAAGGTTCAGGGACTGAGTCTGGGCCTCTGCCTCCCAAACACTAAAGAATGTTTAGAGCAAAGCATATTTCTGTGGCACCTCATGGCTGCACAGAACATTCCTCAGGAAGCTGCTAAGTGCTTCCCAGGAGTATAAAAATAGAAATACCAATCTTTGATTGTCCTTTTCCCTACATATCAGTATCTATGTGTTTAGCTGGTGCTCAAGTATATGGATATACACTGTGTCTCAAAGAAATTCAGAAGTTAAATAAGAAGTAAAATGAGTGAAGTAAAATTAACATTCAAAAGCCAATCGTCTATAATTTAATTGATGCCAAGCAATTGGTTTCATATCAACATCATACAATTTCAGCTAAACCAACTATATGTAAGACCCTCTCCCTATATAATTTAGAATTCTTCTTCATGTAATTCCTCTTCTTCCTTGTTATTCCTCATTTTCCAAATGTAGCAGTCAGTTTTTTTCAATGCAGCTGCTCAAAGTTCACATTTTAGGACTTCTTGAGCCATGCACACTCTTATCTTACGCTCTCAATATTTCCTTATATTTGCATGTCTTTGGTTCATGTATGCTTTGTGTGATGCTGCATTCCAGAGTAGACAAATGTTACAGATCCAGAAGTAGCTGGGATGCTGAGGGGATACATATTTATTCATAGCACGGATCGAGGGCATGGTATATGAAGCACAGAAATAGAAAATGAGAGAGAAGAAGACAATTGACAACAATTAAACTTTATCTTGAGCTGTGGAAGTCTGCCTACACAGAGTTTGTCAGTTTAAAGTATGAGGTTCATTGTCTTTATGTTTAAACTTTTCTGGATAAAAAAAAAAAGGAAAAAGAGCCAAACACAATAACACTGCCTATGATGTTTCAGAAGGAAGTCACACAAACCTTTTTACAAAGGTACATATCTCCAATTTTATTTTATTTTATTTTTTAAATCTTTTATTGCACTTGGGTCAAGGAGCCTCTTCTCATCAGCAAGAGTCACTCAGGGGAACAGAAGTACCTCAAAGAACCATAAGGGAAGAGGATGTTTGAAGGACAAATGTGTTTGCACTGTAAAAAGAAAAAGGAAATTCTATCACCTGCATGCAGGTTGAATCAAAAGGGTGCCATATTTCCCACCCCTTCTAATCATCTGTTGAACACATTAGGTCTGAGTAACTCTTCCTTTGTTTTATTACACATTGTATTAAATCACTTCCAGTGTTGAACGTCCAAGAATATAAGGAGTAAAAATGCTCCACACCCTTCCTACTTCATTAATGAAAATTATTTAGCATTTGTTTGCATTTGGCATTGTTTAAAGGCTCACATTTAAACATGAAACAGCAAAGGAAGAAAAGGGTCTTAGACTACTCTGGGATTTTTAATTTATTTTTGTTCAGATCCTAGACCGGGAATGAAATGTGACGTTACATGCAAGTTTTATTCTCTTGCCAAAGGTTCGTCATGGACATATTTACAGAAAATAATCTCTTCCATAAATAGTAAAAACATGGGCAGCTGATCCTAGAGAGTACGGACTGCAATAAAGTTCTCATAACGAGGTACTCATATCTTGAGGGTATATGACAGACAGTACTAATTGAGACAGTGCTAGTCTGGCTGCTTTTTTGGGTCAGGTTGGAAATGGCATTTCTAAAGATTTAAACATTTTCAAAGTTCCATAGGAGAAAAATATCTTTCCACAAAATAGAGGAAATATTCTGGCTTCTGACTTTCAATCATATAAATATTACAAGGCAGACAACATTGTGCCTCAAAAGTGTCAATCAGTGCTTCTTCGCATTATTGTTTATTGATTCAACCAGATCCATTGTAAAACAGACATGAAAATATATATTTTTGTAATACCTCCAGGGTTGCTCATCCTAAGCCCATAAAGTTAAAAAAGATGCAATGATTATTAACAATAATAAAACCAAGTATCTTTCTTATTTTGACATTGTAGATAATGTCAGTATCCTTGTCACTAAGCGTCAACCAGAAGTTGGTGTATTGCTCAGCAGGTGGCTTTTAGGTTTTCCTAACAAAAAAAAAAAAAAAAAAAAAAAGCCAAGGACATGTGAAGAGGCCGGTCGGAATAAATGACATCCCTAATGTCTGACTGCCACCCAGAGGACCCCGCGGGGAAGTGACACAGCCTGGCACAGGCTCCTGGGACACTGCCAGTCCCCAGCACAGCCTTTCCCTCGAGCCCCTGTCTCTCCTGCTCTTCCTCAAAGCTGATGGAGCCCAGTGACACACGGCGGGCAAAGGCAGCTTTGCTATCTAAAGCTTATAGTCTGGAGAATATAGTCTGGAGAATTTCGCAAACACTCTATTTTCCCTTTTTTTTTTTTTGTTTTTTTTAAAATGAGGGAAACACTGTCACTCAGTTCTCCTGCCTCGACACTGATTTCACTGTATTTTATACCTAGAACTTCCTACAGAGGTCCTTTTATAGGAATTTCACGGGGGTCGTCCTTGCTGGATTTCCAGCCTCTATTTCCACACTTTCAGACAGAAATGAAGTTTGAGTTGAGGTGCTGGGATCACGTCCTTTATTCACTGTCCCATTAAAGGTGCAGCAATACAGATGGAGGCTGCGCTGCCTTCTCTTCTTTGCTCGCTATTCGAGCCTTTGGTATTCCTCCCTTTTTTTCACCTAAGGACTGACATTGGAGCCAGAAGGCATTTTAGACTGCTCCTCTGTACTAGAGTCGCCCCCTCCATCACCACCACTTAAAACCATTTCTTTTGCAGTTCTGCATTGTCTTTCAGTCTTTGCTTGACATTCGAGCCAACTAACAAAATTAAAGGTTACCAAACCCCCTCAAGTCTTTTTTCTGCTAACTAGCCATGAAATGCTTTTGTTGCATCTGTTTAGTCAGTGAGAAAAGAGAGAGAACACCCCATTTGATGCTAGGGACTGTGCTCACTCACTCAGCTCAGTACACTGTGCACACTGAACTTTGACACAAGCCTTGGTGAGAATTATTTTTGTTGGCATATCAATACATTTTCAAATGTTCCAGCTGAACTTCGGTGGAAGCTGTCACATGCTTTCTTTAAGAGCTACAAAATTTATGGGTACATTTTGCCTTTCTAATCATTGTTAAATATTCTAAGAGATATAAACATGATTTTCCAGACAGGCATCAAAGTTTCTTTTCTCTTGGTTTTACCTTGATTTTGTGTTTATTTTGCTGTTAAAGATTATATTAGAGAACACTTTATCTATTACTGAAAGCTAGTAATTATTTTCATAATTTAACTTTCTTTGCTCTGTTATCGATAGCTCAATTAACTATTCTGTAGCCCTTTTTCAGGTGTTAGAATTACTTGAAGAGAAATGTAAATCCTCTTCAACATCTCCTAAATATGGTTTCCCAACTGTTTTTACTCCTATTGTGATATTCAACTTCTTTTATGGCTAAACTAAATATGTTCTCCAGCAGGCTAGAAACTTCCCTGTGTGATAAAGTACTCCCCTATCACTCCTTTAAGAGCTGCTTCAGGTTTCCTCTTTGAAAATCCCATGCTTCTACTGTTCTGTCTCCTTCCAGGCATATAATGTCACAAGCTTTGCTATTGCTTCTGCTGAAAGTGGTTTTGAGAACTTTGTATAAAATTTGGCTTTTTACCCTTCCTTAATGAAATCCAAACTTTGAGAAAACCCAGATCTGCTTTTCTGAAGGCCGACATCATATGGCCAGATGTTTTCAGTGACTAATCTAAGTTATGACCTTTCTCTGAAAGCATAGGTCTAAAATCTGAAATAAGAAGTAGCTGAGAGGAAGGAAGAAAACAACTAATTACCATGAGATATGAGATTAAAACAAACAAAAACCACCAACTTCCCAAACCACTTTTTGCTCTTGGTTAGAAAGACTAGAGAGTGATTTAAGAAGACTATCATATACCATATTACTATGGTTCCCTAGATATAATTATATACACCCAGGTCACTTCTTGTGAATATTGCTATAGAGAAAATGTACACAGAGACTGATTATTAAGTGCATCAAGGATTAAATTCTTGTTGGGAACTGACATATTACAGAACTGTGTATATTAATGTCTGTCTTGGTCTGAGATCCCCAGCAAATAAAATATAAATTGAAGAGCAGAATGATTTAAAGAGACTTAAAGGGTTCACAAAATGCAGCTACTGCTGTACCCCAGAATTTGCTAAGACCCCAGACTCCTAAGTTACACCCACAAACCCCCTCAGCATCACAGAGTTTTAGTGGGCAATTCGACCAGATACTGAAAAACTGTGCATCAGGACAAAAGTTTTGTAACCGGTATCTAGTCAGTAGATATCTGTATGGACATAATTTTAAATTTGGGAAGATTTCAAGCTATGCACAGATATTGCACAGGCACTGGGCTTCTCTGCTTCCCAAATGTGAAGATTTCAGAGAAGCAGAGATCTTACACATCTTTTCATATCTTACGCTGATTCACACTGGGGAAACTTGACTGACTTCATTGGAGGCTCATATACTTCAGATCAAGCTAAGGCCCTGCAACCCTTCAAGAAACCATAATGAAGGCATACACTAACAGTTGTGCAAATTTAAAATCAAGCACTGTGAGCTTGTTTTATTCCATGAAGAATAGAGCCTGAGCTCATTGTGCCAGTACCCTTATAACCTAAGATAATGCATCTAGCAACAGCTGCTTAAAAGGTCATATTGTACCAAATTAAATATTACTTTGTGAATACCTTCAGAAGTCAGCTATGAAAACTAAATATGAGCATGTCTCGGCACCTAATACTACTGCTTTTATAGCCCTCTTTCCATGGAGATAAATTGATCAGTGTAATCCACTGGTTTGGATTAATCAAAGATACCCACTGTACTGAGTGCAAAATCATCTTTTAATATGGAAAATGTTGTCAGAGACAATTGGGACAAATGGTTCCTATAACTATTTAAAACTAAGAAAAGCTGATGGTTTCAGATGCCACTTAGAAGTTTGGTCTGACAGCTGGGAAAGAGTAGGAAATTTTTCAACATTTAGCATATCACAGCCAATATTATTCAAATTTGTTTTTTGTTCTTTTGGTCTTTTGTTTTTTCAAGAATAGCAGCTGTCTTCATGAAACATGATGTTCTTTTAACCTGATTTGAATTAAAAAGACTATTTTTCTGAGTAAAGGATAAATCAATAAAAATATACTTCTGGCAAAGTGTGACAATTGTGACAACATCCTGGCTTTTAAAAATATTTATGAATGACAAGCTTCCCTGTAGAACATCAGATCTGCAGTGATCAGTATCTTTGCTTATTTTATTACTGTCTTCTGAGTCTGCCCTTTCAGGCATAATTAGATGATTTCATATTTTCTATTAGCCCTTTCCAGACTGCAGACAAATTCTTGCTTCCCACATTGCCTGCCACCCCTCTTTCCAACTTTACGGCCAGCTCCAGAGTGCATTATTTGGTTGTGGTTTCCTTATTGTCCCCAGTTCATGGTCTTTCCAACTCAGGCATAAACTGGTGCTGGACACACAAAGTTCCTACAGCAGCCACTTTTTTAAAATCACGGAGTCACTAGGTTGGAAAAGACCTTTAAGATAATTTAGTCCAAACCATGCCCTAACATCTCAACTAAACCATGACACCAAGTGCCACATCCAGTCTTTATTTAAACACATCCAGGGATGGTGACTCCACTACCTCCCTACCTCCCTCACTAATAGGCAGACTATTCCATTACTTTTTCCCTCTTTCCATAAAAAACTTTTTTCTAATATCCAACCTATATTTCCCTTGGTGCAGCTTAAGACTGTGTCCTCCTGTGTTCTCAGGGGACTTAAATAGGAACACTGAGCAGTGGTTAATAAAATCAAGCAGTGTCAATGAAAAGTGATTAAAAAAATTATCATTCTTGATTTTTAAAAGGCTAATAAAGGTTGACTATGAAAAGCACAGATCTAATGATTACTGATTTGCTCAACTAAAGAAACGGACTTGTTGCCTCTGAAACATGTTCAAGGAAACTCAAAGTACTTAATAGTGATCTTCTCACTGACTGCCAGGGCTTCTCTACAAAAAGGAGGTTTATAGTGTGTTAAATCATCAATATTAGAAATATTTTTGTTCTATCTTTTGATATGTAAGATGACAAAAAACCCTCAAAGGTCATACCAGTTTCATAAACCTTAAAAAAATACAGGGACACAGTCCATTGCAACAGTCAACTCTTCACTGCACTGAGCAAAGGGAGAAGCACAATACCCTGCAGACACCAAAACCATCTGTGATTTTTAAGGCTGGAGGAGTGTGCAGGAGAGAAAACACTGGTCTCTGCTCCTGTTGATGGAGAACTCCAGAGATGTCCCACTGACTCTCAGTCTAGTTCAGAGCTACCTGGCTTCCAGATCCAAAATACCTCAAGCAAAGCCAGTCTGTGTACTTCTGCATTATGGTCAACCCACACAGGGAAGATGCACCCATCAAGACAAACAGAGAATTAAAAGTTATGTAGGTATAATAATACTAATATAGTCTCAGAATTAGGGAAAAAAATATATGCCAAAATAAAATTATTTGCTCAAGTTTTCATGCTTTCAAACAATAAAAATGTGAAAACCAGCAGTTACATTGAGTAAATTCTATTCTTATCTTCTATTTAGCAAAGATTTTTTTTTTAATTGCAATACTTCATGGTCAATGACAAAAGCATGTCTGATATTCTTGTTGACTTCAACCTTCAGTAGTTAATGCTGAGACAGTGAAATCATCATAAAATGCTTATACTAAAGAATGAGGATTTATACTTCAGTGCATTCTAACTGATAAGTATAAGAAGATTAATCATTCTGTATTACTTAGAGCTAGGTTCCAGTGTTACCTCCCTTAACACGTTTCTGGTGCAGAGCAAAAGTAGTGCTAATGGCCATGAATGAGAGAAGGAACATTTCTAGAAAGAAGTCAATCCATGGAGAATTTTACTCATCTCTGTGCAGTCTCTGTTCTGAATGGCAATTAAATGCTTAACATGTTTTTGTGCACACACTAACAGCTAGCACTTCTTATCTCGACAGCTGCTTGAAATTGTTCTCAAAATCTAGGTAGGAATAAAAAAGAAAATATTGCTTCAGTCTTCTTCTGAATAGCTCAATAAAATGCAGGCAAGCATTCAGAACTCTAATCACTTTAAACAGATCTCACACTTCAGTGAGGTTTAAGAGAACAGTAAAGTTATTATGCAGAAAGCCAAATAAAAAGCATAAGACGTAATAAATGAAGATGTTTTAGGTTAATGTCTCTAATGGAAAACAGTAAGGAATTATTTATTATTTTAGCAATATTGTGTTTTTCTAAAATTTCTGCACCTTTTGTTTGGCAAATATGTGATATTTGACATTTTATAGCTTAAAACAACAGCTTGATGTTCAGTGTAATAATAAAGGCTTTATAGGATAAGGGCCATCTCTTGCAATAACACTCACTTTCTGAATTTTCTGAAAGGGATGAAAACCCTTAAAGTTTGTCAATTATATGCCCTTGATAACATATGAGTCATGTTAAAGGAGTATGGCATAGAAATGCAATTTTCATGGAAACAGTCTTATGAGAGAACATATTAAATGTACTCTAAACATGGCCATCATCTTGGTGAAATTATTCTCAAAGGAGAGAGAAAAATATGGCAATGCAATTTACTCTTCCATGTCTGAAATGCTCTTGGGTACTATTTCATGGGCATTTTGCAGCTTTTAAGTCAAATACCATTTTCAGCACTTTTTCTGATGAGATCATGAATACAATTATTTGGCCAAATGAATTTTAATTAAACCCCAGTCTGGAACTTCTGGCTCTGGAACTTCTTCCCACACTACGGTAGGAAATATCTCTCCAGATGTTAATAATTAAGGCATTAAAGAGTCAAGCCAGCACCCACTTCCGCAGCTCCCAAAGCTCCCATGGCAGTGAAGTGGTGTGGGTGGATTTCTGAAGAGTGTGGGAGGATTGGAAAAGGCCCTTCAGCTTTTGTGCACTTCTGCACGACATGGAAGCCAGATCAAAAGGGTTTCCAGTGTAGGCAGAATGTTGGCTGTGGATGGTGTAGGGTAGAGTGGATATGTGCTCCCACATGAGAAGTGGAGAGCAGATGTTCTCTTATGTGGTCTCCTGGGATACCACAGGAGCTGGGCATGGCAGCCTTCTCCTAGCCTGAATCTTGGCTAGGGGAAGTCTTCCTAATCTGTCCTCTGATTAAGCAATACTCACATAGATTTTTGAAGTAACAGGTACCATTACTGATGTGTGTGTTAACAGGAATCACGTTTAGCAGGGACATGTTTTGAACTCAAATGCATTCATTGGAAACACCACTTACAGAAATATTACAGAGGCAAGCAGAAAGGGTGCTCCCCTTACTTTCCTTCACCAGGTTCTGTCTCCAGGCCTGGGATCAAGTGGCAGGCTGTCCTTATTCTAGACACATGTTAAATATAATGAATCAGGATGAAAAACTACACAGAGCTGAAGGGTAGAGGCAGATATTTTAAAATAAAACTCAGTTTTCTGTTCCTAAGTAAAATCCTAAGTATTTTTGAAACAAAGTTAACGTAATGACCAAGGTTCACATATGTTAAATGCATTCCAAAATACCTTCAAATGCTTTTCTTGACTATTGTTTTCTAGGTATATCTACTCATTCACCTGTCTAGTTGTCTCTAATGTCAGTAACTGCATTTCCTACACAGTCTAAAATTATGTGAATACTTCACTATACATCTGCTTAAAGTCAGAGAAATTTATGATGGAACCCATTAGGAAGAGTGGAGAGTACACTGACACACTGGAATTTAATAAGTCTTGTGTTACTGTGGACTGATATTTTTCTCTCATCAACATTTTTAAACAGCCTACATTAATGTGAGGTAGTTTTGGATTCTAGCATATCAGACAAGCATCTATTTCTTTTAAAGAGAACATTTTGAGACACTGGACTATGTAAATGGAAAATGCCAGCAAGAGCTCTAGCAAACAGACAGAAACACAGCTGGAAATAAATGAAGCATAAGGTTTAATACTATTTATTTCCCCAAGCTATAATTTTTTTTAATTATCTTGTTACAAGACGCTGGCATACTCTATGAACTGAACACTGATGTCTTTCAACAAAAGAGTTATAACATCTCCTTCATTCTACTGTGACTCATTTGTTCTTGTTACTGAACAATAAGATCAAGCTATCAAGGAATAGGTTCAGAGTTTTGAACTTTTCCCAAATCTTTGTGGTATTTGTTTTTAATATATAGATGACTTTCATTAAACAGACATTCATGGGTCGTTAAAAAAAAGGAGACTCCATCTGAATGATGTTTTGGACCTTGACACTTTTGATCTCTATCACAAATTAATCTATGCTCTATTACAAAGAAAATTTTCTTGCTTGGGCCTCCAATTAAGTAATTTACATTCCTAGTTCTGGAATACACCAAAGAAAAGCCACCAGCAGACATTCTTAAATCCATCATCTGTAAATATGCAGCTAATGCCTTTGAGACAACACAGAACACCAGCTGTCTATTTATTTCAAAGAACAAAACAATCCCCAAAACAAAAAGCAAACAACCCCTCCATCTCTTCTAAGTATTCCTTTGGGTGACCTAAATAACTTACCTCGAAAAACATACCCAAAGCAACCACAGGATGATAAAACTGGTTTACATTCATTTATAATGCTAGATGTACACCACATATACACACACAAGAGAACACATCATAGATTAAAATCTCTACAAACAAAACAGGAAGAGAGAAGGAGAGTGATTGAATGTCAACAATATTTACAAAAGCAGGTAATTTACAGGGGGAATTCAAGGAATGCTTAAGTGTGCTATGATTTTTCTTCACTGTTAGTACTTTAAAAGAAGACTTTAAAGTACCTTTTTTGTTTCATACACAAGAAGTTTGGATAACTGAATGGGAACTTTAAAACTCATTTGCAAGGTTCTGTCAGAAGTTTTAAATATTTTTTTCTCGACCTTTTCTTGCAACACTTTCCTGTATCCAAGTTGATCATTAACCTCCCTCTTCCTACTCCAAGTCTTTGCCTCCCAGGTCTAACCCTGGGCAGGGTACATTATGATGCATCACAGCCATCCTGGAGAGCAATCTGCACGGTGTGCTGACAGGAGCATTTCTGAACTGCTTCCTCACTTCCAGAGATGTTCAGGATGTCAAACCTGCTACCCAGTGAAAAGGCCAGAGATGAGGTGAGGGAAAGGTGAAAGTGACAGGTTAGCATCCCACTCAATGGGGCAGGAGAGGACATGGCCATGTTGGGCTGGGGGGGCTTCCCTCCACAGAGGGGGCTTCACCTGCCCCCCACCCCTGGCCCTGCTGCCCTGTGCAGCCACAGACAGAGATGGCTGCTGTTGGAAACCCTGCTGAGGCACATGGCCTGGCCTTGGCAATGCTCCCTGGCAGTGCACTGAACACAATGGCTCACCTGACTCCCTGAAGATTTTATACCCTGTGGTTGAAACAGGCAAGAAAGTGAAATGGACAGAGCTGACCTACCTTTTGCCCTTTTACTCCACTGCAATCGCATTTTCCACAACCGGAACATCCCTGAAAAGAAAACAAATTGAGAATTAAATGTCTGAACTGGGTGGCAGGCAGAACATACTGCAATGAGCCAGGGATGTCAGCAGCACCCCGCTGACTGCAAAGCTGGTCAGTGTGGGGAAGGTTTGCTTAAACCCATACAGTACCATGAGAAAAGTCAGATTAACTGGTGCACAGGTTAAAATCTAACACTTGCTTTGTGTTTCCAAAGACGCTCTTAAGTGCATCTGGGTTACTCTCTACCTTTCCTCCTATGTCATAGGCATAAAGCAACTGGTAAGCAACTCGGCAGTCAATTGCTTTTACTGTTGTCATACCCCTCAGAAACAGACTATGAGGAAAAGAAGTAAAACGTCTGTATCAGTGAATATTCTACCAAAGCACAGGAGATCCTTCAGCAGCGCCTTCAGGCCATTATTCAGATGCAGTCAGGGACAGTACCTCCCCTGAGCCAGCTTTCAGCACAGATGCTGGGCACCTGTCCCTCTACACGTGCAGGCTCCAGTCTACTGGGATCTCAGTACTTCTGGGAAATGAAAAGAAAATGTACCTAATCTGTTTCGAATTTGGAAAACCCCCAATGAGACCAATAAATATTACCCCAGAAAGTCAAATAATACAGTCACATTTTTACTTGGTAAATACATTTTATTTTAAAGTGAAGCAGAAAAATTTTAATACTTAAACAAACAAACAAACAAACAAAAAAAAAGCTGTCCAATAAAACTACAGTGCTATCTCCTGAAAAATTTATTGCTTTTGTTTACCTTTTTTTTATATGGACATCCACTGAATTTGTTTCTTGGAGTAGAATTTTCTCCATACTGACATAAAGCAAAAATAGTTACAATTTTTTATCTTGCACTATTATGGGATTTTGCCATGGCATATTGTATATTCACACAAAGATGAGAATTAACATGATTACAAAGAGTTTTTATCATGTAATGCAGGAAGAGAACTAGATCTGAAAACAGCACCAAGACATGCTGCAGTGCAACTCCAGTAAGGATCAGAAGGGAAAAGTGCCACCCACTGAATAATCAGCTTTGCTCCTTGCAGGACATGATTATGCCTGGAAAAACATTGGGTCTCCCATCACAAGAAGTGACCTGGTGTGACCTCTCTCAGTTTTTCAGGCCTGATGACATCTCAGCTGGAGGACGCATGCTTGCAGCTCATACTTCCTCCTCCAAGATCATGCAGAATGTTATCAGTTTTATCAACACATCCCCTAAATTCAGAAGAAGTCTGTTTTAATTGCGTCTGGGAATGTACTTAACATAAGTCACTGAATCATTAAAAACATCTGTTTTCAAGTTAATCCCTGCATATTTCCTTCAGCCTATTATTTAACATGCACTGTTTTAGGGGAAAAAAAAAAAGTTGTTATTTAAGTATGGCTTTGTTCTCAAATTTAGCATAGCCAGAAGAATGGACTGTGCTTTCGAGTTTCTTTTGGTCCCCACAAAAATGAGTCCATTATATTCAATTTTTCCTGTTTGCTAATGCCTCAGATTAGAATAAACAAAGGCGAGGAAGGTAAGAAGGTACTGAGCACCAGGGAGCACAACTGCACAAGGTCCTGTCTGGGGCAAGGGCTGCAGCCTGCTATGCCAGAAGAGGCACCTGCTCTACAAAACGCTGCCTTTATTTCACAGTAACATCATCTCCTGCTATCACTGACTGCAAGCTCGGCCAGTGGGTGGGAGGTTGGCCAGCGATGACAGCCACAACTGAATAGCATTATCCTCAACTACTAAAATGCATTTAGAATCTGAGCAACGTGGTAGCATTCTGCCTATACTAGGAAGAAGTATGAGGTTTTTCCTCCTGTTTCTCTGGGAAGATGGGAGGGCCAGACTGGAAGAAGTTTGAGGATCAAAGGTCACTTTAAGGAGGTCAAGGGGGCACTTAAGTAATGAGATGCTGGAAGAGAGAAGGATGATTGTAGCAAGTACAGCAATTAAATGAAACTATGCAAATTATTGTTCCTTTCTAAACTTTGGTTTTAAATCATTCTCATGACATGAATAATACACTTAATGAATTCCCACTACATATGACTAGAGATAATGAGACAACAAGAGAGAAATAACTTTGTCCTGTCTCCCAGAAGTCCTCATTGAGACGCCTTCCCCAGAAATTGCATGGAGCTTGGAGCAATCACTGCTGTCCTCCAAGTGCCAAAACAGAGAAGGAACAGTGCTTGGCAGGAAGCAAAATCTGTGGGGGGAGTGGTAGATGAAAAGGTAGGCTCTTTATCCCTTGTCTAGGAGCCAGTTACAGGCTAATGCAAATATTTTGGCCAGGTGCACTGCACCAGGTACCTCCCCTATTTTGCATGGTACACTCGCAATTTACAAATACCCATAGCTTCCTCACACCACAGGCCAGCCTCTCATGTAACATTACAGGACATTAATTGTATCTTAATCCACCCACAAAATATAAGTCTGCCCAGAAGCAGAAGCTTATTTTAGTGATGCAAATTGTTTCATTGCTTGACAAGCATTTCCATTCCATTTCATTCTCCCAGACTGTCTGCAACTGATAAGCTTAGTGAATCATCCTAGTAAATCAGTATTAAACTATAAAAAGATTAAGTCCCTTCAACACGAGGCACACAGAAGTGCTACATGCAGCCTGAGTGTTTGCCTAAAGAACACCTACTTATTTTCTATCACATTAACATAGAGTTCAAAAAAAGTCCTGCCAATGAATGGGCATCCCAGTCTGGACCTGTAGTTTCCATGACCCACATACTGAGCCTTACAAGCCTTACGTCCTGTCAGTGACAGAGCTGAGAAAGCTGCTAAAATTCCCTGCAGCAGACAGAACAAACTCTGCTCTGCAATGCAGCCTGTAAGACATCTGTCAGATCACAGCTACAGACTTGTTGCGTTTTGCCCTGTTTTTTCCACATCCAGCTACTTTCCTGGCATTTGAAGACTACTGCTTGGAACTTGCACAGCACCGATGCGAACAGCCAGATGAGCAGCCCAGGAGGGAGACGACTGCCATATTTGGAAATGCACCATTTCTGGAGGCTACAGACATCTCCAAAAAAATACAAAGGCAGAGTCAGTTCTTGGAAGCTACACTCTCTTACAGAAGTGCATTTCTCAAGACAAAATGTAGTTCTCTTTCCCACAACATCACCTCAGGCTCTGCTTACTGAAACTCAGTTGCTGTGCAGCCACCAGCTGAGGTTCATTGCTTAGGTATCAATCGAGTTCACACTGTAGACTGTAAAGCACAAATGGAAGGTAAAAATTTAATTAACTTCCCCCTGTTTACTCAACTTTATTAATGTTAAAAATCTCGTTCCAGGAAATATAGTCACTTCTGCACAAAATACAGTGTCTTTCAAATCACAGAAAAACCTGTAAACAGATGAATGGTGAGGCTAGCACAGATATCAAAACTCTCAGACGATTCACAAATTACCTAATTCATATCCAATGTGCTTCAAAAAGGTAAAAAATAATCATAATTACTTCATCTTGTGATTAATTCCTTATAAAATGACAATTTCTGTTTAGATGGGATGCTTGAACTGATGTTGTTTTCTGATTAAACAGTGTAGATTTCCCACTCTACACTGCTTTAGTTTAAACCCCAATTTGAGCTGAATTCCAATAGCAGTTTCAAGATGAAACACAAGAAAGGCTAGGCCAATAGGATGGCTGCTTGACAGTGACAACTTTAAGTCTGAATCTCCTAACTCTACAAAATCAACCCGTTTCCACCTCTGTGTAAACTCAGTCTCTTGGAAGCCCAGGGGAGAGTAATCCCTAAGTAACAGACACCACACTTCTTCCTAAGCACTCGGGTATACAACTCATGTAGCTGACATGAGAGCTGGATCAATAACATCTTCACATTTCACATCCCACCAAATACAGAAATAGGGAGCTGATGCCAACTGCAGGACACTTATCTTGCATTCCTGTCATATTTTCTTCTCTTTCCAGAATGTCAAAATAGCTCCCTGGCTGTATTACTATTCTTGTCTTTACCCTTTAGATATAACTACTGAATTAGCAGAACTGCTCTTTTGTGTGCAAAGTACCACTAGAGGAAACCACTGCTATATTCCAGTTAAAATTAGTATTTTGTTAACTGATTTTACAGTCCATTAACAACTTTGAAAAAAAACATGTAGCTAAAACTCCTGACTTACACTTAGCTAGAACAAAGAAGATAACAAATAAAAAAAATATCCACACTGCCTTAGCAATTAGCAAAATTTAGTTATACACCCTTAAAGTACTTGATACAAAGCCAGTTTTTCTGGACTGATGATTTGAACTTCAACTCTTAAAATGGTTCAGGAAAAGGAACATCTGCTGTTCCTTCATTTTGAGGACAGAAAGCAGAGACCAGAAGTTGAGCACAGTTCTCTTGTCTTTTGCAAACCCATCAATTTCAGATGTCTACAGACAGAAAAATAGCAGACAAAAGGACAAATTTTATTATTTTTTTTAATAATGCAAGCTCCAGTCTTTCCTTCTCTCCAGGGTTATTTTCCTCATTATTAAAAACCAAAACAAACAAAAATAACTCTCCACAAACCACAGCTGGCAACTTATCTTCATGTGCTTTTTAATATTTTTTTTTTCCCCAGCAAATCATAGGTAGACTCCTGTTATGGAGTTATGGCTGTTCAGGGAATTCCCTAAACCAAGGGAGGACTTATTGGTTTTGAAGCTTTAACCCTCTAGGTCAGCAAATTAAGTTCAGCTCTCATCAGCAGTGACTGGAAGCTTCTGTCATGCAGTAGCTATTTCAAGTTCTTGGTTGTGTCATTTCGGTTTTCTGCAGATCCAGTCTTCACAGAGGACAGCAGAACAAGTGCCATTCAAGATGTCCTGTGGGATATCACCTGCTTTCAATTGCCACACCAGGTGGGAACTGCTCTCCCCTAGGTTCCTGGTCACATCTGCTTGGTCTATGTAAATATATAATAAATAAAGGCACCAGATGCCTGTGTTTAAGCAAGGGAAATACATGCAACCCAATAATCTCCAAACACTCATTAAACTTAAGAATTAAAATGCTCATTCTCCTGAAGACCTTCTTTGGTTGTAGGCTGATGTACATGAGAGCAACAGAAGGAAGCAGAAGTGGTCCCCACTCATTTCTCTCTGTAAATGCAGAGCCATTCTCCTAACATATCTTCTGGGGATTGCTTTCGACCAGATGAAAAGTCTTCTTGAACAAACCTACTCAGTGGAAAACTTTGGCATTTCATGATTACTTGCATGAAAGTGCATGAGTTAAGTAGTCCTGTTAGTCTGAGGGGAGCTTTAGAGTCCCAAATTCCAAATTAACCAATTCATCATATCTGAAAGGAATGGCAAGGCACTGTCTGAAGTACTGCTCTGCATGATGAAATTTGAACTAATCACAACAATTCAGCTCTGGTTTTATTTAAAAGTTTAGCTCAGTTGATTGGAGCATGGTGCTAGTAACATGAAGATTGTGGGTTCAATCTCTGTATGGGGCCATTTAATTTAAGAGCTGGACTCAATAACCCTTGTGGATGTCTTTCAACCCAGAATATTCTGTGAGTCTGAGAAAAGCCATACAATTTTCAGAAGAAAAACTCCATAAAATACAATAGGGGAAAAAAAAATCATTAGGGCTACTGGGACAGGAGGGCACTGTTCATATATTTTTGGCAGGGTTTTTCTGTTTGGCTGGTGGGAGGGCTGTTTTGTTGTTTTTAGTGTTACCAGAATCATGCAGGATATTCATACAAAGATTGCAGACAGACCATAGATTCTTTACTATATTCAGTGTACTTCAGTCACTCAAGGGAATATTAGCAAATTTTTAGAATTTAGTAGATTTTAAATTAATTATTAATGAAAATATTTATTTTTGTAAATTAGCATCAGTTGGAAGTACTTCACTTAAAATAAGTTTTTAAAAGAGTTCTGTCTTCTTAATCAAAAGAATATCACATTGCTGGCGCTGAAATGTTTTGTTGCTGGGACCTCATTTTTTACATTCTTTTCCAAATTCCCCTGGGGTCTATCCTGGAGGGGAGGTCATGGGACTACCCTGCTTTGTGAATATGACCTTCCTGTTGGTGATGTGAACATCATTTTCACAAAGTCATGCAAATCCAGGGGGCTTCCCGTTAGTTCACAGGAAATATAGCTATTCCTGTTGTTCCATATTTGGACAAAAACGACATTTAAAACAACTGTTTCCTCTAACTACATTCTTTAACAGGAAGCTCTGGAAACAATCAAAGTATCTGCTTACTTGGGGAAATTTTCAGAGTATCACATTATAGGACTCTGTACTGCACAGCTCAAAGCAAATAACTGTTTGCGAACACAAACTAAAAAAGCCTCCCATGAACATTATCTACTAACAGGTCTATTTCCATGGGCTGTCAGATACTGCTCAGCCTCCAACAGAGAAGGCTGTGTTTACCAAGGGACTATCCATTCAGTAGGTTTTGTACCCTTTTCTTATACAAGAACTCCACTTTTAATTTTATATTCAAAGAAGTGAAAAAAATTCCAGATGCCAGTAGAAACTTCTGGTGCTCAGCCACTGGTGTTACTTCACCGACAGCTGAGGATTAGAGCATGTTGCAGGGCTTCTAACACCCAGTGACAAGGGCTTTCAGGAATACATTTCAAAGGGCATGGCCCATCCTAAATTTGATTATGGTAATCACTGCTAACAATCGTCACTGGACTCTTCTACTATGTGAATGGGCAAACTGAAGCCAGTTGATACAGCTAAGAAACTCCCACTCCTCATCTTGCTAACCTGAAAAAACCTACAGAGAGGACAGAGAATCCTGTTGCAGAAACCCCCTCACCCCCCATGGCTGTTGCAGAGTTTATCACCCGCCTCGTATACAAAGAGCTCGGGAAGCAAACTGCAAAAAAAATCCTGCACAGAACAGATCCAAACACCCTGTCTGTAACTTGCATGTTTGGTGAAACTGGCATTAGCAACCCCCATATATACAAGTGGAGGGCTAACCAAACATCAAACTTGGCAGAGAGGTTGCAGACTCCAAAACAAATCACACAGGCTTGTTTTTCTTGCTGCCTTATGGGACGGATCCACACAACTGCTTACAGCACCTGCCAGAGGTAGAAGGCTGGATTTAGCCATAACCTGGCAAGAAGGAAACAGTGTCATTACAGTGCTGTGGTGGCTGGTGGTGCAAGGACAGGTGGCAGTCTTCTTGCTGTCTTCTCAATAAATTCACACCTGCAGGGCTTCACTGCTTTCTAGAAATGTCTCAGAGTTTCTCTGGCCCCTGTGCCTTTGCTGTTCAGTGCATGACCCCATTTTCACAAACACATCCATAGTAAGTCTGAGTATGGGTGCTCCGTGTGGCTGAAAGTCTGCCCCAGGACACCTCCAGCAGGGAGGCAGAACATAATGCCACCAAAACTAGGCAGAGGCTTGAGGGAGAGGTGGTGGTGGCCACCAGCTCAGCAGGGAATGCAGCCCCTCCCAGCCACTTTCCCCTCCCAGCACTTCCCCAGGCCAGGCTGAAGGCAGAACCAGGATGAGAGGGAACTGCCAAGGTGGACTCCCTCCTTCCCCCCTCTCACAGGGAGCAGCTGTCTCTAAGCAGCATTGGGAATGAGGTAAGAGATGGATGCCATGGTGGCAACCATCCCCAGATCTGTGCCACCATGGGCCACAAATGGCACAGGATCATCCCTGTGGCTGCCGTGGGTTTGGTCCTGATGGAGAGACCACCTCTGCCATGGTCCACCCAATCACTAAGTCTTCCTTTTAAATTTGTCTGGCCCCAACAAGCCCTCATTACGTTGGGGAGTTCACATCAAGAGGAAGTCTGCAGGGGAGATGCAGCCTTCCCAAGCTGCAGCCCCCATCAAGCAAGGCATTTTCATAAACCCGAAAGCAAAGGAGATGCCTCAGGAGAGATATGCAGGAAGCTGGTGAACCCATTTTGCAAATGTGTACAGCACATCCATGAGCGGTGCTTTCCCTTCCGTTAGCTGATAAACATGAGCATCAACATAAACAAATACATTTAGAAGTAACAGCTTCTGAAAAACACAGTGCTGGGAAGCAGAGGTCTTCAGCCTCCACCATTCTCGCCTAGACTAAATAAACGGAGAAGCAAAATCCTCTTAGTTGGGATGCACACCAAAGAATGTGAGAAAAGCACAGTAGATAAACTGGACTTCTATGCTCGAGTGCAGAGCAGAAACCCAAGTGATACACAGCCCAGCAAAGGCATAGACTGCTGTATCCTCAACTCACACCACCTGAGCAGGGCTTTCCCCTGAGCACTCTTTTCACTTGTGCAGCTCCTAACTGGCCCTTACCACCCTCCTGCAGTGCGATCCATCACCAGTGGAGAAGGTTGTATGTACTTCCAGTTAACATCATCACCAGGGACAAGGTCTTGCCCAGGAGGCCTCCTGCCTTCATGTCACATACACTGCATGACCAGGGTTCACTTGCTCCTTTTTAGTCCTCTGCTCCCCACCAGCAGCTCCATACCCTTCTGTTCTCCCAAGCCTGAACCTTCATTACGTAGGAAACAATGTGGGTTTATGTGGGTATGGCTGAACCTGCAGCAAGGCTCTGCACAGGCACAGGCAGCAATTCCTCAGCACAGACAGAGCAGTGCTGCAATCCCTCCCTGAAGCTGTAGCTGTACCTGCACAGCATGAACATCCCCAATGCACAGCCCCATCTGACCTTACCAGGAAGATCTGCCCATACTTGTCAAATGTTGCAGCTTGTGCAAGGAAAATCTTAATGGAAGACTCCACTGACCTCCATGGCATATTGCAGGTATATACAACTTGCCACTACAACCCTTCCAGGAGGTCTCTGTCTGATAGAGCATTTAAAGATTTGCCAATTTTACTAGAACATATGCAACTTTTATTGCATAAATTTATCAGAACTGTCCAAGTGATTTCTTAAGAAAAACATATGAAGTTATCTTTTCTTCTAAAAGGAGCCTCAACTTTTTCAAAACTTCTGATGATGAAATAATAATAACAATTAATATAAACAATTTTAAAAACATTATTTGCGCTTCACAACACCAGCTCACTCATCTCCTCAGTAATACTGAGGAGACAGGTAGGGCAGCAATGACCTCACTCTGGCCAACAGACTCAACAATGAATTACAAGACTGTTAACGAGCAACTAATTGGTACATTTTAAGAGCCTTATGGTATTCTGGAAACAGCGGTAGTAACCACAGCAGTTCAACATCCTTGTCAAACACAGGATTTAAAAAGCATGTAGCATGTTTAGTCTACTTAGCACTCAGCCAAAATACACAAAAATTCATTAGATAAACCTACTTTTCTTCCCCACAGATCTCAAAGTTCTTCCAAACAGGTTCATCCTATGGCAATATCACTGCCACAGGAGGAAAAAAAAAAAAAAAAAGAAAAGGCAGCTGTAGTGAAATATTTGCTCTAGTGAAAGATTTCAGGCACTTGTTGCAGACAGCTTTAGAAACTGCAGCGCAACAGGGAAGGCCTAAAATTGGAAGCGTATTTCCTAAAATGAAATGTTTTTGGATTATAATACTACCATAATTTTTGGACTGGAAGCAGTACCAGAGTCTACACTATGCATTTTCTCTCAAATATTTTAACAAATTGCAAGTCATCAATCCATCTGGGCATCTTCTCTTAAGCCCCATCGTACAACTTTAGTTCAGTTACATTGATAATTTTAGTGACAAATCACTAGTCATTTATCTGTTTGGACTCCTAAAAAGCTGTAAGGGAAAGTATTGCTTTCTCTGCTCCTTAACAGGCCACTGAGTTTTGTCTTTTGCTTCAGTCAAGGATACCATTGATTATGAACTACTTTCTCTTCAGGACACAACAACATCTTTTCTCCTAAAAACTCTGCACACCCCAGAAATAAACCACTCAGTTCAAGCTACATTCCAAAGGACATTACTGCCTATCTAAAGATTTCTGATGCATATGCATCTGTCTGACTCCTGAAGAATCACAATTTTCAAGAGATATTCCTCTTAAATGCAAAGCTCATGGTTTTACAAAAGCCTTTGCTCAACAGAGAAGTGAAGACTCAGCTCCTGTTAAGAAGCACAAAGATGATTGACCAGGAGTCAAAAAAGTGTTTTTTCTTCTTTCCTTTGCTGTTACAAAGAAATTACCCCAAAGGATGCTTTATTCCTCTTGAGAAGCACCAGCTATGTGGAAAGACTTGGACTTTTCCAAGTGGTGTTGTCTTTTAAGAAAGAGTCTAGAGAGAAAAAAGCAGGAGGAAAAAAAGACTCCAAAACAAACCCTAACCCTCAAAAAATATGTGCCATTCAGCAACTGGACAGATAATTGAGAAGTAACTCCCAAATCACTACTTCAGTTCACAGGTCTGCTGTGAACTGTGTGCCCCTGAGGATCACCTTACATCTGGAGCAAGATGCTGGCTCTAGATCCTTCACAGACAATGCCAGCAGCACAAAAATACTTCCCTCAATCAACAACAGCCTCTGTCTTTAACAAACACACTTGGACATCCACAGCTTATGACAGTTTGACTCCCTTCTACCCCACTTCAAAACAAAAATGATGAAGATGAGCTTTGCCAAAGCCTCACCCTATGGACTGCAAAACTTCTGTGAGAATTAAGAGGTATGGAGAGGAGCCCATGTCTTTTGCTACCTGAAGAGCAGCACTATCACAACATTGGAATAAAAGCTAACAGTGACTTGAATGACTCATAAGATCTCACAGCATTTGTGTATGTTTGGCTTACAGGGAATGGATGGATTGGATCTCTCTCAGGATGTTGACATCTTCCTTGTCCATCCAATGAACATCAAAATTACATGAAAAGGGGATTTAGGGGCAAAATTAGATTGTTTAATCCCACACTTTGTCTCATTAAATGCACATTTGCGGCAGTTCCACCTCATGTTGGATTCAGTTCTTAGGTAAGAGCCTTATGGCATAAAGGAGTTCAGAGAAAGTCAGTGTAAATCATCAGTGTGGCTTATATTGCCCTGAAGTCCTGTAGCCTGAACCTGTAACTTGCTTTGAATTCCACCCTTACATAAACATAGCAGAATATTTATTCTGGTAGAAACTATAGTGCTGTGTCTTCCTACACAAATTAGCTCCTTAGTCCAAAAAACCATTTGCACTTGCAACTGGCTTGCGACATTCTAAATGCACATTGCATAGCAAATAAACATATCTATTGAAGAGCAATTTGTTTTTAAAAAGTAACTGAATAATAACCTAGACTGATTGTCAAACAACTTTTTTTTAAAAAATATATATTTATTTTTCAGCCATGAAACTCACTTTTACTTGTGTGGCGGGTCAACTGGATGCTTTTGCCATTTTTGAAACATAGTCACAAGTTAAAACCAGTGCTATCGACATGGACTCTAATTTATTTGTCTGGTCCAAATGTAAAACAGACAAAATTTTCTCCAATCTGTATTTTTCCAAATTGACATTTGAAAATCCAGTTTTAATAAAAATTAAAGTGTTGGAACATGAGAGCAAAATAGCCACAGGAAATATTATTTTAGTGTGCAATATTTGCCAGACGCAAAAGGAAACAAACTTGTCAGTCCTCTCTTTCTTTTATGTTTCTTTGTTGACTAGACAGGAAGCTGACAAAAATTGATTTTTTTCCTCTTGTAAAGCATACAACATAATTTTTATTGTACCACTTCAGTTGCTGACTGCATTTTGTAAATAAAAGCATACTTCATGAGCATCCAGGGAAGTGCTTGATATCTGACAGTTTACAAAAATGCAGTACTAATTAGGTACAAAAAGAAAAGTAAATAGCTTTCATTGCAGAAACGGAAATAACATGGTTTAGAAGAGAGGCTGAAAATCCATTCTTTTCTATGGCAACTTCCTGAGTGATGGAAAAGTTATAGTTGAGAAAAAATAAACATTTGCCTAACCTGTATTCCTACATGTAGAGGTCAGCAGAAGTGCACATTGATGAACATTGAGATCCAGCTGTAAATATTTTGTGAGCAGCTTATTTAAAAAGTGTAAGAAGCAGACAGATAATGTTTCAGCAATAAGATATCTTCCACTGATTAAGCAGACACAGATAGGCTTAAAAATCCATGCTTGTTATTTAGAATTAGAAACAATAAGCTAAAGGTCAATCATCCAGTGAAAGGTCAATACTAAAGATCTCATACTTCATCAAAAAATTAATCAAAATTGTCTGAAGTTAATAAACACAGGCTATTATAGAAGCAGGCTGAGTATCCATTTCAGAGTTCTTCTGAAAAAGATCCTGCCAATAAGAGGTATAAGGCACCCAAAGGACAAGATGAAGGACACAAAAAAGGCCTTTCCTCCTGAGACTTGATGAAGGGTTGCGTCACAACAGGTAAAGCCACAGAGACCTTGGTGGGACCTGACACATGTTTGTTTTCCCTTCTGTAGTCCCAGCCCCACTCTTGCCCTGCCACTTCAACACATCAAACCCACCCTGGAATTAAACTATGTGAGGACTAAATACAGTGACCTTTTTACCCACATTTGTTTTTTAATGGTACTGTTTCGTTTATTGAATTACCTTCACAATGAGGTCAATCAAATAAATGCTGCCATAGTGGAGGGGCAAGATAATGCATACAGGACCACAGGCAAAACTGTCTAGGAACAGTCTGATGCATGGGGTTTAAGATTGACATAGGTGTCACAAGTACTTTAATTATTAAAGGCACATGTCATTTTATGAGATAAATCAGTAAATTAATAAACTTACAAGCTACTGCATCCCATTGTGACAGAAAAAGATGGAGAACCCCAGAGTTTACCTTTAAACCAAAATACTATTGATCATAGTCCCTTCTCCAATAGTGTAACCAACAAAGGTACTTTCATTTTTATTAGTATTTGTGAAAGAAGGTTGAAAGTATCTCTAAAGTTATGCTTATCTAAATTATTCTTGAAAAAATGTGATCAATACTTCCCAGTTTCTGTACCTGTATGACCTGTATGACTAATAACCCCATTTTATCTGGGTTTGTAAGATACTTTTTCATATCATTATCATCATATCATCATTTTCAGCTTCATATTATTGTAGATACTAGCTGCATTCACTCTAGCAGTTACTTGCAATGTGACTTCAAGCTTTACCAGGCTTCCTACTTACAAAGATGATCATAGGTTGTGGCACTGCCAATATGGCTTTATACCATAATTAGCAAATCTCAGGGGACTCAGAGAGATGTTGAAAATGAGCTTTCCAAAAACATTCCCAGCCTGTGAACACCTCTAGAAGATGTCTCATCCAGAGTACATATAGAAAGAAATTTAAAATCTATAATTATCCTTCATCCTTAAGCATACCTCCTTGTGATCCACAGTATGTTCCCAGCACTAACATACCAGGATGAACTCAAGAAAATTATCCTCAGATAATATAAGTCCTCAAGTCATGTACAAAATAAATGTGAAATCTCACACGGCCCTAAGAGACCAGCATTTTGCTAGAATTAAAGTTCATTGTAAATGATAAATATCTAGCTGTTTCAGAACATTCCATGTAGATTCATGAATAAAAAAATGTTCTGCTTAATAATTTTACTATAAAATATGCAAATATTGACAATTTTAAGTAAAAAGTGCCCTCACCAAAAAAAAAAAGAAAAAAACAGGACTAAAAGTGATAAATGTAAGCAAAACCACCCAAAGTCACATCACGGGACTGACTTTCAATGCCAGCACATCTGCAAAAGTCATACTAAAACTCAAAGTTCAGAACATGTCATTCTTATGGCAACATCCTTAATGCGCCAGATGTATTCCCAAATCTCTCCCCAGAACAGACCACACTTTAAACCACACATCTAAATAACACTTTTTAAAAGAATCTCATATTTACACTGCATGAAAAGTTAAAAAATGAAGTCATTAAAATCACTACCTCTACTTGATAAAAGTGTGTAGTTAACCAAAAGGGTATTAATCCTGCCTATACATAACCTTAAACTTGTGACTGCTGCCTTACAGAGCCAGCAAGTGTTCATAACTGTCAAGGGGCCTTTCACTTCTGGCATTACACTTTAGACTGGAGTTAAGTGACTTTATTGTTATCTTCTAGCTTTTTTTTATTTATTCAAAACGTGTCATCTGTTTGGCTGCCTTATAGATCAGAAATCTGCATGGTAAAGATCAAAAAGAAGTGTATAAATTTCAACAGAGAAATTATTAAAAAATATTCTTTTAAAAATAAAATTACATTTCCTTTGGGCTCAGCTCATGTTTCTTGCACAAGGAAAATGGTAACTCTGTTTGAATTGGCTTATGTATATTTTTATACTTGATGTAATTCAGAAGTTGAAAGAGAGGAAAAAAGTCAATTATTAAATAATTCAAGTTTTTAGGGCAGATTCAGTCTGCTTGATAAAGTAACCATTAGCATTTTTAACCAGACATAATATAAGCAAAAGTTTTACAAGAGAATTATTTCCTTAATTTTACTGGTGCTTGCTTTAAAGGGGATGTTTATTTATATTAGGTTTTTATAATATTTATTATTCTCTGTCTCTAACAGTTTATTTGATCACCAAGTAAAATAGTTTGGGTTTGAAAAGTACCTCATTAAGATAAAACATTTAATTTAAGTAATATACTAGAAGGAAAGAGGAGTTACTTTACTTTAAAGCATTTTAATAATTAAACTGTGCAAATTCCAGTAGTTCCCAGAGTCATCAGGAATAGAAGGGTTCACATCCCTATCATCAGCTGACATGACCTCAGTGAGCATCACTCTAGACTGGCACTACTTGGAGCACTTAGAGTGAAGAAAGGAAAGCAGGAAAGCAGCATTGCTCTGCAGGATAGGGCAACCCTGGGTGTATGGACAGACTCCCAGACAGATGGGGGAGTGAGAGGCTGCAAAGCAGTGCTGTGGGAAAGGGACCTGGGGGCTGTGGTCAGTGGCAAGTTGAACATGAGCCAGCAGAGCCCTGGCAGCCAGGAGAGCTAACCCTGTCCTGGGGACATCAGGGACAGCATGGCCAGCTGGGCAAGGGAGGGGATTGTCCTGCTCTGCTCTGAGCTGGGGCAGCCTCACCTCCAGTGCTGGGGGCAGTTCTGGGTGCCACAGTATAAAAAGATATTGAACTATTAGAGAGTGTCCAAAGGAGGGCCATGAGGATGGTGAAGGTTTGGAGGGGAAGCTGTGTGGGCTGAGGTCACTTGGTCTGTTCAGCCTGCAGGAGACTGAGGGGAGACCTCACTGCAGTTACAGCTTCATCATGAGGGGAAGAGGAGGGACAGGCACTGATCTCTGCTCTGTGGGGACAGTGACAGGACCCCCGGGGGAATGGCCTGAATTGTGTCAGGGAAGGTTTAGGTTAGATATCAGCCCAGAGGGTGGCTGGGCACTGGAACAGCTCCCCAGGGCAGTGGTCACAGCACCAAGCCTGGCAAGGTCAAGAAACATTTAGACAACGCTCTCAGGCACAGGGTGTGATTCTTCAGGTAACCAGCCTAGGGCCAGGAGTTGGACTTCAATGATCCTTCTGGGTCCCTTCCAATTCAGGAGGTTCTATGATCTATGATTAGGAGTTGTGGCTGACAAATAAAAGCAGCACCAAGAACAGAGGGCATTGTCCCAGCTTAGGGAAGGAGGAGAACATCCAGATTGCAAAACCTGTAGGACTCTCTACAGGGGCAGATCTAAGGTCATGAATTGCAATTTTATTCTGTCTGGCATTCCTTTCAACTCCAACTAAAATTAGGGGAAGGTGGGGGGAAGCAAAACTAATCTCCACAGACTTCAACAGAAATGAGAATTCAAACATCTGCAGTCACAAACATACTCATGCCAGTGTCTCACAGAAGGAACATACTTTACAGTGATTTACAAACTGTGCAAACCAGCAGAATGGCTGGAAGGATGGATGGATGGATACTGTTTGCCAAAACCAAAAATGGACCCAGACAGAAAAAAGATAGATTTGTTTTTTTCTTTGATATGCACCCATAGTATTTGACTCCTTGCCACATTTTCTTCAAAAAAGAGACAGAAGTGGTGCTAAATAGGCCATGTGAATCAAAACACCTTTAAGAGGTTCTGAATATCCAACAAGTTTTGAGGAAGTAAACGAGCATTTTGCTGGATAGGGATAAGAGTTAAAGCATCCAATCTTAAAAATGTAAGTAATGAGAAACTGGACAAAACACATACAAAGTCTAGTTTAGCAACAGCATAAACATTAATATCTCCTTTATACAAGTTAAAATAAATTTCACAGTTTTCAAATTTACAGGGCACTAAGCAGAATCAAACCATTGCAGTAGTTTCTTTCAACAGTGTTGCACCTATCACATCACCTAAAATCATGATCAGAAACTTCAGAGTATTCAACAATTTGGCTATATTAGCCCAACTCTGGGCACACTTTTGTTTAGTAAATATGACTGCATTCAGTATAATTTTCTGAGTCAAAGAGCTGTAAGAATTTATGAGGCAATCCAACTGGACAAGGTAAAACAAGATCACCACACATTCTTTTATCTTCAGTATAAGATCTTGACTTTATAACTATCTATTAGTAATGTATATATGTTCAACATAGCAGCCTTATTTCTCACATCATAAGAATTTTACATTCTCTGTTATGAACAGCATGTTATAAAATCATCTCACATCTCCACACTTGGCAGATTTTCTGAAATAATCAAAAATATCACAACCAAAGTTAGGAGCTGCTTAGGTTAGTTTAACTGCAAAAGCAAAAAAAGTCTGTTTTTATCTCAGAAGCATGTCACCATCCCAGGATGTAGTGAATAGTTGTCTTGAAATGTACACATCAAAAATATGAATGCTCAAATAAAGGCCTCCTGTAGCAGTACCTTGTATGGCTTTTCAGATCACAGAGTAACTATTTCATACCTTAGATAAACTCTATACAAAAATAGCATCTGTCGGAAGATGGAAACAACAAGCAACTGGTACCACAAAGATTCTGCTATGCTCATTAAGACAGCATCCTTCTTCCTTTGGTCTTATTTTTCACATCCTTCCTTCCTTTTAGGTGGCTATGTGTCACCATTTTGTAAAGAAGAAAGCATCTGAATTTTATCATTGCAAAACCTCAAATTTTACTTCCAGAATTTTAAATAAATGTGGAGAAGTAATGGAACATTTTTTTAAAAGTGCCTTTACTAAAACAAAAAAAAAATCCCCCCCCCCAAAAAACCCGCAAAAGCAAAAACAAAACAAAAGTACATTAAAAATGTTCTGTTTTCTCTTAACAATCATTATTAATTTCAAATTTCAAATTCTAAAGTAAAAGGCAGAAGGACAATTATCTTTCATAATGTTTCCCTTACTCACAAACTCTCTTAGTCTTTTCTATTTTGAGCGCTACTTGTAATATGTGCACCACCTCTTAAATATTTGAACCACAAGCAAACTTCCAATAGGCTCTAAGAAACATGTAAAAGTGCAGAAAGCTTTTGATTATTTCTGACCAGAAGACACCACTGGCAGTGAAATGTTGTCTTAAGGGTACTTTGGCAGTGAAAAGCTCAAGGACAAAATAAACAATACTCAAGTTGTTCTCTGCTAAAGAATCCTTAGGTTGGCTTCTTTTCTATGCACAGTGCTGGACAAACACACACCTGGGACAACAGACACATTTCCAGCTCACATCCTAATCCTGCTCTTGGCAATTGGTGGTGCACCTCGGCCATGTCCTGTGTGGAAACTTCCACACCAGTGACAGGTCCCTGGAGACTTTATTATATTTTATAGCTTACTTGTATGGTAATGTGATGGATTTGTTCCACCTTGTGAAAGCCATGCACCACCATTAATATTTAGCTGTTGGTTTGTTCTACCAATTCACATTCTTCAACTGTGTAGCACGACCAGATTCGGACTTGGATGATCATGAAGTGGCAAGAGCTTCTCTAGCAATGCAAATTCAGTACCTGGATAATGCACATAATAATAAATCTCCTATAAAAATAAACTCATTTTACAGGCACTAGCCTAAGAATTCTTGAAAGGTACTTTCAGGATTTACCGAAGTGATACTTAAAGTATTATAGAGTGGATTATAAAAATGCATTATTACAGAAATAAACTTTCTACAAAGTCTTAGTCTTCACCCAGAAAAATTAACATTAGAAAGGTGTATGTTGAACAACTGCTTTTCAGTGACTACTGTAATATTTGTCCTCCTATTTTCACTTCAACAAAGAAACTTACTCCACTTTACATTTTCACTTTCAAGCAAAACCAGATGACTTTTCATGCACTTTCAGTTTTTGAAAATCAGTCCCTGGCAATGATTTAATCTCTCCTGCAAACCAACAGAGATTAGATTACAATTATAAAGCACTGAAAACAGGAAATGTTGTAAACTCTGACACTATATTAAGTATGTTGGTTCAAATGACACTGTGAAATTTTCTTAAACGTCACCATTTCTCTACATAGCTTTTTAACCTTTGATTTCTAGGAGACTTGAAAGAGAAAAAGCTTCTCCTAGGAGTGAATTCATCACCAGGCTGTAAGAATTAAGTAGGGATATTTAAGATACTTCCAAGTCACGACACACTCGTATTTCATTACTGAAGGAATTACAATAGCATGTCTGTAAATTAAAAATATAAAAAATAATCCTTCACTATATTTTCTTTGTTGACAGAGCTGGAAGTTCAGTTGGTCAGTGGGATATTCATGTCAATGGAGGCAAAAATTGTGCTTATTGTGTGGATCTTCATAATACACACATTTAATTTCAATTAATTCCTCCAAAGACACACATCAGTTAAGTGTCCACTGCCAGCATTCATTAGACAAATAGACTCTGTATTGTCACCAATTTACTGAAATAGTACTCAGAGGACACCTGTTTCTATAGTTCCTTTTACACTATTAACTAAGAGAAGAAAGAAAATATTTCTAAGGAAAAACCAACATTCTTTCAAACAGCAGGTTTGAAATGAGCTACATCCCCAACTGGAATGAGCACTACTCTGAGCCTAGTATCATGTATCCTGGCTTTAACCAGACAATTAATTAAAAAATAGCTATTTTAAGTATCTATTCATTTCATGTATCAACATAATTAAATGACAACCCAATCAGCAGGGGATGATTTAAAAGACAGCCTTTGAACTATGATTAACAGGATCTCAGGGGAAATGAAGCAACCTCTCAGGAGCAGCATACAATGGGCAGCATGGCAAAGGAGCCTCAGGATGAGCAGGACAGGGGATGCACTCACACACAGCTTCAGAACTATGCAGGACTGATGGACAAGAGCAGAAGTATCCAAAACCCCAGGGAGGTTTCCTGTACTGGGAGACTGGGAGTATGCAAATGGCAAAAAGCCAAAAGGGAACTCAGGTTTTCTTCTGAGACAAAAAGGACCAGATAAGAGGATGGACTGAAGAGGCTGCCGGGATGAGTGCACTAGACCACGGTAGCTAGAGAAAGGTGAAGATGTCATTAGATGTAACCCAGGGCAGATAAAGCAAGGGTAGCCTCAGAAAGTGAACTGTGAGAGTCTCCTGTTGAAGAGGCAGCAGAGGTATGGGAATCAGATATGGAGAACTGAAGAATATGAAGGAGTTTGATTCACAGAAGACTGGTGAGTAGGAGATGATCAGAGAAATGGTGAGCTGTCAAAAAAAGAGGAGTCCCTCAGAAAGGCCACAGATGAGCAGTAAACTGAGACTGGGTCAGGACTGTGGACTAAAGGAAGAGAGTACCATAGGGAGGTCTCTCTGTCCATCCCTGACCCTTCCAGTCTGGGTGTGTTGACAGTTTTGTAGGGCTGCCACCCAATCCTAATTTTTTTTGTTTTCTGTCAAGAATCCTTCTCATCTTGGCTACCTTTCATGAATTAGTATCTCATATTTTCATAAATCTTAAGTACAGGTGGAACACACCTCTTTCTTTTTGGTTTCTAAATAATGATGAAAACTACTGAAAAAATAATTGTTTGCATCCCTCTATTGAACTGTGTTTGCCTGCAGTTTAGAATACCAAAGATCTGGGGTTTTATTATAATTACACACACAAAGTCTAAGCGCTGAAAAGAAGTGTCATCTCAAATTACAAAGATGTGTCACTGTAACAGTACAGTCTTCCCACTAGGGGAAGCATTATCTTCATAACAAATACAATGCTTAAAAAACTCACCCTGAAACACTAAATCCATGGTTCATGTAATTTAATGTAAGCTATGTTCATGTAATTTCATGTAAGTATGTCCAAGGCCATATGCAAACCAAATTAAGAGAACAATATATTGGCTCTGTCTCCTTGCTAAACTGTCCCACTACACATGTCCCACTACTTCGACATGTTGGCAGCACACATCCTTCACCCTGAGAATCATTAAAACTGCTCTCTGCTCCCAAACAGGACCCCACTCAGTCCAACTAAATTCACTGAAGTTTTTCAAAACTGCGTCATAACTCCTATGAGCATTCAGTCTCAAAGATGATTAAAAACTCACAATAGGCAATATGAAGAATCCTGGAGAATAGAATTGGTTACCAAGAAAGAACAGCATTGGATAGGGGTAAAAATTTAGTTTGTGAAACACATTTTTTAAATTTCCAATTTCTCTGATTAAATTAAAGCTTCACTAATGTTTCTTCCTTGATCAGATTTTTTTTTTTCACTTTTCTTCCCTAAGATTTGAATAAAATGCAAACAAGGAGTCAGGAGGAACAGGCAGCTGGCCTTTGCATCGGGTACACAACCCCAAAAAAAGACCTAAAAATCCTATAAACCTTTTGCGCATTTATTGTTCAGACAATTTGAGGTGCACTCAAGCAAAGCCATTTCACTTATAGCACTCACCCATAGCCTCCTTCTTGAAACAAACAAACAAAAAAAAAATTTTTGAAAAGCACTTCCCTTATGCATTCTATAAAGGGGATGATGGGAAATGAAGAAACGTAAGAATATAGCATGTGAAAAGGTTTGATTAGTTTTCCAAGTGTTTATTGATGCACACTGAAACTGAGCTTAATTGCCAATGTTTAGTAGAACTACTGGACATCACATAATGCCTAATAGTCCTTCAGCTTCCCTGAAGTAAAATAAATTTCATTGAAGGCATCTTAGAGCTCATTGCCTACACATTGAATTTTTACTGGTGTACACTAGCAGTTAAGAGTCATGTTCCATCTTTAAGTTGAAATACTAGAAACTAGTATCTGAAAAACAGAACTCAAGAAGTTACTAAGCCTACTATTTCAAGAGAGGATCAACTATACTTCTTCTGCCTAGTGCTGGTCTGGTCTTCCCTAAAACTCAGTACTTTAGTGACCAGACTGAATCTTTCTCCTAGAAATTTAATTATTCTTATCTTGCCTGGAGAACAGAAAAAAATTATTCTTACCCACTTACAAACAACTTTTTAGGTAGCTAAAGTTTTTTGATTTTTTTTTTTTTAATCTCATTTCAGAGAAGTGATGTCCCTCCTCTTTTTGCAGACAGGACACACAAGCCTCCCGTGGAGGACAGTATGCTACTGTCTCCCCCTGCTATTTGACCCAACACTGACACATGACATTCGCATCACAAAGTAGATGAGACTTATCAAAATCATTACTGAAATCACTGTTATCTGCTCCTTCCCCACTCTCCACTTGCTACTGTGTTACAGAGCCAGGGAGCTGATTTAATACAGCTGGTGCCAGCATGAGCAGCGTGGGTGTTTATTTGTATGGGTGCTTCCACTCTGTTTAGTCAGCCAGGGATCTTTCTGGGGAATTTGAGAAAAACTGAGTAGTCTCAATGAGTTCGCAGGTATTCATTTCCCAACATTTAAAGGGGGTTATTGCAGCTTCTCTGTCCTCACATAACTTCTCAAAGATAGCTGCTGACAACAAAGGTGGAGCTGAGTCTATCTCAGTCAACTCACTCAGTCACTGTCCCTATAAAGGAGTTATCCCATTTTCCACCATAAAAAGAAGACTATTTTTAAAATAATAATTCTGCTTCTCACAGGCTAGTGAACTTGAACTGGCTCAGAGTAGGGAAATTACAGCAGAAGTAACAAGAGTACAGAGCTAAGCATAAGAAGATAGAGCCAATCACATCAGGCATAACAGACAATACACCCTGGTAGTTCTCACATCATGGAACTTAGGCTTACATTCATGAGGCAGTGCTGCAGGTCCACCAACAGCTGATGTAAGCACAGCCACCTAAAGTAGACCTCTCTCCCTGATGCCCTTCTACCAGCAGCACAAGTATGCAGTGGACTGGGTAGGTGAAAGCAATTTTCCAAAAATGAACACAAAAAAAAAATCTTAAAACACTGAAACTTTTGAGCCAAATCAACTCCCTGCCATGTTTTGCCACATAACCGGATGAATTCCTGTGGCAGCACAAGAAGGGGCAGAGTTCAGGAGTAGGAGTAAGCTCCTGGGAGTGGGCAGGGGCAGGAGAGAGACACTGCTTCGTCTAATGGCTCTGCAGCTTAAAAAAAACCCTAGACTGCAAGTGCTGCCATGAGTCTGAGTCATGGGGGTCAAATGACTTTAAATAACCATCTAATTTAAGTAGGTTCTAACTTGCTCCTTCCCCAAGATAGCCAGACTCCTGATGATGCATGCATTAACCACCTGAACGTATAAGCCTCAGTCATGAGGTTTTCATCTCCAGTTACTAAGGTACAACTTCTTGCCTTTTGGTTTTCTCTAACCATCTGCAAGCACAAGGATTGTCTATTATGCCCTCAAATCCTTTTATTTCATTCATCCCTTTCCAAGTTTGTCCCTATATGCCCATGGTGCTTACTTATAAAGATTCCTAGCAATTTGACCTCACTGCGATTTTCTGTGGAATGTGGTCCAACTCCCTCAATCTTTCCTGTGCATCTCTCAATTAGTTTCTGATTACACTTTCTGACTTTCCCATTGTGGTTGTACAGTTTATGGTGCTTGAAAGTACAGTACTAACTGTTTCGTCTTGCTTCCAGCAAGATGCTACCAAAGCATCCCAGAGTCTGTTGAAGACAGTCTACTTCGACTTTATTCTTCCACCTGCTTTCTGCTTCTTCCCCTTTTCAGAAATTATTAAAACTATCAGTCACAATCATCACCAACCATAATTCACGATTCCACACCATTTTCATAATCTCTGAAAGTTCATCTGAACAGCTGAAACCCAAATCTAAAAGGCCCATCCCCCAAAATTTCCTTCCTTTTTTTTTTTTTTTTTGTCCTCATAGACCAATACTTCCACAATGTCCCTTTTCAGTTTAATCTACTTTCAGTTTCCCACTTTTCTATGAAAAATGCAACTGGTATATCTTTACATTAGAGCTCGTTGTAGGATGCATGTTAATAAACAGGATATGAAGTAACAAAAGTTGTAAGACAAGAACATAGACTGGGAAAATATGCACTCACAAAAAACAGCATTATGAAACTTCACAAAAATTTTGAAATTAATGAAAGAGCATTTTATTATTTATCCATTCCAATTTCTCTGCCACCCCCACAAATATCCCTGGACAGCAGACACATTATCCCTCCTATTCTAAGGACGTGTATCTAATCCATTACAGGGCACGCTTGGGTCCACAGAGCAAGCTGTAGTAAGCTGTTAGATTAGCTCCAAGCCAAACATTAACTCCCAATGAAAGAGAATCACAGATGCCTGGGGAGAAGGGGGGTGGATAAGAAATGTTTGCTGCATTACACAGTGCACTGGGTAAAAAACACTACTTGAACCATGTGAGCGAAAGAACCCAGGAGATGTACCTTGTCCTAGATGTACCAGCTTCATTTCAGGTCTAGGTGTAAAGTTCTGATTTTTCCTCTATCATCTTTCATGCATTTCAGTACTGCACTAAATGAACAAGGCATGGCTACATGGCTACAGGCACACTTGCAGTAAATGCATTAGTCAAATTACCCACTAATTAATAAAATCAATAACTCTTTTAATTCAAAACACAGAAGCAGATGGGTTTGCTCCAGACTCAGTTTGTCCACCAAAAAAGCCCCATTCCTTTGAGGGTAAGATCAGATAATGATGGTTAGTCTAGGAGTCTAGGAGGCTGTATGATCTCAAAGCTTATTTAGTATGTAAATTCTCAGGCAGTCATCATCATTTGTTCCACAGTGAAGACCTATTTAGTGAAGAAAAAAAAAAATCCAATGGGAACTTACTTGCCTGTTTTTGGTTATTGGGAAGACTTTCATTGATATTCCTGGCTTGGCATATTTTTTCCACTGTACACAAAGATGACAAAGGTCATGCAATAGCATTTAAAATTTCTCATAGAACATAAACGAATCATGACTCATCCATGGGTACAGCACGTCCTTTATTTTTTCTCTCAAGTAAGAGATAGTACCAAGTTTTTGTTTGCAGCTGCACAAATATAATATGAAAGATATATATCCCCGAACATATGTTTCTAAAATTCACAGTGGAACAACTGTACTCAAGTTTTCAAAACTGAGCATACACAAGGCAGTCTGGAAGAACATCAGTAATCTTCAACAGTAAACATCTAGTGACGCATATCTCCAACATGTTGCAATACAAGAGATTAAGACAAAAGCCATCTTCAATTAACAGATCAGCAGTGGTATCTGACCATTAGTATTCCAAGCACTAGTCACATCTGGTCAGCATAACAAGGTTGCAAATATTAGGGCTCCCATATGTTATGCCTTCACTTGACCCTCATCATCACCTTTGCACCCTTCCTTGTGTCCATGCTGTCTCCCTCATCCCCAACAGCAGCTCAAGGGTCCTCTCTCAGGAAACAAAGGGACAAAAAAGAGGTTTATTTCTGTCTTACTTTCTTACTTTCTACTTACTTTCTTTGCGGTCAGAAACATGGCAGCCACTCCAAACAGAAATGGGTTTATCCTGTGCAGCCAGGGGCCCCATGTCTCCCACCTGCCTATAGCTAAAGCAATGGAGGGAAAGCACAGCACCCAGCACCAAAGGGCATCCAGACTTTCAAAAGAGCTCCTTTTCCATGGCCATCAGCCAGCTGGGCACAGCTGCTTCCTCTCTAATCTTCAATTCCAGTGATTTATGATAAATTTTTTCTCACATGCACTTCCCTGCTGTAAAATCCATTTGCCTTAAACTTTAGGAGCAATCATCATCAGCCTCACCTGACTGATGCTCCTGGCTCATTGAATACACTCAGATGCACAGAATTTCATTTATTGCACGAGATGAGTTACTACTGTACTAACTTATTAACTGAAGAAAAGAAAAATAAAGGGCAATGAAATATCCTACATCTACAGGCTTAGGTGGCTTTCATTTGCTGAAGCAATTTTGTGCTTCATAAATCAAGTTGTATATTTAACCACCTTAGGTTAATCTGTATCAGGGAGCACAGCAGAGGCAGGGTGGACATTTGGCCAACCTCTTAGCTTCAAGTATTCAATCTCCTGCCTTTCAGCCCACACTGAGGTTCACCCTGCTGTCCTCAGACAGACAGAAAGTTACAGTATTATGAAAGAGCCGAGGCAACAAGGCAGAAACACAAGCTAATTTCTGTTATGTCATGAAAAGTTTTGTTTAATACAGACATGAATTAAATTGGCAGACTAATTTAATAGAGCAGAACACAAGAGTGAAAGGCATGACAGCTTGCGTTCCTTTTCTGTGTGACACAGAGCTGCCCCTATTAACTTCAAATTATCTCCTTTTATGGACTCCATTCCTTTTGTATTTTTCACAACTGTAACTGGATGACGGGTTAAATACTCGGAAGAACGCAAGAATGTTTTGTTTTTTTTTTTCTGCAGCCAACACAGAGAGGGGAATCGCTGAAGTTGCTGCTTCTATAAAACAGGAAACTGTATTTTGGGTGCATCTGATTCACACTGCTTCCCACCATCACCCTTAGGCAGACGTGGTTTGGTCCCCCAGCCCCTGTGCCATGGAGGGAACTGGAAGCTCCACCAATGTTTTTGTTTCCAATTTTCCACTTGCTTATTCTAACACACTCATACTTCTTTAAGGTAAAAAACCTTCCCCAAATTCATATGCCTATAGCTCAAAAAAGGTTACTGAGAATTTTTATTGTACAACTGTACTCATCCTTCCACTCTCCCATAAACAAAATCAGAATGAAAAGCTGCACAGCTATGGAAGCATTGAAAAAGCACAGCTTTTCAAAATCAAAATATCCCTGACTATCAGACAGGTGTGTTAGTTCAAGCCCACAGGACAAATCAAATCAACGACAAACACTCCTTTTTCTGTGTCCTTACTAGCATAGCCTAATGTGCTTGGCATAAGCAGTGGCCAGGCTGGATGCTCTCTCCATCTATCACTTTAATTGCTGAGAAGGGTTCTGGGAAGTGAAATGTCTCTCCTTCCCTTGTTCCTACCTTTGATAGAATCAAAGGCAGACCGCTGAGAATCACAGTCTTCTCTTCACAACACCAGAGACCAGCACTGGGAGCAAGTGGTATAGAAAGCTCATTAAAGCTCAAGAGTGTATCCACAAAACAAATAGTCAGAGGAAAGCAGCAAAGCAGGAGCCTACACAAAGGTATCTTTTTCTCTCCTCATCTGCTGGAGCCATCTCTCACTTACAAAAGCAACTCTGCCAGCACTATTGTGCCTGGAAGTTTTAACTTTCTCTGCAATTTTTTCATCTAAATACAGAATAGAGCTCAAACTACAGACGTGAGGAGGTTCAATGAAACAAAGAAATCATTTGCACTTAACTGTGATTATTCAAAGCTCAAGCCTCTCAAAGCAGTTTTAGAAGCACCTGCTCTTCAAAAGACCTTGTTTCTGTGAAATGCCTTTCAGGCCCAAATGTTCTGCATCTCAGTGAAATGGGGTCTGTGCAAGATTCAGATTTTGACCTAAATATATAGAAAAATTTCAATTGAGCAAGAATCCATTTTAATACCGAAACTCATTTATAACTTTCCTGAAAAAGCAAATGCATGGCACTGTAGTACTGAAGTGCCATACTCCTCCCTTGGGATATACTTTACCCCATACAATACCACTTGGGATTCAAAGTAATAGTTTATGGGCGAGTGATTAATACTTTATCTGTACAATATTTTTGCTTGATTTTTCCCTCAATTATGCAGGTCCAGGAGAAGTGAGGTGAGAGAGAGGAAGGGTGTTGACAAGTTTTGTAATCCTTGTTGGTACATCTAAGCCAGGTGCCTGAAAATGGAAGTAGACATTTCAACGCCACTCTGACCTACTTTGTATGTACAATAAATAACTGGAAACAACATTCATGCTTCCTCCTTGTGGCAATTGTTCAAACAAAACTGAACAGGCCTGGCCACATCCCCAGCCAGGACAAGTGATCACCAGTACTGCTCATCTGTGTAGAGTTCTTCTGGGGTGAGCAGGACCAACGACAGGAACCATGGTCACCCCTCAAGGCCATATCCCACTGCTGGCAAGCTGGACAAACCACCTGGCAAGTCCAGAGGCTGCTCCTTCTGATCAGTTCTGCACTTCAAAAAAGCTGGTTCACAGCTATGAATGGATTTTTACAGATTCCAGAGCATCACAATAAATCTCTTCATTTGCTTCCAATGTATTGGGGGGGGGGGGGGGAGGGGGGGGTTATTCTCTCTCTAACATATAAAATCCATTTATAGCACGCAACTTTTATTTTAAAAATTAATGCCACACAAAACCATTGCACATACAGTGCCCTGAAGAACAGCTGAAAGAATTACCATGCAAGAAACACCCTAATAAAAGGAAGACAAAGTTTATGTACTGCAGAAGTCTTAATCTAGGTATCTACCTATTTCTCACAACCTACAATCAACACTGTTCTATGGTGAAAATTAGACATACCTGCTAACAAATACATGTAGTACCTCACTATTCATATATCCCAGACTTTGGTAGAAATAAAGGCTGACCCTCAGCACACACATACATGCACAGGAATCTCTTGCTATGAAATTGTGAACGGAAGATTAGAAGCAAAGAAGCTAAAGGCAGAGCTAGTAACACAGATGTACATTAGCAGTCTGAGTCTAAGAATGTAAACTTCCTTAGGGTGAAAACAAGATTGGCATTATATTGGCATTACTTCATGTTAGTACCGTTGTTTAATCTGTATATCTAATTCCTCACATAAAGCTTGACTTTGTGCTAAATAAGAAATGCCTTTGCACTCCACCAGCAGGGTCTGTCCATTTTACAAAGAGGGAACATCCATTTATTTCATCTAAAGGTCAAAAGTGAAATGCCTTTGGGAGATCCCATGCAACCTTAAAATAAAAGTCGCATTCCTAAACTCCAAACTATCTAGAATGCAACACAATGTCATTATTATTCCTTTGAAAATGTAAAACAATTGATCATTTATTTTAAAAGGAAAACTCTTTAAAAAGAACTGGTCCTAAAAACCAATGAAATACCAACAGTGAGAATTTTAAATCTTGCTGTTCAAGAAGCACAACTTATTTTCCTTGCAGTTTATGCATTATGGAAGTCATAACACCCATTAATGTTTAAAAGATGTGATGTAATCCTAGTATTTGTTCACTTTGAATAAAAGGAAAGCAATTCTTATTCAAACACCAACAGTAGCCAAAGCAGCCAATCCCACAATTTCTCAAACTTTTAGTGACTCTTAGCAGACTATGTTTATGCCATGATACCTACCTGCAAGTATTCATCAATATTTATTGACTTCATTTAGCAAAATCAGAACATCAAAACACAGAACTCCAGTGGAGCGGGAACTTCTGGCTGTCAGGTTTCTTATAGCTTCTTTCTTCATGTCTAAGTCTTAGTGCAGCCCTAAGCCAAATGTTCAAGATCTAAACTAAAGATCACTGAAATAATAGCTTTTTAGTTTTTTTACGCTTCAAAATTATTGAATGTGCAATCTATAGAACACCTGCTGCAATATTACACTCAACCTTCCTAATTTTATCCCTTCTACTGTACTTCTGCTCAGCTTATTAGCAGATTGAAAACTACACATTTCTTTTTGTCCTAAAGGCTATATAAAACTATATTACACTAGTTATCCAGCTTCGCAGCATCAAATCACTTCATTCAGAAGAGGCATATCATGATCTTTTTGGACAATTTAAGGCCCTTTTTTTTATAATTGCCACTCTAAACAGATAATTAGAATTATCTCCCAATACACTGTGTGGTTAATACATGTATAATGCACACCAGGTTTATGATTACTTTCAAGGTGCTCACTGCCATCAGTAGATGCCTGGGGCAACATGCTACCAACAGTTCATAAAAAGCACCATGTGTGGGAGGACATGTCTTGTCATAGTGCCAATGCTGATCTTCTGGAAGATACTTTCTAAGAAGAAACATGCTTAGGAAAACCTCAAGTTGTACACAGTTAACAGTAATATACAATTTTCTCCTACCAAAGATAATTCAAAACAGGTTGCAAAAACCTGCATCTGTCTACTTAAGGCCTAAAAATAACCATATTGCTATTTCACCATTGCTTCACCTGAATTCACAGATTATATCATTCTCCAGTTGTTTCAACACAGCTTTTAGCTAGTTTTAAAAGCTTATATTCGTGACATAGAAAGCAGATTTGCAAGGAAGTCCTGCAGCACCTGACCTTTTTATTTTCTCACGGCAATTTTAAGCGTAGGAGGAGACAGAGATAAACACAACACAGAACCCCGCCATAGCAAAAGCCCACTGAACTATTTCCAGGAAAAAAGACAGTTGTTCCATGAACTCTTCCATGTTTTCAGACATATGAATTATACCTGGCAATAGTTCAACAGAGAGGAAGGAACACCAAAGGAGGAGCACAGACTAAGCATCTGTAATCAAACAGATTAAGCAGCTGTAAACTGGGAACTCCTGTTCATCAGCAGTTAAAAGCCCAAAATACTCAAACAGACACAATGATAACATCAAAATCTGTAGTTTGCTGCCTACTCTTTTCCTGATTAATACAGACAAAGCTTGTAGGCCTGCCCATGTATGTAAAGTCAAATGATTTCATGTGAAGAAAGCTGGGCACGGCTGAAATAACAGTCAGATACATGGGGACTGGACTGTTAAGGCACAAGAACAAGGAGAAAAAAGATGACAGGTAAGATAAACAGATAATGTAATTGGAAAGTAACTAATACAGTCAGGTGAAAGACACTGGGCTGAGAAAATGAGAAGGAAGAAGCAAAAGTGCAGCCTCTTTGGGGGACCAAACTGTAGTCTGACACACAGAAAAATGAACTTCCATTTCACCACTGCTTTCACTAAGTAACTGTGAAACCTTTCATAAAGGATTTAAAACACCACACCTTCCTCCTGCCCTGAGAAACTGATGGAATAACTGAGAGCAGCAGGGAACTGGTACCTCCCCTCACAAACTCAGTGATGTAGCTTCATAACCATAGGACTGGGAGGGAAATGTCTTTCTTATAAGAGTCAAAAATGGAAAAATAATTACTTTGCTCTTTGAATTACTTTGGAGGTTTTAAATCTACAGTCTTCTCCTTCCAAGCTAAAGCAAGTTAGGAAATGCAAATTAAGAGTGTTCTGTGAAAGCTCCATAAAAGCCTGCACTGAGAAGAAGGTTCCTTTCTTCTCAAGCAGCTCTTTTTCTCTGCAGGCTGCAGTTACTAAATTTTTATTGCTCTGAGGCAACCCAAGCCCTCCACACCAGGCTGGCCTGGCCAAGTCACATCACCCCATCTGCCTTGCATACCACAGCAAGGCACTCTGGTAGAAAATAACTATGAAAATAACTATGAGCTGTGAAAGAGCATGGCTATCCCTGGCCAGCACCAGCCCTATTCAGACCCATTTAATATGGAGAATGTGAAATCTCAGCACCAGGCTCTGCAATCCTAAAGCAGACTGCCTGCATGTTGCTGCTGTAGAGGAGGATGCACAGAGAGCTGAGCACAGGCAACTGGAAAGATATTTCCTAGATAAGGCAGTTGACTGGTGCCCTGGAGAATGGGATCCAGTCTCTGCCTGTCCCATGAAATCAACTGAAGACACTGTACAAATCATTTCCACACTTTTCACAGGCAGTCACTAATTACACATTCCCCATTTTTAGTACATGTTTAGTGTTGGATCTTTTCTCAAACCAAAGATCTCTATGTCCTGGCTTCAGCTGAAGTTGCTGTGTTAAAAGAAGACTATGAAATGCTACTGAATGCCAATTAGGAGGTATTTTTGACATTACCTTCTACAGGTTCCTCTCCCAAAGAGTCAGCAAATAGTTATGAAATCTTTAGAAAAGGTTAAAGCACCATTCTGGCATAATGGAAATAAAAAACTGAGCGCAGCAATACACTGCCTCCTTCCTTTTGGAGAGTATGCATATAAAAATCAGCACGTGCTTTCTCAAAACATTCAGGTATTACTGTGATAAATGCCATAGGAAGCTCATGAGAAGCTGAATGCATTTATTCTGCCTTCAAAGCACAACTTGATTATTAGATCTTAAGTAAGAAACAAGTCCAGGAAGTGAAGAGCAAGGCAAAAATTCCTGCATCTTCCCTTGCTCAGCGAGCACATACTGTTCCATGTATTCAATAAGATGTGATCCTGTGAAATCCATCAAGCAATTAAAAGCTAGAATGATGCAAAAGAGGCCCGTGTTTAGGTTGCACAGAGCTTGACAATGAAAACAGAATATTGCTTAAGCATTTTCTCTGTAGGAAGACATATTAATATGGCACACGGCCGGTGGTGAGAAGGAAGTGCATTGGACTATACATCATGCACTGAATGGCCACTGCCCCTCCATATTCAAACAGGCCAGAGAGAAAGCAAGGCTGCAGCTTGCAGAAGCCAGTTAACAGCTGGCTGTGACCAGGTCAGCCCCACTCATCCTCCACCCCTGCTCTAGGTCAGAGCAGCTCTGAGGTGAAACCACACCTTGAAGCTGTGGTTAGAAGAGTTTCTGAGCACAGCCCCATCCCTGCTGCTGCTAACAGCTGCGGTCTGGCCCCGCTCCCGCTCCCTGTCCATGCCAGCAGCCGCCGTCCTGCAGCCAGCCCTTCCAGGAGCCAGCACTGGGAACCAGCCGGGCTCAGATGGGCTGCAGCTCACGGCAAAACCATCGCTGGCGCTGACACACATGAGAAAAAGGAGTGGAAATGTCTCTCTTGGCAGCCCTGTGGGACACAGCCACTTCAGCATCAGCCAGAAAGTCAGTCCAACCTGCCTCCCTATCCTGTCCAACCCTGTTAAATTAATCACAAAACATTTACAACGGAGACCAAAAACCCGCGCTGCCAATACCTTGCCGGTGCGGTTAACTATTCTCCTAATCCTACTACATGGCAGCACAAAGGTTTGTTCAGAAGGCTGCTTGTTCTTATTGCACTTCAGGGAAAGGCAGATCTTTTCCCCCTCCAGTGGGTCCTGCAATACTTACTTCACTGCTACCTGGTATTACTGGGGCAAGGAGCTGACAGTGCCTGGGAGCCCTCCTATTCAACTCCTCATGGAAAATTGTCTACAAGCAAAAAGCAGTGCTTACAAAAGTCAAGTCACATCCATCCCTCACTTTATAATCACGTTTATATTTCAATGTTTTTTTCTGGATATCTCAAAAATATTGCATTTTCAACACAAAATGGAAGTGAAGTCAACTGATTTGATGCTTGCTTTGCATTTCCACTTCAATTTCTGTATTTCAGCACATGAATAAAGAAAAATTTATTTGCAATATGATGCAATAGAGTGATTTAATATTTTTAAGTGTATTTAAGACAGGTAAAGTATTTAAGTGCTCACCAAAAACTACAAATAGTGAGGACAATGACGAACAGAAGCTGTCTGCTGTACTTCCTAAAATAGATTGACATGAACTTTTCTAAATAAAAACACCCAGGGATGCCTAAAATTTTTGGGATTAGGTGTAGTTTTCATGCCTTTTATTCTGGAATTCTACATTTACCTCACCCATTCTTCAACTGGTGGAGCACACATCAAGTATCCCTGAGAGACAAAGTACTACATTATACAGATGTGCCTATTTTGGAAGCAGTTGGATCACTTTTCCCTACGAGGTCAGGGTTTTCAGACCAAAAGAATAGCTCTACTGTTTGTTATCCAGCTGAGAACAGCCTGGATTCCCTGTCTTGTTCAATGCTGTAAATTTAACTGTAAAAAATAAAATCAGTTCAATTAGTTCAATTTCAATTAGCAGTGAAGGAAGAAGAGAGCAGGTAACATACTCTCCTATAATGACACTAAACTTTTTACAGTTATTTGCAGCAATCCAAAGCTTATCATTGTTTGGCAAGCCTTTCCTTTATTCATTTACTTCATTTCCCCTTCTTTCACTGAACAGGAATTCTATGTGAAACTGGAAAAAAAATTAAAAATTAAAATTTCCATTTCCAAAAGACTATTTTTAATCATTAAAATAAATTTATATGGAGCTCTTGGCCGTTTTTACCTCATAAAACACTGGTGGGCATCATAAGGTATGCAGGTTTAAAACTATTCTGTCTTACTACTTTTATTTGCCTCCTCTACTTTTACTCATCTAAATAATTCTGTGAATACTTATCTGTTCTGGTGGAAAAAACAATGTTTTCTATTTTGGGGTCCTAACCAGAAACAATTTAGAAAATATGCTTTTTATAACATAATTATTTTGTGCTCCAAGAGGATCAGAGAGACATAGCCAAAAGCAATGGATGGAAATCACAAGTTAATCTGGTACACTATCCCAAACCCATCACAAGGTTCCTCTTGATCGTTTGTCTTTTTTCCCATTCTGATATTTAGCCTCTGTATTTCAAGTTTTTGTCTCTGTGGTTACTGCAGAAACACCTAAAATGACAGCAACAAGAGCCAATACAGGAAAAAACTTGGCAAGCCAGAGTTACATGTTAGGTCATAAGGGCCAGTGTGCTGCCAACTTTTGAGTGTGTGAACACCTTTTATTCCTGAAGCTGATGACACTGAGAAATAAATCTTCAATCTCTACCAAATTCATTTTTATTACACACTTTCAAGCTTTGTATTATCCCTACCACAGAATATCACACACTTACCTCTTACTTTGAATATCAGGTGGTTTTGTTCTTCCTTATTTTGCTTTTAGGATAGGGAGACACAGGAAAGCTAAAAATACTGCCTTAGGGCTGCCAAAGCAGCCTGTGGCAAAATAGGGACTGGATTTCTGCTCCTTCACATGAACTCAGCCACGGCCATCTGCAGCTGCACTGGATACTGCCTGCAACATTTCCCCCAGCCCACCAGAGCAGCTCCAAGCTGACCTCATCCCTGGACAGGAATGAGATAAGCAGGTGAACAGCATTGTGGAGCAGAGATGCATGCTGTCTGCTCAGACAGAGTACCCAGGCAGACAGCTGGACCTGCTCAGGGAGCAGAGTTCCTTCCATGCACCAAAGGGAAAAGGGGAAAGGGAAGGATGGTACCAAGCTGATACTGGGCCAAGCTACTTACAAATATGCCAGATTCACCCCTTCAGGCTGCAGGACCTGAACCTGCTTGCAGCTCTGCCTGTAGCAGAGAGAGCAGGTGGATGTGCAGAGGGAGGGGAACCACTGGAGATACAATGATTGCACTGGAACCTTGGGGTAAAAAATGACAGCCCTCAAGGGGTTTGTGGCTCATGGTGTATGACCAGAGGCAACACTGGAGACCTACTTCTGAAACACACTCCACATCTGGACAGGATGCAACGTCCATACCTTCATATCTAAAAAGCTCTGATGAACATGTCAGTGAAAAAAGTGAAATTGAAAATAAAACCTTAGACTGCACAGTCAGAAAGTTTGTAATTTAACCTGAAAGAACAGAAAAAGCCCCCGTCATTTTACTTTTACCACTGAATCAGAATACAGGCTATGGCAATTTTATTGGCAAGGAAAAAGAAATTCTTGAATAAGAGTTGGAACTCTTATTCTTCTTTGATTATCTGTCAAGATCCATGGTCTTCACTTAGATGTGAGATCTCTCCACAGGTTATAAAGTGCTGGGAAAGTGGGCAGGAGGGTATCACGCTTTTCCTGAAGAAAAATAAAACTGAATGAGGGGGAAAGAAAAAATACTATCTGCAACAGAAAACTGCTTATCAAAATGATGTTTCATCATCATTATGCCTAATGCATCTCTTAGTCCTATAAAGAGTGAGTCATGCTGGATATATTTGCATGAAATGAATGATAAAATACTTTCAAATATTACATGTAATACTAAGGGGGTTCTACCAGCACATACTTCCATGAGTAGGCACCAGTGGCATATGTCTAGAACAGAGAAAAAGAAAATGCTGAAAAAGATAAAGTGTCAATATTAGTAACTTTGAAACAGAAATTAAGATTGCAGAAACAAGTATATGCATAGGTACTTAACTCTATAATTAAAAAAAAAAAAAAGAAGATGCTTCTGGTAAAAAAATCTTAGTCAAGAAACAAATATATCAGTACACAGCAGCATACTTTGCACGTGACTGAGAATAGTACAGATTACAGTGTACAGGAATGACACTGCAGGCTGATACTGCAGGTCCCAAAATGAAGTTGTTTATTCAAACTATTTATAATTTCAGAAAAAATGCTGATAAATATAAGGGCAGTGGTAATACATTTTCATTACCCTAGCAATTAATTTACTGTCTATACTAAGACAAAAATACATACACAATATATATTTCTTTTGCATTTTTCTGCAAATTTTTCTTTCCAGTATTTCTTGATAAGGCCTGAAAAAAAAACAAAAACCAAGACACACCAAAAAAATACCAAAAGCCACCTTTTACTCCTTTTTGGATTGCCTTTTTTTGCTTCCCACCCTGCCCCCCCCAAAAAAGCACCCATATGTATGCATTCCTGCATTTCACACAGATTCTAAATGCTGTGATCTGTACCAACTGTCAATTGTCCTTAAGAAACTAAAAATAATAAACCTGCTGGGCACAGCTGCAAAACTTTACATTCTTACATTCTTAGTTTCTCTTTCCTGCAATTATCTCTGGACTAAGACACCACCAAGTAATCCATCTCCTTGGCAATGTTAAGAGCTACAACAGAGAGAAAACTTAGGGTACCAAGAAATACATCCACCACCTTTGAAGGTAGCTTGAAGTGTTCACTTAAAAGTGGGAAAAAATAACCCAAACTATACAGAAAAGGTTGTCTTGTACTCTGGTGATAACATTCTAAAGGATGTCTCTTTATTAATGTCTTTATTATTAAAAAAAAAAATCTCTTTGATGACTCATCTGAGTGCCTATGGAGACATTTTTCCCTTGGTAATTTACCTTGATCACAACTACCTAAGTAGTTTCTCACCCATCAACACATCCAGAAGCTTTTAGTGGCTTCCCAACATTAGACAATAGTATATATTTTCATGTCCTATATTTTAATTGACTGAGTTTTTAGGAAGTGATAATAGGCTCATCATCACTAAGCCCCAACAATGAAACAAGCATGAAAAAATGAAGTGATTATAAACATGACATTTTGGATTTTCAGTTTGGGGAACAGGGCAAAGCTGGTTTTAAGGGAGGAAAAGAGGCACAGAACATCTGACCAACCTCTGTTTTCCATCTGTAGGCCTGTCAAGATAAAATCATCCTCAGGCAACCAAGCTGATGAAACTCATTTTTACTCTGCTGATCATGACCACTAACCTACTTCTTTGCATGTAATAATTCTTCAGTGACAAAAGTGATTTCTCATGCCATAAATACATCGTTGAAAAACCTTAAGAGTAAAAAAAGACACATAGATCTTACAGACATTTTCTGGCTTTTTTACAGCTTGTTCCCACTCTTTTCTCATGGCCTGTAGGTTTTGAAGGGGCAGCAACTGGCACTGCTCTGGCTCCCTATTGCAATCAGCTGGAGAGTTCAGCTTCAAAGGCAACTTCAGGAAGGGATGGAGCAGCACTACCACTTCAGGCTCTACGGGAGAGCAGTCCCAGCAGGACAGGCAATGATGGACTCTTGCTGGACATCCTTGAGCTCACAGGAAGAGATGAAGGGTTTGACTTGGGATATACAGCCACCAGCTGATAAGCATCCATCTGCCCCTCCCGTAGGATGATGGGCAGCGGGTTCTGCTGCTCCTCCTGCAGAAGCACATCCTTGCTGCTGGCCAGTCCAAGCCTCAGCAGCTCCAAATGCAGGTGCTGACAGCAGGTAAAAGGCAAATCATGTCGATTCACCTGCAAGGCTTAATGTGTAGGAGGTACCAGCCAGGAAGGAAAAGCTGGTGTATCTCTTCATACACCACAGTAAAGCAGGTGTAAGGAGCAGGCTGAAACACCATCTGTTCCCCAAGGAGCACAGTATGCACAGGAAGGTGCAGGGGAATGGCAAATTGTAGCTTTTAGCCTTACCCAGACAGTACACTTGGAAATTATTTCTTCACCCAGCTGCTGCCTCAGCACTTCATCATAACATGCAATGTGCCTTGACTCTCTTATAGTCCCACCCCTTTTCCACTTTCCCAAAGGCAGGTAAATAACCAGTATAAAGAAGCTGATGGCTTCTCCAAAAACAGACCCAGTTTTACACTTAATGCTTCACGAAATAATTCCTGCAGTCAGTCAGATATGGAAGCATAAGCACCAATATTTAGTCAAATGACTAATTCCTATCAATTATATCACTTGATACTGGGCTATCAGGATAATAACAATTGGTCCTTAGGGAAACACACAAATCACTATCCATCATCAGTAATAACTGTGAGATAGGTTTATTATGAATGTACACCACAACTTTGCCTTTAGCATGGTGTGACTCAGATTTGAAAAATTCAGCTTCCATCTAATACTATAAATCTAAGCACAGGAATTCTGCACTTTATACTTTTAAACACAGCAAACAATAGTCACAAGAAACAGATTACATGCAAACTTACAAATTCTGTTTTAATGGGCAGTATTGGACAAAGCCTTTACATTTTACCTAACATAATAGAAATTCGTCAGTTGTCCTCAGGTACAAAAAAACTCCTGTAAGAGGCTCATGTTTTAAGCACATCACAACATTTAATTATTTTCAGCAGCACATCATATAACAGCATGTGCAACTTTGCAAAAAATCTCATTCTGTTTTCAAGACTGATTTGATATGATTTATAGATCTCTGGATTCAGAACTATGAAATTTTTCTAGACAGCTGAACCACATTTATCAGAAAACTAGGGGTATTAACCAAAACAATACCCAGCATGACATAATCACATGTGCAGCCTCTCATATCAATCAATTTCACGATTTCCCTTGGACAATACAGACACACACTGTGCCATGTGCAAACCCATCCCATGTAATTGCCCATTACCCTTCCAATCATGGCACACATCTGAGAGGGCCCACGGAGGGAAACACAGAACTTTTCACATTTTGGCCGTGAAATGTTCAGACTATAATCTATGATGTTGAATGGGGATTTACAAAAAACAAAGAATTGCTTGTGAACCATGTAGTACAGGATAACAGTCCAACTAAAATAAAGCTGAGCTCAACAGAAGACACTGACTACACAGACTGTTTTGGCATTGCATTAAATTCTGCATGCTGTTCTGTTTTGCAAGTTAAATTGGTTATATTTAATTATAACCAACAGGGCACTATTAAAATAAGGATATTGATGTATTGACATTGAACAAATATAAAACGTCTTCTGCTGAAACAGACTCCAGACATGCATGCCTGTCAACACACAGATGTGTCTTATATTGTGCACCGAATTGCTGATTTGAAAACTCTGGACCAAAACCATAATGTGCCCACTACACAGGGATCATGTAGATGCCATATCAGGCCCTAACACAGGGTCAGTTAATCTTGATAATATCCTACTTGTGTTTTGCACAGTTGCAATTTCTGCAGGCCTGGCAGCATCCAAAGTAGTGTATCTAGAGGACTAGACTTTTTCCTCTGGCTTTCACATTACCAAATCAATTCTAGCACCAGCAGCTCCTGTGGTATTGATGAGAAGGTTTTTTTGAATGCAAGGAAGACATTAAGAATAAACACTTTTCAGTAGGTGTATATTTCAGTGTATATATTACCTTGGCAAAGGCTGTGGGAACACAAATAGGTATAAGGCAATCACTTGCTAGGCTTGCTCCTTTAAAGATTTTATTTGAAGGCTAAAAGGAAAATGTGATTCTTATAATGACAGCTCACAGAAGTATTCTCACAAAACAGTCTTTCTAATTTTTGACCTATGCAGTTTTTTTGGCTTTGTCCTGTCACCATCATCTTCTTTGGTCTCCTTTGATATTCCAGGAAAAAAACCTTTCTACATTCATAGCATCTTTGACTACTCTAAAAATCATTTAAATGGAAGCTGAAATTATTAGCAACTCTAATAATTAGAGTATTATTAGAGGAAATAAATGAGTCTGCACCTGGCAGGACAGAAGGCATTGAACTACAATCATTACAAGGTTAGCAGTTGCCTGCCTGCTCATCTCAGGGGCTACCATTCAAAGCTTTTCCATGCTTATGACACATCCAGTCCATTTAAAATCACAAGCTCTGTCCCAACCAAGCACATAATTCCTGGAAAATGCATCAGAAATCAGCATCCACTCTTTGTCTGACCAGTGTGAATCAGAGTACATTTTCAAAGGCATGTTCCATAAAGATGGATCTACTTTTCTGCATGACTTGAACTATTATTTTGGCACCCACAAGGGCATGAGCCGAGACATTATTTAACCCAATGACTTTAGGCACTGGTACAACATTTGCTGGATCACCAAGGTCCATACTGGGAAGTAAGTTTTAAAATAGCAATAGAAAGTCACAGACAGTAGGATTACATTGCGTAAGAATTAACAGCACCAGAATCCATGTCTAAGTCTTCTCCCAGCTGATATTTACCAGCAATGACCACAGAACAGCCCCTTCCAGGCTGGAACTGCCAGCTGGAGGGTCCCCACAACTGGTGGCAGTGGCCAGGACCAAGAGCCAGCTCCCACAGCTGTTTTCCAGCTAAGCAAAACTAAGTGCAGGACTCTAGCACTTACTTCTTTCCCTTTTTCCTGACCTTTTTTCTTGCCCTGCTTTCTACTCTGGCCCCTGGAGATGCATCATGCAGCCTTGACTCCTCAGAATCCCTGTCACACAGCCTTGACTCCTCAGAATCACTGTGCCATTACAAAAAAAAAAAACAAAACAAAACAAAATGATGAAAACATAGACTTCCTAGGATTATGTTACTTTCTTTTTGCTTTCTTTTCACTTTCATTTATGCCTCTTGATATTCCCCGCTTTTCTCTAAAAGTGTCCATGTCAATTCCAAAAAATGCAGCTGTTCTTAAGATACAGCCCCAGTCAATACACTTCAGCTAAAAAAATAAGTTACAATAAAAAGTTACTCATCATTTTCTCAAGTAAAGCTGTTACATTACAAGCACAGTAGCTTTAGTCTTCCTTGCCTATTCTAACAAACTGCTAAAAACACATGTGTATTTACAGCTAAAAAAGTCTTCTGAGTTTTGGCCATGATTAGTGCTTGCACATGTATCTTGGCTTTATAGCAGCCAGATCTCATCCTTTTTTTATTCTCCTAGCAGATAACTGACTTACCATTGCCATAAAAGGGACAAGCTTCAAGTACAATATGAAAATTCCTGGAATGCTTGAATCTACCCTCATGTAGCTGATTTTTTTCCCTTAATATGTGCATTATGAATACAAGCTATTAATGCACTATTTTCTCTTTAAACTTTTGTTCTAATTCTTTACAGCCCCATCAGTCCATACCAGTGTAATTTTTCAGCCTTATTTGGGTTTCATTACAATCTTAGGATTCACTTCAATGTTTTTAGATTAACAAATATTTCAACAGAAGTCTTCAGTAGACAAGAAAACAAGTTTTCTTGCACTAGATAAACAACTGGACTAATAAGACCAAAAGACTTACAATATCTAGTCAGCACATAGCTATCCAGTGAAAATGGGCTAATTTGTTCTATCCCTTAGCTACAGCTGAAACATTTGTCATGACAAAGAAAAAAATATAAGAGCCTCTCATTCTCATTTCTGTATACTAAACTAAGAACCCCTTAAATCATCTAGTAAAAGAGAACCAGCTAATAAAACAATTTATTTTCCACTAAGTTAGTGATTATTTCCATGAAAGATTACATACTTCATTATGAATTTCCAATGTGAATTATCTATAGGAAAAATTCTCATGTAAACATGGAATTGATCATTGACTATGATAAATTAGAACTTTTCCTCCCACTAAACCATTTAGAAATGCTCTACCACCTTCATTCCCCAGTGTTAAGACAACATCCACATGTACAGAAGACATATTGAGAGGGCATCTTGACTAGAAGAAAGGCTGAAACCTCAGACCTCCCATGTAGCCAGAGAGATAAATCCCACAGCAGCTGAGACACAGGTGGGCAGAGAGAAGGCTGAACACTGGTGTTTAAAGGTGGTAGAGGAGATGAATGTTACTTGCCTCAAATAATTTTTTTCTAGCAACTTTAGGGAACACCACCTGACTTCTGGCACCTTTGAAGAAAGTTCAACATCTAAACCTGATTTGTGGTTTTCGTTTTATCTCAGTTCAGAGATGAAGCACAGGGTTTGCAAACTGGAGCTACTCAGCACGTCTCTTCCCTTCCACTTTACCAGCTGGGCAGGGATCTCCACAGAGGTGACAGACTTCACCTAAAAACTTTCTGTTTCCCAGCTGTAGCATTTGAAATGTTCTTTAATAAGGTATACGTTATTTACAGACAAGATAATCGGGGACAGTTTGTACTATGCTTCAGTCTTCTATAAAAAACTACATCTCTTCTGAATGCAAATGACCAAACTCACTTGATTTTTAATTAAAATATTCTAGTTTTTCCTACCAATCTCAGTGTATTAAATTAACTATTGGATTTATTTTTCTTCTGCTGGGTCCCTCTCAAGCGTCTTAAAAACCTGCATGTCCAAATGTGCTCCTTCTGTCACTGCTACAAGCAGATGAAAGCCACAAAAAGATGAAAGCAACTTAATCATTACTTTGCAATTTGTTTACTCCACACACTTGACAGCACTTTGTATTTTGTCCTTCACATTGTTCTGCTGAAGAAGCACACCCTTCCTCAGACCCTGCGAGAAAGAGGCTGTCTGCCAGCAGCAGTAAAGGTGAAGGCAGCGGATGCACACGGAGAGAAAAAAAGCATAGGAAAGGAAGGGAACAGAGTATGATTAGTGATTCTCTTGAATCCACACAAATAAACCCTTTAGCTTACAAGAATTTCCCTAAAAGTAGCTGAATAATTTTGCTAAAAAAAAATTACACATTTTATAAATTAAATTGGCACATTCATGGAAAATCTTAAGCAATTTATTTCATAACATGTGTGAGAACAGCATTCTTTAGATATGGAGGTAACATAAAAAAAATTCAAGAACAAGGAAACCTATCCTTTTCCAGCTCTTTTTTGGCTTCCCTCATTTCATTTCTGGGCATGTCCTTTTTATTATAAGGCTGTAAGGCAAGCCAAGCCAAAAAAAGGGAGCATTTTTGCTGGCTGAGAGGCTGACTCATCTCCACCCAGGCAGATTCCCAAGTTGCTGGGTGCCACGGCACCTGCTGTCTGAACCCAGGCCTCAGCACCTTGCACCACAACTGCACTGATGTCACTGAAACACCCCAGCACACGTATAAAAGCAGGACTACAATTTTCATTGGAACCCCTAAGTACAGGTTTTCAGATGCTTGATAACTTGGCAAATCAGAGGTGAAAAGGGGTAGGTCTTATCACCACCACACAAACACCTAAGCTAAGTAGAGCTAATAAAATGTTAAGGCTTACTTTTTTTTTGCCCATGTTGGAAATATAATGAAAGCACACAACATTTAGAGGTTTCCTAAAAAAATACATGCTTGAGATGTTTTGAGATATCAAAATTGTAAAAAGTGAGCCCTGAGCTTAAGAGAGTATAGTAGAAGTAAAAGGGAATGGAAGCTGAAGTGCTTTTGAAAATATACACTGTACTTTTATTTTCAATTTAGAAAGTTTATTCAAGCTCCTCCTTCTGTAAGAGGATATGTCAGAGATAAAGGAAGATTAAACAGTCAGTTTTTTCATTCTATAACTGTTTGTACATTCCAGAGGGTAAAAAATGGACTAGTTTTTTGCACTAGTTATACTCTTTATGAAAAGTAAATTCTCCTGTTTCTTCACTGTAACTCACCATAGACTACAATAGCATAATGGCAGGAATTGCATATTGATAATGTTTTTACTTGTCCTATATTTTACTGACACATTGTCGAAGACACTGCTGTGTAAAGACTCTTGAAGTTAATGCCACATACTTTCCTGATGTATTAAATCACCAAGAATAATTCCAGCCAGTCACAACTCAAAGACATTTAGAAATTTATCTTCCCACACACATCATTACATTGCAGCAGTACTTCACACCTTCAACTGGTCACTAAATCCACAGGTTGCTCTTCCATTCAGGTCATAGCCCATGCCCAAATTCTTCTCTTTGATCAAATCTTGCAAGGTGTTAAGGTGTTAAGTGTTTATGATGGGAAAGTCAGCGGAAATTCTGGGAAGGGTGTACTATGTAACTTTCAAACACTGATGAAGTAAGTCAATTTATTCTTGTGTAGAGGTTGTTGAATCTTCCTTTGTTTAGTCTAGTTCTATAAAAAGAACAATATTCCTAAGCCTGTCCCTAAAGAAGGTTTCTGACATTTTAGAACAATAGTCTTAGCTGCCGGCAGCAGCTGTGCTACATTGCTCTACATAATCAGGGCAACTGATAGAATATACATCCAGCAAAACCTCAGGCATTATACAGGATGGTGATACCCAGGATTATAAACACCAAGCAGACAAGTTACAATGAAACATTGCAGTAGTCCTGCAGGCATTTGCTACAAACACTCAGAAGCACGGACTGTATAGCTTGGGATGACAGTCTATGAAGGCACTTGCGTATGCTGACACTCAGCAGGTTCAGAGACTGAGCTCACCAACAAGGCCGGTGGCAGGCAGGTGCGTGGTTACAAAATATCCTGCCCTTCTCTCCCACCTCCAGCACCCCATGCCATGATGCTGTAGAATAAGTGGCCAGAGGGAGAGGGGAAGTTGGCAGAAAGGACAACAGGTATAAAGACATTCCTCTGGGAGCAAGGAGTCACCAGGCCTGTCCGCTTGTTCCCAGAAGTGTCCATGCATTTTTCTGTGTATACATACTGAGTAATAGCCCCCCATTGCTGGGACAGGTGAACCCATGCTCACCATTCCTCCACCTCCCCAGCAAGCACTGCTGGCCCAAGCTGGAAGGCCACCCTCCTGCCCATGCTCCCATGACCCTCTTTGGTGCACCCTCAGCCACCCCAGATCCTATACTTCTCCCTGACAAGACATCTTGCTCCAACAGGAAGAAAAGAGAGCACTGCACTTATCTTCTTCAGACTCCCACACCCCACCATAGCCTGGCAGGGGCACCCCAACCCATTTCCTATTTTTCTCTGAAGACTTCTAGCCCAAGAGGAGTTTAGAAATTCCTAGAAAACTCCTAGCTCATTAGAAATAATTTGGGTCTCCCCTTCTGGCCATATTTTGGAACCAGAGTGACCATTTCTCCCTCCTGAAATAACACTTGCCAGGGTTTATTAATTGTGCTCTTGGTATTGTCAGGTCCTTGAGGACATTCAGGGGCAAGGGTGTCAGATGTTCATCTGACCATCTCAGGGAACAGGTGTCTCAGCATCAAGACATGAACTGCTGCAGAAGGCAGCTGCCCAACCCTGCCTTACTTCCTTAGTAAAAGCACACCCAAGTGAAGTGGTACCAGTGATTCAGACTCAGTCATACGACTTCTCTTCAACCACATGCCAAAAGCCCAGGTCATTCTTTTTATATGTTCTTGGTTTATGTGCCCTGTACATCTCCATCTCAGTAAATCACATTTTTAATGAAAAGAGAATTGAACAGTTGGTCAGATTACTTGGAAGCAATTATATTCCTTTTGCTTTTGGCTTTTAACTGCATGTATCAGAATGCACTCCCAAATACAATTTAAAAACAGGAGAGGTGATGCAAGGAAGGCGTGAGGACAATACAGCAGAGCTGTCTCTGCCTGGCCACATACAGGACCACTCTGTACAGGGTTTACCCAGGGACAGGAACCTCCTAGCCTGCTACCAGTTTGGCATCTCCAAACATGCCACCACACTCCCAGCTCAAGTAGCACTAGTGGAATCAGCACTGCCCTTGCAGAAAAATTTATGCATGCTTTTATCACTCTTTGGGCATGTTCCCTATTAGCTCCATAGAGCTTGCTCTCAGCTCTGTCCCAGCACCTGTTCCACCAAGACTAAAAGCAGAAAAGGGAGATTGGTTGGGAGAGAATGCTAAGCCCACTGCTGAGCAGTGGTGGCCAGGAGAGCTCCTCCGTTCCACCAGTGTTTACGTGGCAGCCAGTCCATTTGGTTGTGTGACTCAATCCAGGACTCAAGTGCAGCTGAAGATGTCACTCCACTGCATGCAGCACAAGGACCAGCACAGCAGCAGCATGGACAAGGTACTGAAATATGAAACATTTCCATGGCACTGTCTACTCTCAACCAAGCAGTACTAATGTTAGGAAACAGACTTTCTCCAAAGGAAATGGCAGCATGGACAGTGTCAGAAATAAGAGCCCCTGCAGAGATCCATCAAAACAAGCTTCTCCTGTAACCGTCTCATGGGAACAAGTCTTTTATCCTGACCTGGAAACCTCTTAATCTACTGCCCTGTCTTCCACTCTGCTCTCATTGTAACCTGAAAATAAATCTCCTGAGAAGAATGCAGAACAGCACAAAAGCCCAGATTAGCTATAATTATTATTTTCATTATAATTGGTCAAAATAAAGAAGCCTAAACTTCCAGTGTCGCATCTGGAAGCACCTTATAATGTCACATTAAAACCAGCAGGAGCTGCAATGGAGCTGCTCCCTCTTTCTGTACTGAAGCACGTGATCATGCCAGTAGCTGGCTCAGGGCTAGCTTTGCTATGTCAAATGCCTCTGTCAGAGCAGTCATTCTAAATCTCCTTGTATGTATTTAAACATAGATATGTCAGAGATAAAAACAATTTTTCACTCTGTCAGCCCTGACAGACTGCAGAATCACCACCACCAGCATAAGCTGATTCTGCCACACTTGCTTGTGCTCACAGGCATGGATGGTCTCAAGCCTAGAACAACCACGATGCACATATGAAGAAACATTTACTGTGAGGATGACTAAGTGCTGACACAGGCTGCCTAGAGGGGTTGAGCAGTCTCCATCCTTGGACGTATTCAAAACTCAGTGGTTCACAGCATTAAGCAACCTGTTGTAGCTGTCCCTGCTCTGAGCAGGGGGTTGGACTAGATGATCTCCAAGGTGCCCACCAGCCTCACCAATTCTGTGATGAAGGCCACCACAGAACAATTAAAGAGACTGTGGCTGCACAGCTGCCATTAAAAAAAAATTATTATTAATAATAATAATAATAATAATAATAATAATAATAATAATAATAATAATAATAAAAGATTAACCAATAAAAGCTGCTTTGGGGAAGGAAGGAACCAGCATGATTTTTTTTCCCTGCAGAAAAGTGGTTGCTCCATCCAGCCTCTTGCAAAAAGTACTGCTACAACCTTTCCTATCACACAATCTTCTACTAATACAACTACTCTTTAAATGTAAACAGTGGGAACACGTTCATTTGAGGACAATGCGAGCACTGGGTCAGCTCTGCCCGCTCTCCAAAACCAGAAGAGGTGCTGCCCAGGTGTAGAGTGCTTCACACCACGCTGCCACAATCATTCACAGGCATCAGCCCAGCTCAAGAATCTCCAAAGAGCAGCCTCTCTATCACCACCCACATGTGGTATGGTGCAGGGTAACAGCCATCTCCATCACCTTTTGTGTGGTTGCTAGTGACAGGCAACAGTGTGGAGCTGGCCACAATGCCTGCAGAACTGAATTGATTGAAAGGCCACCCATGTACAGCTGAAAGTTTATCTAAGGCAACAAAACTGCAAGGAGCTCAAGCTCCACTGCATACTTGTGTTTTCTGGTGGCACTGATGAGGAACTGCAAATCTGCAGTCAGCTTAATACACAAAGAACAGTTAATTACTGGAATAGCTTCATAATATAATTAACAGCTTCAGGTAACATTTTAAAAAAATCTTGATTTTAATGGAATAATTTATACAGCACATGCGGGACACTTCTAGAACAGAGCCTCTTCTAAGTTGCTACAGAAGACCTCAAATTGTACAGCTGATACTAAAGTTTGTATCTTCTTTTAATAAGCACCTCATCCCTACACAGTTTTGTGTCTTTGATTGACAGTCATGATTTACCCAATGACTTCACTTTACAGTACAAGGTGGGAATGTATCTCACAGATAGGTATTTTTATCTCTAGATATACATAATTCAGAACTCAAATGTAAATAATTTACTTCAAAATACTCTAATTAATTAAAATTAATCCTAACCTTAAGGGAATACAGTTAAATCAGCTTAATGCCAAGTGATGGGTGAATTGCCTAAGAGGATACACCACTGAGTGATTCATTGCAGTCACAGTAAGCCTGATGTTATCAACCTAGGAGCAACAGGCAAGACATCAGAAGTTCAGTGCATTGCTTACTTCAGTTGTTTCAATACATACATACAGTATTTATTGAACACAGAAGTGTTGAAATTCATTATAGGACTTAGTTTCATCTGAAATTGCAGAAAAGCTTAAAATAACTCTTTCCCACACCTCCACTGTTAATTGAAATGTTAATACAAGATCTTACATTTACAGAATGAAGCATGACATAAAACCATGTGTCTACAGCTACTGACAAGATTTTTGCACTCCTGAATTTCACTAATACAGTATCAACCGAGCCAAATTCGAGGAAACACAAAAAGATAACCTACTTCAATTTGTTGTGTCAACTGCCCTTTACTTAGACATACAGAAGGAACAGCCCAAATACTTCAGGAGCGCCAGGAAAGAGAGCCCTTAAGACTTAAGGACAGCTAATAGCTATTATATTATCACAGTGATAAAATTAGCTCCCTTAGCAAAACTTTCAGACTACTTGCATGCTTTCGATTTTACAAGTCTATGCCACAATCTAGTTCCACCCGGAAAGATGCCAAAATTCGACTTCAACCATTACCATTAGGAACCTTCCCTGTCCCCAGCCTACTGCCCATCGCGGGGGTCAAAGGCAGCGTGCACAGCATTTTGAATCCAAGGAGCCAACTCTAAACTATTATTAATATAAACATTGAGGTTTTATACTTTTTTTTTTTTCCCCGTGGAAACACAACTCGTTACTTTTCAGTCCCGGGTGGGTGCGTGCTTTCTGTTCCCTCCCCAGGCAGCGGCGCTCCGTGCCGGGCGGTGGGAGAGCTCTGCGGAGCCCGTCCCCGCCGGTCCCGCCGCCATCCCCGCGCGGTGCCGGCCGCCCCGCTCCGCTCCGCTCCGCACCCACGGAGGACCGGCGAGCAGCGCGGCCCCCCCGAGCAGCGGGGCAGCCGCGCATCCACCCCAAGCGCACCTGGCTGCCCGAGAGCGGAGGCCCCGCGCCGACCCACGCCTGCTCCCGTCCCGTCCCGTCCCGTCCCGTCCCGTCCCGTCCCTGCCCGTGAGAGGGTACCGCGTGTGCACCCGAGCGCGCAGCCCGAAGGAGCCGCCCCCGCGTACTCACCGCGGCTGACACGGCGCTGAGCTCGGCGCTCAGCAGCAGCCCGAAGCCCAGCCAGAGCCGCATGCTGCCGCGCACCGCACCGCGCCGTCGGTCCCTGGGCAGCGGGGCGCCGGCGACTCAGAGTGGGGCTCCGCGGGGCCGGCCCCACATGCGCGTCTCTTCCCTCCGTCGCGGCCGCGGCGCCTGCACTGCCTCGGGGGCGAAGGACTCGACTCGCCGTACACGATGGGCGGTGGCAGCCCCCCCTCTCCTCCCCTCCGGGCGGGGACCCTGGGAGGGCGCAACCTCGCCGCCCGCTCCCGTTCCCCGCTGGCCGCAGTCCTTCCGCCTCCTCGTCCCCGCCGGGGTGTGTGGTGGGCCGCGGGGGGCGCGGGCGGAGGGGGAGGCGCGCCGCTTCCTCTCCGCACACGGCCGCGGCCGCCCGGGAGGGCACGGTACGGCAGCGCGGCGGAGCGGAGCGGAGCGGGCGGAGGAGGGGGCCGGGGAAGGGCCGGGGGCGCTGGTTCTGGCTCTGGCTCTGGCTCTGGCTCTGGCTCTGGCTCTGGCTCTGGCTCTGCACGGCCCGTCGGGGTCCGCGCCCCCCCGGGTGGCTGCGCGCCGGCAGGACGGGCTCTGTGCGCCACAGCCCTCGCTGCCCCCGGAGCGGAGCCCGGCCCGGCCCGGCCGGTGGGGCCGCTCCCTGCTCCGGCAGCGGTGTCGCCGAGCCCGGAGACCTCCGGCGGGGGGAGCGGCGTTACAAGCGGGCTCTTCTCTGCCTTGCAGGGGCGGCTGTCCGGCGGGAGGGAGCCCTGAGCCGAGCCCCCGGCCAGGGAAGGAGCGAAAATGGACATCTCGCAGCTTCCCAGTGCACGTATTTTCCTTTGTCAGTAAGTAATTCCGCTCGGTAGGCTTTGGAAATAACTTTTTTAAAGTCGTATTGTCACCTTTAACTGCGGAGCGTTATCACGTGCTTGTGTTGCAGTTAGCTTAAAACAATATCGTCCTTATTCGCCTTTCCTTGCAGGGATACGGGGCTTTTGCTGATCCTGATGGAAGTTGTGCTGTCAGCCGTCAAAGTAGATGCCGTAAGTAAAACATCTTCTGACTTTTACTAAGGAGAGAAGAGGAGGAAAAAGTAGTTTCCTTGGTACCAATAAGTGAGGAACTGTGTTTTCCTTGCCAGATGGCTTATCTATCTTTCTATTAAAAGAAACAACTAACAAATCATCTCTGCAAGCCTTACAGATTTCTGCCTTCGGCAAAATGATGTTCAGCAGAGAAGCACAAAGTGTCAGGTTGTTTGAAGTATTCCACTGTTAATTTTGCTCAAATTGGGTAATTTGTTAAAGCGATAGTGAAACAAACCAAACAACTTATTTATTTTTGTAAGAAACACACTAAAAACGCATCACTGTAGGTACCAATGAGTATTTTGGTAAAGTTAACCTGCAGGTGAAATGTCTTCAGTTACATAAAAATCTCATGTGAGGACTGTGAAGCATATTTCTACAAGTCAGAGTTTATGAACAAATTGTTTAAATTAAATTGTTAAATCCAAAAATGGGTATTATGTGCCATATAGGTGTTGCAGCTATCTACTTGAGTTGTTAATGTAAGGAGAAGTTACTAAACTCTTGCATCATTGTCACAAGGATATGAAAGATGTGAGAGATAATGTAGAGTGCAACATTTGCCTTTTACAAAGCTTGGTGAGTTTAATGGAAGAATTGTCATTAATGGGAATAGATCTTGGATCAGGCCTGAATATAGGAGACTGAGGTTGGTAGGCTTGGCTTGTGGCTGCATTTATTGGTCAGCCACAAGTGTGAGTAAGGCTCTGTGGTCATGTGCTAGTGGGACCTTTATTACAATTTTTCAAAAGTTATCCTATTTATATTTTAATCCCACTGTCTGCAACTTTATGACTTTCCACTCTGTATAGATGATAGGCCACATCTTTGTGGTGAGATGGCATATTGTGTTAAGGAATGGGAAATATTGTGTTAAGAAATGGGAAATACTAGGGCTTTTGCAGCAGGTGTTGTGACACACGATAATCCTGCACTCCAGCTGCAGCTGGCATGTAATGCTTGCCCATCATCTTGTGTGAATGGTTGATCTCTCCACATCATGCCTGAGCAAGAGCTGTCTGGCTGGGCACCCACAGCCCTGTGGGAAGGGACAGGAGCAGAACCTTAAGTGTCATGTGCTGCTTGTCTTTGCCTCATTTAGATACAAACATTGTTCTGCTGCATAGTGCTGAATGGATGATAAATTTACCATGTGCTACTGAAATCAGAGCAGGCTGGTGATAACTGCAAATGTTTTATGCCCAGTAATGATATTACTGGGATCAGTTGACATAAACCAGTGGCATTATGACCCTTCTTTTACGAAATTGTGTTGTAGTGTGCATTGCACGATAGAGGTGTTTTAGCTATAACATGGACTAATTCATTCTTCTTCATGTTCTTACAGTAGACTGCAGGCTGTGGTGTTAAAATAGAGATATACTGAAGAGGTGTTCAAAATATCTCGGTTAATGGATGCAGTCTGATCATGGCTGCTTGAATCTCCACATGCTGGTTTTCTCAGAGAATCTTGAAAAAGTAAATTGGCTTGCTTGAAGGTTTAATTTCTCAGATTTAGTTCCTAAGGTGGCGGCTGTGTAGGAGATGAAGCATCCCAGTGAATGTAAATGGGGAAGTCCAGTCATGTTTCCATGAAAAATTGAGCTACACTGCCACCACAATATTCATCCTATTTTCCACTCATATTCTGCTTCCTTCCCTTGGCCAGCCCAGGTGTTTCTGCAGTCGTGTGGTGAACTGAATTGGAAAATCCCTTGTCTGTACTAATCACTACCCTTAAAAAGAAGAGGAGTGAGAGCTATCTTCATCCTGGGGTCAGATCATCACTTGTATGCCTAGAAACCTGGGCTGGCGTGGGGTTGGAAGCTGGGGGTGGGAGGAGGGTTGGGCTTGTTCCTTGCAGTGACCGCTCTGGTCAGATATGTTTGCAAAGTGACAAAGTGGGTGTCAGTGGGAAGCAGCGGCACCTGAATAACTGCCAGAGTTGCTGACAGTCATATTATTTGTATTGTAATCCTATTTGTCAATCTGACTGTTCTCCTATTTGTTACACAGATCAATGTGCTAATGTTACGAAATGTTTTCTTAGCTTGAATTAAAAAAACTGGTGTGGATTATTAGAATCTCTAGGTCCAGGTCTTAAAAGTCATGGTTCTGCCTGTAATGAGACAGGCAGAGCAGCTGACTTTGACTGACATATGCGGATTAGTTGCATCTGCTGGACGTAAGTGGTGTTGAATCAGAAAAATTGCGCATAGGAAGAAATTGGTGGGAGATAAGGGAAAGGCCAGGAAGGAGGGAAAGAGAAAAAGCGGAACTCAAGAGAATTTGACTGAATGTGTTGCCTGGCTGGCTGCTGCTGGATGTTAGGGAGATGGATGTTTCTCAGCAGAAAAAGAAATGAGAGGAAGGAAAAGAAGGAGGATGTTTAGGATATCAGAGAACTAGGAGAGAAAAAAAATGGTGTCTCTGGCAAGAGAAGAAGATGCTGGTTGCAGCTTGAAGAACTAAGGAAGAGAAGTCCCTGAATGGAAGTGCCAGGACAGGCAGCCAAATGGAGTGGATCAGACGCAGTTATCTTTAGCACTCTTTGGCGTGCATTGGATAGTGATGTTAAAGGCCTTAAATAACTTTGGAACTGCTCTGAATTGTAGATTTAATAATTCACATGGCTTAAACAAAATTAAGTAGTATTAACTACCTAAAGTTCAACCAAGTTTACAGATTTCTTCTCCCTTTCTGTCCATGTTAATACATTACATCAAAAAAATAGTTCTTGGGTATTTTATTTTTTCTCTTTAGAAACAATGTATCTTCTGCTAATGCTGATTTTTTTTGCTTTTGTCCACCGAAAAGAACACTTCTCCCTAAGTAGTTTTGTAACATTTGATTACTTTATTGGAGTCCTCTTAGTATTTTTTAATCTGCCTCTAACAAAAGTTACTTTTTCCAAGTTATATTCAGGTGAGAGCAATAGAATCCCAGCAAAGAAGGAAATAACTGTCAGATCAAAGAAAGAAAATTGAGAGAGAATAATTGTGAATAACATTTGTAAAGATAACAGCCAGTAACAGATCATACCTGTCATTTTAACAGGAGACCATATATAGATATATAGAAAGAAAACAGTTGAAGTAGTGCATAAGATATGATTCTCTTCACTTCTGTGAGATTGTAAGTGGATATATCATGGAAGACGTCATCAAGTGGGAGAAGCAATAATTCTTTAAAAGAGGACATAAAACCAACAGTACTATGTATTGCTTCTATTGGTTTCGTAGTGAAATTGGATTGGTGACATGGTTGCCTAAGTTATTGCTCTGGGCTATCTCACATCCAGGTTTTCCCAGATGTGTCCTGTTTTATTCCATCTGGAAAGTTTTGTCTGGTCAAAACAGGAGGACTTTTTATATTAACACAGGATTTCCAGGCTAAAGAAGCCAGGGTGGAGTAATCACTTGGCCCATCCTGCTTAATGTGTCTACTGTAAATGTAGGCACTGGGATCACAGTGTGAAAAATGTGATAAGGCAGGCATACTGCCCAGGTGACCTAGGAAGGAGGCATCAATCTGATGTATTGACTTTATCTGCATGCAAAGTGAATCCATCTCTTTCTGGAAATACCAGGCTCCCTACCTGTAGGCTGCTTCAGAAATAGCCTAGGAGTTTCCCCAAAAAGATACATTGCAATCCTAATTTAGAACAACTTCATTTAAGGTATATCCACACTGACAGACATGGCTTGTTTATGTCTGATTAAATAAGTGTGTAGTTGGGCTCAATCTCTGAGTAAGAGTGGTAGGTTTTTTTTCCATAAGAAAATCACACAGAATAATGACACCTTCAAAAAATCGTGAGCATTTTGCCAACCCTCCTAGCACACCCAATTGCTTTATTCAAAATTTCTTTGAACCCTGGAAGAATTATTGGGTAGTTTAGAGAGGGCTCTTTCTATGTTTAGTCATGGAGGGAAGCTCTTCTTAAGAACTATGAGAAATCCTGAATAAAGGAGGTGGCAGCTGCCTAAGGCAAAGCCCTCCATTTTCACTGCCATCAACAGCCCTGTCTTGGTCTGGCAGTGCTGTTTTGACAGTGAGGGTCACAGAGTTTGTATCACGTTGTGGATGGGCAGCAGTCTGACTGCCTGAGTGGGAATTTTTTTATGGGTTTTTTTAAGAGCCATGACTTCTCCCATCAGCATCACACCATGGCAGACAGACAAACACATTCACAGCCAGTACTACACACATGGAAATGTACTCATGGTTGATAGCTTTGAATTCCATCATTTTGGTCCCTCCCTTCTTGTGTGCTGTCTGCTCCACTTACCAGTAAGAGAGTTCCTTAACTCTGTCATTTTTCTTGTAACTCTTAAAATTCTTCCTTAAAATTCTTTTTTTCCTGCCATGCCTCTGAAACTGATACTGATTCTAATTTACTAATTAATCATACTGTCTTGAAAGATTTCTTTAAGAGTCATTTGCTCTATGTCTGTGTGGAAAAAATTAGAGTCTATTCTTTGTATACAGTCATATCCTGTATATCATATAACTGATTCAAGTTATTCGTGCAAGGACAAGACAGACTGCACCAAAAGCAAAGTATTGTATCTGCCTGAAGTTAGTGATGATGATGAGCAGTTTCTTGCATGTGTCCGTGTTTCTTAAACTCTCTGTGCAAAGTCACACATACGTTCTTTACTTACTTTTCTTCTTTATAGATCAGAATTATGATCAAAGAATACTTACTGTAATATATTCAAGTTAATTCTACTTAGTTGAATTATTAACTGGCATATCATATAGTCATGCTGCATTTGGTAGCAGAATAGACAGAGTTCTGTCAGCCTCCCAGAATTCTGAGAGTTAAAATGTTGATACCAGGAGACAAGAACTCTGACAAGGTAAACTGTCATGTAATAAAATTATCTTGTTTTTTCACCTTACTCTGAAAGTAGCTGAAGCAGTTTCAGAAATTCAGCATTGCTATTCCTTGAGCTTTTAAGATAGGACATCTGGGTTTTATCGTGTAGTGATTTTACCACAGGAAGCTTTTATGCATTATAATACTAAAACTACCATGTAATTTTTTAAAATTTGCACAAAAAGTATTTGTAGGTCCAAATATATTTGCCTTACCCAAAATGTAAAGCTACATTATGGCTTATTCAGTTATACCATAAGCAAACCTATTTGTTATAAATATTTCCATTCAGTAGTTCAGAGCACAAGTTTGCATTAGTGTTGGGTTTGGGTCTTTTTTGCAGTAATGCATTTCTTGTTTGAGACCAGATTATTCTTAATAGTTCTTTTGTTTTGACAAGCCAAAAGTTGGCCAAGGTGTGGAACATTCTTCATATCGTATTATAATGATCCAAGATCTTCTGAGAGTTCAATGTTAATTTAGTAACTTACATAATTTTGCCTTAGAAGGTAGCTTGTCTTTGTGCCTTGCTTTATTTACAGTACCCTGTTTGCTCCTCAGGACTAAAAAGCACAGTGAAATTTGCAGTATTGCCTGATGTTTATCAACAATTATTTTCTTTAAAATGGCAGCACCTAGTTGATAGCAGCAACTCAGCTCACAGTGAAAGTATGTGATCTTTATCACACAAACATTTCTGAGTGACCAAGAACCAACATTGTTGGTTTCCACGTGCCCTTTTTTGTCCATTTGGAAGCTGAAGGTGCTGATTTGATGCAAAGGTAGCTCCTTGTTTTCACACCCCAAAAACAATACATAGAAAGGAAAAACGCTCTCACAGTTCATGAGCAAACTTGCATTTGTGTGATTAATTCGCCCTACTTCAGCAGAATCATGCTTCTGTTGCAGTTTCCCCTCTTTGGCAGTCACAGTGTTTGACTAGGCTGCTACGTTTTTTGAACACACCCGGTTCTGTGCTGTCTTTCACTTTCTGCCTTTACTTTTGTGCTTCCTGGGAATGAGGGGTGATGTGGTTATGGATTGGGCAGCAGCAGAGTGGGCAGGGGAGCCATGAGGCATGAGACCATGGACAGGGTGGGAAGGTGGGCAGGACCTGTACCCTCCAGCAGGTCCAGGTGGTCACCAAGGGCAGACACAGCCCTGGAGGGCAGGACAGGGCCATGGGCATGGAGACAGGCAGAGGCCAGGCTGTGGTGTTTGGCACAGGTGGGGGTAGCCTGGCACAGGCATGGCTGACCACAGCTCAGGTCAGCACTGAGGCTCAGCATTCAGCCTGAGCTCCCAGGCTGCTGGCAGGCCAAGGGGGAAGCCCCACTTCTCACAGCCCTTTTCCCACACAGCTCATTTCACAGCTGCACCCGGGGCTGGCCCTGCGCCCGGTGAGCAGACCCGGGGCTCCCCTGGGGTGGGATGGGGGAGCGAGCCTGAGGCAGAGGCAGCCAGCAGGTCCTGGTGCAGCACAGCTGGCTGCAGGGAGGCCAGGAAGCTGGAAAAGCAGATGTGTACATTTCATATTCGTGGAGGTTTTACGGAAATCAGCATATTTGAGGAGGGCCAGAATTTAAAAATTGACCAGAGTCTTCTGTATTAATTGAAAAGGCAGCATCATTTGGTATACCTCTCCAGGAATAGTTCTTCAACAGGGGACTTTTTGTCAAGAAAACCCCCTGATTTCCAATATGATTTTACTAACAAGTTCTATTTTTATTTTAGAAACATGAGATCAGAAGAACATTTAGATCATATCAGTTACCAAGGATGCACGCTTACTGGGATATTTCAGGCATCCTATTTATTTGTAAATGATCCCGACCTTTATTTTGAAGTAGCTTTCTGAAGTTAGCAAGTAAAGATCATTCAGATAAATAGGGTTTGGCTTATTTTTGCCAGATCCTAGCTGCAGGTCCTATCCACACCTCTTCTCACTGTTGGATGATGCAGCCAAATAATTATTTGCCTTTATTCCAAGTATATTTTCCCTTAACAGTTCACCAGACCTATACAGGTCTGACCAAAATTACTTGAATATATAATCAGGCTGTATACAGAAGAGGAATGCGGGGCAAAATGGAATATTTTGGATACAGCACATTTGTTTTGTTCTGCAGTTGGGGCTTTTGGGGGTTTTTGGGTTTTTTGTCGTCTTCTAGTTTGTGTCATTACAAAACAATTAACTGCCTCAGGTTTAAGCCTTGTCACAAAGTGCATCTCTGAGCTCATGAGTTTTTACATCCAGTGGAACTCTGGAGCCTTGGATACCTTCCATCCATGCCTGAGCAGTGTGACTGGCCTTCTATCCATCCTCTGGAGTCTGCAGCTCCTGGCTCAACACAGAGCTGACCCCCTTGGTGCACAGCACGGCCTCCTGTGGCAACACAGGTTTGGAGATAAAAAGAAGGAAAAAAGGCATCTGTACAAATTGTCAATTCTTTGCCTGTACCACATGGGTCTCCACTGTCAGGTCCTGCCCATGCTTGCTGTGCCTTGAAGCTGTGGGAAGCAGAATCTTTTTCCAAGTTAGGGACGGGAAACTGGGAAAGTTTTGCAGACTTTCCCTGTCACACTTCTGTGTGTCTTGCTCTCAGCGAATTGTTGGCTCCTGCTGCTCCATCTGTGCACTTCCCGGGCATGCTGCATATGGATGAGGAAAGGCATTCCCACATTCAAGCTGCAGCCTCACTGACCCCGTGTAATTGATGTTCAGACACCTGGTCTGAGTCTCATGGCATCCTGAGCACATGTACCGAGACCCCAGGGTGCCATTCGGGGAGGAGAGTGGAGCTGCTTAGAAGGGCTGCCGGAGTGTCCTGGGCTGAGCCTCGGCAAAGGGAGTGGGCAGAAAGGAATGCCGCTCCCGCGCAGGGCTGGGAATAGCCGCTGGGGCCACGGAGCATGGGAAGCCTGCATATCTCCCCAAGCCAGCAGCCAGAGAAACAGTCTGCTGGAAACAGCCCAAACGTCTCTGCATGAAACTTAGAAAATCTTAAGTGACACTGGCTGGAAGAAGGAAGTAAATGGGTAAATGTAAGCATGTTCCTTGCACTGGGGGACTGACCTGGGGGACATTTCCACCAGGTGCTTTGCAGGTCTGTGGTAAGAATAGATGCGAAGAAATCGGTGTAAAGTTGTCCAAATCTTCTGTTCTCTGTACATGCCCACGGGGTAGCCAGCACATCTGTTATCTCTTAATTGGCTACGGCATAGAGGCTGCTTCCTCTCTGGCTGTGTCCCTTACAGTAAACCGCAGAGTCCCAGGTGTATTCTCTGCCTTGTGGTCAGTTGGCACAGTCTGTCCATGTCCATAACAGTCAGAGCCTCCCTGGTTTCCAAAACAGGATGGTCCCTTGGAGACTGCCTGTGTTCCTTACATTTTGCTGACTCCTGCACCATGGCCAAAACTGTCTTTGCAAGCAAAGCAAGCGAAGGCTTCCTAGCCCAGGCTGCAGGCATTCATGAGACCATTCTGACAGCTAAATGGTACAGATGGTCAGGCTGTAGGGCACAGGGCTCCTTAATACATTATTATAGCCATGGAGCATGTGTGCCTCAGACTGACATTGACTGGATGGAAATCAGGGCCCACTCTCATTTCTCACATGCATCATTGTATTGGGGAATTCTACCTGAGTAAGAACGGAATAAAAGAACTGAGCAGCAGTCACCCACTTGAATAGGAAATTTGTGCCAAGGAAGACCTAAACCCTCCCTGATAGTTTTGTTTTAAGCTTTATTTGATGATTCATGGCATTATCATGCCCTATCTGTTGATACCTACTTCATATAAGCAAAATAAAGGAGAAAAATAAGCATATAAGAAGGTGTGAATTGCAACAGGTCACAAGTCAAATTGCAAAATCAGAGGTATCAAAAAAACATCTCATCTTCTGTGTCATGCCTAAGTGTTAGGAAAAGTAGTCCTTCCCAACAAAAGGACATTGACTAGAATATGTTGCAGTTGGCTACATACTTATTTTCTGGTGTCATATGTCAAGCATCCCAACTGTACCTTAATCTGTTCTGGAGTGTCAGCACTGCAGCACATCTTCAACTGCTCCACTGTCTAGAGAGATTTACCGTGAGGGGCATGGCAAAAATGTGCTCTTTCACCTTGTGATTTTAGAATACAGTCAAGGACAGAAGAAGTTAAGGGTTTTAATTGTCCTCATTTGATGTGAACTGAGTTTTAACAGTTGTTAGTCACACAATGCCAGCTTCCAGTCTAGGTTTCTTTCTTGCTTTTCTATTCCACTTCTTTCCTATGGCAAGAGGTTTTTATTTTTTGTGAATCACAGCCTTTCTGCCTTAGCTATTAAGCTATTAATACTACCTTAAAAAAATCTACTATAAGACCATCTGTTTAGCTTTTACCTCGGTCTTAGAGAATAAGAAGAGAACTTCGTGGGACTCCATCCCTTCAGTGACCCAGGGGCTAAAAGGATCAGTACGCCTTTCTTTTGAGTATACAGACTTAATTAGACTCAAAAAGAGTGAAATATGGTACTGTTTTTATGCATCAGACCATCTATATCTGAGTCCCTTTTAGTAAGTCATTATTTAAATAAACTTGTATGGTTAATGGACTGGGAAAAATCCAGGGAGAAAATAATTTTCTCATTAACATTTATTTCCTTTTATGAATTTATGTCATCAAATTGAGATCCAAACCATCCATCTGTTGGGCATGATCTACCCAACCCTGATCTGATTATGTTTCTGTGTAAGAGGAGAAGCTTTAAAATCTCCTTGTTGTTACTTGCTCATAATAATTGTTTTTGTGTCTTCAAGGGGATAATATAGTATCCATTCTTCAAGAAAATGTTACCTCTGCTTTTACAACTCTAATCTCTTCCTTAAGGTTCACCCTGTCCCTCATGGACACAGTATCACGTAAAGTCACAAGCGAGTAGGTGGGTGATTAGTAAATAGCTTGAGGCTGTATCATAAATCACTTCGAAGATTGGGACTGTAGTCTTGAATTTGTCTGAGTAAGGAATCCTGTGAGCCCTACAGCAACATGCTTGCATGATCCTGTGCTGCTTCATGCTTTGAACCAACTGGTCTGTTCTTTTTTTTTTTTTTCCAAGGAAAAACATACAATAATTGCTATGACCAAAATCACAGGCAGCCAGAAACATCCTGCTGGCATGTCGGGAGCTCTTTGTGTATGGAATCCAGTTTCCATGAGGTGCATTCCATGAGGCTTGTCAGCTGCAGAGGAACTATACCATCTCAAATTAGGGATGATGTAATTTTTACTACTTCTTCAAGACATTTTATTTTCATTCAACATGATTTCCATGTTAGTCATGTACCATTCACTGTCTTCAATAAAGTCAGTAACATGTGTAAACAAGGAGAGAGGAACTAAAGTACAGTCATCATGTAATATGAATGACAGGGAGACTGAGATCCGCCCTTGGACACGTGTTCTTAGACTTGTGGCTACTCATCGTTCATTAGGCTCTAAAAAGAATGTTCCATTAAGACAAGGACACATAACTTCATAGAATAGCATAATTAATTTGGGGAGATTAAAGCTCATTCTTCTCAGGAAAAAAAAAAAAAAACTATATCCAAATCCACTTGCCTGGTAGTTTCATTACTTACCAAGTAGACACAGTCTGTGGAGAGATTATAGTGCTGCATGCAGGTAATGGGCAACCCCATTCGACTGTGCAGAAACTCCACAAACTCATTTATGTACATACAGAAAAAAAATAGGATTTCTTTATTTAACAGAGGGACAGGGACCATCCTAAAATTATTTGACTGATCCCCCAATGTTTGCAGCATTTCTGTAAATATAAATTTAGTCTTTTCTTTGATGAAAGTCCTATTCCTCAGTAGCTAAGAAACCATGCCTTGGACCATTCTTTGTCTTTTTGTGGTCGGATTGACATGAAGTTGTTTCATCTGCAGAAATCTTGCTGTTTAATCTCATAAATCCTACTGTATCTTCCTACTTCCAAGTTTGTCTACTGTCAAAAGTGAGTAGTTTTCCCAAGAAAGGACATTGGAAAATGGTGAATTAAAATAAAAGTGCAAGGTTGTTGCTGGCTTTTTTTTCCCCCCCTCCTCTTGGGTAAAAGACTAACTCAGTTTTGCCATAGCTTCAAGAAAACTACTTTTTTCCCTGGCACTTCAGAACCAAACATAATTTTACCTAGTTTGGTTAGCTTTTGCAGAGTCTTGTTAGTACTGTCAGCTGTCCCAGCATCTTTCAAATGAGTAATGAACACAAAAACTGTGCTCCATAGCACAAGCAGGAAAGACTTCTGACCTTTTGATCTGATGATCTGTTCCCAAAAACTCTGTATGTCCAAAAGCAGCAAGACAAATACCGGAAGACTTGGAGAGTTAAGGAAAGGAGAAGCTCCAGCATTTCACAAACAGAAGAAGGGAGCAGCTCCCTGAGGAGCCCAGCTGCAGCACAGAGCTCACGACCAAGGCTATGAGAGACCTGGAAATGGGGTTTTCTGTAAACTCCTGTAGCTCTCCTTCAAGCATGAGCATCAGACTGTCCATCAGCCTCCACAGCAGAGCTGCACAGACTCTCTTAAAAACTGTCAGCCTTCCAGTACTTGAAGGAGGCCTAAAAGAGAGATGAAGACAGACTTTACTAGGACATGTAGTGATAAGACAAAGGGGAATGGCTTAAAACTAAAAGACGTTAGATACAGATTAGATATTAGGAAGAAATCCTTTACTGTGAGGGTGATGAGGCACTTGAATAGGTTGACCAGAGCAGTTTTTGAAGTTCTATTCCTGGAGGTCAACAAGACCAGGTTGAATGGGGCTTTGAGAAACCTGTTCCAGTGGAAGGTGTCTCTGCTCATGGTAGGGATGTTGGAACTAGATGATCTTTAAGGTCCCTTGCAACCCAAGCCATTCAATGAAAACATAACCCCAAGGTGAGATCCATGGTTGACTAATTAGGGAGCATGAGCAATCCAGGGCTTGCTCTGTCCCTCCCTGTCGTGTTGACTTACTGCAGTCATGGTGCAGGTTAATCACAGAATCAGTGAGGTTGGAAAAGACCTCTGAGATAACATTGAGTCCAACCTATGATTGAACACCACCTTGTCAATTAGACCGTGGCACTCAGTGCCACATCCAGTTTTTCCTTAAACATCTCCAGGGACAGTGACTCCACCACCTCCCTGGGCAGCCCATTCCAATGTATCATCAACCTTTCTTTGAAGAGCTTCTTTCTAATCCTTCTAATCCTCCCCTGGCCCAGTAAGACAGTAGGACTGTATCCTCTTGTCCTGTCATTGGTTGCCTCGGAGAAAAGGTTGGCCCCCACCTGGCTACACCCTCCTTTCAGGTGCTCCTAGAGAGTGATCAGGTTCTTGCTGAACCTTTTCTTCTCCAGGCTAAACAACCCCAGCTCCCTCCCTCATCTGCTTCTCATAGGACTTGTGCTCCAGCCCCTTCACCAGCCTTGTTGCCCTTCTGTGGACACAGTCCACACCTCAAGGTCCTTCCTGAATGGAGGAGCCCAGATCTGGGCACAAGACTCAAGCTGTGGCTTCACCAGTGCTGAGGGGGACAATCACTGCCCTGGTTGTTCTCGGCCACACTTTTGCTGATAGAGGCCAGGATGCTATTGGCCTTTTTGGACTCCTGGGCTCCTGGCTCACGTTCACTGGGCTGTTTGCCATCACCTCCAGGTCCTTTTCTGCTGGGCCGCTTTCCAGCCAGTCTGCTCCCAGTCTGTAGTTCTGTCTGGAGCTGTTGTGACCAAAGTGCAGGACCCAGCCCTTGTTCTTGTTGAACCTCATACTGTTAAGCTCAGCCCATTGATCCAGCATGTCCAGGTTCCTCTGCAGAGCCTTCCTACCCTCCAGCAGACCGACAGTCCCACCCAACTTGGTGTTATCCTCAAATCTGCTGATCTGTGAGTCGTGCCCCAATCTCTTTCATGCAGAAGGTGTGTGTTGCCTGGCCCAGCATACAGGGGAGAGAGAACTCATTCTCCCTGTTGGTCTATAAGCAGGTTAACCATTTTCTCCTCCTTAGCATTCAGCACACACATTCCTGCTGCAGTTGCATCATATTAACTATAACATCTCTAACTTTGAAATAATAGGGAAAGAAATGTATTGGAGTGGCATTGCCACCACTCTAGGTTACTGAGCTGGCTACATCACTGATGGTGAAAGTTACTTTCAACAAGCTGTGTGTTTTTGCAGCAAGAACTTTCCTAATAAAGTCCTCTGGCAGATTTTACAAATGCACTGCTACTTATGCTATTCAGGCCAGATACAGTATCCAAGGCTGCACACTTGAAACTCATTTTTTAAATCTCTGTGCTGCATTGCTATGTGCTGTATTGCTATGTGCTGCATTAAACATGCCCCAAAAGGTCACATGTTTCCAAACAGTATATTCAACATGATTTGTAAAGAATTAGTGGTCTGAGATCTCAGTATATTGTTGCATGGATTCTGTCTAATTATTAAGGACATGTGACCAGTTGCTTTAAGTCTAAATAATTAAAGCTGAAAAACACAATACTTCCCCGGCTCCACTGTTTTTTAATAATTAACTACAGTGTTATGAGAGCCATTTTGTGCCACCAGCTTAAGCAGAACAGCATGATGTCTTCAACAGAAAATTCTAATTTTAGCGTGTGCTATCAAATGGTCTAATGTTTTCAGTCAGGTTTTAAAGTGCAACATGTTTGTAGAAACCCCCTTTAAATCAGTGGGTTTAAGCCCACTTTGGGTCAGGCTCTTAAGCATTTGACCTTTTGTGTTAGTTGCTGTGGGATGCAACAGAATACAATAGGATTGACCGGATTTAGCTTTCAGGGTAACAATTAATAGAAATTCTTTCAGTGTGTGCTGACAGTGAGATTTCATGTTAATCGTTACTGAAGTTCTGCTTTTCAAGCCTCCCTCAGGTAATAATGAGTGACTTAACATCACATACATCTTCTGGCTTTCCTGGTTTTGTAGCTGTATGTCCTATGCATGTCTTATCTCTCTGTCTGTGCTGATAAACTTATTCTCTCCTTTAAGAAGCTTCAAGTTTTAATTTCTAAGAACCGGAAACTGAAAATAGGGTCCTGGAAGAGTGAATCAGAATTCGTCCCCAGACTCGTCACCTACATTTGTTATCAACCAATGAAGTTATGTCTGGGGTGAAGATACCCAAGCAGAAAGTGTCCTTTGACACCCCCCATACACACATTTTACTTGTGTGAGACCTACAGCACTAACTGTAAGTCTTTTATCTCTCATCTGTAGTCCTATCATCAGCTGAAAGTACAGGCTCAGTTTGATCGAGAACACTTGATTCATTGGGCACATTGTTGTAAAGAAATACATGGAATATATAAAGCAATATATAAAGTAGGCTGTGAGAATTTCCTAAGTTTAATTCATGTTTGAATTACAGTGCCAGTTTTGGAGAAATATCCCATCTGTATTTTTTATGTTTTAAGTGCCAAAGAGCCTACCACTAAATTTTTACTAAATTTTCCCAGTAATTGACTACTCTTAGAATAAAAATAGATTGATTTAACCATATTGATCTAGCTTTAAAATCAGTCTCTGAGCTTTTGTTTTACCTTTTCAAGGTAGATGAAAGAGCTCAGTGTTACAAGTTTACTAGTTTCATTACATCATTATATAAGTACTTTATGTATATAAATTAACATAGTTTTTTAATCACAGCCATTTAGGGAAAAATAATATTTCCTTTCTCATTTCTTGCATACCTTCCATAAAACCCATAGACCAGGTTATCCTGTCACTGATGCTGTGCAATTCCCCTCAGGATGGCTACTGGATTTTGCAGATGTAACAGTAAGGCAAGTGTGACCCTTTATGTATGTTGGCAGGCAGAGAGCATCAGAAGCACTTTTGCCTTCGAGATAATTGCAAAATTGTTTCTTTTTTTTTTTTTTTTTGTCATCCAGCCATGATGCCATCTAATTTGATGTTTCTTGGCTGTTAGCTGTTAGCCTCATTAACCTTACTTGATAGAGTGCCCCAACATTTATGATTCTCATGTGAAAAATGCTTCCTGACGGCTGGAATTTGTTTTTCTTTAATTTCTACCTTTGCCCTCTTGTCCTATTATGCATACTAGGCTGAAAATAGTAACTTGAGATTGGTGTGCCTACTTCTTACAGTGTAATGAGTTCCACTTAAAATTCTTGCTTTTTCTTTCTACTAAGATAGTCATGGTGATTTAAAATTATTTAACCAACAATCCTACTTATTGCCACTTAGGTCTCTTATGTTTTTACATTTAGTAATAATTCTTCTGTGAAAGGACAGGAGGAAATTCAGATGTGTACCATTCATCACTTGGCCTATTTCCATACATGTGATATTACTTTAATGTGAACTTTATTGTCTTACTTAGCATGTGGAGTATGGCCAATGAAATATTCCTGTGGGCAGCAGAACTTGACATTTGTAAGGTTAAAAATTCATCAATCAATGCAATGTCACTTGACAGAGTGGAAAAATCCCAATTCTTAAATCTAAGTGCATTTCAGTTAGCTGTGATGACCGTTGTCAAACTTGCAGTGGTAGAAAGTGGGAATTTAATCCCTGTTCACAAAAAGGCTTCTTCGCCCTTTTTGGAGTCATACAGAGACTCTTACAAACATGCATTCTACACTGGTAGCAACAGATCTTCCCATCCAGCATGGTCAGCATTAAAAGTACCATCACAAAGGCAAATTATTTTTATTGCATTTTCTTTAAAATTCTGACATTATTAAAAGGCTGAATATAGGTCTATTAAGGGCTACTAATGCAAATCAGGATTGGTCCATAATGCAGCATCTTTTCTTTCTATGGATGTGGATTCGTTTGAAGTTCTGGACAATTTTGGGACAGAGTGCATTGTGCTCCAGGAAGCTTGTAATATTATATTAGACTAATCAGAAAGGCTACCACTGGTAAAAAGGCTGTTTTAATTATCTTAGAGATTATGTTAAGTCCTTTAAGTTCAGCTGGTCTACAGCCTGGTGGCTTTTCTCTTTTCTTTCTGTTGTTTACTTTGTTGTTTCCTAATACAGGCTTCACAGGGTGAAGAGAGAAACTCAAACTGTGACACTTGATACCTAGGAAAAAAGGTCATTCCACTGACAAGAGGATTGTTTACAATTGTTTACAAACAATTCTCCCCAGTCAGATTTTTTAATTAGGTTTATAAAGGATGAAAAGAAAAAGGAGACTGTATGTTACCTAACTGGGGTGTTAGGGATGAAATAATGCAAAGAAACACTCATAGTGTACTTGGAAAGTGCAGCTGTTCTTGGCCTGAAAGGATAAAATTGTGGTTGCCATTCACTGGCAAGTATTATGTTGTAAAGTTCATCTCTCTGGATGCAATTGCTTTTAGGGCTGTTTCCTTTTCTGAGTTTAAAGTTTTCCAAACCAAGTGTTTGTTTGATGGTCTCTGTCTGATAAGAATATCAGGCAACCTAGTATTTTCATCTTTGAAAATAGTAATTTCAGCGTATATTGAAACATGCACACCTTTGTCTGAACTCATTAAGAAACACACAGTAAAAGCAGTTTTGGCTTTACTGGCTATTAAAAACCTATTCAAAAGTGTCCACCTTTTGGCTCAGGTCCTATTTTTTGTATAGAGAAGGTATTTTCCGAAAGGTTGCCTTGCCTTAGACAAAATTGGTAGATTTACCAAACAGGAAGTTTGGCCTATCTCTACAATCTTGTATAATGTATATCATTCATCTTACATGGAAAAATAATCCCTTATGTGAATTTCTTTAATGATATTCTAAAGACTCACAAAATTTACTTTTAAAGTCTCCTTTTAGGGAAAGAAATTGGGGTTCTTTCAGCTAATTTAAAAATACTGTGCAGATAGATAATTCCAAATGTCTTCTGTTGCAAAAAAAAAAAAAAAAACCCAAAAAAAAACAGAGGTCACACTTTAGCTGGAAAGAAGGCTAGCACTTACTACCAAAGTTAAGCATTTACTGAGTCAAGCTTTCCAATGCCAGGTTCTTCTGGGAGGTATACTAAGAAACAGAAGCTTTCCCTGAAGTGCTATAAATTCAGTGATGATGAAATAATAATAGGATCTGCTGGAAACTCCATTTTATAAACTTATTTCACACTCAGGACAGTAAAATGCATCTTCTTAAGTAAATTGAGACTTTATCAGGAATGCATTTCTACCTCTCTGCATTTTTTTCATGCTTCTGAATGCATGCCACACATCCATCACTCCTGTTGCTATTGTTAGGAAGAAATAAACTCTATACCTGAAAATCTTACTGCCTACTTGTTGATATAAATTGTTGACTTGATAAACTCATTAGTACAAGCTTTTCCCCTTCATAATGGTCCAAGTATTGAGGAGAGTTAATCTGCAATGTGAGATGCTTCTGAGAAGTCAGATTTTGGAAGGGCTTGGCTTCCCTTCACCCTGTGTTAGCTGGACAGGCTCTGCAGGTCTAGGCTGGCTGTGGGGGAGAAGGTGCCTGTCAGGCACAGCTGAGCCTGTTGCATGGTGGATGGGTATCTAGACAGGCACAGCAGGACCTGGTTGTCCTCTGGAGATGTCTCTGTCCCTTCCCTGGTTGCACAGTCAGCAGTGAATGTCAAACAGACCCTTCTGAGGTGTTTCAGTAGCACACCTCATCTTCCAGGTATCCATAGCTTCTTGTCATTTAGAAAGCACTGCTGGCTTGTGCATGGTAACATGGGCTCAAGGCTTTGCCTCTGAGCATGTTAAATCCCCAGGCACTTATTTATGGCTCTGAGGCTCTTATTTGTCACCACCCTGCAGGACACAGCTTAGCTGTGTTTCATTGCAACCAAATGCCCATAACCAGAGGCGTCTTCTGCCTTCTCAAATCCATCCTCGGGGTGAGCCCAGTGGGGAAGGCTGCTGCTAGCAGCCATCAGCATCTGCCACAGCCTCTCCTGAGGAAGCTTTGCCTGATGCAGGGGGCAGGGAGATAAGGGTTCCCTAAAAGATATGATGTCCCTGCTCCACACTCCACAGTGATCCAGGGTGAAGTGTAGGAGGGAGCATGCTTGCTGAAATGAAATGCACTGTGTGTTTGCTACCTGGCTCAGCACCCCAGTCAGCAGGGAAGCAGGGAAGTGCCTCTGCACAAAGGAACACTTGGGAGGATAAGTACAGTGTGGTTCTTTTAATGATTTTTAAGCCTGAGCGCATCTCAACATGGCAGGGTTTTGGTAAAGAAAGATCAGGAGACAGGAAGATGAAAGAAATCTAGTAAAAAAAAAAAACCAGTGAGAAAATGAATTATAAAAAAGCAGCAACAGAAGGAATAATAGTGCTTTGTTTATTCTTTCCCTTTAAGCTTTGTGGGCGTATAATAGATTTCCACTTCTTGCTCCTACTTTCTATTTTCTCTACCACCCACAGTGTCCTTTCATTGCCTTTCCAAAGAGGCCCAAGAGTGCAGCCACCCTGCACAGACTAACCTGGACTCAAAGGGCAGTGTGATGTTGTAGCCTGAAGCCAGTTGCTGTTTGTATAGCAACATGACATTGCAGGAAAAGAGTTCAGTCATGCTCAATTTTGCTTCTGGAATTGCAAAAGCAGCACATCAATGATGGAGTTCTGCAGATTGAATGGAACTAATTATATTAAGTTGTTCCATTAGAACTTGTAAGTGTTGCATGAAGAAGAGCAGGCTTTTTGGACAAGAAGTTGATTTGTATGAGGCTTCATGGAGCATTTATTTTTTATCCCTATGAGTTCAGGTTACCTTCTTCCATGAGAAAAAATAAGAAAAGGAAATATTTACCAAATTTCCTGTAGAACTTCCTCCTCCTTTCTTCAGGCATTTTGCATTTTCCTTTCTCAGCCTGGAAGAAACCAGCTGCACAGGTAGCATGAAATGTGCAGGGAACCCCATTTCATCTTTCTCCCTGACTGTGTCCCCTGTGACTATCTTTAGTAGTTTAATTAAGAAAAATCTTGGAATTGTTGCGGTTGAAATAAACCTTTCAAGATTATGGAGTCCTACTGCCAGCCAGCACTATCACCATGTTCACCATTAAACCATGTCCTTTTCTGGAGGATGAAGGCTTTTCATCTTAAAGGTCCTAGGACTCCAGCATTTCACTTTTAGTTTCCAGTGGATGAGAGGCAATTCCTTTTCCCAGATACTGTATTTTCCAGATACACAGCAAGTGCTCCTAAAGTCTGATATTGTAGACAGCTGAATAACTTATCAAGGCTTTTTATAATGTGAATGGGTATGACAGAATACTCATGTTCACAGAATTTGGTCCAACTTGTTTTCTGCAGTCTCACATTTTACTGAAACCACCAAAATATTATTGGCCAGGCCTAACAGTTATCTTCTTTTCATCACTAACGATGACAACTGGGTTCCTAGTGTCACAACAGTGTTATTTATTTTCCCTGATGGGGCTTCATCACGCTTTTAATGAACATTAGTTAAAAACAACTGCTAGACAAATTCCTCTGGAAAATTCCAATTACCACAAGTATAGAGATAAGAGATAAGTTTAAAGCTAGTTTGCATACTTCTGCTTAAGAAAAAGCAACAGCACAGAAGTTAGTTTATGTGACTTTTTTTTAGTGCAGTTAGAAGATTCAGAGTAGCTGTCAAATGATTATTTTTTTTAATGTGCTCCTTGAGATTTTATGTTTACTAATTGTTTCCTGCGAATCAGCTCATTTTTTTCTCCAGCTTAGTCTTGCCATTACAGCTACCTCAACTTTATGATGGTTATAGCAGTTGAATGCTCTAAATTATCTGCTTTATTGTTATGGTCTTTTCACACACAGGTGTCAGGAGTAACACTAGTGAATCTTCTCCCTTCATGGGCTAATAGAAGTGACAGAACTCCAGATGTGTAATTCCAACACTGAGTCTATAGACAGGCTAATCTGGTCTCTACTTCCTGACTTGGGCTTCATTAAGGAGCCAAATACTTGTAACTGTTGTTTTTCAGTCCATTTTCTTTTTTACTACAGTTTCTGATGTCATTCTCAGATTATATTTTATAAAACAGCCCGATGGGCACACTGCTTGAAAGTAGCACATGGGGACCAGCCAGAGACAGCAGCTTCCAGCTCAGCTCATTTGAGTCTCCCTCAGCATGTAGGAAAATCATAAGCACCCATTTCTGTTTCTGACTGCTAGCATGGGTGCACCTGCAAAGAAGGTGTAGGATACCTGCATTCTGACTAAGGAGGCTGGAGCTAGGGCGTTAGGGGAGTGAGTGTGTGTAACAGGAAGATGAAAGAGGTGATTGCACAGCTTTGAATTCATGAATTCAAACTCATCTGTGTATTCAAGGAATGGATACATCCATCTGTAAAGCTGTTGCCATCATGAAGTAAGTCTAGGAACACCCCTATGTAATATTAATTCAACACTGAAGTTCAGTTTCTTTCAGTTAATAGCTCCTTTTTTTTTTTTACTTGGATGTAACTCAACTCCCTGTTTCTTAAAACGCTTTCCATCTACCCGCCAAGTTAGAGATGCAGAAAAACAGGAAGAATGGAAGGAACCATTCTTCCCATTATTAAATTAGAAAACCAAGTCCCAGAAAACTTTCCCCAGTCTTTTTTGTTCCTATTTTTTGAATACACTGCCTTACAGAGAAGACTTTTAGTTTTTCTATTTTTAAGAAATGGAAGAAAATGATGTGATGTCCCTACATACCCCTACTGTTTACATTTATCAAGTAAAGAATGCCAAATATGCTAACTCATTTTGTCATAACAAGATAAGTGGTAATGGTGCTGTTCTCTAGTCCAGGCAACCCACAATTATTTGATATTCAGCCACTCTGGAAAGTTCATTTTGCTGCAGGCTGCTCACAAAGGATCAGTCACAGAGATAACAGAGGCTTGGGAGTTCTCAGGAATATTCTCTCTTTTGCAAATGAGTGAGCAAGTGAAAAATGTTTTTCTTTTCTGCACTGCTAGCCAAGGACTTCCTCCACATACTTGTGGGACCTCCTGTTTTCCTCAAGCAGTAGGTATTGCCATGTCCCATAGAAAGAGAGACATTTAATGCCAGGAGAAAAACTTTCAGTGCAGGAAAGCATTTTAATGAAACAAGACACAAGTCCTCCACACAATGTCTGTAACCTCCATGAGCAAAGTGATACCAAAATTGCTTTTGGTATTCCACTGGTGCCCCTCCACTTTTGACTACCGATCTGACACACAAGGCTGTGCTACAGCAGTAACATTTGCAGGCTCCAGCTGTGCGTGGGAGACAGCTGGAACAGCCTTGCTAGTCTTCATTGCCTGCAGTCTTGTCAGTCCAACCCGAAACCTTATCAGATCTTCCCCAGCCAAGCAGAGCTGGGCAACCTCCCTGAGGCAGAAAAGTCTCAGCACAGGCGCCCTGAGTCTGTATGGAGGCATGGATAAGAAAGTTGCTTGACCTTTCTACCACTAGTATTTTCCTGAAGGTGTGGGCAACTTCTAATCTAAAAGAAAGGAAGCCACATTTCAAAGATATTTAATACATTTAATGGAAAAGTATCTGCAAAACACATTTTTCCTACTCAGAAGAGATTAATAACTCAAGTGATCTATCATTTTGATATTGAAGATTTCTGCGCTTCATATTTACATATAAAGTATGTTGCATTCATATAAATTTTTCTGTATAGATCTAAAACATAGTTAAAGCTGGGAAAAACCCAAGTTTACATTTTTCTTTGCATACAAAAAAAAAATTAAAATTAAACATCAGGTTAAGTAAACTTTCCCAGCTTTGCTTATATATGTTTTGATATTGTTGTTGCAGTGTCCTACAACAGACAAATAGTTTTTGCTATTTTTGAGTCCAAGGATTAGAAAAATATAGTAGCAGAAAGCATATAAATGCACTTATTGGCACTATATTGAACTTTCAGCCTACAAATTACTGTAAGAATTGTAATGAGCTATTAAAAACCAGCAAAAGATAAGTGTTTGGTAATACCCATCTCAATCGGGTTCCTCAGTTTGCAGCAAGGGATATTTAGATGGGATGGACATCTGTCCTGCAGCGGGCAAACACAAATTATATTTGTATTTGTCCTGAGCTTTGGGATTGAATTATGCCACAAAACACATGCTATAGGTGTTGTGCTATGGACACAGAGCTTCCTTAGAGTGAAACAAAGTGACTGACATACTAACAAAGTTTCAACACTGCAAATTAGTGCTAGTTGATACTTTTGGAGCTGCTGTAGAAATACGGGCAAGGAGGATGCTTTTATCATGGCTGGATCCAGGCTGCAGACATATGGTGCATTGGGATGGTGGGGGTCAGGAACATTTTGGTTCAGTCTCTTCAACTCCTGTGGCAAGTTAAGCAGTCTTTGCCAAGTTTTTTGAAAATGTCCAAGCAGCATCCTTACTTTAGCCAGGTCTGCAGTCCAGCCATCAGTGGATTACATATATACATTTTGCTGACAAAAGCCTCTATTGTACATAAAGCTAGAAAGGCAAAGCCTGTGCTGTTTCCAATTTGTATTTCTTGTATAAAGGCACTCCACTGGCAGCAGTGTGACTTAACAGTGTGATTGCAGTAGCAGCCTTTCCTGGCTGAGCTGTCTGGGTGATAAATGACACTTCAACACATCCATTATGTCCCAGATAGCTGTGCTTCTAGATTTGATACCTGCTTGTATGCATTGGTTCTTTAGAGGTCTGTGCTACCTGTGAGCTGAGATCATTCAGCAGGGAATTCAATGCGAGGGAAACCTCTCTGGCAAGAAGCAGTATGGGTCAGAATCAATTTTGCATTTGCTTGCCAAAGAAAAACAACCCATCCTGCAGAACCAAACAAACTGCACCAGTTTGAGCCTCCACCCAGAAATCTGGCAATCTAAATTACGCTCTCTTATTGAGCGCAGTACTTCCCTCCGCAGGAACAATGAATCAAGCAAAATAAATAAATCTTTACACTTCCCTGTTCTTTCCACCTCCCAATAAATCATACGTCATTTTGGAAAACCTAAGTAATCCACAGCGGGAGGCAAAACTGCCATCACAGAGCGTGCTTGCAGCGTCATACGAGTTCCAGGAGCAGGGCAGGGAGTGGGAGCTGTGCTGGCTTCCCGATCCCAGCGCAGAGGAGCAGGGTGCCCGAGCCGGGCAGGGAGAGCTCCCCGCTCCTGTCCGGCCGTGCTGGGCTGCACCGGAGCCTTTGCCATCCCCGGTGCCGGTGCCGGTGCCGGTGCCGGTGCCGGTGCCAGTGCTGCGGGAGCGGTGCCCGCTGCCCCCGCCGTCCCTTCCTGCCCACTCCCTTCCCCGGGCCCTGCGGCTCCCGGTGCTTTACAGAAAGTGCAGCGGTGCGGGGATCCACGCGGAGCCCCAGCCACGCAGAACGGACTTAGGAGTTAAGGCTTTTTCTCTTTCCTAGGGGAAAAAAAAATAAAAGAAGAAATAATCTCCTAGGAGTCCTTTCCCCCACACAAACACATTTTTCCACTCCTTGGGACAAGAGCAATTTATCAGGACCATTACCCCGGGATAGGTACCCAATTTCTTGCAAATATGTTTTTGCATACCATATTCTGCACTCTTTAACTTAATGGGTTTTAACACAAAGGTCTAAAATGCCAGAAAATAAATGTTCAATAAAACCTGATAAAGCCGGGTCCATTTTTCCCTTCCCTCGCTAGCAGAGATGGCAAGAGATTATGTTTCTTTTCTAGGCTGTGGAGAAGACTTTTTGTTCACAGAAGTTCTTGAGAAAGGGCTGCTTTTCAGATCATCTGCTTTCTCTGGAGAAAGTGACTGATTTTGTCCAAGCTCCTGTTGTTGCATGAGCTGTTTTGAGTCCTGACATGCCTGGTTAGCATTTCCATGATAGGAGATTCTGAAATTACTGGGATTTGAGTTCTTATACTATACTCTCAGCTTTAACGCAAGATCCAGAGGTGAAGAATTACCACCAAACAGATCAGGTTTCTAGCCTGAGAGCAAGTTGTGAAATTACTGCAGATGGCCTGCTGGTACAGAATTTCTGGTACTGTTTCACAGAGCATCAAATAGTCCTAATAAGTTTCAGATAAGTACTCTGCATTTTGGATGCTTATCTTTAACTCCTGATCTTTTGAAGTTTGCCCCTGATTCATTTCAAGTCTGTGTCCTTTAAATAGATCTTCTTCTAAATGAGATGCTTAAAATTTCTTTGTGTCTTTATAGAGAACCCATGTATTCATTTATGGTCCCAAGGGAAGACTAGGTTAACCCTGCTGTCATTTCTTGAAGTATTACCAAATGACATTATTTATACTGTATTTAGCTGTAAATCCCTGCATTCAGGGGCAGTGTGTCCCAGAATAGTGCAAAAAGGATGTTTTTCTTTCTATATTTGAGGCATGAATAACATTAGAGAGAGACATCTTTCCTTTACATTATTTCAGAGGATAAGTTTACAGACTGAAATAATGTAAAGGTGTTTATTTAAATGTATTTTTGAAAGGATAAAGGACAGTTATCAAAAATATTTTCTTTAACAGGTTCTCTTTTTCTGTCAGTGGAGGTTCTGTAGCTCTTCATCACCTACAGCATTCTCATCCTCACCACTACCAACCCTCCCACCCCTTTTCTGGTAGTTCCCTCGAGTGCTCTGAAACATAGAGGTCTGTCTTTTCTATGACTTCCTTCCTTCAAATTCTCCCTTCACATTTCAGTGATGTAAAACAGCCAAGATAAGAAATAGCTGTCTCTTCCCAGGAGGAAGCTGACGGATGTGCAATTTAGAAGGACAATTCCGTTTTCCTACTGTGTTCCTAGGATGGGGGTGGTGGGGAGCAGGGGAAGTGAGAAGTATTTTAACCTCACTTTTGCCAGCTATGCCAGCTATTGCCAGCAAAACAGACACAGCAAAGCACATCAGCATTGTACTGCTCTCTTCCTGAAAGAACAGAATAGTTAAAAAAAGATGAGATATGGAAAAGGGGTGGCTAATAACTTGTATGTTTGATCGAAATACAAAACCAAATAATTGTTTGTATAATGTATCCTATTGCTCTTGAAGCATCTAACATAAACTATTGTCTTCATTCAACTTTCATCTAGGTCCCTTGTTGCTAGAAGGAGATGACTGGAGAGTTAGACTGTTATCACCATGGGATAATAGTTACATTTGTTGAGGTTTTTTACAAAGAAATGCATACTGGGGTTTGGGACCATAAGAGTTAAAGAAGTGTATTTGTGTGGAGGATGGGTGGTTTATTATTGTAAGATTTTAAGAGTAGCTTTTTACATGATTTTTATATTATTGATGGGGCTTAATGAGGAAAACACAAGAAATAATGTTTTCTTACTTACCTAAATATAATAAAAGCAGCAGAAGTGGAAAAAACTTACTTGCCTTGGGATCCTAATTCACATTGATGCAGGAATTCACAGGCAAGAACATCACATTTTATGATGGTAAGGAAGTTCTCCAGTAGGCAGCAAGAGGCTGGGTTTCCATGATTAAGGGATACAGTTGGATTTAGTGGGGCAATTGAGTTCAGGCCAACTGGCTACTTGCAATGGGAGATTTTTTTGCAATGAATAAGAAAAAGCGAGACATTGAAATGTCACAAGAATTTGAGAAGTGTGTTACTATAGATGCTTTATCTTTCTCAGTAAATAGAAGAGAAATCCATAAAGGGTCTTAAATATTACCATCATAAAATATTCAAAGATTCTTTTTGTCATGCCCATATTTTTAGTATCCTGCCTTGCTGTATCAGTGGTGACCTATATTCAAAATCTGGCTTGTGTGTAATAAAGGAACACGGGAACACCAATAGGAACAAGCACTCTTCTCAGATACTAAAGCCAGTGTTCTGTGTAGCAGTGGACAGTGGGAATCACTAATGCCACAAAATAAGGCTTAGTGCTAGTGTGACTGTAATCTACTTTAGAGAGTTGACCAAATGATCTGGTGACCTAAGTGTTGTACAGAGAGAAGGAAAGAACATATGTATGCGTAAGGAAGGTGATGGACAGCGGTCACAAAAGTCTAGGGAAACTGAAATATTATGCTTGAATTATCAGAACAGTAGAATAAATGTTCTTTAGTGGACACTGTGTGAACAGAGTAGCACCCTGAGAACTGTGGAGAAATGGTCCAACTGTGCTAAAAGATTGTGCTAGAGCAGCATCACTAAAATTGAAAAAAGTTAGCAGCTTATCTGGGATCTCCTGCTACTGAGAAGCTTTTGCCTGAGTGGAAGCCAATTCATCAGGAAAAACAGAAAAGTAAAGACAAGAAACCAGAAGAAAAGCTATTATATTTCACAGCTGGAAAATTAATTACACTTGTGTGTGTGAAGTACACACTAAGGAAATATCATGGATGATGTTTGGAGGGTTTGAAGTAAATGTCTCCAAGACTTGTTTTACCAGCTTTCCAATTCAGTAAAATAGATGCCAGGATCTGACGACTAGGGAAACCCTCTTCTTACCTTTCAAGATACAAAAGGGAAGAGACTATAAATTAAGTAATATAAACAGACAGTGGGAATTTTCTGTGGATTATTGCTCAGCTTGTTAGATGGAGAAATGGAGTTCTAGTTATGCAGCTTGCAGGCACCAAACAGAACTCAGCCTCTTAAAATGCATGTGTGGTGAGATTCATCTCTGTGAGCAATGGATGTTGCTGACAAAGTGTGACCAGACTCAGAACCTCATTGCTGATCCAGCTTGTGTCAGTACTGTTGCCTTTTCATGAAAAAGACCTGCCTTTCAAAAATCAACTGGAATAATTTCTTAGGCTTTGGAAATACAGAACATAGAAGGAAGGATCTAGCCAAGAGGTAGCAATGAAACTGTTCTACTAGGCCTTCAGCAGGTGAATTGTTGAGTTTCTTTATAAAATAAATGGTGAGAGATTGATTTCTTCCAGGAGGGGATACGTAGTAGAGTCCTTCCAGAAACTTAATGCATTTGAGATCTATTCTGCTCTCAAAATACAGTGTAGATATTGACTTTGCCATGATCACAGAAAAGAAAGACTAGACAAATATGTGATTTTTCTGTTACCTTCTGTTGCCTGAAGATGAAGCTGTGGTTTTGTGTGGAAGAGCAAAGGGACTCTGGAGAACAGTCTTTATGGTGGTTGAGCCACACATGTAGTAGTGATTCACTAGAGGCTTGATTCATCAATCTACATGAAGAGAACTGTTTTCCTCTACTTGATTTGGAGTTTAGCAGAGTCTTGCATCTTGTGTCAGAGAAAAGCCACTGGGTTTTTGTGTTTCAGATCTTAGAGAGACCAGACCTGTGCCATATGAAGATGGCACCTACCAACAGTCTCATTACTGTTCTCTAGTCTGAAGATCTGTTCTGAACAGGGGCATGAGATGCAATCTGTGAGGTTTCAAGGAGGCAAGCAAGGAGATAGGGCTTGGATTTAATGTTGTTGTTGTTGTTTTGTTGAACTTCTGAACATTGCAGCCCCAAGTTATTTCCACACCATTGCTGATGAAATATTTCTAAGATCCATTCTCGGGCTTTGGGTATTCTTTCTCAGTATCATTATGCTGAGCTGGCATCACCTATGAGGAGTTTCATAGAAAGCTGCTTATAGCAAAGCTGAATACATACATCCAGACTTCTGGTTGCCTCTGATGTATTTCAAGTTCAGGGCTATTCTTCCTGAGTTAGGTGGAGTGTACAAACCATTCAGAAACACATTCTGAATAAAGCATCAGTTACCAGTTTCTAAGATCTTTGAGCTTGATGGGCACTCTGGGATTTGTTCCAGCTCATCTAATAGTCAAGCTCATATCATGAGTCAAGCTCATATAATTTCTAATGTAGTGAGCTGTAAGTGTGCTGCTTAAGTTTTTCTTGTCTATTTTCTACTACTTACTGCCAAGACATGAGCATTTCTGAATTTTGTAGATCTGTTTGCAAAATGGCAAGTGTGTAATGAAAAAGGATGCAAAAGAGAAGCCAGATGACATCCCTTAAGTCAGTTTAAAGCTTGATATTTGGTTGTTTATAATCTCAGTATGTTAATTGTTTGTACTATGATAAGAGCATTTTTGGTGTGGAGATGGAGCTACAAGACTTATTGCAGCAATGCAGACAGTGTTTGTCTGTTGGTAGGGAAGTGGACCGGAAGGCAGGAAGATCTGGGTCCTAGACCAAGCTGAACCAGTGACTCATCAAACTCTGGGAAAGTGCATTTAACCCAGTTCTGCAACATTGCAGAAATCATTTCAGCTGCCAAACTGAACCAGAGCATGTTTTAAGCCACAAGTCAGTGGTAATATGGGAAAGATGAACCAATTTTTCATTGAGTAAGTAAATGTAATTTCCGTATTACCATCTTCTGAGCCAATGTTTCACAGTATGGCTGTGGTAATGTTCTTTCAAGGGGATATTTTGAAGGAAGTGGAACCTCCCCCATTCCCCCTTCCAAAACAAAACAGAACAAAACACCAAACAAACAAACAAATAAAAAGAAACAAAACAAAACAAAAAAACACCATAATGCAAACAAACATTCCCACTCTTCCCATTAAAATTGTGTGGAAACAGATATGCAGGATGAAGAAATAGCCAAAGAATAAACTGTCATTTATTTTTTAGGATACAGGATAACAATTCAGCCATTACAGGTTTCCAATTTTGTAATCTACAGATACAGCTACAATATATTGAGATACAGATTTTGACCCCTAACTAGGTAAATAACTAAAAGAGCTTTTTTGGCAGAAGAAAGAGAGATGTGTGAGTTTTATGAGCAAATGTTTTCAGATATTTTGCTAATCAAAAGTGTATAGGTGAGAAAAGAGATTATCCATTATAGTTGACTACCACTTTTTATATCCACAAGAAAAACACTGATCTTTTCTTTTTGAATACTTTCTTCTGTATGTTAAATTACCTTCCTTAACCTCACTGCAAATAGCAAAACTTTCACAGATGTCTGCATATAGTCCTGAAATGTCAGATCCTCTACTGTAGCTTCTTTATTTGCAAAACTTGCACCCAAGGCTTTCAGCAGTGGCAATGCTGATCACCTTGGAGCAGAGGCAATAAGGCTCGGGGAGGAGGTTAAGTTTTGCAATCAAACGTGGAAAGTGAAATGGGTCACTATGAAAGCTAGTTCTCCTCGGCTTTTTCTTGACTGAAATAGAAAGGAAATGGTGGGTGAAGCATCTGACCAAGCAGTTAGCAGTAAACACTTCCATCATCAAATGCAATTCTTTTTCCAGTTTGCAAATCTCTTACCCATTCTTCTTACTTTTAAGGAAATACCAGTCCAGTCCCATGAAGCAGTTCTGAAAAATTACATAGCAAATTTCCACATTTAATATTTCCACTACAGTTATTTGTCTAACAGCCAACTCTGAAAATTGAGCCAGGGCTATAAACATTATACTGGACTGGACTTACCCATCAGCATATATGATAAATGCAATGTCAGCCAATCTGTGCCATTACTGATAAACCTGTGCAAATCCATTCCTTCCAAATCATGCTGTCAGGGATAGTTCCATTCTTTCAGTTCTTGGCAGATATGTCTTAATTGCAATTTATGTAATTCTGTGGGAAGAATTTGAATTCTGCTTTCCTGCTTTCCTTGTATCTGATTCTGCGGGCACAAGATTTTAAAATGCCAGTGAAAAGGGAAAAAGTGCTCCCAGGATCTCTTAAGTATTCACTTCAGAACCAGATCAGCATGTCTGAACCATGTCTGAACCATGACTGTAAACAGAACGATGTCTGTAAACAGTTATCAGAGGAAAACAAAGTTAACTAATTCAATTGATAAAAGCAGTTCATACACCAGCAAATGTTTTTAAGTAATTACAGAAGACATGAAACAGGAGTCAAATCTCACATTTTGGTTATGCTCACATTTTGGGAAAGCCTGGCACCATTGCACTGCACTGAAGGAAATACAGAGGCTGCAGCCAGGCAAACAGCTGGTTTCTGTCAGTTCCCTCTCCACGTGCATAGCTAATGCAATTGCACTGCTGATGGTTCAAAAGTAAAAAAAAAAATCTTTCCTACATTGACAGGTTGGTTTGTTCTCAGTGTAATAGGCACAGATGAGTTTTCAGAAATACTGGTTGCCTATCTGAAGTATGATTAGCAACCTTTAAGGTTTACCAGTCACAAAGAATAATATGTTCTTAAGTTTCCTGAGTCTGCCAATTTACGTAGGTGAGTAAACTAGACAGGTCAAATAACTGGCGTGGTTTATAAATAGTCTAAAAAAAATCTCCATATATAGACTAGTATCCAGACTTTCTATTGTTTCAAGCAAATGATATCATTATTTGGATGTCTTTCCTAAACTGAAAATGACTAGACTTCGGAAACCAGAAGTAGTTAAATATAGAAATTGCTACTTTAATGAGTGAATGCTGTGTTTCATTATTATGCTACTAGCATGTGAACAGATGTCCTTCTGTTCTTAGGGATGGGAAAGGAGGTTTTATTCCAGTAATATAAGATATTGCACAAAAGCCGAATTCAGATTAAGGGTTGATAGTATCCTTGACTTCATTCCTTTATGGAAAATATTCCAGTATAACTGCACATATCAAGATAACACTGTCCAATAACTTGCACCTTGCTTAAGCCTTGAACAGAGCAAATGCACAATGATTTGCATAAATAAAATATTAGAATAAAAATTAAAAGAGAAACAATCTGTGCTTTTCAGTGTCACAGCCTCCCTAACAAGTGATTACGTCTACTTTGGCAAGTCACAAACAAATCACAGAATTAAGTCAAAGGACTTTTTTCATTGCTGATAACTAGAAAACACTTCTTCTGACTTCTGTAATACTGTTTTTGAAACCACCTAAGTAGCTTCTGTGGAGATGTATTTAATTTCTAGGGATGGGGTGTTGAGAGAAAGGATTCAAGATGTCCCAGCAATCTTAGTCTAAAGACCATCATCCTTTTACATGAGGAATACCACGTTGAATGTAAGAGGAGAGTCTGTTGTCTCATAAGAAAAGATAATAGTGAAATAATACACATCTCTAAAAGTATGGATCTACAAAGAAGGGATCAAGTTTAATAGGATATCAAATTTTAATTACCAATACTCCAGCTAGTGTTGCATCCTTTGTCTTTCTCTCAGATTTAGCTAAAAAATCCCATTTGAACAAAGAATCGGGTGACATGAAGTCACCTAAATTTAGGCATCTACATATTCAGGAGGTGTCTGAGTTCTCATTATAATCAAGGAAGTCAATGGGTTTGCCTTAACTAATACTAATAATTAATATAGCTATCTTTGCTTACCTTTCTTAATAAATTTCCAGCTTCAAAGTCTTGCTAAATACTTGTGGGGTGTTTTGTTCTGCAGGTAAACCCAATTCTGGCCTTGGTAAAACAGAGCAACACTTTTCTTTTTGTAATCATTGTGGGCCATAGGTATAAGTTCATGGCTGTGTAATATTTGCCCCTTTGTGAGATGTCAGAGATGTTTGTAACGATGGTTGCACACCCTTCAAAGAGCTTAGTTGCCCTGAAGCATGCATTTCCTCCTGCTATCATATATTCAAGCCATAGCTGATGACTAAAACAAAATTTGTCATTTCTTTAGGCAGGTATGTTACCTGTCTCAAATATACAAGTGCCAGATGATGTTTGTCTTCCTTTTCTGGATGCAGTTTTGTTCCAGAAGAAGCCTTCTGCATCTTTACCCTCCTTTATTAGCTCCTGAAAGCTGGAGCACTTTTATGCAGAGACCTGGGACAGCTTTTTAGGGTTCCCTTTCCTATGGCATTACAGATTCTTCAAAAATAAGAAGGAGGGCTATTTATTTTTCTATAGAGGTGGCTTTTTTTATTGTTTGACATTTTAAAGTGTTTTAACTGGGTTTTCTTAACTTATGTTCTAGTCTCTTTCATAGCATAACATAAAATCTTTTCTGTGACAGAAAAAAAAAGGAAAAATATGGCTTAATCAAACTTCATTACCTGTAAAATATGAGACTTCTTGGCAGAAAACTATTTTACAACATATGCTGCTTGCTTCAAAATGTGTTGTTTGCAAACAAACTCATGTTGGATAACTAGGCAAGACCCCTGGACAGTTATTCAAATATCTGTGCTTTGTACATAGGCAGCTTTTAAGCATTACTCTTTGCCTGGCCTCTTAAACACCTTTTTTTTTTTTTTTAATTGTAATGCCTACTATATCACAGCAGCTCTTTCTGGATTTCATCTGGTTTTCTGAGTAAATATGTGCTTGGATGAAAGCCACAAATTTAGAAATGGTTTTATGAAAATGTGATGGATAAATTCACACTGCATCAAATCTGGCTTCTGCCATTGTTCCAAGGCAGTGTCTCCTAACGGCAACAAGAGAATTTTTAATTTGAAGAGGGGCACTAAATAGTACCTCAAATAAAGTGAACGTGTGGAGCTGTGAAGTTTCACTTTGAAATGAAACTATGCAGCCTTCAAATCAAGGCTGCATGCCAGAAGGTTCATATAATCAAGAGTCACAAGCAAGTCCATAAGAGGAAAGTCTTTTATAGCTTCATTTCAGAGAGATACAGAATTCCAACATAGTTGCTGAGACACACTTGAGAAGACAAGTTTCTGCCTGTTGGGATCTTCCTCAGCATTGGAGACTTTAAATTTTTTGCCTTTCTTTCCTCACCCCAGACATCAAACAAAGGCATCCCAGTCCCTTGGAGCAGTAGTGCCTTTGGGGGCTTCTCCTTTGTTGACATTCCCGTGCCCATCAGGACTCAGAGCTGAAGCAAGCCACTTACTTTCTATCATACTGCTTTCCAGTTTTCTTGATCCACTGTGTAAGAGGGAGATGGCGCATGAAATTTCACACCAGTTCATAACACATAATTGATTGCCACAAGTATAGCTCTTCTCATTGCGTTGGGAAGACTCCATTAGGCAGTGGTTAGGTGACCAGCTCTCTTCATACAGCTGGTGGTATTTTTGTGTTCTTCCTGGGACCAGTTTCCTTCTCCAGATTTTTTTCATTGAAGGATATGTAAATACATGGCTCCCCCTGCTTTTGCTGGGAAGTGTAAACATTCATAAGATTTTGAGGTCACACACTAAATTATTCTAGTTGCCATGCATCCAGTCTGGAAAAGGTTCTGGCTCCCATTCAAATATGAAAGAAAGAATTAGTTCTTAGCAAAATAATTCTCAGAACAGCTGGAGAGAGGATCCACACCCACATCTTTTCCTTCCTCTCTGACTGTGCCAATTATCTCTTCTTTTCCCTGGACAATTAAGGTCTTCACAGTGGTCTTACTGTGCCATGTGCTAGTAGCTACTGGACTGTTAGCAGGCAGTTTCAGATGGCTGATTCCATCTGTGGCATTGTACCTCTGAGGAGAGACCAAGCCTGTTCCTAGGCAATCCAGGCCTTCTCTACTGACAGCATTCTCAATACTTGTTTTGAGTGGTTGATTATACATACTTCTAGAGAATTAAGTTTGGCAACAGGCAACAAATGTTTTCAGCTCTTAAAGGAGTAAAATGTTGGGTTTGAGCAAAGGCAACTGTGCTCTCACATTTTAATCCAATGAAATTCTCTGTCTGGTGATGATCAGCAGCAGGAGAGCTCTGTCATACTCCTACTTTATTTTTTCTTCTTTCTTTTGAAGGAAGCAAAAAATTAATGTTTCTAAGTCAGGGCTGCATAAACTGAATTTGAAATTAATGTCCGTATCAACAGCTGAAGGTCAAATATGAAAGCAGAGGTTCATACTGGAAGTGTGGCCTGGTCTGGTCTCCCTGGTACGGGCACAGAGGGCTGAATCTCAGGCATGCCAGGAATTCCCTCGGGACCTCCTGGCTGAAGTCTCACTTGAAGCATCTGAATGTGCTGCTCCAACGTGCTGTTCATTGCCCCACGGCAGAGGCATGCAGTATGTCATGTCACCGCCTCCAGTCATAGTTCAGCATTTCAGCAAACTCCTAAAACCTTCTAAAACACACCTTGGTGAACCTTGGGTGAACAGAATGGGGCTTGTCAGCACAGAAGTTAATGCACAACTACAACGTGCAAAATGTTATCACAGAAGATGTCGGTGTATGGAGTCTTTGATTCCAAGTTGCAATATTTTCATTATAATTTCCGTAATTATTTTTTGAGCTGTATGTAAGGAAATGGCTTATATTTCCTGGTCTTTCTGTACTCATAGAACTGTACTTTGAGGTCTGTCTCTGGTTGCCTTTGTTCTTTGTTAGGATACCAGCCCTTGAAGTAGAGGTACTTAAATGGGCATGCAGAAATGACAACTACCCAAACGTGGCCAAGATTAGCAACAAATAAATCACTAACATGTGTAAAAGTTTAAAGAAAAGTGCATTAATGTTTCTGGGTTTTTTAAAGTTTGGCTGAAGGAAATTGCATTTAAGTTGTCTATTTTTGGCTGAAGATGTGTAAGTACAGAAATAATATTGTTTGGACACAAAAAAAGGATGAGAAAGCAAGAGGGCAGAAAAGGTTTTGTGTTGGGACACCCACATTTTATGCTTGCTATACATAAAACTGTGAAATATTTACACTAGGCAAATATGCAAGCTTTACAAACATAGGTGGCCCTTACTTACATGTTTTCTCTTGCTTTTGTTTGAGTAGTGTTCGTGTTGCTTGAACATCATTAATATAACCATCCCAGCACAGTGGCTGGGTAAGTCAGCTCTGGAGATGCCTGGCTTTGAACAGTATGGATGTGAGCAGTGTTAGATGTAAATAAAGTCATGCTGATTAAAGAAAACACCTCTAAGAACCTGGTATTTCTTTATATGGCAGAGTAACATATCACTGTTGTTATTAGTAATAATTCACAGCTACATCACTGCAAGAAACACTGAATTACAATTCTATATCTTGTTGTTATTAGCATTTGTACAAAATCACCGCAAGAAATCTGATTAATTACATGAAAGGGCTATTAAGTTGCAATTCTACTGCCTTTGCTCCTGCAGTTGGTATTCAGGAGTAAGACTATCTTTCCTTACAAGCTTATTCCTTCTTACCCCACCTTCCCACAGGGACATGCCTGGTCAAGAGACCTGTGGTCTCCCCCCATGGGGTCTCCCAGTGGGCTTTTGCTCACAAGTCAGCATCACCTCTGCTTGCAGATGTCCCTGCTCTTGCTCTTAGTATATCCTCACTACCTTCATTCTTCACCTAATTTGATGCCCTCTTAATATTTTTTTTCCCCCAAGTTTTTACCACCCTTGCACTACCATTTCCCTGCCTATACTCATTGGTCTATTGGTCCTATTTTTTTTTACACTCAGAAGTTAGTGTTTCTGACAGTATTACCTGGGCAATATTTTCTCTAGTATGATACTGCCATTACAGTTGGCTGAATGAGACAGCCTTGCCTCCAAGGGCTGCCTTTTAACCCTGTGGGTCTTATTGGGAACAGTAATGGACACATTTCTGGACAGAATTACCATACTTTACTCTTGGTTCTCCAGCCTAATTAAGCAACACCTCACCTTATGCGCAGAAAGCTTGCACACCAGTGCAATGGTATAGCTCATTTTGTGTTTGCATGCATGTCTGCTCTTAGATATTGTTCTTCACACTCAGTGTTCCCATCAAAGGGTATAGCTTCCTGTGAAGGTGAGACTTGGACACTTAGTACAGGATTCATCTCATGTAAAGCTGGGTATCTGCTGTGTAGACAACTCTCAAACAGTTTTACCCTGTGCTACATCCCTAATCCCCTTACCCTTCTACGATGAGATTTAGCTCTGGTATCTGAAATAGACCTGATGAGATTCTCTAGGCAATCTAAAACAGCAGCCAGATGTTGTGCCTGTATTGCATAAATCTTAAATTAGATCCTATAAACCCCATTTCTAAACTCTGTTTAAACTCTGGACTTCTTAGAGATTAGTGGGATTGTGCATCATCCAAAACATGAGAAAGACTTGGAACTGAAAGCCTTATCAGCAGACACCTTCATAATTGAGGATCAGTTCTTCCAGCTTGATTACACAAATCCTAGAAGATCATTCTGGTGTAGGCACACTTGTCTTTGTTTAACTGCATACTGAACAAATCAGGAGATTCATCTCTCCATCCTTACACTTTCTAGAGGGGATGGATCTCTCTGTGCAAACTAGTCGCCTCCACCCACCTTTGTGGTTGAGAGAAAGCAGTAGGAACTTTCTGGGAGAGATGCAGTCTGTCAGTTTAAATGCCAGTATAAGAATTCATCTGAAATCTGTCCTAGATCTGACTGGTTTTGCCACTGACCAAAAAGGCTCCTGCTCAGATCAAATCAACCACATTGGGTTGTCACCACTGGTGTTATGTTCCCAGAAATCTGTTTTTCTCAGGACATAAATAGTTGAGCACTTCAAAGTACATTGTCCATTGCTAAATTTGAAATTTTCAGGCTTCTTGTATTCTAATTGTTGACTGATATATGTCCATTTTCCTTCATCTCAAATGTGTGCCCATGGGTATAATTGTTTTTAACAAAGTTCTACAGGCATCCTTAGCAGACTTATTTTTGAACGTTACCAAGTTTGTAAACCATAATGTTTTAGACTGTAACCCCCAATAATGTAAGATCAAACAACAGTGCAGTGATCATCAAGAAATTATAAAAATTCCAGATTGTGGAAGATAGCAGAAAATACTGCATGTGACTAAAAGTTCCCAGAGTCATTCCACTAGCAGCTGAAAAGTGAAGAGGTGGAGATAAAATAATAAGAAAAGCCCAAGTATAATCAAGAAGAAGAATATTACTGCTGGTCTCAAATGCTTTCCCATTATATTCCCCCTACCTTTGGAGAATCTTCCATATTTTTCTTTTCATTATCTGCAGAATCTGTGTGCATAAAAGGATACAGAATGAGAAAATAATGGAAAAAAAAAAAAAAGCTTCCTAAAATTGTGGAAGAAAACAATTGTGTCCCCATATTAGCTGCTGGTATTGTTACAGCATGCAAATTAAAATATTGGATGGTGGGTAGTACACAAACAACAGACCTTGAACTTCCATTTGAAATAAGCATTAGCAGCCTCCTCCACTTTTTTCTTACAAGTGCACAAATATCTTACCATAATTCTGATTCCTTTTCTATTTTCTCCTTGTCAACAGTTTACCAAATTTTGAGTCACTCTGCTAATTAAAAAAAAAAACATATTGTTCTCATTTTTTTCTCAGTGGGGAAAGCTGAAGACTCACATGATTGAACTACTGTATCTATTACTCTTAGGCTGGGATATGCTGTTGTTTACAGCACCGACAGAAACAGGTTCTAAAAGTTCAAAATTGATTGTTACCAATGGCAGCACTACATAGCAGAGTGCTCCTTAAAGTGTACCCTCATCCTCCAGAGGAGTATGATCACATTGGCCATACATCTGCATGGCATCCATAAAAATTAATGGAACTATACTCGATTTCAGAAAAGGAACTGTGGGGGAAACTCCGTAAAATGAAGTATACTGAGCAAAAAATGCACATTTCATCTTCAAATAGGTTAATAAGAAATAAACTCCATGGAAATAGTGAGTTTGTGATCATCCAGATATATAACTAAAAAATGGACCAACCTGAGAAAATTGCTGGAGTTTATAAAATTGTCTTGATTCAATATTTCCTCTAAACAATAGCTTAAAAATGAATTTGAACTCATAGCATGACTTAGAACTCTGCTACATCCATGAAATAATTTCCTGAATAATGCTCCTCACCTATAAATAGGTCAGGGCATGGTTTCAGTTTGATGGACTGCTTTTGTCAGTATGAAAACCCTACCTCTTCAATGAAACATGAGAATTAAATATAAAGCTGAAACAAAAGTGTTTTAATGTATAAAAGTACTTACGATGCAGGTATGAATCTTCTCATTACAAGCATAAAAACTTGTTTTGGGAACTTTTTATTGTTGTGTGTTGTAAGATTAAGAGCCTGCTATACAAATATGACCAAAACAGGCCTTAGGCAATGCTTGGTGCCTGTTCCATACCTTTCATTCATTTGATTTCCAGGAAGGTATCCAAACCCCAAAGCTGTGTTTTCAGGTAGTGTAAAGGCAGAAATGGATACCTGAGAAATATGACCAAAAAACCTCAGGTGTTGAGTAGAGGACTGCTTAGAGACACATGAAAAATTCTAAGCATGGCAGCTTTGGTCCCCTCTCTGTGTTTTAGCTCTTTAAGTCAGCCCTAGAGGCAGGAATGGCAGCATCACTGTCTCTATTTATGAAACAGCATTGCAGTTCAGAGGAACCATTCCTGTTTTTATACCCCTTTCACCTCCCTTTCAGGAGATGATGGGTTCAAGCTGTGAAGGAGGCAGAAAAGTGAAGGCACCATTTGCTTTAGTCAAGAGGTGGGCAAGTGATGTGGAGCCTGACTCTGTCCCCTACAGCTGGGTTGCCTTGAGGTTTCATCTGAGGAGCAGTGCATGTGAAATGCCCTGAATGAGGGACTCTGGTTTCCTGTAGCCACTAGACTTAGTTCTTCTTTCTTTTTCTTCTGACTGTATTAATTATTTGCTGTAAGCCAAGTCAGGTTCAGAAATAGTGATGAGAAATCCCTTCCTCCTTTCCCAGATTACTTACTAGGCTGCTGGATCATTTTCAGGAGTTCGAAACCCTGAGCCTAGGTGGACTGCAGGCTGATCTTCACAACATTCCAGATCATTAAGTTACATTCATAAAAGTCACACCACAGTATGCACAGCATCTCTGCTGTTCAGGTTTCTGAACAAGACTGACTGTGGCTGCTGCATTCTGTGCAGGCACTTGCATGGAATATAATCTGAGTTTGTCTGCCTGTTGAAGTCCATCCAAGGATTTTTGTGATCCGTATATTTGTGGCCCAGGCCAACGTGGTTCTGGTCAGGCAGGAGAGATGTAACTGAAGACATTTACTTAAGCTGGGAGTGACTTCTAAATCACAGTGGTTGACTGCTGGTAAATTTTTTGTTCCTCTAGAATAGGCAGCTGTAGAAGAAGAGAAAGCAGGAGTTTGGCTCATGATTTTGAACATGATACCTACATCTTCCTTTATGTCCACCAATAGATATTTCAAAATTCAGCAACCATTTGGAGCATGCATAGAAGGATGTGTTGCATTGTGACCCAGGACTTAGTCCATGTCCCTAAAGAATCCAAGCAGCTGCACTTCTGTGATACAATACCTATTGCATGTGTGAAAAAGATATGCGAGATACTATTCAGCATGGAGGTGCAGTGTTTTGAAAACGTGGAGGGAAATAAACTAAGTAACATTATATTTCTTGATGCTGATCTCCAAGAACTGGACAGCCACTCATGGCTGCTTCTAAACATATATTAAAGAGGTTTCAGCTGTAAATCTTAGATCTGATCCTGGTCTTTGCTTTAGCAGTTCCCAGCAAGTCTGCTTAACAAAGATGATTGTTCTATTTCAGATACTCTAGCTGATAGCTTTTAACTTTTGTTATGTGTGTTCTGGTTTGCAGGGTGGAAAGAAATACACAGGACCATGTGGAGGCAGAGACTGCAGTGGAGGATGTCAGTGTTTCCCTGAAAAAGGAAGCCGTGTAAGTAACATGTTTTCCTGTAAATTGTTGTTGATGGTACAAGTTCAATGCTATATAATTTGCTATAGGTGAACTTGCACTAAACTGCTAAGAGTGTTAAAACAATTATTCTTTTTCAGAAAAAAGCTGTTGTTGTTGTTTCATCTTACTTTCTCACAAGCTCGTAGATTTGAAGAAATACTTTGTTGTGAATACCTTGTTATGATATGTAGCAGGCACTTATCTCAAAGATGAGGGCCAAGGGACCTGATGGCCATGACAAGCAGATCAGATCAGAATGATGAAAGATACCACATACATGCATGGGATACACACATTTGGTGATTTTAGAGATCTTTTCCAAATAAATGATTCAATAATTCTGTGATTTTGTGTGATTTTCACTAAATCAGGAGAGAATCACACCTGCAAAACCTGAAATCCCAGCTGAAAGGGAACTGTTTAGAATTTCTGGCATTATGTTGTGGCTGATAGTCTGTTCAGTCTGTTCTTCGTTTTGGGGACTAATGAGGAATGAGGCAGAGGAAAGGAGATGGGGTCGAGGGGATTAGCCACCTGCCACAAAGAACACTGAGAAATAGAGCAGCTCCTATCCTGTATGGCTTGGAGCCCTGGCTGGCAGGCTCCTTCTGTACAGCTTGGTCTTCTGCAGCTGAGACAGTGACTCAGCCTTTTCCATCCACCCATCTCTAAGAATAGGTCAGGCAAGAGATGTGGTGGCAGGTCATGTGCTTGTTGTGCTATCACAAACCTCATAAGGTTTTTCAGTTCTCTGCCTTCCCTTCACTTAGCCAGCCATGAGTTCCTATTCCCATTGCATTCCTCAAGCTTGACTCCACGTCTGAGTGGAGGGAGAGGTGGTAGGAAAGTCACAGTGTAGGTGGGAGGCAAGGAACACTGTTGTTTACAGAAGTCCTGATGTCTCTCCATGGAAGTCAGATGATCCTGGGGTTACCATGCCATGGGGACTGTAATGGTTATACTCCCATGGCCTGACCATGAGCTGCTCATGATCTGCTTTCCATTACAATAATCCAGTGGCAACCTGATGAAGCTGAGGACAAACAAGCCCTTCCCTGAGACACATCTTCCCATGGGACTCCCTCCAGCTGTTACTGCCTTACCCTTATCATCCAGCACATGAAGTTTGGCAAGTGCCTCCTGCCACTTCCCACTTTTGACTGAAAATCAAAAACTGATGCTGTAAGATGCTCACTAGAGTTCATGAAAATATCTGTTGCAAAACTGCAAACTTCTGTGACTGAAATATTTTTCATGCTCCTAATGACTGAATGACTTGAATTTCAAGTTGCCAAATGTGAAAGAAAAAAGAGGTAATTAAACAAAATTAATTGCATAGTTAGAAAAGCTGAAAATGTGGAAAAACCACAGTAGAGAAGCAGTCAGGTGCCACTGACAAGAAGCTCCCTGTGAGTTGCTTCCTATCTAGACTGGGAAAGTGAGGGCAGATTTTATGCACTTGCTTACCACTCTCAGTTTTACCTCAGAGAATTATGTAACCCACATTTACTAATGACACTGGCCTCCCTTTAAACAGATACTCAAAAAGAGAAAAAGGATATGCTACAAAACATAAATTACATTTTGCTGCTTGTGGTTAATTGTGAAAGATGTAAAGAAGTATTGGAAAAAGGGATTTACAGAATTTTGTACTTCAAAAAATCGTATTTTATTTCTCTGTATTTTACCTCTCTGAAATGATACACCTCGTTCTGATTTAGCATACACTGCCTGTATTTTGTGTCTGCTGATCTCTTCAGATGTCACAACCCCTGTTAAACATCTGGTTTAAGGAACAAGATTGGCCTTCAGAGTCTAGTCACATTTGGCTTAGCTTCTGGTCTCATGCTAATCCTCAATGGGAATATTTATTTTCACAAAACCTCTGTCTAATCTGGCACGGCACACGTTTTCTGTTCGAGGTGACTCATTGCATGCACAATAGATGTATTGCGTGTTTGCACTTGTGAGAGTGCCTGAAGTAGTGTGTCAGAGCCTGCTTCTGCAGTGACTCTCCAGCCCAGGTGCCACAGAGCTGTCACTTGCAGGGACAAGTGTGCCTGGAACTCAGGTAGGAGCAGCACTGCAAGGGTCTGCAGCCAGCTGTCAGCCCTGCTATCCTCTGGAAATTCACTGCCAGTTTGTGACAGGTCTAAGACCAGGCAAATTAAAAGCTTTTTTTTTTTTTTTTAATTGCTGCTACTGAATACACATCAGCATCTGTTGAATGAATTGAATTCATTGAAGTGGTAAGCACAACTGCAAACTATGAAAGGAGTAAAGGTTTGAAGAAATACCTGCTCTTTATTTATATGTGCTTCTACTTCATTTGTTGTGATTGCTTCAGTTGTAGTCTTAAAATACAGCATTTAAGAAAAGAGCCTTAGCTTAATTTGTTGTCTTAATCCAATAATTTTCTTTTTTAAAAAGGGGGTTTTTTTGCAAAATATGCCCACTGTTATTGCCTGGAGCTCTGTGCTAGAGACAGAGAGACACTGTCAAGATGTGTGGAGATGCATCCAGGCTTTGGTGATTTGTGCCAGGTCTCCAGGTGCAGGGCATCTGGAAGCCCTGTGCTGTCTACACTGCTTTTGGTTCAGGACTTGTAAGGATAGGCACAAAAGTGCAGGAGAGTTGAATCGTGCTTCACAAGGATAGTTTCTAGGGGCTAAAGGCCACCTAGCACAAATCAATGCACCCACCTAGCAGGGCTACTGGAAAGAGCTTCCTGGTTTTAGATTTTCCTCTACTTTATTTTGCCTGGGCTGGGCTGCAACTTTCACTGGGCTCAGAAACAGCTAAAATCCAGTGGGGATAGAAAAATAAAACAGCAGAAGCATCATCTGCTCTCTGTAGTGCTGGGGGAGCTGCTGCAGCTAAGCAAAAGCAACATCTAGCCTGCAAACTCCTGCCTTTCATCTGAGCTGCTCCCAGGGCTGTGAGGACACCTGCAAATGGCACTTTCTTCTTCATTCCCAAAAGGAAAGTTGGTCAAATCCAAATGTTAAGAGAATCAGGACATTGCTGATTACTGTTTGCAACTTCCTGCAAATGCTGAGTTGTTTCATGGAGAAGTTTCTCTAAAGAAATGTTTCTTGGGCCATACACGATCCCCTTGAAATGCCTGCCTCCAGTCCTGCTTTGTGTTCACATCTTCATAGTAGAAACAGTGAAGTTCCTTCTGTAAGCTGGTTTTGTTTTTCCAGTCTTTAATGACACTCTAGTCTTTGTTTCACTGCAGCCTATTTATATTCCAGTTGTATTTACTGTTAGCTGGTTACAAATATCCAGTCCACTTAACCGTACCTTGCATCTAGGTAGATGGTTGGAGCTGGAGCTGCAGGAGCCAAGCCTGGGGACCAGCCTCAGCCTCATCTCCCTTTCTCACAGCTGGCAAAAACTCAGTGGAGTTGAAGTGCAAATCAAAGCTCCTGAAGGAATGTTCAAATCCACATGACAGGAAATCATAGTATAAGCCTCAGTGGAGGACACAGAGTGAGAAGGCAGAGGAAAGACAGCAGACTGATCTCCCTGAGACAGATTCATCTTCTCATTTTCTTCTATGGCAACTTCTCCTAAATTGTTCTCCTATAACAGCAGACTCACCCTTTCCCTAAGGTACATTTGGTACATAATGTAAAGACTACACAGATGCCTGGAAAAGAATAAAGGGAAACACTGATATGGTATTGAAGTTCTGTTTTGAATGAAATGGAAAGCCTGGATTAAAGGAATATTTTTTTTTTAAAGTTAAAAAGTTAATTTTTCCTCAAGAATTTTATTGCAACTGTTAAATCTTGAGATTTAGAGTTCTTTGCAAACTATGCTTTGCTCAGAGAACAATATATGTGACTTAAAATTTGTTAAACATTAATGCACTTATGTAGGAAATGATAACTCCATTCAGTACAATGGCCAGCTGTTTGACCTATTGAAGTTCATAATCAGCCTCACTTCATAACCATCCTAGAAGGCTTTATAGAAAGTGGAAGTGAGTAGAAATCTTTTTGATTTTTCTAAAGAGTGAGAAATTGCACTCTTTTGTACTTTCCAAGTCAACCGTCTAACAGTGCTCAAGCCATTTAGCCATTGTTTTTGCAAGGGGCTGGAATGATGGAAACTGAAATTAAAAGAAAGCTTTGTGTCCCCCCATAAAGGCCACTTTTTTGGGTATGCCCAAACATTCAATTTTAACCTAGACTGACATGAGATCACTAGAACTCCTTTACAGATATCTGTTATATTGTTTTCACTAATGCAGTGGCCAAGGGTAAGCTGTTACCAGTACACCTGTAATTACTTCTGTCTGCTTTTGGATGTTGTACGGTTGGGAAATCTAGTGTGTGATATTCACTTGCAAGCATTTTCCATACAAGTTTAAGTCTTAACAATAGGAGCTATGATCTAGATGTGTTTCTTTGTAATTAAAAACAGACAACAAAATAGAACACATTAATAGTCTAAAGTCAACTCCATTGTTATATTATAGGAAAATGTTTAAATACAATAAAATAATTTTATCAACTGTTACTTTCATTCTTATATATCAGATATAACTGGCTTCCAAGCTGGTATAATGGCAGTAGCTCCTTATAAGTGTGTTGGTATAAACTGATATATGTGATGAAATTGGATTTTTTTTTTCCTTCACAAAATAATAACATTAGAAGTGTCTTCTAAGTTATTAATCTAGCTCACTATTCTGTTCCCAACAGTGGTAGTAAGAGATGCTATTTACAGTGAGCACAGAGTTCTGGCAATTTTCTGCAGTCCATGTACTTGTACACAAGATAACCCTATTTATATGTTCCTTCAGTTTATGTGTTTCATCCTGAATTTGTCTATTCCTTTTTTGAAGCTACTGTAACTGTCTTCATAACCTCCAGTGGCACTACTGAAATGATACAAATTTTATAAATCACTGTCTGACCTGTTCTAAGAAAATCTCCCTTTGGTTTCATCAAATATACCCTATTTCTAGTACAGTGAGATTTCAAGTAGCTCTATGTTTAGGTTACTCACTGCTTCCCTAATTTTGTAAATGTCAATTATATTCCCTCTCAGCTTTTCCTTGTCCAAAAGAGTGAGTCACAACCTTTTTAGGTTCTCTTTTGAGGGTGCACTCTAGGCCTTAGTCCCTTTATGCTCTTCTGCGAGAGACCAGAACAGTACCCATCTAGTTTGGTGGGGTCCTTCTGGATCTCCCAGCATGGGAAATCACCAGATCTCCCCATTCCTCATCACCAGCATCATATTTAACAACCTAAGAGAGATTAGTATTATCTATAGACATCTCTCAGATGTTTCACAGTTCAGTCCCTTCTGTAGATCACCGTTGGAATCTTTGCAAAAAGCAGTTACAGAACATGTCTGAGACAACCCACTGGTGTTTTGTCATTTTGAAATGTGTCAGTCAGGTACTGTTCTTTTCTTCCTATACTTTAACAGCCATAAGAGCATGTCTCTTACAACCCCAAGATAATTTATTTTAAAATCTTCAGTGAAGCATTTTATAAAAACAGTTTTTAAAATCTAAATATAGTCACTAAGGCTTGTCTTACCATGCTTATCATTGAGCTCAGTTATTGTGTTCCTTAAGGTGGACTACTGCCTTGCCAAGCAGGAAACTCAAATAAACTGCCCCACAGTTCTCAAAGTGTCCTCATGAGCCCCTTTTCCACATGGAAGCTTGGTTGGCACCAGCCCACTGGTGCAGTGGCAATTTGTAAGGTTGGGTTACACACTTTGGCCAGCAGTTCTGCAGCTTCACACTTGAGTTCCTTCAGAATTCATGGGTGAATGTCCCCACTTGTGTTCACTTAGTAACACCTGCCTTACCTGTTTTATCTACTACTTCCTTCATATTTACCTGAAATTATTATGTCTCAAGGAATAGCTTGGATTTGAGACCTTCTCACATACCTTCAGTAGTAAAGACCTCTGCAGAGAAGTCACAGTTTCTCTGCTATGTCCTTATTATCTCCAAGTGCCCTTTATGAGCCCTTTGTATCATGTGGTACTACTATTTCCCTTGATGGCTTTTTGTTTTCCTTTAAACAACTTTTTACTATCAGCTTGGTTATCTTCTGCAAATTTTTCTCATTCATTTTCAGCCATCCTAATTTCCATTTATTTTTGATCTGGTTTTTTTATGGGCTTTCCTGTTCGTTTCAGCAATTTTTTAAATGCCGATCCTTTTGCCTACAATAGCCTCCTTATTTATTTTTTTGTGTGAGCTGTGGAGGGTTTTTATTGAATCATTTTACTTTCTATTTGATATGTGACACACAGTTTACTGGGATTTTTAAAACAGTGTTTTTTGAAAAGACTCCAGATTGCTTTTTGACTGCTTTTTCAGGTTTTTACTATTTTTGTGATTTTTATGTATTTCCCCTTCTTGAAATTGGATATCTGTGTGATGTATTTGTTTGGCTTACTTCATCCCAGTACACTGCAACATTAAATTCAGTTACATTTTGAAGGTCTTGCAGAGCTGTTCTCACAATCATACCTCCTGAAGCAGGTCCTGTGCAGCACTTGAGACTAAATACAGAGCACCATTCTTTCTTATGGGTCCCAGTGTTTATTGTGCTAAGAAAAAGTTGGTTGGTGGGTCCAAACCTTTTATTTCCTTATCACATCTGGATGAGGCATCATGCCTGACAGTATGTGGGTAGTTGGAATTGGCCAGTATTGCTACCTGACCTAGTTGTTCAGCTTCTCTAATTTCACTGAGTATTTAATGATTGGTGTCTTTAACAGAGGAATCCTAAATACAAAGTCCTACCTTTCTGTTATTTCCACCCACAAGGACTCCTAATGTTACCCTCCTCCCAGAGTATTTTTTTTCTGTAACACTTTGTTGTAGCCTTCACATATTGTGCCATTGCCCTGGCTGTATCTCATTTGCTATCATTCCCGTAAAGTAGATGGGCTAGTCTATGTATGCCACTGATTATCCTCCTTTCACCAGCATGAGATGCCTTTTGTATCAGGGATGTCATTTATTGTCAGGTAGTATAATTCCATAATATTATTCTTTTGATTTCTAGCATTGCTGTAGAAGCATTTACAACTTTTGACCATTTGACCTCTGTTGCAAGCACCAGTCAAGTGGAATTGTAAATGCTGTTATTTACCCTACCTATTCCACAGAGTTGGCAAGGACCTGTCTCCCACACAGCTGCCTTGGGTTAACCCCCTTGGACACCCCTGTTCTACTTTCCCTCACGAGGGGTATAATAGAGAATTGTGACTGATGGTCACATTGGTCACCAGTCCCTTCTACCAGAATAAAATACCTATCTCATGGGCTCCCTTTGCACTTAGCAGGCCTCTCAGTCCTCTCACTTGTTCCAAATCCAGCTCTCTGTGTCCACTTATCACCTGCTTTGTCCTCTCCTGGAAGATTCACTCTGTCTCAGGAGCATCCTCACACCAAGCAGACATTATAATCAAGAGCTTAGAGTTTATCAGAAATTTGATCCCTTGTTCCAGGCTGATTGTCCACCTTCCCTCTGACTGAGAACCCCTAAATACTTGCTAGATCAGCATCAAGGTTTTGAGGGATATTTTTTATGGTCATCAAGACAGAAATGGTTTAGGAAATGTCCTGTTTGCTCTCCAGCATTTGCCACACACAAAGCTTTGGAGGCAAACTTGATCCCACATCTTTTGAAGTATTCTCACATTCTGCAGCAAAATGGATATAAGTACCAAAAATTGGTGCTTCAAAATCTCACATTGCTTCATAGACAAGGTTAAGTCTCTGGAAAATTCCCAGAAGAAAAGCTGCCCTCTGAGGGAAGGTATTTGGAGGAGGTGTTTGTAATGGTAACAGACTTAAAAGTAAAGTGCCTATGGTATTAATGAGCACTATATATGGGAGAGGATTACACTCTTCATTATTTCAGTGCTGTAATCAGTGTCTGGTGTGGTACTTCAAGATTTAATTTTCTTTTTTTCCTCTAGTCAAGGTAATACAGGAAAGCAGCTCCACTGGCAAAAGACAGGGAAAGTGTTGCTGTAAAATCTGTTTAAGACTGAAGTTAAATTCTGATTTCAGATACATGAATATAGTTTTGTTTTGCATGTGTATGTGAGGGTGGTTTCAAATGCATGCTTTTGTTTAACTTTATACTTTTACAACTCAGCGTTACAAGATCTTGCCAGCATACACAAATTCCTGAAGTCTTGGTACTATTCCATAGGCACCTAAATCTTGGGTATAAGGCTTAATTGCATGAACTTTTAGCAGCAAATAGGCCCAAAATCTTTTGAGTTCTCTAGCAAAGGCAGGCAGTGTACAGGTTGGCTTGACAGAACTTGAACTTGTGGCAGTCTGAAACTTGATACCTAGTGTATGACCTAATGTTTTATTTAATGAACATTGCTGGGCTACACTGACAATTAATCAGCCATGTAGTGGGATAGTTATGTTGGTTGCTAATTGCTGTCCTTTAGTACATTTGTCTTGACTTTTTTTTGAGTGAAATATGCATGTTTCCTTTCTTTTTGTTTTTTTTCTAAGCTCTGTTTATACATGTTTAATCAACATCAGAGATCTTTTTGAACTAGTGGACGGAGATTAGATAACTTTCCCATGAGCAAGAAGCCCCACTTCCCATATATGCATTCTACACAAAATCTGAGATTTGGGAAAGGTCTTCCTCAGAATCTGTTTCAAATAAAAAAATGCAAGATATATTAAAAAGCAAACCAGGGTGTTTTGTTTCAGTGCATGCAGGAGTGCAGTTATATGTTCACACAGAAATTACATTTCCATTTGTAAATGCTCAGAACATAGGAAAGAATGTTTAAAAATTATAAAAATGATAAAAATATAGACTCAAAGTCTTTCTTTCAAATCAAACAAGATATGCATATTGACCAAAATTTTTTTTTCACTCCTTGTTACCCTTTTGCTCCTTTGCAGAACATTTCTATTTCAACCAGATATGAAAGATTGTTTGATTCCACAAGTAACATTCATAAATTGTATTTATTTGTAATCTAAAGGAATATAAATTTTTTTAAGCCCACCCCATGGTAACAATTTGCACTCCCTGCCTTTTGCTCCAGCCCTGAAAGCAAAATTCCTTCAAAACTTTTTCATATCACTGTACAGAACTGTACAGAAGAAGAAAAGAGTGATACTTGAATGGAAGGTAGTCAAAAGGACACATTCACCTTTTTCAGTTTAATAATTTTAAACTTTTCTGGATTGACATACGTTATCTCCAGCAAAATACAGGTATGGAGCATTCATGCAGATACTTCTACAACCTTCCTCCTAAAGCCCAAGGTTAGACCTGTGCAGATACTTCTGCAACCTTGTATCAGAAATGTTTGCAATCTCAGCTGATGTGATGAGAAAACAATTCAACAGCATTGGACGTAGCTCAAGAATTAGTGTCATCAGTCAAAATGAATACCAAGGTTGCAGTTGAAACAAACTTCTGACCAAAGTCGATATGCTGGATTAACTATTTGCGTTGTAGATTCAGGTCTTCTGTTTGGAATTACACCATCTGATTCCTTTTGCATTACCTATGTGATCTGTTGATTTATGGACTTGTTGCACTCATTGAAAAAACAAATCTTATGGCAGTTTACTAATAAATCAAGAAGGTATTTCACTGATATTTCAGGATTTTGAGGACAGCATTTTTAATAGTGTACTTGAACATCTGCATATCACAAATTTGAATGAGAGATGGAGAGAAAATGCAAGAAAAAATCATAGTAAGGAATCAAGAACCATCTTATTTCAGAAAATAAATAAGACTTGAAATTTAACTCTAGAAAAGTTAACTCTAGTGAAGAACTAATGGAAAGGAAACTTGCTGCAGATGAATAGTGCAAAGTTAACTTTGGTGATAATAGCCAGTGCTGAGATAAGAATCCTTTGGATGCAACTCACTACCATTTGAAAATACTGCCATAGCTTTTTTCATGAATGACCTCTTTTTTTTTTTTTTTTTAAATCCTTTATGTTTTCCTGAAATCCTGCAAGTATATTTTACCTTATTTAGAAAATAAGTACTGGAAGTTAAGAGATAAGTACCTGAAGAAAAGGTTCCACTCATTTGTGTCAATAGTGTCTGCATGGCACAGCACATCCTCCTGTATGTATGTATGTATGTGTGTATGTGTGTATGTATGTATGTATATGTGTATGTATGTGTGTTTGTATGGACATATGCCAGCTCAGTTGGGTAGAAATTTCCCACCATGGGGTGCTCACAGAGCCAAGGGTTTGATCCCTGGGTGGGCCATTCACTTAAGAGTTGATCTGCACAATGCTTATAGGTCCCTTCCAACTCAGAATATTCTGTGATTCTTTATCATTGATCTTTTCGTTTGGCTTTTCACATATGAATTACACTTCATTAGGGAAATGAAATGCACTGTCAGGATTATTTTTGGAAAAATGTGCTGTCCATTTGGTTAGACCTTCAGGCTTTGACTTCTAGCAGTCAGACAGTACAACTACTGCACAGAAATATTATTTGTGCTTTCAGCCAAGTTTTGCAATTTATGCTTACTGTGAGAAGGAGTTTAAAGATAGAGCAGCAGCTGGATGATGGGTTTACTCTTGCCTGGGTAGCTCACAAAGGCATCCAAGAGGGATAATCCAGGTCATCCTTTAGCACTTAAATTATACTCCAGAGATTGTAAATGTTTCTCATGACATATGTCTGAGGCTTTACAAATTTCTCAAATGGTGCTTGTTTCTATTTTCTGTATTTTTGTCACATGGGAGCAAGTAACATTGACCCATTTTCTTTTTGTCTGCTTTGCTAAGTACCAAACTATTAGTGGAATCCTTTGAGTCTGACCTGGAGAGACCAGGAATGTGGGAATGGGCAGGCTGTCATCTCAAACAGTATCTGCCGAGGCAGACTGAGCCTGTTCTCAGCATTTTCTTACTGACGCTTAAGAAAATAAATGTTCTTTATTAACCTCAGTTTGTACATAAGGTTTCCGAATCATCTTCAGTGTATTTGCATAATGAAACAGACTGTTGAAATACACCTGAGTGTTTCCATTACATTTATCTGGAAAAGGATGGCAAATGTTAAAATATCTTATATTGACCATTAGATATGAACTTTGGGAACGTGCAGCAAGAAAATCTTGAAGGATAGAAGTCTGTGTTTTAGGCACAGTGAATAACTCTAGACAATGAATAAAGCTGTAAGCCCCAACAAATAAAGCATCTGTGCAGCATTTTTTCTCCCACAGGCTAAAACTATTTTTCTATGAAAAGGCTGTGTTAGTCTGTCAAACTCCTTTCTGTTTACTGCTATCATAGATTCCCAGCAAAGAAAAGCACTTTGGGGATTTTTTGTGGCTTTGGTTTGGTTTGTTTTCAATATGTGTCACGGTTGTTCAATTAAATTCTGTGTCTATCTATTGCTTGTTGCTTAAGAAAACTAATTTTTGTAAATACAGTATCACTGATTAAAGATGTGTTATTAGCCCTTATAGACTTGTCCAAAGCAGGTTTCTTTGTCGTCAAGGTTATTGGCAAAGTCTAGCATAGGTGTAAGAGCAAAAAAGGAAGTTGTACTTGCTATCCTCCCCAGTACAAATTGTTTCACTCCATTCAGAATAGGGAAACCTGTATAGTCTCTGTCCAGTCAGATAAAGACTTGGATATGTCTGCATTATTTCTTCTGATCCAAATACCCCTTTTTCTCTATAAATCACCTTTTGGCTGTTTTTCAGTTTCTAGATCCCCTACTTTTCTCTTTCTTTTATGAACCTTCTGTTATCCAATCTCAAGCATGCAACATCTCCTTTTCTATTTCACCACTGTTTATCTGTTGAAGGCTTCCTACAAAGGACTCCTGTCTTGATAAGCTGGAAGAAAAATGAGGGAAGCTGGTTCTGAGATGAGGTCTCTCTCCTGTAATGCAGGATGCTGTCTTTGCAGCTGTCTGGGCTTGTCTGTGTTAGGACATGAGCTCCTTGGGCAGGAGCTGTTTGCATGTCGCTTTTGTACAGTTCCAAAAGCATTGCTAACACTCCCAGGTTTGTGGCAGAGGAGCACAGTGACAGCTTCTTTCCAGTGGACAGGGACTCCAGTAGCAAAGGGCTCGAAGGCACCACACCACACTGTGGATGTTGGACCCATCTATATTCCTTATTCCAGTATTTAATGAGGGTATGCACTGGTATGCAGATTTATGGATAAAATTATTTTGTCCACAGGAAACTCTTCAGTTCAAATATGACTGTGCTGCTATTGTAGAATATCCCTTACCACTGTGAAACTAGCCCCCTTTCCATTACAGAGCACACCCCCCCCATGTGCCTGGCACAGATATTCAGCGTAACGCTGTCTTGCACCGTTTTCCACTGATTTTATTTTACTTGATTTGTATTTCCTAGCGACTTCACACCACAGGACCATTTTCCCTCCATCAGTGTGCCCTGTAGACAGGACAAGCTAGATTGCACGAGCCCAGTCGTGTCCTTCAGCCCCTCCTCACAGAGAGAGGCTGCAGGACAGAGGAGGGGTGGGCTCCCTGCATGAGAAAGATGTTGCTGTCCCCTGCAACTCTTCATCCTTAGCCCCTGCCATTGGAGCAGAAGCAGAGATGAATGTGCAGGCTGAGGACAGATCCATTTGTTTTCCTTGTTGTCACAAGACCTCGCAAACCAAACTGTGGAGTTTGTGCTCAGCTGCCTCATACCTGGTGCTGCCCACAAGGTCTCAACTGCCCTGTACAGCTGCAGACACAGGGGACTGCTCAGGACTGCCTGAGCCACAGCTCCCCATACAGGTCCTCCCTCTCCTCAGCTGGCTTCTCTCCTTCTGACAGTTGCAGAGCTGGTTTTGCTAAATGACATAAGGTTATAATAAATCAAGTGAGAAGATTTGTGTTGTGCTTCCTACTGTATAGGAGAGGTCCATATGGTTTAATTACTTCCTTTCTACATCAGATATATGTGTATAAAATCTCTGAAGTCATGTGTAACTGCCAAGATTTCTGTGGTGTGGTTTGAAACATGCATACAGTGAACTCTCAAATGCTGCAGATGTGCTATGAAATATAAATGTAAAATGGAAGAAGTCAGATTATCCAGTTAAACAACAGCATTAAAATTAGAAAAGTTGATGGAGAGATCCAGAATTCAGCACAGTGGAGGGGGGAAAAGACCAGAAAACTTTCTTGAGGCAGAGTTTCATCATCAAAGGAGATGGGAGAAAAATATTACACACACACACACACACACACACACACACACACACACACACACACACACACCTAAGAAGACAGCAGAGCAGCCTGAGGAGAGAAACCATGTCAAAGACAGACGCTTAGTGAGCTGTAAAGCCATCTGTAAACCCATCACAAAATATATCTGCTGATGCAGCTTTGGCCACCATAGAAAATTCTGCTTAAAAAAAAATGAGCTGTTCCCGTGCCCTCAGGCAGAAATGCAGAGGAGGGTAAGTAGACCATGCAGACCTGTAGACCCAAGGTCATGGATGGGTCTGTGCACAGAGCTACAGTCAGTGTCTCAGCAGGGAGCTGCTCACCCCTGCATCTTTAGAGCTATTTTCTCAGGGCCAGTCAGGCATGTGGAGGCATATTTTCAATCTGGCACAATGGCTCAAGTATCTCTGGAGAAGGGAATGGTATGTGCTGGGGTGATGATAAAGGTCCAGGGCAACTTCATGGGATCAAGCATGTCTGGGATATGTGGTGGTAAGTTAAATCAAGTGAACTAAAGTACAGGCTTGCTTCTCCTGCCAACATCCTTCTGTGTCATACCTCTGAAGATGCCTGAGCTATTCCAGATACATGGGAAGTGGAGAACAGGTCTGTTGGAGCTAGTCTGGATCCATGACCACCACCAAGGCCAAGGAGCATCAGGTTGCTTCATGAGGAAGCACCTATGGGAAGAAACAGTGTCCTTGGGCTACCCCTGCAAGTGACCCTGATACTGCCCCAGGGTGCCAACACTGACCACTCAGCAGGACACTTCAGCCTATGCCCCACTGTGGTATATGGTGTGCAGAACAAGAAACATTCAGAGGGGTGGGGATGCTCCCCTCAGGGGATGGAGACCCTCCTCAGCGTGTTCAGTCCCCGCTGGAAAGACACATGGCTTTGTTACCACAGGAATGCTACCCTCTCTGGTAAAGCACATTTATAGCCATCAAATATGGCTATAAGTTGCTGCCACAGTAATAGTTTTAGTAATAGTTCCTTTTATACAGTGCTAATTGTATCAGTCATGTATACATTTAATCAGCAAAAATCCTCTATATAATTTCAGCATCTCCTGCCTAAGCATGGCAGTTTGGCCCTCATGTTTACCAAAGCTAAATATACACTAAATACCAATCTCAATAAGCATACTTTTTTTAAAAAGCCCCAACACTCTGGTATAAATAAATACACACATCATATTGTCAGCTGAGTCTGTGGCTTGGTGCATTTACACAGCTGCAGTTTGGGCTGTTGTTTACTCTTTCTCTCACAGACATTGTGTTCTGCTTTTTCCCTGTAAGGATTTTCCTTCTCTACCTATTCTTAGTCCTAGACAGAGAATTGTCTTGATTTATGTATAGTGTGTAACTTAAGTGACTTCAAAGATGTTTTGTATGGTGTAAATCAGAGCACCAACTGGCTAAATAAACCTTCCTTGCAATGAGGGATAATTGTAAAGCTGAATGTGTTCCTGCCTCTATGTACTAAATCAACAGGAGTCCTTTTCATTTTTGTGGGATAAACATACTTCTCTGTCATGTATTTACAGTCACTGGAACACTCTTGCAGCCACTTGTGAATCCTTTGCTTCAAGAAGAGATCTTTCATACTGTAGTTTTTTTTTTATATTCCCAATTCTCTAAACCAAATTCTGTTGAAGATCTCAGGAAATGTCTGCAGTTAGAGGCTGCATAGCTGTTACCCATAACCAGTGGAGTACACTTTTCATTTTCAGTTCAGAGCATTCCCATAATGAAATACAATGCCTAGTATCAGTTTATAATTGTTCTATTCCTGCACTTTGTTTATTCAAATATATACCACAGTTTTTAGGAAAAATATTGTTCAGCTCATGTTGTCTCAAATATTGCTATCTATTCTTGTTATGAAGTGAAATACAGGTCAAACTAGCTATTTAGTTCAAGGAAAAACTTGTTCAGAATTTCCTCTTTATAAAATTTAGTAATTCCTAGGGTCTTGAAACCTCTGTCAGTTAACCAGTGTCTTTAAGCAAGTGTATGATCCCTTTTATGCACATGTTATAAATTAATCCCTTTAGCTGCAGGTCTCTCTAAGCTGTGGGATGTATCCCACCCCCAGCCTTATGCTTGCCAAATAGACTGCAGCTGTTGCCACCAGACACAATTTGGTTGAAGTCCTGCAAAAAGGACTATTCTAGTTTGATCACATATTCTAGCTGCTGGTCTGATTAGCTTTCAGAACTGAAATTTGTCAAGAAGTAAGCTTTGGCTTTTTAAGATCTAACTAAGCATCTTAGAACTCATGAGAGGCTCAAGCGTATTTTGTAAGAAGCAAAAGCATCACAGGCAAATTACATTGTGTTTGACCAGGGAAGACCCAGGTGTTTTAAATCAAACTGCAGCAGTAACGAAGACATTCCAGAGGGTCCAGGAGGGATATGTTTAAGCTTCCAGCTTAGTCTTCTGTGGGAGCCTTTCAGTTTCTTGTAATGGAAGTAGGAAATAGCCATCTTCGCTTAAATTTGACTGTCAGGGGAGAATTGAGATAAAATTGTCTGGAGATACTATCTACTACTCTCTGAAGCAAAATATTATTGAGATTTCCTTCCTAGAAGTGCCTCCTTCCCTGGGCACAAAGCTTTTGATGTAAGCACAGAACAAGCAGAAGTTTCCTTGAGTTGGTTAGGATGGGCGCTGGAAGGAGAAGAGGATGGTAGTCAAAAAGAAAAATTGTAGGAGTCTACATAGCGATATGTAAACCAAACAAAAGACAAGTCTTTCAAACAAAACAGTAATATTTAGATACAAAAGTGTCATGAGGTAAGCAGGGACAAAGCAAAGAATACCTCAGCAAGAAACTGCTGTTAAGAACTAGTGACTGAAGAAAAGGAATTTAATGCTTGAAACAAGAATTTCTTTTTCTGGGAGAGGAAATGTTGCACAACCCATGAACACTCCAGGATGTAGGAGCATCAGCCAGCTGATGACTGATGAATTTCATTTACTTCCTATCTGACTTCTGAATATTCAGGGAGATGAAATTGCCAAGATAATTCTGATAGGGACTGTGAAATAATTCCCTGCTTTGTTTATCACTCTGAAACTAGGGCCAGTTTAGTCTATGTCCAGAGCATGTCCCTTTGTGTGATGCCATGGTGCTTGTAATGCACTGTTGGCTCTTACCAGCTTTTAGCCTAACACTTCTGCTCCTCCAGATTCTCTTACAGCCAGTCAGACGTGTCCCTGAAGTGATGTAATCTCCTCTGTTGCTGTCAGCATGAGATGTATTTTTACTGCTTTGTGGCTGGTGAATATGGAGCTCGAGTAATATGAACTGTACATTTGCTTTCTGTTATGTGCAACTGAGTGTGTTGTGTGTTCCTGTAACCACTTCAGAATGCTGTTACTTTTATCCCTATATTACAAGACAGTTTTCTGTGTTCTGCCCCTCTCCCTTTGCTTGAAGTATTATGTGTCCCAGGTGAGACTAGGGATAGTCCCCTTGAACTTTTTCTTCCAAGGTTTTAATCCAAGTCTTTAGGATATGAAAGCAGTGTCTCTTGATATTCAAAATGGTTGAGCAATGGCTTACCTGAGTTTTTGATAGGGTTCTTTCAATGGAGAACTCTAAACAAAACTCCTTCCTTGGGTGAAAGCTAAACAAATATAGAAATCGGAAAGTTGAACAGAGCATTTGTGAAATCTTCTCAAAGGAAATTTACCTCATCTTACTCCTATGATTTGACTATCTCCCAATAAAGTTGCAGTCAGCACCTGGTACTGCTGACTTGCTCATGGATAGAAGCAGAAATTCAGTCACAAAATCCTGACTTGCTTGTCCAGTCATAAATCCTGTGTAATTCATCTCTTGTGTAATCCAGAATCAGGTATAAAAAGATGTTTAAAATTACAACTATAAACTTTGCTTCTGGTTTCTTAGAAACCCCCAGCTGGCAGCCTCCGCCAACCTCTTCATCCAGCACTGTGTGTCCCTGTGTGTGCTTCATGCTGCCTGAATGCTTGTTGAGGAGGTACAGGGAACCTGCTCTCAGTTTCCATATCTGTCCCAGGTTGGTTTTGAAGGAGAGCTGCAGGAATGAATGATTCCCTGGAAGTCCCTCAGCTCTGAGGAGTGGCCTCCCACCCAGGTGTCTGTGGGGCTGATGCTGCTCCATGCAAATGCACCACACACACACACACACACACACACACACACACACATGGGATGCTCTGTGCTCCCAGAGCCTGGTCCTGAAAAGGAGCTGTGAAGGTTTGGGCACGCTTCAAAGGAAATGTGGGGTCTTCCCACATTTCAGGAACTGAAAATGAAAAGCTTTGCTGAGTGTGTGAAATTTTGCAAAGGTTTGTATCTTGCTCAAATGTCAGGCAAAGGTCAAAAGTGGCTTCCCTGACACAAAATCTTTTTCCTTAGTGGAGCAGGGGAGGAAACAGAATCCTTCAAAGAAAGAAGTCCCCAGGAGATGCACCCAGAGATCAAGGCAGACCTATACCATGACCCAGCACTGACAGACAGTGTGGGCAGTGCAGGAGGCTGACAGAGTGCCTCAGCTCTTCAGGTTTCTATATGTACCTCAAGTCAGAAAACTCAGCAGGAGCATTTCTCATCCAAAACTGGTAACTGATAGCATGCACCAACTCCATGATTGCCCTGGGAAACTGTGGTGTAGGGAAGAGGCACATCAAGTAGATTAATAAATAATAACAATTGATATGTTTCACAGTTCAAGATTATAATATATTTCATTCCATGCACCTTCTTATTCAGATATCACCATTCCAATACATTCTTTCCACTTTAGATTTGAAGTTCAAAGAGAAGAAATAGTGGGATCCATGTTCTGGATTGTACGTTGCAATTTTGTACATTTGTTTCTGTGGAAAGAAGGGATGTGCATCATATGTGTTGGGAACAAATGAGCAATCCAAACAGGTGCTGCAGTTAGAAACTGTATGTGAAGGAAAAAAAAAACCAAACAAACAAAACTCACACTGAAGAGTTCGCACTGAAGAGATTCCTTTTACATTTTAGCCAGATGTCATGCAAGTATTTTTGTACTGCTTTTGTGAATACTCTTGAAGTTTTACAGTAGGCTGACAAATGGAAAGACTATAAACGTATGTGCATTTCCCAGATGAACCATGTTTGCCAACCAGTGCATAGGAACAAAGAGACTTAAGTCAAAGCAGAGAAGTTCCTCTGAGCATTTTGATTATGAGAAGATTTGTGGGGCTTTACTTTAATAACTATAAAATACTTCAAACTGGTTTCTTAATGTCAGCATTATTTATTTTCAGAGCAAAGTTCAGAAAATCTTGAATGATTGTATATAATTTTTTTACATGTCTTGGCTCCTTCAAATACACATATGTATACTTTCTTTTTCAGAAGTGATAGATTGCCAAGTTATCTGACCTCTCAAGAGAGAAAATTGGGAGGACAGTTTAGTAACATTTTCTTTCATTCCTAATGTGGAATAAGATCAAAAAATATGTATTTTAAATTCTGTTAATAGCCTTATCTTCTCTAAACCATAAGGTACTGGCAAAATAACAGTGCAAGTAAACATGGCTCTTGATGCACCACATTAAAAAATGGCTTTTGTTTATGAAAAGTTTTTTTGTTGTAGAAACTTGTGGGAATAATGTTGTATTAATGGTAGGATGTTGACCTTTTCCAGCTATGGAAGATAGTCTCAGAACAGGATCCAGGAAAAACAAACATGGAAACTACTTAACTCCTTAGTTGTGTGCCTGAGACTTTGTGAGGAAGCATTATTTAACTTAGACTATTGTACTTACAGATTGTGTCATTACATTAAAGTGCCACACACACACAGCCATTTTCAGTAAGTACAAAGGTCTCAAGAGCTTAAGGAAAAAAGTCACTTCAGTGAGGAAGAATATTGCTATAATCTCATGTAATATATGTAAAAATATGCAATTGTCTGCTATGATCTACATTTATTTATAGTCTCCCAGGTCAAAAATAAGGCAGATTTTCTCCAGGTTTTAGGGTACACAGTACAGTGCAACTGAGCAAGAACTTATACTGAGAAGAAGTGTGAAAAGAAAGATCTTCCATGTTACTGTGGACTTAAGATCATGCTCCTCCTTTAGGCTAAAACTGTCTGCTCTGATTTCTTAAGTGAGAAGCTCCAAAACTCAGGTGAACTCAGCATAACATGTGCATGTGACCTTTCCTATGCAGTCCTCCTTCACCTCTGCTGAATTCTCTCCTGATCTGAGAAGTAGCCACCAAACTTAAGGCTTCTGACACCCACTCAGGATCTTGAAATGAGACTTGGGAGGTGTACAGGTGGCTGTTGGTAGTTTCCCTGTGGTCTGGAGAAAAACTGATGAAGGCCTGTGGTGGGGAAAGAAGTGAAACACTTTCTGATTTGTCATTGCACTGTGTCTTTCTCTGTTTTTGGACCAGTGGTAGTCAGAAGTCCTGTAGGTAGTTTCTCTGCCATTCCCTTCCTTTGCCCACACGTGTTTCTTCTGGGGCCTCCTTGATGACAGCAGACAGTAGTCAGATTTCCTTACAGGAAAATTGTTAACTATCAACATTAGCTTCAAGAAGAAAATGGGACTACCCCAGTTAGTATCAGCTGGACATCTCACCCATGGTTTCCACTAGACTTCATCTCAATCTCATTTGCCATTCCTGTCAATTAGATTGTATTTGTCAAAATGAAGTGCAAACAAAACAAAATAACACCAAAAACAAACAAAAAATCCCAATAACCAAAGTTTATTAGCATCAAGCAATTTTTTTCAATAAAGTGTGTAAATCAAGAATACACAGGGTGAAAAGCAGTCATTACTCAGTGTACCAGTTCACCTTTAGAGTGGTCTATGCCCAGCAAGCAAAATCAGAAATGTTGATTTCAAAAGAGGCTTGGGGTTTTTTTCCCCCAAAGAGTGTAGATTTCTGTATCATCTTTAAACAACCTGTAAGTGCTTTGTTTTATTACTAGAAATGTACTTGTTGCATCCTGAAGCTCTCAGGCCTGTTCAGACACTAAGTACTTCAATACATACATTGTTTGTTAGGAGAAAACCTCAGTATGAGCTTTGCAAAATATAGGAGTGTGTGCAGAGCTGCTACCAAAAACAGTGTTTCCCTCTTAAGTACAATGCCTCAACCTGTGGATGGTGCTGAGGTGAATTGGCTGCCAGCTCAGGAGGCAGCAGCTGATCCCACAGCTCACAGCTCACCCAGCTGCAGTGAATCTGCACTGAGCCCAGCCAGCCCAGCTGCATGTGCTTCTGGTAGTTCAGTCACTACTGCATGGGTGTCCCACCTGTGCCCACAGCCTGTGATAGAGCAGAAATGAGGGGCAGGAGGTGCTGTAACCTCCAGGAAAGCTCTCTTGATTGTAGCCTTAGGCTCTCAGGAGACTTTGCTTTCCCTCTTGGCTTAATCATGATATGTTGAAAGGGAAGTCATGTCAGGTAAATCTCCTAAGAGCTCAGTTCTCCTTAGTAAAACAGATTTTTTTTTTTAAGTGTTCGATGAGGAGTTAGGTCCATTGTGTGCTGATTTTTGGTCATTGTACTTATTTACTAAATAACTAAGTGGGAGTTGAAGGCACCCAAGGGAGCTTGGGGCCGGGGTTTGGTACTGACTGTTTTTGCCAGCTAGGTTCCTGTCTTTTGGATAATACTGCTGTGGTTGAGGTTCTCAACCCTAGCAAAGAAAATATCACCAATTCCCTCTCTCAGCCCTGTTGTTTCTTTGCAGTGCCTGCTCTGTTACTCAGCGTGCATAGAAGTGTCTCTGATACAGAGGCCTTGATCTCTTGGAGACTCTGTACATAGTACAACTAATAAGCACTTACAAGATTTGGCAGGCCTTTTTTTCCTTATGTCCCTGTAAACTGTAAGATGTGCCATTTCTGCTACTGTTGCCAACACAGGTATGTCTAACTTTCCCCTAAAGACTTCCAATGATGGAGATTCCACAGTCCACCAGCAAGCCTGTCAGCATATCTGAAGTTCTTGTGCTGGTATCTATGCTTCTATACTCCACTTGGTATTTTTTGCTGCAGTCTAGGGAGAGCTGTTTCATTCATTTATTACTTGTAGGTAAAGTTTCTTGTACTGCTAACCATTCTTTATTGTTTACCTCTTGACTGTTGAGATGCAGTGTCCAGAACTGAACTTAGACCATCTGACCACAAGCCTATCAATGGTGAGAAGAGAATAGGGATTATTTCATGTGTCTTGTCTCCATGTTAAAAATCTCAAAGGCAAGAAAGGTCATTGGAGGGGTCACTGGATTAGATGACCTTTAAAAGATTCCTTCCAACTCAGATTTTTCTACTAGTCTTTGAGACAATTGTTGTTTTCTTCTTAAATTATGTTGTTGCTGTGGCTTCTCTTCATATTTGGATCTGGTGTTGGATGAATGTGCATATAGCTGAATATTGCAGTTCAATATCTAATACATTTGCTGCCAAGTAATTCATATTGGTGGAAGCTACACCTACAGGATGTAAGTCTGAGGATGGGGAGAATTATTCCAAGGATTATGTCTGCAAAAAATACTGAAGGGATTGTCAATCTACATGACAATTCTTTTTTCCCATCACTAGAAGGTTTCATCTGTTTCCAGTCAGAAAATCACCATCTAGGAGGCTCTGAATATTTCTAGAAAAGTGGTAGGACCTCCAGTCTCTAGTTGGTAAAAGGTGGGGAGCATGAGAACAATGTGGCGTTCACCAGGAGTAGTAGAACTCTGTGTATGCCCCCTTGGGTTTTAATATAATTCCCCTTATTAAAGTTTGGAAGGAATGCTTGCCCAACAGTACTTTTTTTTTTTCATATCTGGGTGGTAAATCAGAGTGAGGAGGTACAAGTGGCAGCCTGTAATGGCACAGCACTGTGTGGATACACAATAGATTCTACATGTACTGGACGATGCCTCCTTGTTTCCCAAGGCTCCACAAAGTGAGAAAAGCCTTTTTAAGACTGCCTTTTCAAAGCCAGTCAAAACAAAGTAAAAATAACAGGAATCTTAATCAGCCTTTGCCAACTGGCCAAAATGACTGGGTATGCTTTGCTTAGGTCAGATTTTACTGGAACGTATCTGTGAGTGAGAAGTTCATTTGCAATGTAACTGTGCCAATAAATAGCCAAAACATAACACTTGGAAAACTCAGTAGATGGACAGCAGTCCCATTTGTCAGCAGCTACTTTTCCAATGCTCTGAGAACTGTGGGTGGCATTGGGGGGGTTGTGGGAAGGCTTTAGTAGGAGGGGTTGATTGGAATAGTTTTAGTATGATGAAGACTGTCTTATAGCTAATCAGTTGTATGAGTGGAATTTTATCTCTACTGGGAGGTGAGCTCATTCGCCTTTATCAACCTCAAATCCATGTTTAGAAAAAAGTCAGAAGTAGGATGCATTCCTCTTCTTGATGGCTTATTCTTGCAAAACACAACTGCTTGTTACCACCCTGTGTCTTCTGAAAATGAGCTGTGTTTGATTTTGGTCTGGTTTATATTTCTTCTGCAAAAAATGCAAGCCCTCAGATTAGCTCTTTGTGTTTCTGGATCCTTTTAGTGATGGATTTTAGAGCATCTCGCAGCTCATAAAAATTTTATCAAAATACTCCAGCCACTTTCTTCTTTTGTACTCTTGCTGAAGACCAAGTTATAGAATAGAAGTAAGGCAGCATGTTTTTTTCACTCAAAGGTTCACTGAAACCCAGGTGGCCGTTCATACTACCAGGCATGGAATTTCCCAAGTCTGTATATTGCTTTCCTACCCTATTTTCACTGCCTGCTTGTTTTTCTTTATCTCCCTGGCTATTCCATGCCAACCCCACCCTTTTTTTAACTGGTGCTTTTCTATCCAGAAATGTTCACCTAATGAACTTGAAGATGCTCTTCTTGCCAGGTGGCTAATTGGTGAAGATGCTTCAGGAGAGAGTGGGAGTGGACAGTGAAGGAGACAGAAGGAGGAGGTTTGTGGATGTGATTTGTCTAGAACTGGCAGCAGATGGCTGGGACTAATGCCTGAAGAGGAGGAGATGAACAGTAGGATCAGGAGGGAGCAGTGAGCTGGGCAGTAAAGGAAACCATTCTAAATGCAGCAGGGCTCAGGGCTGCACAAGGGGAAGGTAACTTTAAGCTGTTCTGTGTCAGTGTTAATGTAGTGAGCATGATCCTCAGTAAGCTGGCACGGAGCAGGTTGTCATGTTGGTGTTCCTCTCCCACTTTGAATAAAGTTGCTGGAAATAGAGGGAATTGGAGTATTATCAGTGTAATGTTTTGCTTGTCTGAGGGCCAGGTTAGGCTGTGAGGTATAACAGTGCCCAGCTCACTCACTGTGTGCAGCCAAAATGCTGTTTAAATAGGTGGCTCAGTGCCATCTCAGCCACTCTTACTGCGGGCAGTGAGCATCCATCCCTCTCCCAGTGGTGTGAGTAGAGGAATGAACGGGCCTTTCCTGCCTTGTTACTTCTGAGGAGAAGGTGGAGGAATTGAGGATTCAAAGGATCATGAGGATTATTTAATCACATCTTGAGATTGGCCAGTCAGCAGCAAATGGCCTTTGCTTCTTATGTACTTGGTGAAAAGAAGGTTTCTGCGAAGTTAAAATGAATTTGGTTCTCGAGTCAGCTTTTGGAAGATTTTCAATAAACCATTTTAAAATGCAGGGAGGACTTAGCAAAGTAAATCTTATTTTAGTAAATAAACTTAATCACAATTTTCCAAAGCCATTCCACAAATGGATTTTGTAAGACTTCCTGAGTGACAGAAACAGTGGTGTGCACCAGGATCCCGTGCTGTCTTCCTTGGTTTTCCCAGGCTGCAGGAAGGCTGCCAGCACTGGATGGGCTGAGGATGGAAGTGTATGCTTTTGTGAGATGGAAAAAGTGATTCATCCGTCTTCCTCCTTAAGCACTGCCTAGGAAGGACAGCACAGGCCGGGTTTTTGTGCCTGTCCTTTTCTGTAAAGACCTTTCTCTAAGAGAAGTGTGGCTGGAGGGAAAGGGAGGTTGTTAGAAGAGCTAAGTCCTGGTCTCTGCTGCTTAAGTAGCATCTGTATAGCCAATGCTGAGTCCCACTGTTTGCCCTATGGAAAGGCTGCCTATCCTACCATCTCCATGAAAGGGAAATTCATTGCACAGGTACTCACAGACTTCTCCCTTCTGAGTGGGTCACTTACAGCTGTCTCAGCTGTCACACTGATGCTGTTCCAGGCTGGTCCTGTAGTTTGAGATCAGCCATAAAAGTGATGCAGAGAAGGATTCTTCAGGTAACTGAATAGGAAGTGTTATATTTTGTTGGTGTTTCAGATAGAACTACTAGAACTACATACTGGAAGCACCAATAAAATGAGAAAATTCAAAAGTAATGCTAGAGTCACTCTGTAAGATAGACTGTAGATTTTATTCCAGTGGTTTGAATTTAATTTTTTATTTTTTTTCAGTTAGGCAATTGTCAGTATGAAGCTCAAACTTGCAATTAAGTTGAAGCTGGTAGAAAAACGTGAAACCTCCTGAACTTGCACACATTAAGATAATAACCCAGTTTGTTCTAAAAGAACATAATGAAGGAATTCATCGAATGGGAATTACATAAACTCTAGCAATAGTGGTGAAGGACATGATCTATAAATTAGGAGATTGAGAGTAAACAGGAAATTCCACAGAACAATTTCAGGATAAGGAAACTATAGCAGCAGATGGAAAGATGTTTCTGTTGGGAGATTTTAGAGGCTGATTTTTATACCATCTACCTCTTTTAAAAAGAAACAACCTCTCCATCTCCATGTTTTGGTTGTGGATTCCAGCTGTGCATTAGGGGAGCAATGCTAGTGCCAGCTAGAGTGCAATGTTACACAATTCTTGTCAATCTTGTTCCCATATACAAGTCACATCTCTTCTTCTCTCCCCTTAGAGCCACATTAGCAACTTTGTGGGCATGATATATCTGAAAAGTACCCTAAATGTGTTAACATATAACAAGCATATTTAAATGTGTTTGGATTTACCTTAAGGCTAGAGCAAAATAAGAGATCAAGAGGAGCTAGATATTGCAATGAAAGATAGCAATGAAGCCTTTATGCTTAATACACCTTATATAATATAAAGTAGATGGGGGTCTATTTTCTACTTGTTTTAATGTTTATTGATCAGGCTTCAGTATAACTCCTGGTAGCAATTAGTCACAAAGACTAACTCTATTTCACCAGTGTTTCAATCTCACAGCAAAATCCAACCTGCTTTCTACAAGGATATCTCCAGAGAAATGCTAACATTCCTACAAAGTAAATACAGGGTCTTTCCGTATTAAAAATGTGAACAGAAATGTTCCTGTCCACAAGTTATTATTTCTATAGCAACTACTCAACAAAAAGCAACAAAAAAGTCCCCCCCCAAAAAAAAAATTCCACGAAAAAATATTCCGAAACAGAAAAGAGAGTAATTAGCAAATAGTTTGAATGCCTGAGATAAGAAACCATAATGGCTAGTAGGAAAGAAGAAACCTCATGTTTAAGATAGCTTCTCAGCAAGCTGCATAATAGTGTCCAAACATGCTTCCTTTTGGCACATGTCGATATACACAGACAAAGAAACAGGAAAGGGGTTTTTTGGTTGTTTTTTTTTTTTTTTAAGTTCCCTGTGTCAGAAACAGACACTGATGGAGAACTCGGCCATAAACATACATTATTCTTACTAAAGGAAAAAAAGACACAGCCTTGATTTTGTGTGGAGTGCTGTATTACAGTTGGAATAACGTAGCTTTGGAAAGGATGCTTTGGAGGATCAGGTTCTGGCTTTCATCTGTACAGTGCCTTGTTTCAGCAAATGCCAGCAGTGAATAAACTGACTCAGATGATAAAGAAACATATCCTTTTGCTATGCAGAGTGTGAATTCTCAAGGCTGATGTAGGCTTGGCAGTAGAGGGAAAAGCTGCTCAGTGCAGCCAACATTGAGTTTCTCAGTTGTTCTCAGGTCTAAATACAGAAAACTGCCTATATCATGTTTCTGTCCCGGGAGGTGGACCCCCAGAGCATGAAGCTCAGCAGGCACACAATAAAGATGATGATGATGAGCAAATGTGGAAGAACTGTGATTCCCCTCCTCTATAGAAATTGATATCTGCATGCTAGGCATGAGGAGCTTTCCACGTATGTGTGCGCCTGTTCATGTGTGCGTGTGCAAGACCCAAGCTTTTACTGAACAAATCACTCTCACAGTTAGTTTTTGTGAAGAAATTTCATGCAAGTAGTCTTAGTGAAGCTTTCTTTCTGATTTCAAATAATCAAAAAGATAAACAGAATTATTTAACAAGCAGTTACAAATTAGTACAATGGACTGAATTGCAGTTGTTCTACTGTTGTCATTACTCACACAGAAATTGGGTTCTAATCTGAAAAGAGGACTTTGCTCACTGAAGTGATACAAATAAAGAGAAAAGATAGCTTTGTCACCGAAGAACATGAAGAAACATGATACTTGAAGAAAGGAGGTGTTACCCACTGATGCAGATGCAAGAGCTTTGCAAGTGCTAAATGAAAGACATGGTGGAGCTGAGATTAAATTGCTCACATCTAAACAGTATTAATCCAGTGTTTTAGCTATGAAATAATGGTAGTGTTCTGAATTTCTGCTTTTGGTCGCCATGCACCTGTTTTTGGTTCCAGCTGTTTCATTGGAGTGGTATCTAAATTGAAGTGTACTCTAGGCCTTCTTGCAGCCAACCCTGCAGACCCAATGCTCCTACAATTTGTATTTCTGCATTCTCAAGAGCTTTGTGTTCTTCCACTAGAGTATGGGGCAGAGGAAAGGGGAAAAAGGAGACTCAAAACTTTATCCTGATATACAGCAAGGAAAGGGTTGGGTAAGCATCTGGATCCAGGAGCTAGGCATTGTGTTGGGACTGTCTCTCTAAATGTAGCCATGACTGAAAAGGAGGAGCTAAATTTCATCCTACATGTATAAGGACTTCTTTCAAAGTCCAACAGCAGTCGAGATCTCCCCAGTCCCCTGTGGAAATTTGACTGCATTCAATGTGAAAAACTGATTTCTTGCCCTGGTGAGATGTGTTTGAAATAGGCTGGCTGGCTCTGCAGGGATGCTGACGCCACTCTAAACAAAACATACACGGCTGTGATGCCACATTAATCTCAACAAGTGTATTCTTCAAGTGCATTTGAGGATTAAACCTGTCCCAAGAGCTCATGTAGGAGGAGGTGGTTATGCAGTAGCAACTTTGTTTAACATTTCTTCACGTCTGTGGCTAACGCTGAGTTCTCGAATGCGCTAGACACTACTAGAAAAGGGAAGGATTTTGCAGCTCCTGGCACTGCATATTATATACCAACAGAAGAAGCAAAGATTTATTTTTGCTCACTGAATGAGAGAGAGAATGAAGTGCTGAGAGCTCTGTAACGTTTCATACTCTCTTAGACGCAAAGACCCAGATGAATATTGTTGGAAAGAATGTGTTTATATAAGAATCATATTTATCGCAGAAGCTGTGGTCTTAACATTAGACAAGGCATGGGGTGAAAAAGCTGAGCATGTAGTAACTCAGCAAAATTCCTACTTCTGCCATGTATTAGAGTAAGCTTCAATCACTTATTTTTAGTGATTTTATTTTAGACCAGCTTACATGGAATTTCTTTGCAATAAATACTTGCATATAGTTTGAGAGAAAATAGAATCTATTCATCAAGAAAGCATTGTTTTCCAACTTTACTTAACTTTCCCAAGGCAAACAGCCACAAATGGTAGTCTGAAAATGCCTGCACTTGTAGCCTTAAAAAAAATAATCACCGGACTTTGGACAAAGTACGAGGCTTGGTCTCAACCTTGCACTGCATTGCAGGTTGTTGATAGCACAATCTGGATGGATTCTTCTGGGATCTCAGACTACATTCCCATGCTCTTTGACTTCATTGATTTAGCACTAAATGGCACATTTTTGGAATGCTTTCAGTGGAAAGATTCTATATAATATGGATAGGAATAAGCATGTGAAATAGTTTGTATTTTAAGCAGAGCAGTTATTCCCTCTTGTTATATTACTGTGCTTTCTTTCATTCCCATGTTATTCCTAAAGCTTGTTATTGTGAGAGATTGTGAGCCTTGAGAAACTGGAGTTAAAGTAGTTTTTTCTTTAAACTGCTTTCTAAGAAAAAAAGGAGAGATGTTGGAAATTTTCCCATCAAACATCTGTTAGATGTTAGACCCAAATATGTTCCCAGTTCAGCTGTTCTGGTCTGATACTGGGGTGGTGTAACTGAACTCAGTGGAGTTAATCAGAGATGACAAGTGAATAGCACTTATTGCAACACACCTACTGTTTAAATAGCAGCAATGTCAGTATATTGAAAGCTAAAATAATTACAAATTAGGAATACTGTGTGGTGAGAGGCAGAGAAACCTAAGAATTACAGCTTTTAGCATAAAGAAACTCTGAATGGCCAGAAATTGACCCAGAGAGAACCTTATTCTAGTAGACTTTCAGTATCATTCTCTCTTTGCAGTGGGAACCTTTACTGTGTCCACTGCTGAAAGCCAGTGAATGTCTCATTCCAGCACTATATTCAGGCTGTTCTGTCTTTTGAATACCCTTTCCATTTTCACTAAATCTTTCAGAAAGAAATATATCTAGATCTGAATTTTGATGTGTGGTGTGTACAGTTGCATTTTGGTTCACATGAAGATTAGGGGAAATAAATTACAACAAAAGCCTGGTTTAAGATGAGTGCACAAGTTGTTGCCTCCTTTACTTTGGTTGTCAAAGCTATATTAGTAAGAATTTACACTCTTGGGAAGAAGATGGAAAAAATGGAAGATCAAATTTCTGCACAATGTCCTTTTGGTAAACTGTGGCAGAGGAAAGGGGAATTAAAGTTGGTCTGTAAAAGCAGCTGAAGCAATTCCCTCCAGCATGAGGAAATCTTAAGCTGGAATAAGGCCAGAAGAGCCAGCATGGTGACATTGACTCCATTCACAGCATAGCAGACGTAAAAAGCAGGAGACAGCAAGATCCAAACATGCTGTCCTCCAGCATAAAAGCGAGGAGACTCCTCTTGAGTAGTATATGGCAGAAGAAATATTAACAGAGCCAGTTTTGCTGACCTGAAATATTTTCAAGACTTGTGATATTTTATTCCTAAATAAGGCAAAACATTTTTTCTTTTATTTTTTTTTTTTAAGACTGAGATGAAAAAACAGTTTTAGAAAAGAAATACATACAGGGCAATGCAGCTGTGCTCTAGGCTCAAACCTGAGCTTGCTGTCTGTCCTGTGAGGGCTGTACTCATGCACTAGCTCAAGAGTTGGCACCTTATATCATTTTGACTGAAACCCTTATTTTTTTAATTAGGAGTTCTATCCCATTTTTCCTCCCCACTATCTTTTAAATCAATACATATAAAGAACATTTTCTGACATGTTGCTGTTTTCATTCAGCAAAATAATCCTACACAGCTCTGGTTTTAAAGCTCTTTTGAGTCTGATGCTGAACTCTCTTCAGACTGCCCTTAGGATGGGTGGCTTCTGTGGCTTCATGTTCCCAGCTTTGTTTAGCCCTTAAGAGCTAGAAAAGCTGCAAGTATGCAGTGGTCGAGCTTGTGTTTCACTTGGATTTTCCACAGAAAGCAGAGTGATAAGCTCTTATATGGCCTACTTGGGATCTGTAGGACTAGTAGCACTTAATTGTACAGATTTTTTGGCATTCATGTTCAGCCTTCAAACAGTGCTTCATGACCAGGACTTATTCATTGCAGCTTATTCATTGCTTTACCATCCATGGGTATAACATTTTGTTCCAACTGCTGTGGAAAGCACACTGTATTCCTGTTAATATTACATGAAGCTTAAGATTTGTGTGTTTGTTTTTTGTTTTTTATTTTTAAACCTCCTCTCTAAAGACTGTTTATCTACATTGATATTTGTGTAGAGATATGTTTTACACTATATTTACTTACTGATCTGTCAGAAATTTTTTTACCAATAAAATGTAGATAAATATATCAAGTATGTGTTTATTGATTTCCAGTAAGTTTTTTCTATCCACATTTTTTTAAATTATAAAAATATATAATAATGCAAAAGTGAATACATTTCAGTGATAAAGGATATGTCATTTGTTGGGCTATATTCAATTTATTATGTGATGCCTTAATCAAAGTAAACTGACCCAAAAAAGCTTGTTTTCTTCATTCAGACCAATAGAGTGCACCATTTGGGCCTCATTTCCAGAATCTTTTCTCATGGGAATTTCCCACTCATATTGTGGGTAGTCTATGTGAGCAACAACTGAACAAGCAGGCAAAACCACAAGAATTGTTACAGGCATCTGATTATGATTACTAACAAAGCTTCTAATCCTTGTTTCTCCAGCTATAGCTTCAATATTTAACTAATAGCACCACATGCAAACATTATCATAATTATTTTGATGGGTTTAGGCACTGGGCAACACAGACAAATTTTGGAACAAGATCATGAGAGTGACTCAACTCTTTGTCATAACTGCAGCTTGCATGGAACAGCAATGGAAAGTTATCTGAACACATCAAACTAGCTTATCATGAATGGTCTTTCTGTGGATATAATGAGGAGGGCATAGTCTGGAATGGTGTAGGAGAACTTAAACAAGGAGCTGTGTATTTCATGTTTGTGATAGTAAATATCCCTGGGACATTCCTTTTTAGCAGTATTTATGCTCATTTTTAGTTTTGTAGTCTTCATGCAGAGGATTAAAATTAATCTCTTCAACTGTTCTGTGAATTGTACATAACTATGCAAACAAACAAAAGTGCTGCACACGAGCTGTTAATTTTTTTACATTTGTAGAGTCTATTGGAGATCAATAGTATGAAGGTAGAAAGCGTTCTTGGGGAAGATGGACAGCACTGACCAGAATTGAAGGGGAACGAGTGCTGGGTGTTGCCCCATTCCTCTCAGTCCACCTGATGATCAATGGAAGGAAGAGCTGATAGCCCAGAGTGCCACCAAAGATTCCCTTAGGCAAAGCAGATCAGCAGCTCCCCCAACAAGGAAGATCTCCTATGTTCACCCTTTGCCTCCACCCTGCCAAAGGAAATCCACTCAGAAGAAGGTGGTACAGATTTGACTGTGTCGTATGCCTTGTTTCTGCTTCCCAAAGAAAGCTGAAAAAAACCTTTCTGGCAGATGCTGTGAGAAGCAGCTGACAGTTTGGGAAAAGTTCATTTGAGCAGACCCATAAAATAGGCACCCCAGAAATCAGTGATTTCATTTTTACAGTTCACCTGTCCCATTGAATTCCTATGGTCCTTAGGAAAGACAGTGAGGAGAGCAGCCACTCTACATAACACCCATCTCTCCCGACAGGGAACTGAGGAGCTGCAGCCAAGGAATTAGAAAGGGCTTAGTTTTACCAGAAGTGACTCATACTTTGCATTCTTTAGGCTGAAGCAGCAGGCCAGTGGAGAGTAACAAGTGGCTTCCTGACTCCTAGGGCAACAGCCCCAGCAGAAATGCCTGTTGGTGGCTTCTCCATGTGCTGATGTGTGTCAGGAGCAGCAGTGGTGCAAGAGTCTCTGCAAGACAAAATTTAAGATTTGGAGAAAAGAATATCTAAGTACACTTTTTGGAAGTGCTTATTGCTCAATTTTATATTACAAATAATTATTCAGAATTATACCATTTAAGTCCCCTGAAGGATTCATAGGAGCATTTAAAAAGAGGTACTTGAAATTGCTTCACAGATTTTCCCATGACCCTCTCACACCACTCAACCACTGCATGCAAAAACATAAGTAGGTGTGATTGCAGGCAGCTGACCTTGAGTGAGGCTTTGACCATCACATCGTGTAATCTCATCTAATGCAGTATCAGAGTTTCCTGAAAAGACAAGCGTGTTTTGGGCCATGTCTTGAAGGTCATGAAATTCCCATTTATCAAGTCTCAGTTACTCCAGCCAGTAGCTTCTTGTGTACCCACAAACTGTCAGCTGCTGATAGGCAACTTTGCTGTGAGGATATGCTGGAGTATTTCTCAGATTTCTTTTTCTTGTGCTCATTCAAAATGGCCTGCAAAGTGCCCTCTGAGTGTTGTGTTTGCCTAGAGCACTGTGCTTCAATCTCTGCCATTTTATCTGCAACAAGGCACATTGATTACACCTAGACTTTTCAAAAGTGCTTTTAATTAATTTCCCAAAATTTGAGATCAGTTGTGTCATCATTTTTTAAATCTGGAATGGATATTGGTGCATTTTTACTGAAACATATGTGCTCTATTAGGTTTAGAATAAGAAGTGATTAATAATGTAAAAGCATTTTAAATGGATTATTGGATACTTTCTATTTAATCTCAGACATTTAACTGATTTTTTTTTTTCACTACACATCTTTGGAACAGTGCAAGAAGTACCACTGTCATGTGCTTTCAGTTGTTTTAAATTTCAGGATTTTTTTTAATTATGAGCATGGAAGTATGCTTTAGCTAGCCTGTTGCTGAGCAAGGCTTAAATTAGGTCACAGTCTGGCTTTTTGTGTTTACATTTTTGTCACTGCATGTTTTATCCCAACACATATCTTCTGCGATTCTTCTCTGAAGTTGTTAATAGCTGCACAAAAACTATCTTCTGAAATGTTTTTCCAAGTCTCTGTTTATCTCTGTCATGAAGTATTGCTTCTGCTGAAGCAGACTAAGAGTTAGCAAATACTAGACTGGCCAAAATTCACCTCAGTTCAGAATGGCTTGTCTGAGACCTGTGGGACCCTTGAGGTGTGACAGGAATTGTGATACCCACATTTGTTTCTGCAAAAAGTTGGAAGGGAACTCATTGTGGGCTTCAGAGAGCTGAGTGTGAGGAGGTGCTGGGCATTGACTGGAGAGTTGGTGTTCTCATCCATGGGTGCTTCCCATGTTCAGTTGGGCACGCAGGAGTGACACCCCTTTAGCTCAGTACAGACCCTCCTCAAGCCCTCATCAGTATCTCCACACATTTACTGAGGAATGAGAAGGCTGTAGTTTTGCATGGTCATCCCACCTCTTTAATATCAGGCATAATAACCTCATAATAACCAGGCAAACATTAAGGTAAATCTCTTGCAGCAGTTTGTTGGGTTTTTTCCTAAAGCTTCTGGTTTCTTAATGCTCCTAACTTGTTCATCTATAGTGAGGCAAGTAAACCCTGCATATTGTCAGGATAGTGTCATTAATCTTTCTAAGTTGAAAGCTGTAGTCCTTAAAAACACACCAATTAATAGCTGTTTCTTATATCTGAAGGAAAGTTTAGGGCAGCAGTGTTCTCAGTGTGATGGAGATTGTTGTGTCCTGTTCTCTCAAGTCATTGCTGATTCCTGCTGTCAAGGATTAAACGTTTAATTGGGTAACAAGGTCATCAGTTCTCTAAGACACTAATTGAATGAAGTAGCATGTTGCTTAGTCAAACAGCTGAAAAGCAATCTAAGCCTATATTTTGCTATGCCTGGGATTATATTTCCAGCTATTTTCCTCAATGTTTCTGCTGTACATTCAAAGTAAATTAATTTCACCTTTTTTATCATATTTACTCAATATTAGTGATTGAATTTATTGGGAAAAGTCCTGTCAAGGAGGAGCTTCTGCAGAAATTTCATAACTACTTCTCACAAAATACTTAAAATCATTTAAATTTCTCTGGTAACTCAAAATCTAAGACATTCATAGTTCAGTGTCTTGTCAGGCCTTTATAAATAATCATAATTAACTGGAAAATCATATTAAATCATATTTCTCTTCAGAATAAAATAGTTTTATTGAGTGCTGAGAGGAAATAGAGTTGGTTTTCTTTTTTGTCCCTAATCTATCATAATTAATAATTCAAATTCTTTCTCTATGATGCTTCATTAAAATTCTTCCTGAACTGCATCATGTCCATGGGGTTACTAAACCATATTCTCATATAATTAGTTTCATCTTCCAAAGGTATCTGATAAGTATAGGAATTAGATTGATAAAATCATGAAAACCAAAAAGAATATGCAAATAGGCAAATTGCTGATTTTCTTCATTGGGTTAATATTTATGGAGTTAATGCTGCATTACCACAGCCAGCAATTAAAAATGAGTTTTTATTGACTCTTGTTTCAGTCCTTGTTACTAGAAACTAACAATATGAAAATTCTGTCAGCCTTATTAAGACAATTTAATTTTTGAGTTGTTTTTTTTTCCTGTATCTGTTGAAAATCTGTTGTGTGTTTCTTGTTTGTTTGGAGGTGGCAGGGGGAGCAGGAAGAGAAATATGGCTCTAAGTCAAAAATATTCAGAGGAAGCTGAACAGCTCTGTCATCTTTTCTTACACCGACTCTTTCTTCAAATCTCTCCTTTTAAGTGCAACCTCTTTTTTGTGTCAAAATGTAATGGAAGTATCAGGCTGTGTTCATAAAAATGTAGGTTGCTTTTTATCCTTAGGAGTGCTTGTTGGTTTCTTCCTGTGGTTGAAACAAATAACAGCAGAATCTTCTTCAGTCTACTTCAGAGCTGTATAAATCAATAGAGTTGGTAGAGTGATATGTCTGGCAGGGTTTTAGTAAGGTTATTAAAGCATTGCAGGGCCAGAAGGCTGTTTTCTCTTGTAAATACCCATGTAAACTCTAAAGATATGGGAGACCTCACACATGCATAAGTATGTCTGCAACAAACACACAGCTATAATTATCCACAAGCAGAGAGCTATAAACTTGCATCTTGGCTTTTATCAATAATGCTAACTTTACCAAACACTTCATAGTAATTATCAGTGTTTTTTACAGTAAGAAAGTATTCCACCTCATGTCAGTGACTCCCACCCCTTATCTGTTCTAAAGAAACTAGAGTGCTTTATGGCTTGTGTTAGATACACAGAGATCTGAAGACAGCAAACAAAAGAGAGGATCAATATGTTCACAGACAGAAAAATTCTACAGACTAAAAATCTAAGCAATAGAATAGGTAAACAGCTAAATTGCAGGTCTTCAAGAGGATTTGGAATGTCAGTATTGCCGTATTTCACTGAATCAAAGAGTGGTTGAGGTTGGAAAGGGGCTCTAAGATCATCTAGTCAAACTGCCTGTGCTCAAGCAGGGTCAGCTAGAGCAGGTAGTATTTAGTCTTTTTTATTACCCAGATAATTTGGAGGTTACCAATCTCCAGGCCATCATAACTCATTCAGCCATCCACATCATCAGTCTGGACTGAGGACTGTAGCCTCCAAAACACTATTGCTCAGTTTGTTTGCTTTCATATAGCAAATGTTTTTTATCTCTTGAACGAAAAAAAAAGCAATAAAAGTTACAGGCATTAATTGGGACAGGAAAGTTATCACTGTCTCTTTTCAGTAGCTAGATAAAAGCCTTAGGTTCTCCCAGATGCAGAAACAGTCAGAAAAATTGAAAATGGTTTTTCATTTAAAAAGGGAGGAGTGAGGGCCAAAAATTTAAAGGAACCACATAAATAGAATTGCATTTGTTATTCTCTCTGAAAAATACAGAAGATTGACACTTTGTGTGGTAGTTGACATCTTCTCAGGGACCTGGAGGATCCAGGGCCTATAAATCTCGGGTACAGATGTTCCAGCATTAATTAGTGTTTTGGAAAGGAGGGGAAGCTTCACATTCATCTCTCACTTCCTTTCATCCTTGCCTGTAACATATATGGTAAATCAAGAGAGGCATCTTAGCAGAACTTTGGGGTCATGGTTCACCTGTGAACTGTGCCATTCTGACCTTTCATCACCAGGAATTCAATTTTCCTGTCGATAAATGCAGCCTCTCCCATGAGACCGATGGAAACATCTCTCCACGTACATTGTAAGTTCACAAAGACAGCATGTCACTGCACATCACTGATTCCTTTCACACAGCTAATCCTGTAAGCAGGCTGTGTTTTAGCCAAGAAGATACTAATTTAACGAAGCTTAGAGACACTCTAGAATCAGAATCTGAAATACTGAGGATACCTTCCTCAAGCTGAAGCCCAAAACCAGTCTGCAGTGATGGGACCCAGATGAGTAGTTATGGCAAGTTGTTTAGCAGTCTCTCTGGTGTTCTGATAGAACAGATAGGCTCCCTCTATTATTTCTCCTTGTCTGGAGGGCTTCTCTTTTCCTCCACATTACCTGCATTTGCTACCAGTTAGAGAACAACCTAAATTTTCTCCAAAACCTGTCAAGCTAATGGCATGTCCTTCAAGTAAAAGCTTCATTACAATGTAGCAGTGCCTTCACTCCCTCAGTATCTGCAGAATGAAAAGGAGTGAAAGATCCTTGTCTCTAAACTGGGGAGACAGGGATTTGACAAGTGGACCACTTGATGCCTAAGGAATTGGCTGGATGGACACACACATAGAGTTGCAGTCATTGGCTCAGTGTCCTAGTGGAAATCTGTGATGAGTGATGTTCCTCAGGGGGTGTTCTTGGGGTCGGCGCTGTTTGATATCTTTGTCAGCTGCATGGACAGTGGGGCTAAGTGCACCTTCATCAAGTTTCCTGATGACAGCAAGCTGTGTGGTGTGGTCAACATGCTGGAGGGGAGGGATGCCATCCAGTGTGAAAAGCCCATGAAATTCAACAAAGTGCTGCATCAGGGTCAGAGTAGCCCAATCAATACAGGCTGGGGGATGACCAGATTGAGAGCAGCCATGAGAACTGTTCAAGGTTAGGTTGGATGGGGCTTTGTGCAGTCTGGTGTAATAGGTGTTCCAGCCCTTGGTAACAGGTTTGGAACAAGATGATTTTAAAGACCTCTTCCAGTCCAAACCATTCTATGATTTGATGATCAAACAAAGTGGTTTGCTTTGATTATTATCCCGATCCTCTTCCCAAAGAAGCTCCATAGCCCATATTGCCTGCAATAAATGGCTTTAAAATTTCCAGTAGCTTTTGCAATCAACATTTGAAATGATAAATAGGCTTTCTCCTTGAACAGCTGCGGAACTGTCTGCTGCTGATGATCTCCAGAACATCCTTTCCCATAAGTGATGAGATTTGAAATCTGCAGAAGATGTGTGGGGACTCCTGGCCCCCATTAGTGCTGCCTCAAACTGAGTCTACCAGACAAACTAGATATTTTGTAATTGTTCTGGAGAACCTTCCTGTTCAAGTCTGTATTCCACCCTTGCCCCTCTCCAAGACTGTTATCGCAAGTTAAATTTGTTTTTTTCGGGTAGATGATACAGAGCTATTTCCTTAGTGATTCAAAGGAAAATATTTTTACTCTCCTTCTGCCTGATTTCAAAGAAAAAAAAAATAAAAAAGACTTCACAGAATCACTGAGAATTCTCCAAGTAATCAGTTGCCATAATACATTCCTCAAATAATTTAGCTTCTCTAGATGATCATTCAGCTTGATCTAGTACTGCCAACTTGTAAAAACTTATTGTGAATCTGTGCAGGGAACATAACTACATGATATAAAGACAACCGCTGATAATTTTCAGTATTTCTATTTACTAACTGAAGACTTCTCATAGATTACAGATTGTTTAGACTATTTGTTGATTCTGGAGACAAACCCAACATGAAGGCAGGCCCAGCTTATCAACCATCAAAGTGATTGCATTAGAATATTTGTGATGTTAACAAGCCACATATAATGGAAGGCATAAGGGTTGATTTAGCTTCAGTGTAAGCTGACTCAACAGCAGGTTTCAACAGCATCCCAGTTACTGAAATTTTTAGACCGCTTTCATTGATACATCAAGGTTGGGAAATCACATAGAGGAAACGACTGTACAAACTCCATTCAGATGATATCACAGCACCCCGCTGCTCTTGAGACTCATCTGTCTAGAAGGGTTGGGAGAAAAAAAAGATGTCTCTGATTCTGTATCAACAATGACTCTTCATATTGCTGCACACATCTGCCTTAAAGCCCGCCATCCTTCCTGGTGGTTCAGAGCCAATCATCTGGCCTTGTTGGGAACTCAGAGACTGTCCCAAACTGTAAATTCCCATGACCGGAGTGCGAAGGTCTGTACCGAGTCCCTTGTACATGCTGCTAGAACATGTGTTCTGGGCTCCCATGTGGAGAGGGTATCCCAGTACACAAATTACTAAAAAGTCACAGCCTCTGTAAGAGAATTAAATTCTTTCTGTAGTTAAAGCAGCCAGTAGTAACTTCTATTTGCATGATCAAGTCAGTTTTGATAGCTGTTCCCACCACAAAAATAGTTGCGCTTTTGTTTAAACAGAAGAACACAGAATGGAAAAATTGGCATACAATAGGCTGAACTCCTGCAGGGGTTTTAATTTTCACGTACTCTTAAACTCATGGAGCCTAATGAGCTTAACATTTTGGCCAGTTGCACAATTTGGAAATTTCTGCAGTGAATGGTTTTTGGACTGAAAAAGAAAATGTTCTCACAAATATGAAAAGTGAACAGATGTTACTATTGGTGCTTCCAACGCCTACTGACAGAAAACATCTGTGTTGAACTTCCTGAATTTTAGGATCTTGAGAACACTCCCACACACCACTGAAAGCCATTTGAAGGCAATTGCACTGGCAGATTGGCTCTTGTGTCTATGACTGAATGTTCTAACTCAAGCAGGTGCTGGTTGTTGTCTTGCCTTGAGAAGCCCAGTTAGCCAAGCAGCAACATTACAGCTATCCAGCCGACTGTATTATCCAAGTTTTTGGCAATATATGTGAAGTGTGCTTTTAAAAGGTCCCAAAAAGCAGTTGATCTTAATATTATGACAGTAATAAAATGAATGGAATGAATGAAAAGAACTTTAAAAAAAAAAAACTGATGCAGATACTAGCAGAGTAGGAAGATTGCACTGCAGTCTATGGTGCCCTGGAAGTTTATTTATCCTGTAAAAACCCATGTTGAATTATTTTGGAATTAACAGAATTTTGTTCTATAATATACTCATTGTGCTAAAAACATAAAAGGCATTTGCTGTCCTCCAAGTGCTTAATTACATATTTAATAGGCATCATGACCAAAGTCTGCTCCTTTACATGAGCATGATACAGCAAATGTCACAGAGTAACTGGGAGTTCCCTGCTTCCTCCTGCTCCTTGTCCACACCCATCAATGGGATAATTGTCTGGTTATAAAAGCATATTTGGCAAGGTGATTTTCCTCTCTGGTGAATTTTCAGTTGGCTATCAAACTAACCTTGTCCAATTAATTATATAGTAATGAACATTTGACAAGTATAAATCAATGTCATTTTAGTGTTCTGTAAAACATCATTAGCTCATTCAAGTTCATTCAAGTTCGTTCAAAATTGACATCTCCAAATTTAACTTTATTTAAACCTCTTTCTCAAAAAGAGAATTTAACTCATAGTCAAAGGGACAATATTTACATGTCCTTGCAGTAGGATTTTTTCTGGTTTTATAGTTGTGTTAGCTTGGTAGTCTCAGTTTAACCAATATAAAGTGAGTAGCTGTGTTAATTGCACTTCTGCTCTCAGGTTAACATGGAATAAATGGATATGCTTTTGAGCATGCACCATTATCATCTGATTACTCTTTAATGCTGAAATATTTCTAACTTCCAAGAAAACATTACTGTTTTGGACTGCCAGTAGAAACGTTTCTGCCATGTATTGCTTGCCAGGTTAAGTAAATGTATTGCATTTATTTCAGCCCCCTTTTCATGCAGCATGATTTTTATTTCAGTCTTAATTCTAACTGCTAAATCTACAATTTTAGGGCTCGATATTTTGGGGTATTTCCTTCTTGCACAGTTTAGACAGCTATAACGTGAGATCAGCTTTTGAGCTAGAGACCTGGACTCCTTTTATAGACACTTAAGAAAAATGGGCACATTCAGGTGCATTTGTTTGACTTAGTTTGAATATCAGCATTAGGATATCATGCCATGAGATCACCTGCACCTGATGGGAGCCTTTGATGAATGCACTGCATGTAGGTAAATGTCTACATCTGTTCTATAAATAGAATACTTAAAAAAATTCAGTGCCTTTCAAGTCATTCCAAGTCTTCTCATATAAGTCAGTAAAGCATGCTTACTAGAGAGATATATTTGCTAATATATGTCTTAATTCTGATCCTAGATTTCCTAGTTTGTCTGTTTAGCCATACTTAAGCAGAGATTCTGCTTTGTACTTTCAGAGATACCACTAAGTCTGCAAACAAAACCACCCTTTGCCTCTGCCCAACGTTTCTCTCCCACAACTTGTCCACCTTCCCCTTCTTCTTTCCTCTATGCAATAACTTTTTGAAGGTTTAGTATGGAAATTCTGTTGTGGTTTTGTCTAGACTTGCCCTTTCTGATGCTTTTCTTTGAGAGACCATTGCTGTGGTCCTGGTATTGTTCCTACTACAGAAGCACTGCAAAGCACAGAAAGCATTTCTGACATTTACTCCTGTGTATTTTGTGACATGAAGAAACTGTTAACTGGTTCTTTTGAGTTCTTGACCTACATTCCAGTATATATTTACTTTTGCACGTGTTTTATCTTCTTGGGTGACATAGCAGCTTTCTGGAAGATCACAAATTAGATCAAACCGTGGGAACAGAAAACAGTACAAAATTATTTCATTACTAAGTACAGAAAAGGGATGTGGCTTCTGGTAAAGTGAATGCTTTCATAGTTCTTTTTGTTTTTGTTTTTGTTTTTTCTTTTAATTAAGATCTAAAGTGTATTCCTTCCTTAATGGAAAAAAAAAAATCCACCCTTCTGCAAGCTGAATCACTGCTCTGGAATTAATGTTAATGTCATTTGGTCACCACTGTCCTGAGAGAAAATGTCATATGTCCAGACAATGAAGTTAAAAGAACAAGCAGATTGTTACCATGCCACTAGGCTGAAATAGTTTCATTTTTTCATTATTTTTTATTAATTTTATAATTTTTTGTTTACTTTTGTTAAACATAAAAAAAGCTTAACAAAGAAGAAGGAAAATCTTTTCTGAGAATAAGAGCTGGAATGTGAAACTCAGCTAAATAACCTCCTTTACAGTAGCAAAACAGAAAAATAAAAGTAGAAAAAACTGTTAGTTATGTACTATTTTGTTAAAGCCTGCCAACTCTTTCAGTGCTCCTCTGTGTTTAAGAACTGAAAACTGAATATTACACAGCTTAAGGCGCAAGAGAAAGGTTTGTTTGATTTGCTCATCAGTATTCTGGTTAGACAACAGAAGTTCCATCTCCTCCTGGTACCGTGGCACATGGAAACCATGTTGTTACCAAATGTCCAAAATACCAGACTAAAACTCCCCTTTTGGTATCAGTGTGGTGGCAGAAATTAATGCCAGCTGTACACTAAAAATAAAGATTCAGAAGATAAATTTGAGAATTTTCAAGCCTGTGACAGTAAATGTAAATTTAGTAATACAATGAAAAAGTAAGGTAATAATTTTTCTCATTTCTCATGGAAGACCAAGTTTTCCTACTACACAAAATGTAGGTTGAATGACAGAACACCTTCAGGTAGCCATGCTGCTCAGTTGCATGATGCATTTAATCCCATTTCATTTGCACTTCCTCAGCTATCTCACTTACAGACATTTTGGCAGAAACCTTCTGCTTTTGTTGCCTCAGACCTCTCTCAAGGACAGTTTGACCCTATCTGAACTCCTTATCAGATTTCCTGAAGGTTGTACCGTGGTCTGGAGTCCTGCACCTGCAGTGGTGGTGGCTGCGTGCGTCTGCAATGACTGGTGCCATCTAGTGAGGAGCTTCCCAATGCTCACTGAAAACTTGCAAGGCATCTGTCTTTTAGAAAATAGTCATTACTGCAGTCCTGAAGACATTGAAATATAGTAACATGCTAACATGTTTAACAACCAAGCCTTCACAGACTTCAGGATTTTTTCTCTCAGATGATCTTTTTCTCCAGTGGCTGGCATTGGTTGTGTTTTGCCCTGTGTGTTTGTATTTCCTACCCTTCCGTGGATCGTTTTGATCTATTCTTCCTAGGTGGAGTTACAAAAGCATTTAATTCTTGCTTAAACAAAGCTCTTGAGTTGCTGAGGTAGATGGAGCCTTCAAATTACATTCTCAATGTACAACATAATGATGGAAAGTACAGAAATGTTCCCTTTTTTTCTGTCGTGGTAGGTGTTATACTCATCAGTGTCTGAAGTTCTCTGGAGGGCTGTCTGTCCTGAGCAGCCCAGTGCCACCAGAAGCAGCTGCTGAGTCAAACCATAACATGACAGCAGGTGCTCCATGTGGTCTTCTTTTCTCTGCCTCTTAGCCCAAAGTGGTGCAACCCCATAGGTGACAAAGTGTACGCTTCATGGAGCTGAACCCCAAACCCCTCCCCTACATATTCCCCTTTAATACATTTAATCATAAACTCCTAGATAACCTCCTGGATTTATGCTCCAACAGAAATGCCAGGTGATATGCCCATCCTAATCCAACTCTCTGTGCTGCAGCAGGGTTCTTGAGGTTCTTCCTTGTAGTTTATATTTCTGGGGGTGGTGGGAGCACTAAGATCATACATTTTTTATTTGTGGTCAGTGACTGCTTTAGTGTACTACATCCATTGAAACCATCTGAAAGAATCACAAATTCCCTACATTTACACACAGTTTTCCACATTTTGCCATCAATACATTCTAAAACTTTTCAGTTTCTTTCTTGTGTGCCTGGGGGTATGTATTTTCCTGGGTTAGCACTTTAATCAGCTCAAAAGTTGCTCATTTTCCTTATAAATTATTTTATTCCCTATTGAGTTGCTGTCTGTTCCGCTTTCTGATCTCACTGAGTGCACTGAGGTCCTTGCTGTCACGTCCTTTCCCCATCTGTTCTTACAGGGACCATTCCAGACTAAGAGCTCGTACAAAAAAATCCCAGCTCCAGTTTTTCTGTTAGGGTCAGATTACCCTTCCCTCGGGAAATTAATTTGTCCTTTCACAAGTGACCTTTTTTAAAATGTCAGGGAATTAACCTCCTTTCCTTTTGTCCACTGATGGTCTACAAGGCTTGTTTCCATGTGGGGAATACTGAATCATCACATTCCATGTACCAGAAGCAATTGCAAAATGGCTATCTGTAATAGGACATGGAGAAATGGGCTCAGTGGCTGGGAAGCTCTGTAGAAAATCTGATTCTGTCTCCCCTTCATTGCAAATGAACAGTTTTCTCCTATCTTTGTGTCTCCACCCTGGTAGGTGAATTTCTCAGCAATTCTTAATTCCTGTGTTTTAAAAACTTTGGATTGGGTACTGTCATTTATTGCATCACTCTTTATATAGCACATCAAACATTTGGTTGCTCTCAAAATTGGCACACCCTCCTCCGTCAATTTTGTTTCCACACTGTAAATTTAACAGTAAATTAGAAGGAAGAAGGTATTGCAGCATGACATTTCTTTCATCTGACTGATCATGAAAGAACTGGAAATTAAAGTTCAAGCTGCAAAACATGAACATTGAGTACAAATTTAAAAGTCTGATCAGGCTCTTCTTACGTCCGCTGGTACTTAATTGCAAAATTGAGTTACTGAATTCAGTCACAACCTTGGCAGCATTTTCTTTCATGCATGTTGCTGGACAAGTGACAATGTATATAGAACATGGCAAATATTTTGTGGGGAGATTTCCTCCAGGCTTTCTAATTTTCAACCTTTGCTCCTCTCTGTAAATAGTTTTTGGACAGTGTCTGAGCTGGCCACAATAATTTTGTGAGACCTCTTCCAGTCAGCTGAAGTTGCAGGAAGAGGGTAGCAGGGACTGCCTATTTAGGCGTATATCCTGACACTGAGAGCTTTGTAATTCAATTAAACTGCTGTGGAAGTTTTATATAAAAAGAGTAAGATAACTTCTTGTTAATCTTAAGGATATTCCATCAGCCCTCTTTTTCCTTTTCTTTTTATGCGTTCTCTCAGGGGTGCTGGCCATGGCATTCCACACACACTTCAGTGAGCCTCTTAGCACTGGCCTGTGGTGGGTGACATGGGGTAATGGTGCCATGTTTTGGATTAGGGAAGAGGTCCAGTTCACCCTAGTGAAATGGGAGGGGCACTGTGAGCCAGAGCATGTACAAGAGAAAGTACTTAATGAGTTTTCTAAAATATAACATGGGTGATATGTTCCCATTGGCTTGCTTATTTTTTTCTTTTCTTTTTTTTTTTTAATAAGAAATGGAAATTTTAAGTCAAGCACAATTTTACAGCTTTGGAGAATTTTCTAGGACTTCTGACCCTCCAGGAGCAGGCAGAGTAGTACCATGCATGGCATGTGTCACACAGGGGTATTTGGGACTAAGAATGGAGTCATGCTTTGTTTAACTGAATGTTTCAAACTGATTGTCTTTGCTTAAATCTCCTCGGTGACCTTTGCCAAAGAGAGAATGTTCTTAGGTCACTTGCTAATGAAAAGGGGACATACTTGTCCAACAAAAGATCTAAGATAAAGAAAGTAGAGTTAAAGCTGACATGTCTGAGTTAACGAAGGTTAACAAAGTTAATTCAGTTAACAAGCCAAGGTACTAATTGGCTGAAGAATTGCACAAACATTGTCATGATATTAAGTATTTCCCTAGCTCTGACTCTAGCTTTGTGTTAAACTAGTCTCATGAGGATCTGTTCTCTTGTCTTTAGAAAAAATAACCCATATTCCTCAACAAACAAAAGACCAGATAACTACCAGGAGAGTGTGGAGAAGGGGTGCTGATGCCCAGTCCTCTTCCTTGTTTTCCATTCTTTGTTTATTTCTTCCTCCACACCAGACAGGAAAATGGGACTGGAAGTGGGAGAGTGGTATCTGATGTAGGAGTTAGAGAGGTAACTGTGTTCCATGAAATACCACCTTCGAACTGTACAGCTCTGCATGGTCCCTATAGAAAGCCAGGCACAGATTTGAAAATTCTGAGCATAACCAGCCTTTTGTCAGCAGCTGCAATGAAAAGCTTTATATGTGTTTTACCTCCAGACAGCTTCCCTGTAAAGGAGTGTAGAGGGGCACTAAAGAGATGGTTTGCTTATCTCAGGAGGATGAGTGGCTTTTGGAATTTAGATGATTTATTCTGGCTTTCAGGTACTCCAAAAATGAAGTGGCATTTTCAGTGCACAGAACCCATGTATTCCTTTCTTTGCAGAAGCAACTGAAACATTTATTTTCAGAAATTAAATGCAACTGGAGCCAACTCAAATCTCTACAAATGAATTTTAATCATTTTTCTGTATTCTTTAATGGATATGTTTCCATCCTTTTTGAACCTTTTTAAAGGTACCTTTCTAGATTTGAGTACATAAGGAAGAACAAACTACCTTAAGCATTGAATAACATTTTAGGGTTTTATAGTAAAATTGAAATATTTAATATATTTGATTAATATTTGCATGAGACTTTATAATGCTCTACCAAAAGAACCCAAACAAAAAAAATTACTTGCTCCATTTTTTAAATGAATGAATTGTCTATTTCCGTAAAAAGGCAGTTTCATGGGGAGTGCTCATATGAATTTTGTGAATTCTTATATGCTTAATTTTTGAGCCATAATAGGTAAAAAAAGTGGAAAAAGTGTAGCATAAAAATGTTTTCTTTTTCCTGATCTTGGAACCCACACTGAAAAATTCAGCTTCAGATTTAAGTCATTATTTTAGAGCTTTTAATTGGCATCTTTCCATTTGAGTCAGGCAACTCAGAAAATGTGGCTACTGCGTTCTGCACCTCCACAGAACAAATTTTAGAGATTCGCTACATTTTGAAGAAACTAAAAACTGCTGCTGTTGGAGGTAGATGCATTTGTAGTAGCCAGCGGTGCCTGGCATAAGGAAATGAGCAGCTGCTTGTTCAGATGCATATGCCTCCTTCCAACATGAGTTTTTTTATGTTTTAGATGTATTCGTGTGATCTTCGTTTCTTCTCAGTTTGTTAATCTGAAAAGACATTGGCCTCTTAGCACCTACTAATTCACATGAGCAGACCTGGTTTAAAAGGGGGGGATGCTGTATAAAGTCAGGTTTGGTTTCACACTGACAGCTCAAACACTTAAATTCGGGTTGTCCTTTTGCACTGCTCCTAAACCATCAGTCTTGTCAAATCGGTCATAGCAGTAGAGCAAAACATCCATACTACACATGCATACCTGGTGGCTTGTCCCGGGGACATTACTCCCTGTAATTCAGCCTTCATACTGGCTCATTCCTAGTCTTCTTCCAAAATTAGGGACTTGCACTCAGTTCTGTACTTTGTTTGGCTATGTCAGCTTCTCAATATGGACTCATGATGTGATAGACTAAGATTTAAAATATGTAATCTACCCCAAGTGTTGTGACAACCATTTTGCATGGAAGCAGTTTGGAAAATTGATTTGTTTTTGAAGCTACAAGTAAGCTGTGTTTCAGTAATAGCATTGGTTTGGGGTATGTGATATGAAGACAGCTATAGCACAGATAAATGTTTATTTTACATTTTACATTTGACTATGATTTTTTTTAAGTATATCACAAATGGGCCCATGAGACTAAAATAAATTTTTGCCTAATATCAGTAAGGCATTGTTTGATATCTTTGGTACAACATCCTGATCCAAAGAAATTAGGCTATCTTCAGGTTTCTTTTTTTCAAGTCCCCACACTGCCCTCTTTCCACCTCAATGGCATTAATGAAGTAGAACTCTTGAACAGGAATTGCATTCACCTTCTAGCTCTCTCTCTGAAGACATGGGCAAGACTGTAAGTATTTTATACTGAAAAAAATTGTATTTTTTAATCAGCTTGTTGGTATAAATATATATGCGTTTGTTCATGGTTTGCTGTAGTTCTCCTCCTCTGTGAGATACTGGTGCTGTTCCAGCCTGGTCTGCATAAAAAATCTAATTGCATTTTAAAAACAACTTGCATTAGATTTGACTTAATTTGAATGCCTTGGTAAATGGTGCTTTGCCTGATTTAAAACACATTTCTCCAGAAAAGATTGCAGCAATGTACTATTAATGTCATCAGTGCAGTGAGTACATGTAAAACATGTGTGCCTTTAGTGATGCTACGTCTGGAACGATATTCAAATACCTCAGTTCACAGATCTCAGACATACTGTCACAATCCATTACTTAAACCACCACTTTGTCATTTCAAAATTGTTTTTTCCCCTTTTGAGCCTTGTGATGTTGGCAGCCAACAGGGATTATTTTTAAACAATGGTTGAAGTGGTGTGAAGAGCCGAACCAGTGCTGGAAGGGAGAATGACCAGGGAGCCCTGTGTGCAGCTCTTCAACCTGTGTGGATCCATGCATGTCCCAACATTTTCAGGCTCCACTGCTCAATAGAAATATTGCCACTGAAGAGGCAGAAATTCCTGCCATTAAATATCAGACATCACTTTTAATAAATATGGCCAATAACCAAATTTCACAGTTAAGCATATTTTACTTGTTTGGGCATCATACACTGTAGGAGAATCACTCTTGAGAAACCTCATTCCAAAGAAAACAGTTTGTTCGTAGAGTAGCCATGAATACTGAAGTAGTGAATATTGATTTGAATGCTAATATCCATGTGTTAATTTTGAGACCACATGTGCAATATAGTCCCTGCTGCTGAAGTTTCTCTGTGTGGTGTTTCAGATGACTTTTGTCAAAGAGCCTGGCCTACTGGGATGGAAAGAAATCCTGTGTTTATTTTTTCTTCGAGAGATTGACTCCGTTGCAGCAGTGATAATGTATCCAGCTTCATGCATCACAACTGCTCCTATGTAAATGCTGTTTTATTGTTTTAATCAGGGCCAGCCAGGACTCCTTGGATCACAGGGATTCACTGGACCACCAGGATTGATGGGGATCCCGGGAGTGCAAGGTCCCAAAGGTCACAAAGGTGAAAGAGGATACCCAGGAATAACTGGACCCAAAGGAGAAGTGGTAACTTTTGAATATCAATTATTTTAGCTAATAAGCAAACTGCTGGTAAAACATCATTTTAATTGTGCTGTTTCACTCTAGGGACAAAGAGGAGTCACTGGATTCCCTGGGGCAGATGGCATTCCTGTAAGTAACGGGTTACTTCATCTTTAAGAAATCACCAAATGCAAATATTTCAGGCTAGCTTGAAGCCTTTGTACTTTAATTAAAATGTCTGGGTTAAATTCTGCGTCAGCCACGTAGACACTTTTCAGCTAAGGATGTCTGCTGAAGTGAGTGGGACTGCAGATACATAACAAAAGAGCAGAATCTGTGCTCCCTCTCATTCCTTCAGATAATCAAGGGTTATTTGCCTTGTCCTATGGAGAAATCCCCTTGTAAAAGGGGTAGAAAAGGATAGAAACTTCCTGTGTCTCTGGAGGTTACTCAGCTAAGTATGTTCTTTTTTAGGAAAGACCTGTGACATAAGTGCTTCAGAACCCTTAAGCTGGTGAGCAAAGGACACAAGCTGGACATTCCTAATTATTTCTGATTTCCAAAGCTCATATAACAACCAGTGATTTTAAGAATACTAGCTATGGTTAATTTGCCTTATAGCTCATATGGCACACTTGAGATTGTCTTTAAAATCTTACTGAGCACTAAACAGTGTAAATCTTTGAACAAATTGACCAGGTCTATGAAGCTGAAACACTCAAAGAGGAAAACTGGGTAAAGTTCACAGCACAGTATTTTCCCAGCCTACACTTCTTTACATCTTGTGTCATAAAATAACAAAGAAATCTGAGTCACTGGAATCCCTGGACAGAGTTCCCAGGCTTGGGTTTCCTTTGTAGTGCTCCCTGACACCGGGGCCCTGCTTTGCAGCCCACGCATCCACATCCACTCTGCTTTCACCCTCTTTTGTTTCCAGAAGACTTTCCTATCAAGTTTCAGGGATTTCTCTCTCACAGTCTTCCTTGTCGCCCTCTTTCTCACTCTTTAAGGAAAAAAATAAGACCATATTTGCCATTTCTATTAGCACTCCTGAGCCAAGGATCTTGTTCATCTTGCTACATCGTGCTGAGTTTCTTTCTAAGCACTGTAACATCCTGGGAAGCAGAGTAAATTGCTCCCCTGTCAAGCCCAGTGATGCTATAGCTGGACTGCTTCTTTTACCTGGGCATGTTTTCTTTTTCAGCCCTGGCTCCCTGACCTCTGCACATTGCATTGTGAGAGATAAATACCTTCAGACAGAACTTGAACCTGCATTTTCATTGTGTCCTCTCTTCAAGGTTCCCTGCCCTTCAAGCACCCTTACATTTTCCAGCCAGTTTTTCCACTGACCATGGGACAGCAGGTAGATAGATGCCTGAACAAACCACAATGGCACAGTGCTAGAATGTGGGGCTAGGATCCAAGAGAGAATGTTGGCAAGACTGAGTCTCTTCTGGGATAAGGAGTGCCAGGATTTGGCAGAGCTGAGTAAGGACATGGGTATTCTTCTGTTTTTTCTAAGCAATGGAGCAAAAGCAAAGAGAAAACTCTTACTGTAGATAAAAGAGAGGGGAGAAATGTTTTATGTTAGTTTCTGATTTTTTGTGACTGAGCCCACTGGAACAAAAAGAGCTGCTCAAATGAACATTAGAACAGGCTTCTCACCAGCCTCAGTGCAAACCAGAAGCACCAGCAGTTAAGGTGAATGTAGGAACAGCACTGAAAATACAGTTTGAGACAGGAGTAGCTTTTCAGAGGCTCTGTGTCAAAATCTTGGAGTGCCCTCCAGCTCGCTGCCTTTGAGCCCTGCTGTTTTCTTCCATATTCACAGGCTCATCATGACACTCAATCTAGCTCTGACAGCATCTTTGACTTTTTTTCCTGGCTTGGAAGCTGTTCAAACTCAGTGAGGAACATTTCTTCCCACTCTTCCAGTGTGAAGCACTGAAATGCTTAACAATCCCAGTTCTTGGTGGATCCCTGCACAGCAGCCTCCTATGGCTTAGTTCGCTGCATAACAGAGCCTGCATTGAACATAGCTTTCTTACCCTTTCTGAGAGGTCCTTCACTACTCATTTTTTCATGCTGTCTGGGGCATCTGGTTCAAGCTGCAGCTATATTAAAAAAAGGCACTGTCTGTTTCTGTCTTTGAAAATCCTAGTTTCCCATGGATCCAAGCCTTGGGCTTAATGTGAGAACGTCTAAATACTTCATGACTACAGGAAAAGGAAAACTAGAAACAGATGGATAGATAAACACTTTTCTTTTTCCTCAACAGGGTCATCCAGGCCAGCCAGGACCAAGGGGGAAGCCAGGTCACGATGGCTGTAATGGGACAGCAGGTGACCCTGGTGACTTGGGAATTCCTGGAGTCTCTGGTTTCCCTGGTAGCATTGTAAGTAGCTGGCAGTAAGTGAGAATCTGAAGCTAAGAACATTGTTGGAGTGTTCTCCGACAATTCATTCACACGTGGATTGGGTTAATGGGACATCTCTTAATGAAGGGAATGTGGAACTTTCTGGCTCAACAGAGCACTTGTGCAGACTCGTCATGGGCACACTGCACTGTGTTTAGTCATTGCATTGCAGCCAGGGATAGAAGGTCTGCTCAAAGCTATACCTGACACAAAGGTCTTGCAGAGACATTACTGTAGGAAAAAAAAAACCTGTACAGCTTGAATCAACAGCAATAAAATAATATTAAACTCAAAACTACTGATGAAAGTATCCTTTTCCTCCCTGCCCCATGGCCAGAGTATTGGCTTTTCATGGTGAGATACACAGGAACATGCTGAGGTGAGCAGTGGGGGCTCCTGGATTTACATGGGCACATGTCAGCCCTGGAAGTGCAGCATCAGTTCTAGCTAGGAGGTGCTACCCCATAATACCACTCCCTGGTAATGGGGGGTTTCTCCTCAAAATTTAGAAATTAATTTTTTTATGTACTGTAAGGGTTTACACTTTTTTCCCTAAACCATACATTTCCAAAGCTAGGCATAGCCTCTACCTCTAAACTGCATTATGTTTATGTACACTTACAAAAACACCAACAAATATTTTTCATTTCACTCTTAGCTGTTTGCATGTTAACATAGATGGTGTTAGAGCTGACACTGTGTTTTGTTTCTTCTGGTCACCTCCAGGGAGTCCAGGGGCCCAAGGGCCAGAAGGGAGAGCCGTACATAGTGGCGCCGGAGATCATCAGCCGATACAGGGTATATCTGTAACTCCCAGTTATTCTTGCCTAGTATGGTTTTTCAGACACATAATGGAGAGTAAGTTTCTCTTACACTCCTATGGGCACATCCCATGAGGCCCACTTTGATTCTGTGTAGGCTTTGAAAAGCAGCTTCTGCTCTCTCTGGTCGCAGCGAAGTTTATATGATGTCCTATGGAAAAAATCTGAACTCGGTTATTTCCAGGGATTGTCAACCTATAGGTGGATTGCAAAGGCACTGTAGATGATGTAGGTCAAGTATTTCCTGTTTATTCAATGACAACCTTTGTATCATGCATGGCAAAATCCTTTCTCTGCCATAGGTTTGTCCATTGAATGATTCTGGTTACTATTGGCACCTTTCCTGTAAAATTTTCATGCAAGTGTTTGATTGACTTAGAGTAAAGTATTTTATTTAGTTATTTAGTAAACCCCAAGTATTTCAATGGCTGTTTTTGTTGTGTCTAATCCTTAAAACTTTTTTGTAGACACTTGCATCTTTTTCTCATATATATAATTTTGCATAATTTGAAGGTATAAGAAGGAGATAAGGGATTATGTATGTAATAAATCATGGCTGATTTCAAAGCTACAGCTGAGCTATACTCAGACAGAAGGGATATGCTGACATTTTTTGTGTGTATTTTGTGCCAGCAGTAAGTGCCAAAATGGGCATTTCTATTGACATATTTGTAAGTTGCCTGTATTTTTAATGGAAACTTCTTTTCCTTTTAGAAAATCTTCAGATTTGCACTGTTAGTAGTCAGGAGTGATTAAGTAATGTTTAAGAAATGCTCAACTATATTGTGGCCAAAGATGGATACTGACACCTGTATTCATTTCAGAAAATACTTTGTTCCACAAATTATTCTGTTAACTAAACCCAAATTAGCTGGGTAGTTGAGATGCTACTCAAAATGATTGAAGGTGTTTGGTCTGAATAATACATTATTTATGTGTGTTGAAAGGTCCTTGGGTTAGAACATTTTTGGATCTAATTTCCAAAAACATTTCAGCATGTACTGAAGTTAAAATATGTGGTCACTGAAGACAGTATGTTCCAAATGCTTTTAGTGACTCAGAAGAGAATCAAAATGATTCAGTAATTCCCATGCAGCTCACAAAAATGAGCTTGGACATTTCAGCTAGGGTTATAGCCCTAATTAAGCCACTGGTTAGATAGGATTTTTCAACAAAAAAACTCATTGTGGTCTGTTGTATAGTTCAGCCTTGTAGTTTGAATCTCTAACTTCACTAGCCAACTTTGTACCCTGCTACTGTACTGCATGCATCTAAACCATATCTATAAAGTATGAAATCTGTGTGGCCCACATTCAGTTATCTCAACATCTCTACGGAATGCATCTGTATGGAAGGGTTCGAAGTAGCATTGCAAGCTATAATTAGTTGTTTGAATGAGGAAAAAAATAATGAGCGATAAAAGGATTTTATTTGATTTTGTATGCAGGATTTATTGCATATTTTACTTCTTTGGTTTTGTTTTGGATTTTTTTAGGGAGATCCTGGGGATTCAGGGTTCATCGGTTTTCCAGTAAGTAGTTTTACAGTGGATGTGATAAAGTGTCAACAGTAACTAATATCAGAACAACATTTTTTAATTGTTGGTGGATTTTTTTATTTAAAGGGACCTCCAGGTACTCTGGGTATCCAAGGACCTATTGGTCCAAGAGGACAGCGAGGAAGACCAGTAAGTATATTTAAATTATGTTCTCTAGAAAATTAACCAAACAGAAGAATTATCTCAGCAAGTTCCGTGATGTTGGATTGTAACCTAGGATGGAAATAGCAAGAAGGTGGATGTAAAACCTTTTAAAAAGCACTGTAAGACACTGAGGGATGAATATTGCAGAAAGAGATAGAGGGGTTTTTGCCCTGTGCTGTTGGAGGCTTTTGATTCATACTGTATTTTTTAAACTCCTTGGAACATCTCCCTACACTGAGTTAACAGAAATATAATGACTTGAATATGTTATCTTGTCTGCTTATAAAGGACCTTAGCTCTCTATACTCCCACAGGAGACTGAATGGTATTTAGAATGCAATTTTATTTTTAAACTCTTTTCAGTGTTTTTTTTCCAAAATCATCATTTACAGTATTGACGTTGACAACTGTTTCAGTATAGTTCTTTGAGAAGACTGTTCTCTCCAGATGCAACTTCCACATTTCTTATTTTCATGGTTAAAAGCTTTATGGGTGAGAAGCAGATATTCAAATTCAGTAGATTTAATTTTCTTTAAGCTTCTTTTATTTTCCTGTAACACAACTTTGTAGCATTTGCTTTTTTCATTGTTTTGTCAAAATTTACTTTTGACCTGCTTTATATCCCTGATCTGAGGGGAAACAATTAATTCAGGGCTTCTCACTCACAGCCTCCATAGCTGTTTTCAGGGACAGCCCCATTCCTCCCACCCCCAAAAAACCCAAACAAAACCAAACCAAACAAACAAACAAACAAAACATCTACATCATGCTAAGCCTTTTGAAGTTAATTTTCTGCACTGGCCTGTTTTATCACCTGGAGTAAACTGCACCTTTTCTTTCTCACTGCTCCTCCTGAAGGGAAATCAGTCCTTTACTTACTCTTTCTTTAGAGCAAACCCACAGAAGTTCATGAGCTTCACACAGGAGCCCAGCCTGCAGTGACTCATATTCCCAGTGCTGTTTTTCAGATGTTAGGAGTGCTGTGAACCATGCATTTTTGGACTCCCATCTTGGAGAGGACCCACAGCTACATCCCTCTGGTTACCATATTGGCAACATCTCTTTTGAGCAAAATACGTGTAATAAAATAAAATAAATAAAAGACTTTATTTACTGTCTCCGAAGCTATAACTGACCTGTGAGGGAGACCCAGGAGCACCTCACAGGTCTGAGTTAGAATCACTGCTCTTCTCTGAGTGCTGGGGAGTGCAGGAAGGCAGGCATGGCTCCCCCAGGTCTCTGCAGGCTCTCCAGGCTAAGGGATTCCCTGTGCAGATCATCTGCCCAGTAGATTAGGCAGCACCTCATATATTACTCAGGTGACCAAAAGTCATTCCAAAGCATGTTTTTTTCAGAACAAGTCTAGTGTTTGTGCACCCAAAGGTACACAGCAAGGCAGAGGTGCCTGAAAAGTTCAGGTCTCACCTGAAGGTTACTATATTTTCCTTGCAGGTTAGGTTTGATTTTGCATTATGCCGCTAACATCCTTTCCAGACTCAGTAGGTGGACAGTTCCATCTGCAACCTTCTTTCTATGTCACTCATTCACCATGAGCTGAACAGCTCATGCTTCTTATTCACCCCAGCTTTCCCTCATTTGACAGAGTTTTTAATGTGTACAGCCCCTTGGAGCCTCTTAACTACCATAGATGACCAAAGCAAGAAGGGAGGTTGTTTCTCCAATTAATGGCTTTCCTACTTCTTGTAAGCAATTTATCTTGCAGATAAATTTCCTGATTTAGTTTCATTTCCCACCATCTTCCTTTGATTTCATTCTGTACAATCCCAAATAGGTAATCTGAGATGCCTATGGTAGTTCAGCCCCCTTACAGACCAATACAGTCCCAAAACAGCAGCCCAGTGAAGCACTTACAGATGTGCTTAACTTCAGGTATGAGCTTAAAATGTTGCTTAGTCAGGATCCAAAAGCACAAGTTCTTATTACTTGATAAATGTGTTTTCATTGGAGCTAGGCTGGGTAACTGTCATTCTGTTCAGGAGGGTATTTTTCAGAGCAGTAAATACAGCTAATATAGTAACAATTGCACATGGGATGCTGAGGAAAACACTCCCTACTAAATATGTATACTTAGGTTTCAGACAGAGTAACTAACCTCCTACATGCATTGATTAGAAAGCAACAAGTAACTTGCTCTCCCCTATTGTGCTTCCTCAGGGACCACCAGGACCCCCAGGGCCCCCAGGACCACAAGTAAGTCTTTCTGTCAGAGTCATTAATGTTGATTTTTGTGTTGCTGAGCTTTATCCAAGACCTACTTGAAGGCAGTAAAAGAAAGAACCACTGCCTGCACCAAAGACTGTGTAGCACAAGACTTTCTGTGTTGGCTGCATACCATGGGAAGTTAATCTTACACTGGGATCACCTGCCCTGAAAAGATTAAACCAGTTCTAGAGCCAGATTTAATTTGCTGCTGTAGTCACAGTAGCTGCCCATGAACAGAGAATCCTTGCAGTCTTCACAATATTAAATTTTATTTCCAAGGAAAAAATATATGAGTTCATTGTTCCAGCCCTTTTAGGTGGTTTTATTTAGCATTCAAAGCTATTAAAAATCTTGCGGAAGAAATGCTTGATCTTTTCATTACATCACTCAGTGGATGACTCAAATATGATAGCATGAGATTTTAAATTGAGTTGTCTTTCTAAAAGTTTAGGTCTGTAGAATGACTTCTAAATCTATGAAAATGCTTCAAGGTAAACCTAGACTATTATTTGATTGCAGTTTCTCAGTGGTGTCGTACAGACTTGTAAGCCTGAAAAGGCTTTTAAGCATGTTTAAATTTGAATTTTAGACTAGAGTTTTGCACTTGGTAAACAATAAACATTTTGTTTTTACAGGGCAACAGAGGCCTTGGATTCTATGGAGAAAAAGGTGAACAGGTAAAGGAAAATTAATGTATTAGTATCACTCCTAAAAGGCAGGTGGATGTTATCTGCTATTTATAAATTAACATATTTTAAATACTCTCTTCATTTGCAATTGCATTATAGAATTATAAGAGAAAAATGAAATATATAGGTCTGAAAGTAATTATAATCTCTATAAGGGAAATCATAGCTGAATTAACCCCTACATGTCAAGGTCTCTCTGTGCTCTCATTTACAATGACACAGAGCTAACTTCTGAAATAGATAAAGCCAGGATGCTTTATGTAATGCAATAATCTTTGCTGTTGTTTTCTGTGTGGAAACACACAGGGCAAGAGCAAGCATTGCTATATGTTAATCCAGCCCAAAATTAATATATCTTGCCATAAATTTATTTGGTATGGTTGTATATGGTTTAGAACCATACTCCCAGCAGGGGCAAATCTGTGGTGCTCCTCTGCAGTGTCCTAGAGCCTCTGCTGATCAACAGCTTGACCAGCTGTTAGAGCTGTTAGTAAATGTTCCTTCCTGTTGTTCCTGCAGGGCCCTCCAGGTCCTCCCGGTCCACCTGGGCTTCCTACAAGAGAACTGATGGGTGTCCCCTCTGACAAACACAAGGTAACTAAGAGGGTATTTTTCTATAATAAACAAGGAACTAAGAGCTTTGCACTAGCAAAACTAAAATATTGTACAAACGTGCTTTAACATATAGGACTTAAAAGACTTTAATATATAAAAAGAAAAATCTGCTACTTTCACAAGCTTGGATCGTACAGTATTTATTGAAACTATGGTGGCTTACATAATTCAGGAGGTATTTCTCAAGTTTAGAGGTGCCTTTGGCAAACTTGTTCTTTTTGTTTAAGCATGCAACTACTGCCCATCACCTCAGCAGAAATGACTGCTGAGGAGCCATTACTGTGTTTGTTTTGATAACTTACCTATGTGATGCTGATATTTATATACTTAGAGTTAAGGCTTATTCATACATATTGGAGAAATCCCCACATGCAAGATGCAGTTTATTCTCATCTGTTGCTTCTTGCTGGAAGCAGAGGCAGTCATGCTCTGTGTGTGTATATGCTGTGTATATATCAGACACCAACCTCCAGGCCAGTTATTTTTCATCCCATATTTGAAGTTAGAAAGTTTACATGGCTCATACGATTTCTGCAGTAAGATGAGTAAATTGCTATGATACTGGAAGATATAAAAACATCTTAATACTCTGCAGTCTGCCCTAAATAACATATCTGCCGAGATTTTCATGACTAACTAGAGACACCCAGATGTGAGCTACTTACCTGGAGAGCTGTTATATTCAGCGGAGATATCATCAATATAGAGAGTGGAATTTAGGCTATGATTTGTCTTACCCTAAGTGGAGATCTTAATCAAATAATTCGTAGATAATCAGTAGGTAAAAATGGGAGTGTGTGCATTTATTCATAGGAATTACTTAGGCACTCACCACCCAGATATCTCTTAAACAAGCCTGGAAAGAGCTGAGCATTCACATTCCTAGAGACCTTTTCAGAAAAATTATCAAGTATTTCTTCACAAATCAACTTCAGAAACTTCATATGAAAGCATTCATTTCATATGAGAAGTGTATGAATAAAGAACAGCAGAAGAATAGTGTTTTTTCTCTTTATCAGTCTTTTTCTGTTGTATGAAAGTTATTGAAATGTAAATGGGAATGCCAAACCTATCTGAATACTATTTCTTTATTATTAGGGTGAAAGAGGAGACCCTGGACCAAGAGGGGAAGCTGGAATTCCAGTAAGTCATGTGGAGAAGAGCGAAGTCAAATAATGATGTTGGAGTTAATACTTGTGCACTCTTCACTGATGTGAATATAGATATGGAGCAATATAGAGGTGTTATAAGCAGAGACACTCTTTCTAATGTTTCAGAAAACATGAAAAACTTGATGTGTAAGCACAATCAGTTCTTCTCTCACTGGTCTGCTGAAGTAGGATTTTCCCTCACATATTTTTAATTTTAGTTTTAATTATTACTGAATCTCTTTACTTATTCTTCTGATCTATGTTTTTAAATTTCACTATATTTCATTAAATAAGAATATATGGAATAATTTTCATTCTTTTTAGCCTGCTGTCCAACACATACAGACTTTTTACTCATGGTTTTTTAGATCTGTTGATTAAGTGGGCAATAATCCCATATGTTGCTGTAATTTGTAAAGCTGTCAACCCATCTTGGCTGAACATGGTTAAGTTATAACTCACAGACAACCTCTAGGCTGACTAAATAGCTTTGCCATTGAGTGGTTCCTTTTGACTTCCCAGAGGGGTTTAAAACACAGTCTTTACCAAGCAGGGATGCCTCACTGAGCATTTTGTAGAGCTTTATTTTCTCAGATGGTCTGGTCAGTGGCTCCACAAGGTTATGGGATAAGGTCACATTGTGAGCCTTGATGCCCTCCATGTGTGGTTGCTAGCCAGTTTTTCAGCTGCTGGTCATATTTTACACATGTAGGATTTTTTTTTACTCATTAGGAAAACCATAGATTGTATGCTGATGTAGCAAAAGGGGATATGTGTTTCTGCCCTTCTTTTGTTGTGTATAGAAGGATGGATAGCAGCATGCCCATGTTTGCCAAACTGCTCTCTGAAGCTACAGTTTGGGCAAAAGCTGAGTTGCTTAATTGGTTGTATAGCTGAATAACTACTTTGGCTCTTCTTCAGAGCTGCAGACATAGAGGAAATAAAGGAGATGATAGGAGGGAGACACTGTCCTCTCTCTAATGGCCTGCTCCTGCTATTGTAATGAAGCAAGCATGTTACACTTAATTTTAAGGACAACAGTTCTTTCACATGCAGCTATTATTAGATTACCCTTGTGTTACAATGATGCTTTCTTCCTGTTTAGCTTCCATAAAACAGTGTTGCAATTTTTTTGCACATAATGAAGAAATACGTTGAACTGACCATGCAATCTTTCCTAGGGTGTGCTTCTCTTTCCTCTCGAAAAAGGTGAAGAAGGGCTAGTGGGCCACCCGGGACAAAGGGTGAGTCACTTATTAAAGGTAGAATTCACTCAGCTGAATGTGTGGATCTGAGCTGGGAGTTTGCCTCCTGGAATGCCATGCAGATGAACAAATCATAGAAACTATAGTTCTCCAGATCAGTAGGTTTGGCCAGCTCAGAACTGCCTGAAGCAGAAAGCGAAAAGGCCATTTTGAAATGGTGATGGGAGGAGGCCCCCATGGGATTCACAGGTCCCTGTGGACTCACAGGTGTCACAGGGAATGGTAAGGTATGCCTGTGGCATCACTGGGAAGCCTTGTGCTTCTCTCAGCTGAAGCTGTGCTCACTAACCTCAGCTGCTGTCCTGATCCTCAGCACTTCACTGTTCCCGTGTGAGCTCTCCGCAGACCATGCTTAACAAACATGAGTCTGACTCCACTTACTGGTGGACTCAAACAAAAGTCAATCTAAATGCTTCCTTGTAGCATCTATGACTGTTTGTTTTGGGGCAGTATTTTTGAAGTGCTTAAATGGAGTAAGAACAGTACTAATAATACATTTTTTTAAAAAAAATCTCAGTCATTTTTAAAATCTTTATGGTCAATTTGCAATGTATTTATTAAGAGAGAAAAAATAAAATAACATAATAGATTTCAGACTTGTGCTGTTTGCACCATACAAAAATGTAATTGAAAACATATCTGAAGTATGACTGTTAGCGTTTCAAGCTGTTAGACTTATTTTATCTAATAAATAATAATGGTTCATTGCCATGAGGTGTTAGAATGTAATTTTATTTTGTTTATTGTATTGTACCTTCATAGGGACTGCCTGGCATCAATGGTTTTCCAGGACTCAGTGGTGAAAGAGTGAGTATTTAATACAAGACTGTTGTTTCTAACACATATGTAGACAATCTGTCTGAAAAGCAAACTGTAGAGGACAAATTCTGCCTGCAATTACACTAGCTGTAGTCTAACAGATATCATCTGTGTTCAGCCATCATTCTGATTTTGGGTCAGTTATTTTTCTCACCAGTGAGGAAAAAAAATTATCCTATGATTAAAGTCCAGTTTTGCTTAAACCATGAGCATCTTTGGAGAGCACTACAGGGAGGTGTCACTCTCATTGTTGTAATTACGGTGATTATGATTTCTGTAATTTTCTTGCTGCAAGCAGAAACTTTTTTGAATAGCTTTCTGCAGATGTGGTTGAGATGGACAGTTATCTTGGATATCACAAAGGGAGAGGAGATGGAAACTGATAAATATACCACTTAAATCTCTGTCCCCATGGAAACACACCCAAATATTTAAAATAGCATTCTGTCAGACAGAGGCTTTCTGTTTGGTCTCAAAAAAAGGCTTCTTCAGTCAGCATTAGAAATCACTTCCATGAGGTAAATAGCTGTGGGATGCACGATTTTTCCATGCTTTGCCATCTTTGGTTGTTTAAAGATTTGTCCTGCCACCAAGGCATAACAATAATAACATGAAACACATGGGACATGAAAGTACACGAAATCTGAAAAATAACATTTGCACAGCTACTCAGTCCTGCTGGTGTGGAAGGGAATTGCTATTGGGAATACATACATGGAGAGGCTCATGCAAAACCCATTAAAGCCCACTGGCTGACCTTAACATGGGTTCATGATCCAGTCAGCTGAGAGCAGTGGCTGCTCCTTTTTGAGGATGAATCTTGGCAATAATTTTAACAGAAGGTAAATTGGTTTGGATGGACTATCATTGTATAATGTGTGTATGAGAGGGGACACCCTACTCTATGTGCTATTCACAACCTCCTTTTTGTTGATTTTTGAGTGATTTTGTTCTCAAGAGAGAAAGACAGATGATTAAGTCCTGCTAGCACACAGATGAAGTTGCAGTTCAGTAGGAAGCTGCTGGCTTTGCTTTTAGACCACCAGCTCCACCTAGTGTAAAGAGATTTTACACCTGATAATCAAGAGGCTTTTTCCAATGGTATGATGTACACTTGCCATTATGGAAAAGTCTCTGAAATGCGATCAGGTTTGCGACATCTTTTTGAGAGCTGTGGTATTTTTAGTGCTTCAAAACTGCTTCAAGAGTGACTTATAGAGCTGGCTATTACCACTCAGGTTCTAGGTAAGAGTTGTTCCCACTGTGAAACTTGAGAGATGCTGAGATTTAAAAAACTAATGTTCTAATTTAAGTGTGAACTATACAAAACTACTGGCTTCAGCAAAACTGTGCTACTTGACATCAGATGTTGATTTGGACTCTGTTTTCTACTAAAAGAAAACGTTTTTAACACCAGTCTCTTTCCAGAGGACATATAAATATTTTCTGTAAAGAACAAAGGTAGTCAAAAAGCTGAGTAAAACACACAGAAGAGATGATCTCATCTAGGTCAGCATCTCTGAAATCTGGTTGCTTCTGAGTTCTTCTCATTCAGTCCTTCTGCAGCCAAACTGTCTCCAGCCACCCAGAAAAGAGCAAAAAGGACCTGTGTACTTCAGTGCTATTTCACTGTTCACTGTTTCCAGTCCAGTGAAAATATGTCTATTTTTAATGATTCTGATTCATTTAGCTTTCTTGCAGCAGGCTCGTGTGGTCTGGCTGCCTGGCCCATGTGTCTCAGGGTCACCTGGCACAGAGGGGATCCCCTTTTCTGCTTCTGCACCCTGCAGCATCCATGGAATGGTGTGAGTGTAGGTGCTCCTTCCATCTGCACCACTGCCAGGGGTGACAGAGCCTGCAGCACAGCAGGGCCCTCTGGCCTTTGGCAAGAGTCAGGCTTGGTCCAAGAGGTGGGACATCAAATGACAAGGAACCTTACTGGTGTTACAGGAATTGCTACAGACCAAATAATTTTAGTCTCTCTTTGATAAAGGAAATGTCAATCATTTTTATGTACATTACAGGGTTTTCCAGGATTTGATGGTCAACCCGGTGGCCATGGTCCCAGAGGAAGCAAGGTACTGCTTTACTTTCATTTACTGGAAGCAATAAGCCAGATGTCATTTTTCCTTCTTTCCTTTTCTGTCATCATGTCATCATGTCATTGTAGAACCAGCTATGTGGTTTGTTAATTTGATATCTTAGAAGTTTCTTTAATGTCATGTCAGTGCCTTTGGTAGTTTGGGGTTTCGTGTTCCATGGGCATACCTTTCCATTTTAAAAGAAATTCCATATAATAATGTGCTTGGGTGTGATACTTCAACTTCTGTTGACAGGGGGAGCCAGGCGAGATGGGTCCTCCAGGGCCAGATTCCTATTTTCCTTCCCGCATCCCAAGGAAAGGTATATCTTCTTTTCTTAGATTGTTTATCTTAGCTGTTTTACTACCATCTGCATAGATCAAAAGCATGACATTGAGAATTCAACTCCTTAAAAATATGTTTGCTAAAGTGTTCCAGAAGCTGTAATTGCTTTCCAAGAGGGTGCCCTAATCACCTTTTTGCAGGCAGGTGGTTTCTTTGTCTCTCCCACTGAAGCTGGATTGCAATACAAAAGGCTTCCATGCATGCCTGTATCCACAGAGAAGAAGCAAGCAAAAAATCGTGTGACTTTGTTGTCCAGTGAAAGGGAGAATGGGAGTCTGTCTTCTTTGTCCTTTTTCAGACTTTGGATAAGGCACAGTAGTGGCAGCACAGCAGAGAGCATTCTTATCATCTAATAGACAGACAGACAGAAAGAAAGGAAAGAAAGAAAGGAAAGGAGGAAAGGAAAGGAAAGGAAAGGAAAGGAAAGGAAAGGAAAGGAAAGGAAAGGAAAGGAAAGGAAAGGAAAGGAAAGGAAAGGAAAGGAAAGGAAAGGAAAGGAAAGGAAAGGAAAGGAAAGGAAAGGAAAGGAAAGGAAAGGAAAGGAAAGGAAAGGAAAGGAAAGGAAAGGAAAGGAAAGGAAAGGAAAGGAAAGGAAAGGAAAGGAAAGGAAAGGAAAGGAAAGGAAAGGAAAAGGAAAAGGAAAAGGAAAAGGGAAAGGGAAAGGGAAAGGGAAAGGGAAAGGAAAGGAAAGGAAGAAACCCACATATTAGAAAAGCCTTGAGGAATATAAGAGTATTTTTTTTTAACTTCTTTAAAATGACAAAAATCCATTGTGATCTTTTTGCTAAGCTTGCAGCACCAGTGTCAGCTGGTTCTGCAGAGCTGTGGTGGCTGTTCATGGCTAGACTAGAAACACATAAAAGGTGATAGCAGTTTGCCAAGGCCAAAACTATTCAAGGGAAGGTGCCAGCAAACAGCAAGAGTGATCACATGCCATTGCCTTTGTCCTCATACCACAGAGTTTACTAGTTTTGTTTAAAACCAGAGACTAGGAGTGAATGGTTCCCTTCCTCCCAGAAAAAGGGGGTAAGAGGCCCAAAACATTGGTTAAATCACTCCAAATACCCTGCCAACCTTTTAGAAGCAATAGGGACTGTGTAGAGAGAGAAAGAAGCAGGCAGGAGGGTGAACACACCACATGTCCTCTACTGTCACTGATCTTTGAGAAGAGCATGATACTTTCTGCAGGCAATAGCTGGGCCCAGGCAGATGCTTTTGGTAGTGGGAAGTAAAGGAAAGCTCACATATCACACATCTGTTACAGCAGAAACTTCCTGTAAGAAAAAGAGGGGCTCTCTGCAGAGGGCTGCTCTTCTGTGCTTCCCAGGAGCAATGTAGGTCTTGCTGCATATTAGTAAAAGGTGGAAGATATTATCCTTCTTCCTGGGCTTGGTGGCTCCGCACCATTCCTGTCAGTCTGTTTCTAAAGCTATGTTTCAGAAACTATTTCAAACTCTACTACTCCAAAGCACTTGAAGATTCTAATACTTGCTTTTTTTTACAAAGAGCAGCATCACACTAGCATGTTTTGTGGTATTGGGGATGTCTTTCAGGTGTAAGAGGTGATCCAGGCTTCCCTGGTGTTTCTGGACTCCCAGGAGACCGAGGAGATGAGGGAGATCGTGGATTGCCTGGTCTTCCTGGATTTTCTGATGGTAATACCCCAGCAATACATGTTTAACACCTTGACTTTATAGGGAGTTTTGACTGATACAGGGTGACAGTGGGGAAAATTTTTATGCTGATTATGTGATACGCAGTGCAGAGGAGTATATAATAACTGGGGGGGCACAGAACAAGAGGAGCATTTTCTTTTGGACTAATGGGACTCTTGCAAAACTACTGAAATAGAGATGATGACAGAGCCTTGTTTCTGTAACTGCTATTGATTTGCTCAAGTGAAATTTTGCTCCATGCTAAACATGTCCATTTTTCCTAGCATTTTAGATGCAATTGTATGAACTTTCTCTTCTGTTACATCACAGCTCTTTGGGCAACACTGTTAGGAAATTGTTTTGAACTTTTTCCCTGGTTCTGTTTCAGGGGATGGAGATAAGCCAGGCTTACCTGGAGAAATGGGACCAAAAGGTGAAAAAGGTGAAATAGGATCTCCTGCTTATTATGCGGGACCACCTGGGCTTCCGGGTAAGGACGGCTCACCAGGAATTCGTGGTCCACCTGGTCCCGCTGGAGCCCCAGGTAAGTGCAAAAACAGAGATGATGAGAACTCACAGGAACATCTTTGGGTGTTTTAAAGACAGCTGTTGGAAGGGCAAAATGAGACATTGACGGAATGGAATGGAATGGAATGGAATGGAATGGAATGGAATGGAATGGAATGGAATTAAATGAGGGGAGGACATGCAGAGAAGTTGTTTACACTCACCAGTGAAGAAAAGGTTTGCGTGATTTTTTAGTCCTGGCAACATTTGAAAGAATGGAGAAAAAGATGTGCAGGAGATGATCCAGAGCAGGCTATTTGTGCTAATGTGGAATAGGTTGGGCTGAGAGGAGGAATTCAGTGTTAGAGAGAGCAAAGAATGGCACAGATTGTCTGCCACAGCAGATGGAAGTTACTGAGGATGAGTGTGAGAAGCTAGTCAGAAGATGGAGAGAGGAAGAGAGAAGGCAGTGCATCACAGTAGGCTGGGTTAGACAGTAAGTGACATTAGGGGAAACGAGAAAATGCATTTCAGCTCAAAGAAGTAGGAATGAAAGAGCAAAAGAGTAAATCTACAGTAGATTAATTTATATTTTTATTTAATTGAACTTCCAGGTCCTCTCTTTGGATTAAAAGGACGAGAGGGAATACCAGGTAGATTTGGTACACAAGGTTTCCCTGGGCCAAGAGGACAAAAAGGACCTAAAGGTAGGTTATAACAGATAACTCAATAGATGATCTGTTCTTATGCATTATGTAAAGGCCCAGTGTGTTCAGTCTGAGTTTATTGAACTATAATGTGCATGAGGACTGATGAATTTGATCTGGGGCTAACATGACAAAGAAATGCTGTGTTAGATTCTTGACAGATAAAACAACAACAAAATCTTCTGAAGTATTTGACTAATTACTCAAACATTCTCAAGTCTATATATAAGATGGATACCGCTGCACATCTATTTGTTGTTAATAGAGCTTTCTTTCTTCTCATTCCAATCTTTCCCTTAGGTGAAGAAGGGGATTGCACTACATGCCTTTTGAGTGAGGAACTCAGAAGGGGCCCTACTGGTCCCCGTGGCCCTCCTGGCTTTCCAGGAACCTCTGGCCAGCCTGGAAGGAAAGGAGAACCTGGTGATCAAGGACCACATGGTCTTCCTGGCTATCCTGGAGCAAAAGTGAGCTAGTTGTTTCTTTATTACTTAATTTTATATGCTTACTATGAAAAAAAAATCCAAAACTTCAAGATATTCTCCATGAAAAAATGATGAAAAGCATTATTTCTTTCTTTCTTTCTTTCTTTCTTTCTTTCTTTCTTTCTTTCTTTCTTTCTTCCTTTCTTTCTTTCTTTCTTTCTTTCTTTCTTTCTTTCTTTCTTTCTTTCTTTCTTCCTTTCTTTCTTTCTTTCTTCCTTTCTTCCTTTCTTTCTTTCTTTCTTTCTTTCTTTCTCTCTTTCTTTCTTTCTTTCTCTCTTTCTTTCTTTCTTTCTTTCTTTCTTTCTTTCTTTCTTTCTTTCTTTCTTTCTTTCTTTCTTTCTTTCTTTCTTTCTTTCTTTTTCTTTCTTTCCTTCTTTCTTTCTTTCTTTCTTTCTTTTCCTTCCTTTTCCTTCCTTCCTTCCTTTCTCACTTCACTACCTCTCAGGAGGTTATCTATAAAATACTGAAGGCCAAAACTTGCTAGGATGGAAGTGAAAATATGTTAAACTGATAAAATGTAAGGTTCTTGTTTACAATATAGTATATCCAAAAAACACTATTCAATAACACTGAGAAAAGGGCTTTGCTTATAACAGCTTGTTTGTTAGTGATACATAAAGGTGCTGTACTGTGTGGTGTGCTAACTGCATCATGGCTCCTCACAGGCAGAACTGGCTTTAGTCAATCACATCTCTCAAGATTTTAGAAAAAGTTCTTTGTAATGCTGACCCAAAAACTGGTTTTGTTTATCAAAGAATTGTAGAATGCTTTGGATGGGAAGGGACCTTAAAGATCCCCCAGTTCCAAACCCCTGCCATGGGATGGAACACCCTCCACCAGACCAGGTTGCTCAGAACCCACCCAACCTGGCCTTGAGCACTTCCAGGGATGGGGTATCTGCAACTCTTCTATGTACCTGCTCCAGTGCCTCAACACCCTTACAGTAAAGATTTTCTTCTTTATCTAATCTAAACCTACTTTCTTTCAGTTTAATCTTTTCCTATCACTACATACCATTGTAAAGTTTGTTTTCAGTTAGTACTTTAGGCTTTTCTGAACATGAAAAAAAAAAAAAACAAGCTCACTCACAACTATCTAAAGTTTGGGATTTTTTAGAATTAAAATACATTATATTAGACTTTGACTATATTATTGCTATATAAAAAAAAACAGAAAAGGTAGATTTTTATATTTTTTTTTGCAAAAATTCAAAATACTTTTATGAAAAGCTGTACTTTCTAGAAGTCATGAAAAAAATTGACAGAAATATTTCCAAAAATGTAATCTTGGTACTTTGTTTAAAACTTTGTAAGTTCTACAAGGCTTTTTGCTTTTGAGATTTTTCAGATTTTTTGAGATTTTTCAATTTTTTGCCAGAATTGAAGTTACTGTAGAGCAGAGAGAAGTATAAACATGTACGGTCATAGCACATCAAATTCAAAAAGTAAAACAATGTGGCTTACATCTTCTTGGTCCATATTCTGGGGCAAAAATCACTCCATAATTCTTTAAGCATGTTCAACAAGCTACATATGTGGATGATAAATACAATTAATCTTGATGAGACCTGTGTCAGTTTAATGAAAATAAACCTTTATCCCAAGCAAAAGGATTGTTTTTCTGTGGAGAAAGAGAAATTAGGATCAGCTGTAAAATATCTTGAAAATACCTCTGTGCTAAATTGTATTATACATAACAACTAAGTCTTGAGAACAAAAGGATAGCAATGTGAAGAGTATGCTATTAGTGCAGTGTTAATGCAGTAATTCAGCATTATTTTAAGTTTCTGAAATTTCTTTTGGTCTGAAAAAAACAATCAGTGTCCAAAAGAAGCAACTTTACCATGAAGTACAGATTGCCTTCATTCACCATTAAAATGCAGTGTTCAAATATGTCCCAGGTAAAGCAGAATGCTTACAATCAAAACTAATCTCATTCTTTTGACTAACAGAAGTGAAAACCTGTACTGTTGTGGTGACCTGCAGCTGAGATATACAGTTTTTACACATGCTTTTTACCCATAATGTCAATAAAATACAGTGGTGCCAAAGACACACTTTTAAATCATGTTTGGTACAGGAGTATTTCAACAAAATATGTTTATTTAAAACAAAAAATAAATTTATCAGGTACATCCCTTTCATTCAGGGTCTGCCCTGGAATTCAGTAAAAGGTAGCTGAGGAAAACCTAACATCTACAGCTTGTATTTTTGTAAGCATGAGTATAATTATTCAGAAGTAAAGCTAACTGGCATGAAAGAGTCACTAGTAAATGACTTTGTAACCTCTGTGCCTTGGCACCTTCCATGGATATGGATTTGGTTCTGTGATTGCAAGGCTCTTGGCCAGCAGCTAGAAATTTCTCTTTCAGATGGGCTGTTCAGGAGGAGGTTCCAGCATTATGCCAAGAAATCAAGAGTGCCAGAGACTGGTCTTTAGCTTCACCACAGTTTGTCTTTGCAAGAGAGAAATTTCCTCTCCTTGGAAAGGAAAATTTTTCAGAACATGGCTAGGCAAGGCCCTGAGCAGCCCCCTCCATCTCTAAGTGCTGGGCTGGGCCAGAGACCTCCAGCCCTCCCTTCTAACCAAAACCTACGCACAGGTCTGTGATCTGATTAAGTGATTTGATCGCTTAATCCCTCTGTGCCCAGGCTCTTGTCTGGTAAATAAATGAAGGTGGTGCTACTTTTCAGCCCCAGAATGGTGCTGTGAATCACAATCCACTGCCAGCTGCAAGGTTGTTCCCCTTGGGAGCAGTGCACAAGAGAAATTGCACATCAGAAGAACCCTAAGGACTTTTTCCAAGGTGGCAAGGAGCTGCTTAGGACATTTTCTTTAGTGGCTAACACTGAGTAATTCACCATATTTCCTCCAATGCAGTTCTGCAGCAGCAATCACCTGCAGGACTCATGGAAAGCCACGTGTCCCGATCCATCCTCATGCAGAATCTCCTCTACCATGCCATAGAAACCTTGAAAAGGAAGAGCTTGGTGGGGGTTATATGGGGTAAAAGGAAATGCTGGTATTGTCCAGAAATCTTAAAGCAGATACTTCAGAAGTCCCAGTAGTTTCATGGAGGTATTGAAATAGCATGAATTAGTGTGTTAGTGCCAGCAAGTAACATGGTTACAACAAATTAATAAAGGTTCTGCACAAGAATGGGGTTACTGAAGAGGAAATCACTCATGAAAAGTAACAGGAAAGCAGTAAAAGTTAAGTTTTTTTTTAAGCAGGACAGTAGAAATGCAAATCTTGATACTTACTTCTTAAGCAGTTCTGGTTTGTTTCGGGCCTTTTTTTTTTTAATGCGTGTGACACCAGGGATTTTCGGGTCCAGCTGGATTTCCTGGACGGAAAGGCGAAAAAGGAGACTCTTTACACATAACTACAAAAGGTAGAGTGAAAATTCTTATCTCCTGTATTTTCCTGTTATTTATAGTATTAATGAAAGATAGGTCTCACAGTGGAAGGTCTTCTTTAGGCACCAAGGGAATCCGAGGGGATCCCGGGCTGCCTGGAATCAGAGGTGAAGATGGTTTCCCAGGCAGAGATGGATTAGATGGTTTACCAGGACAGCCTGGCCTTCCGGTAAGCAACAAATACAGCAAATACACCACTCCCAGTTACTAATGCACTTAATTCTGAGGGGTTATGAACACCTGTCCTTCTTGAACAGATAATGATGGAAAACTAGACTGGGTTTGCTGGTTATTGATGAATTAAGCATCAGGTTTACTCTCAGGGTTTGTAGAAAAATCTTTCATTTTTATTTTCATTTTACTTTAATAAGAGGTAGTGTATGATGCATTAGTGACTCCTTCTAGTATAGTCTGAGATTCTTTGTGACTGAACTTCAATAACTTTGGTACAACTGTGTTGAAGAAAAGCAAAATTAACTACAACTATGTCCTTAAAATGTACATTATGTCATCATACTGCTTGATGGCAACTCACCTAACTGTAGCTATCTAGAAATTAAACAGGTAGCCTTTGTTCATTTCCTAACTTCCTTCTATAGTCAAAATTAAATACCTTGCAAGAAGAATTCCTGCGGCTCATCATAAATGATGTTTTGAACCACTGGGATGCTCATATATCATATTTGAAGATGGGCAAGAGCTATACTAGGCACTCTAGATCACAGTACTTTTCCTACCAGTGAAGATGGTACTTTATATTGCTTCTGAAGATAGAAGGGCATTCTCTAATGATGTTTGTAATATGCTGATTCGGTAGTGTAGAAATATCACTAGGAGTGCAGAGAAAAAAATCTTTTGGGTGCACTTTTATGTCAGCTTTTCTCAGATGTAAATGCCACAACGGAATATCTCTAACAATGCATTTGGTCTCCCCAAAACAATTTACAGCTTTGCAGGAAGGACCAGGAGCCCCTCCACAATGCTGATTCATATTGCCCAACTGCTTTTTCCTGGGCCAACACTTTTAGGGGAATGTTCCTTCAAGGAGCCTTTCTCTCATGCTCTTACTCCCATGTGGTCTACACTGAAGTCAGGTTATTTCAAAAATACTTTATTTTTAATGTTGATATAAAGACCTGGGATGCAACATTTGAGAAATTACTTCCTATAAAATGTTACTCATGAGAGTAATTCAACTGTTTGAGTTGCATTTGTTTCTCAGCAAAGTCAGGACTGACCACCTCCATTCACTTCCCACAGGGTGATGCTATCAGAGGTTTCCCTGGTGATCCTGGTTATCCAGGTGAATTAGGCCCAAAGGGCTTTCCAGGAGAAGCCGGCCTGCCAGGTGAAGGATTTCCTGGTCCAAAAGGGTTCCGGGGTCCTCCAGGTGACCAAGGACAATCTGGAAACCCAGGATCTCCAGGTCTGCCTGGTCTGCCAGGAGAGCCTGGCCAACTAGGTAAGAGACACCAATCTGTCTTACATCTGAGCCATGGGAGATCAGCACTGAGTTGTGTGCAGCATTTATCCATCACACTGTTGAAAAGGGAGAGTTTGGTGGGGGTTATATTGTGTAAAAGGAAATGCTGGTATTGTCCAGAAATCTTAAAGAGATACTTCAGAAGTCCCAGTAGTTTCATGTCAGTCTGAAGCAGTTGGAGGCAGTGTCCTGCCATTGGAAATCCCACAGGTGGTTTTTCTCTAATTTTTCCCATCCAACATAATCTTTTAATTGACCAGAAAAAAACATGTTTCCACCCTTCAGAGCTCCTCATAGTATTTCTGCAGCTTTTCAAGTCCCTTCCAAGCATAGCAATGCCAGAAAGAAGAGCTGTATTCAGAAGAGCTCAGCCTCAGAGTTTTGTTCCTCCACTTTGAGAAGCCTGGAAGAATATGCAGGCTAAAGCAAGCACATGTCAACCTTACACAGTGCATGGGACAGCCACCTAAGTTGGACAGGATAGGTTTTAAGCCTGGATCTAATCAATGTGTGGTTAGAGTGTTCAGTATGTTACAGCAAATAATTTGTGTAGTATGTGTGCATAATACATAAGAGAATACATTATCTGCTGGTTTTATAGGCATTTTGGTTGGATTTGAGAATGTTTTTGTCTTTTTTCAATTCTTCTCTTTTAAATAACTGTGTTTTCTAATTCTTTGCTGACAGACTGTGGGCAGGTCAGTGAAGACTTTCCTAGAGGAGATGCAACCGAGCCAATATGGTCAGGTACTGGACATGCAAATGCCTTGAATATCTTTTTAGTATTATGCTGCTTCTATGGGTTGATAATTTTTTTCTGATTACTGCTTTGGATGCTCTTGGTTATAAACTATTTGAACTTTAGGTCACAAATAACTGTGCATATATTCTACATAGATCTAAACTGAATGAATCAAATTGAGCATTTTCTAAAATTTTTGCACTTTTAGCTCTACAAATCAGAGATTCTTTTTATCATCGCTCCTGGGTGTTTATTGTACTATTACTGTGCAATCTATACCAGAAATTAGGTGCCCAATAAAAATGAACAGCTTTTTTAAAAGAATCATTGTGAGTGAAGATTTTCAGTGCAATGTGACATACAAGAAAAATACCTTAGCTTTTTACAAAAATTGACTTGATTGCTTCACAGGTGTAAATCACCTATAGGGAAACAAAATGTTTCTCTTATTTTGAAAAATATAGTCATCCATGAGGCTGGACTACCCTTTCCATACTGGCCCAACGGGACCTGCCACCATAACCCCTGTAGAATAAGGCAGAAGAGCTGCTTTTGGGGTGGAGATCAGCTTGAGTGCTCCTCTGAAAATGCCACCCATAGCCAGTTGTTTGGTTGTTTTTTTAAATAAAGAACATATAAACATGACATAATATATAAAAATAAAATAAAGAATAAAATTTCTAATTACGAGTTTGCTTGTTAATTGTCCTTCACCTGTTTTCATGAAATTGTCTCAACTACAGGACCAGAGACATGGAGAGTCAGCATAGGAGCACCTGTAGTGTGACTATCTTGTTTTTTGTTTGTAGGTGCAGGCTGTGTAAGGCCACCAAAGGGATCCCAAGGAAAGCCAGGAGTGCCAGGAGCCACAGGTAACGTTTTGCCTTTGCCCATATTGTGTTTCCCACATACACTACCTTTGAAGAGTATCTTGCCATATTGATTATAACTGAGCCTTAGCAGACAGCAAAGTTTTAGAAATTATATTGGAACACAGCCTTAACCTGACCCTGCCGGAGAGATCTAAGCATGTGCAGCCCAGGTGACTTCACCATTCCCTAGCTAAGCCTGCCTTTGCTAATGAGTGTCAGCCACAAAACAGAAGGCCAAAAGAGCATTTGCTATTCCCCACATGCAAGTAAGAGCATACAGTGCCTACAGGTTTAGTGCTAGCAAGTGTACTGAGGTCTCTCAGAGCTGACTGCACACCTCACAAGGCAAATCCTGTCCTCTGAGAGCAGGGTGATAAAAGACTTCCTTGGAGGACTGTGACAGATGCATCTCACTGTCATAATATAAATTTCAGAAAACTGAAGTGGAAAAAAGCATCAAAATCCAAGTGATATTTTCCTTGGTTTGTCATAGTTAGGGGTGGAAAGAAACTTACTTTCAGTAATGAATAAATGAGCTGTAGTTCATGGTGATGCTAAGCAACAACATTTTAAATGTTAAAGCATGTTGTTGACCTTCAAGTCTGAGCTGGGAACTTATGAAGATCAAAGTGCTGGGGAGGGTATGGGAACAAAACATTCCACAGGAATTATTTTCAAAGAACTTTACCAAAAAAATCTTGATCTTGTAATAGAGTGAATTAATGAGACTCATGTAATAAAACTATTGCATGGAAAAAAATATATAATTTTTGAACCATAACAAAGGAATCCTACAAAATGCTTGCAGGTTTTGAGATGTTAAAAACCAGTAATATTTGCCCTTACTGAAATGTCAAATACTGTATCACAGGGAAGCAAAGTATCTTTTTAGCTGTCAGGAGAAAAATCAGTATGAACAAGAGGTCAGTGCCAAAAGAACTGGCACTTTTTTTCTTTCCAGGGCACGTCCTTTCTTTTGCTAGGGAGTCTCTAGACCTGTAATGTTACAAACATAGTAAGTAGGCTAGTTAATTTGTATTCATTTTAAGGGATTATTAGATATAACCTTTAGCCTTACATTTCTGCTTTTAGTTTTCTAAACCAGTCTGCTCTTGTTCTGTGATCAGTTTAGCAGGGAAAGGAAATTTTTTCCTCCTACAATATCTCATCTGTGCCCATTTCTGTGAACATTCTTTTTTGACATTGCCTTGTGACCTTAATCTAAAATCTTTAATTTACAAAATACTGAAAAGCTCCAAAAGTCTGTGAAAGTAATTATCTTTACCCTAGTAGTCTCCATTTCATTAGTCTTTATGTCAGGTTAATCCATGTTTGTAAAAGTGCTTAACCTAGATTTTTGGTCCATGTTTTGGGATCTTGAATACTTTTAAAGAGCTACTGTATAGCCCCATTACTTTTTTTTTTCCAAGGCTTCATCGTTGCATCCTGAAACACATCGTGATGATATTTACTACTACCTTTTTTTATTATATGCACTTTTCCGTTTTGTTTGTTCAGATCACACTTTCATACTTTCTTTTATATAACTTAGGTGCAAAAGGTGCAAGAGGATTCCCAGGTGATCCAGGCCCAATGGGTTACCCAGGGCTAAATGGTACACGAGGTGATCCAGGTCGGGAAGGATTCCCAGGTCCTCCAGGTATCTTGAAATAATTAGTCATTCTTTATATACTTTTGACCTTTTTACTGCAGTCACTTAAACACAAATACCTGATTCCTGGTACATTTTCACTTACCTTCCCATCTATATTAAAACAATAAGCCATTAGACAAAAATACTACTTTTCAAATCCCGAAGTATTTCTTGCAACTTCCATAATGATGAAAAATTTCACAGATGCCAACCTTTTAAAATGTGCTTTATTGTTCAAAATTATAAATGTGATGGTAAAAATTTATTAAGTTCTCATGAAGAAACTCACTAACAAAATACTTTGGATGCCAAGTGCATTATACTCATAATGATGATAAAGAAAGGAAGAAAATAATAGTAATAGTACTTCCATTTAATTTTTTTCAACATTAGTATAAATGAGCCTCTGTGTGTGCCACTGCACACATGATCCATGTAGTGGCATGCACATGTTAGCTGCAGTGGGTGTGTGTTTTCACAAATTATCAGTCAGTCCAACAGCAATTACAGGAATTATCTCCAGAAACTATCACTCCCCTGTGGTTGACCAAGTTTATTTGGTCAGAGAAATGAGTAATGAATTTTTTCTGTACCCCATTACAGAAACCATTGATGCAACTGAATATGAGCTCTCTGGAAATTTTTTAAGTTATCTGATTTCAAAGATTCTGAAGTGCTGCAGACTTTTCCCAAATCCAGTGCTAGGTGATGCTTTACCCTCAGACATCACATGGCCTGACAGTGTTCTCTAGACTCATCTACAGCATCTGTAGTAGCAACAGAGAAAGCAAAAGAAGAGCTGTTGCATGTCCTGGTCAGCAGGCAAGGGATGATGATAAAACATGGTTGTGTGCAGCATAGGGCAGGACCATGAAGCTCTGTCTTCCCTGGTACACTCTATAGAGTGCTCTAATTGCTAAATTAGGGCTCCCATGTGGCTCCCAGGCCACAGGGAGAAATTCTCTGCATTTTTCATCGCTATCTTTCACCAATGCTTAGGCTTGACTGTCAGTCCAGCTCTAGTTTTCCAGTCCACAAGAAGCCTTTATCTTGTCATTTGTGGTAATGGGGACATCATGTTGGTATATCTAGGATTTGAACTCCAACATTTGTAGTGAACTCTGTGATGCCTAGTCCTTGTTTTATCTGTAGGTTTTACTGGACCCAGGGGAGACAGAGGTCCAAATGGTCTACCTGGACTGCAGGGACACCCAGGCCTTACAGGAAAATCCGGAGCTCCAGGAGCGCCAGGACTGAAGGGCCTTCCTGGTGATGTTTTTGGAGCAGCAGCAGGATCCCGAGGGGATGTCGGCCTGCCCGGCTTCCCAGGGTTGAAAGGTGCACCAGGAGATCAAGGAGTACCAGGAACTAGAGGTAACAGCTTCTTCAAGTAAAGAAAGGTTTGTGTTAGTGTGAGACAAATGCAGCCAAACTGTAGGGATGTGAGAGCAGTAAGAGACCATGTGTCAGAGGTACTGATGTCCTCACTATCAATTCCCAGTGCCTGATGATCCCATTCCTTCCACTTCTGTGTCTGCTGTTGCCAATATGCCTGGCTCCTCTGAACACTTCCTGGAGATCCATTGCTTATGTTCAGCTGTCCTTCACACTGCTCTACATGAAATCAACTACAGTGGGATACCAGAGAACCAGAGTTTGCTCATCTTTGTCCCTTTCAGATGTACTGCTAATTTTTTCACTGTCGTTAAGGGAATGGTGGTATCGTTATTATCCTGACTTTTCACTTACATACAGCAATAATACTCAGATTTTTTTTCCTGCACCAAAAGATGTCTGGGTATTGCATGGCTTTTCTGATCAGCACATTGCAGCAGTGCTGAATTTGTAAATTTTAACTAAGAGGATATTGAGTTAGTTTAACTACCAATAAGCTATTTTACCTTGTCAGTCTTTGGGCACTCACAAATAAGAAGAAGATAATATTGCATACTTATGCAACATAACTTCAGGGTGATAATTTTAGTTGGTTATTTCACAGACCATAAAAAACACCCTAAAATCCCTGCAGAAAACAGAGTTTCTCTACAAAATCTGATTTTTTCACTCTCTGGACTCTGCGAAGGTTTTTCAAAAGTACATGTGGGAATTTAGCATACCCTGCTACACAGTTTCAATTGCATTCAGACACATAATTAAATTTAGGACTGCTGATTACTCCCTTCCCCTGTGTGGAACTGAGAAAGGATTAGTATTTGTATGACTAGCTCGAAGCAAGGTTTATCATAGAAACTAGTTTTGGATATCCTTCTTAGGATTTTTGATTAAAATAAATAAAGATGAGCATCATCTTCTTGGAGTTATTTGAAGTGAGGAGAGCTGGTTTCACCTGCAGTAGGGCCCCAGAGTGAAAGAAAGGGATGAAAGCAGCTTTGTGGCCCTTAACAAGTTTGGGAAAAGGCACAAAACATCACATCTCTGAAAAGGGGGCAAAATCCAATTGTGTTTGAAAACAAAAAAATATGGTGTGACTTTGCACTCTCTTTGTAAGCATTTCTTTAGAACTAAGTTTTCAGTAGTAAAAAATACAGTGAAAACAAAAAGCATTGCTAGTTTGTCTGTTCTTTTGATTTATTTTGCAGGTCTGACAGAATGGCTCCAGATAGCATGTGACTTTTTCTACAAGTGTGAATATTTTTAATTTTACATGAAATGACTAGGAATTCCTTTATATCACCTTTGCCCCTTCACTCAGAATACCAAACTAAAGCCTGTATGCTGTTGTTTAGAAAACTCACTTTAAGTGACTGCAATTATAAAGCTTATTTAACTACAGTCAAGCCAATGGACCCACATTGATGTAAAACCTGAACAAAGAGAAGGAGATCCACTTGACCTGGATTTTAAATGCCATGTACTATTTGTATGCTGCTGCTTCTCCAAGCTGAATGAAAAGCAGGCATTACCTTTTAAAACTTAACACCCTTTTTGCTTGTGTATGGTAGAGATATAATTTTTAACCCAGTGCATTAAGTCATGTAAAATTAGGGCCTTTTTGCTTAGGAATTTGTACCAGTCTTACAGCAATGCCTTGTAACGACCTACGTGAAAATTTCTAAACAATGACACAGATCCCACCAGCTGTCTTAAATGTTACTTTTCCTGCCTGTAACATTTCAGAAAAATATATAGCATTATTTCAGTGGTTCAGTCAGCTGCTTTATTCAGTTCTTACTAAGATATATGTGACAGAGAGATCAGGAATAACATAACTATTTGGATTAAAATAGAAAGATTGGGATTAAAATTGAAAGAGACCTGCACGTATATCCATATGGTGCCAGATCGTTACCATTCATTTGAAAGAGTCAATCCACCTATCTGATGCAAATATTTAAATCATTGCTGGTAATGTAAATTATTTTAAATCTGAAGACCAGTCCTTTAATTTACTTTTCCTGTTCTCACTGAATTTTCAAAGGAAAAACTCACCCTGGAAGCCTGGGGTGTATACAGAAGAAATATGTTAAAATATGTTCTCTACATATGATGCACTCTAATGCATGATTTTGGTCTTTTAGGAGCGGATGGTAGCCCAGGTTTGCCAGGACCAAAAGGAGATCCAGGGTCACAAGGTCTCCCTGGTTTGATGGGATTACCAGGAACACCAGGAACACATGGATTCCCTGGTCCACCAGGAAACCGTGGGCCAGATGGTGGGCCTGGCTCCCAAGGACCTCTCGGTGAGGAAGTAATCCAGTGTCACTCCTCTTGCTAGTCCTCTGTGGCAGGGCAACTGTATGGTTTCCACAGCAGACAGTTAAGTTTGGGGATGATCTTTACAGGTAGAGCTGATGCTTTCTTTTTATAGCCACCTACCAAGTCAGGTCAGAGCTGGCTGCTGGCAACTGGGAAAAGGGAGCCACCAAGTGAGGGTAGGCTTATGGAAAAGGGGCATAATTCTTAAGTTAAAGAGGTGAGGAAGGTCCTGCTGCAAGTGGGTGTGGAACCAAACTGGTAACAAAGCTGGTTCATGTTGATGAGCTACTTTATCTTTACAGTCATTTCTGCAATTCTTTGATTAAAAAAATCCTAATTTGCCCCCTTCAATATGAAGTTGGTAGGACAGCAGTTTTCTCCTTCTTGAGCTACCTTGTATGAAATCATCATCTGTGTCCAAACTTTTTTTACTCTACCTGTTCTCACATTTACACGACAGGTCCACCTGGTGCTAGGGGAGAAGATGGTGAGCAAGGTTTTCCTGGCCCCGTGGGCCTGAAGGGTCTGTCTGGTGACAAAGGTGACATGGGTCACACAGGATTACCAGGTATACGTGGTGTGTCTGGTCCCCCTGGCATAAGTGGAATGGATGGCTTTCCAGGAGATAAAGGTGAGCTCTGGACTGCTGCTTTGAAAACAGTAGTTGATTGAAGCTGTTCTCTGTGGACATGAACCAGACATATTCTCTGCTGGTCTCCCTCTGTTTGAAGCAGCAGAATTAGGATCATGTACCTAATATATTCCAAAATCACTGCCTGTTTTCCCCTATGTTGGGCTTGGCACTCTGCTAGCCTGTGATATGCAGCCCTATTTAGAAGAGTTTTATTTCTCATATTAAAAAATATGCAGTATTTACTGTTTTCTCTCTAAAAGTCTTACTCCCATCCTAGTCCCATTGGTCCTCAGTGAAATTTAAGAGATGTTTCCCCAAACATTTTCTTTAAAGCTTTTTAAAGCTGGGAGCTGTGAACTGAGCAATGCCAGACACAAGACCTCGATGTCGACTTTATGTTGAGATTCTCACCTGCCAGCCATGAGAAAACACATAGGTGTAATGCACATTGCCTACACCACACAGGGAGTTTTAGCAGGGCTCAACTCCATGTGAAGCCAAGCTGAGCTTAAAAATGCATGTTGCAATTTCATTAGTTGTAAAGACAGGACAAGACTAGCTCTGGAGTACTGATCATCTCTCATTTGACAGAAATTAAGATCTGTTTGTTTGCATTACACATATAAAACAGGATCCTCTTGTTTAGAAAAGACAAGTAGGGGAATTTTTGGTGAGAAATGATCAGCCAGTCTAAGACCCATAATTTGTATCTCTGCATGTAGACCAGGCTGACTACAAACCTTATGTGGAATTAGGTACATATCTCAAATTCATCTCTAGGAGAGGGGTTGTACTGATCTCTCAGGAGAATACATTAAGTTCTGGTCATCTCCACAACATCTCTTCTTGGCCAGTTGAGGCAGGTTCATATACTCCTGACAATATACTACCTCAGGAGCTCTACTACCTCTCAGAGAGGTTGGCTGCCTGCTCCAGATCCACAGATTGCTGTAAGCATAAAGGCACCCAAAAAATAGGTACTGCTGCCCTGAAGTTTTCATACCATTTTAGTCATGCTGGTTCATATTTACTGAGTTTGCAGAAATCTGAGTGAAGTAACAGTTCTCTTCCCCTTCTTTCTTAAAGGCTTGAGAGGCTCACCTGGCATTGATGGTTTCAAAGGCATGCCAGGCCTAAAAGGAAGACCAGGCATCAAGGGAATCAAAGGAGAATTTGGCCCACTTGGGTCTCGGGGAGATAAAGGCTCACAGGGTGCACGTGGCTTCAAAGGTATTTGCTTATGGGTGGTACTGGAGTGTTTGCTCTTCACATCTGCAGAACTATTTTACAAGGACATAAAGACAAAGAAGACACATTTTTCACATGGTAAATTTAGCTGAGACATTCCTCCACCTATTTGACATATGGGCATCTGGCCAAGAGGCCTGGATTTTAGACTCAGGGAAAGGTTACTTCTTTAAACACTTAAGGCTGGAGACAAAAATCTTACTACTCAGATAGTGTCACTTCTGGACATGTGCAGAAGTCAAGAGAGCATTTTCCCAGGAAGCATAAGATGTCTGGGGGAGAATACCTGTATTTTTCTCTAGTTGCACTGTAAAGACAGTTAAATATTAAGAAAACCAGGCAATTAAGTAGTTAAAATTAAGTAGTTAGAAGTCACAAACATTCAACTGGTATTATTGTTGGTGAAGTGAAAACTGTAGCTCAGTCTTCTTTTAATTGCACACAATTATCTTTAAATAAATGCTTTGCTGCAAGACTAAAATGTTCTTTCTAGGGACCCTGAGATTGGTATTTTTTTTTAAGTGTCTGCTGTTCAGAGGTTGCAGAGCAGTGATCCCAGCAACAGTCTCAGCAAAAGACAAGTATGAAAGCAGCCCCTGTGAAGAGAAGTGCAAATATGCTTCTTGGCAAAGAAATATAAGACAGTGCATAATCATGGGACACAGGTCTGGGTTACTGGCCTGTCTCTGCACCCCTTGAAGAACTAAAGATACTCATAGAGTCTGTATGAGTTCCTTCTTCAGGACATTATTTACTGATACCACCAGTAACTATAAAGTCAAGAAAATGAACACTATAACTGGTAACAAATCCAAACACTTTCTTTCACCCAAGGCTTTTTGACTGAGAATTTCCTTTTCTCTAGAACTCAACTACTTTTCTGTGTTTTCTCCAATGTCCTTTTTGGGGTTTTTTATAAACCATTATTCTGGGGCTTTTTTTAGAAACACATGATTCCTAACTGATCTGCTGAAAGATAAATTATCTATCACAGAGGAGTCTGTGTCCAACTCTCAGGACTGTATGTACAGAAGTTTAACTCAGTTTTCACATTTTATTAAGTGTGACTCTTTCACTGCCATGTTGTATTGAAACAGGTTACTTTTCATGCAAGTGGATTTTCTGTAGCTTGTGCAAGGTCATTCCTTTTTCCCAATTTACTCTTCTGTTCACTTTTTCCGACAGTGCTGCTGACTAGCATTTTGTAACATGGTTGGGTTTTCTACCTTTTAGGTGACCGTGGGGATCAAGGTCCCCCAGGAGAACCTCCAAAGCTCATGCCCAGCATGATGATGGAAGTTAAAGGTGAAAAAGGAGATGCTGGAGAAAGGGGCACAAAGGGATTCTTTGGCTTAAAAGGTCAGTGGTCGTAATAAAACAAGGCAAGCGCATTCACAGCTGTCATTCTTCTCAACTTTTTCTCGGCTTCCATATTAAATATTCTCTGCTCATGGTACCACTTGGCTGCAGCCCCCCCAGCAAGCTCTCTGACAGCAGCAATTGAGCTCCTGGCTGCATTTCACAGAGTCAGCCCCAAGGAAAGCTTTGAGGGGTGATGTGTGTGTGTGTGGGCGTGTGCGTATGTTGCCTTGTACAGCACATTTTGGTGCCACGATTCAAGAAGGCAATTGCAGGAAAACTTCTTACACACAAGGAACTGCACATCACTCTTCACTTATTTATTTTTCATCTTCCCTACCTGCAGGTAGCAAGGGGATGCCAGGCCTTCCTGGAAAGACAGGAACCCCAGGGTCCCCTGGGCATCCCAGCTACATGGCTGGTGTGAAAGGAGACATCGGGGCAAAAGGACTGACAGGTGTGAAAGGGTATCCTGGTCCCACTGGTTCTCCTGGCATCAGAGGCTTCCCTGGCACCACAGGAGTCAGAGTGAGTTCATGCACATGAGGGAATAAGGGTGTCCTTGTGCTGGCATTCAGCTTCTCAGGAAGTGGCATTCACCCCTTGAAATTTTGCTGAACGGTGGCAGTGCAAAGATAAAAATGCCACAAGCACTGAATGAATAGATCAAATACTTTTGCTTGCTCCCTCCAACATGGATTAAGCATCATTCATTAATTTCTTTTCTCATTGTGAGACATCCGAATTTCATGTGCCAGCATTTTGCCAGTGAGGACCCAGATGGTTCCTTCAGCTCTTTGATCCTGTTGCCACAGCTGCTGGTAAAATTTTTTCTTAGTGTTGGGCTGACTTTTCTTTTTGTCCCAGGACTTAATGGTATCATTGCTGAAAGTTACTCACTGTCACTTATCTAACAGTGAAAGAGCCTAAGAATCTTAGCTTCTAGAAGGTAATTCACCATAATTCACTCTGGCTGCAAAATAAGTTACACTGGAAGAAATAAACACTTAGGAAGGGCCTGACAGTAGACTCACGGACATAATTTATTTAAGAGGGACAAAACTGTGTTCATTTCTCAGGTTCTCTTTGCCTTTAGGTTTCAGTAATATTTTTTTTAACCAAGGACTGCAGAACTGTTTTGGTTTAACCTCAGCCAGAAAATAGGCCCAACCCAGTTGCCTACTCCTCCACACATCCCCAGCAGGATGGGGAGAAGTGAATTGGAAGGGTAAAAGTGAGAGAACTTGTGGATAAGAACAGTTTTATAACTGAAATAAACTACAATAACAATAAATAGTAATAATCATAGTAGTAATAGTTATTATTATTGTTATTAAACAATGATAAATAAAACCCAAGAAAGACAAGTGATACAAATTAAAACAATTGCCCGCTACCAACTGGCTGATACCCAGCCAATCCCCAAGCATTGTTACCCCCCAGTCCATTGTCCCCCCTGCCTTATATGCTGAGCATGAGGCCACAGAGTGTGGGTTATCCATTGGGTCAGTTGGGATCAGCTGTCCCAGCTGTGTCCCCTCCAAAATCCTTGCCCACTCCCAGCCTGCTCACTGGCAGGGTGGGGCGACCAGCAAAAACTGTCTTGACACAGTGTAAGCGTAGTTCAGTAGGAATTAAAACATATCTGTGTTATCAATAGTGTTTCCAGCACAAATCCAAAACACAATCCTGTACTGGTTCCTATAAAATAAAATAACTCTACCCCAGCCAAAACCAGCACAAAGACTCACCGCTATATATGCATAATGGGACATCCTCAATTTCAAACTGAAATGTTTGGAAACATAACTTGTCCCTTGGTTGGTACTGACTTAGATTATCTGACTGCTGACAAGTTACTCTATAAAGTACTACAGAAGCCTAAAAATGGTGCATTTAATAGTCTTTTTTTAGTATTTCCAAAGTCAGCTGCTTGGAAGGTTGAATAAATCCTCATCTTCACTAACTGATGCCTGTTTTCAATCATATGATAGGGAGAAAAGGGCATTCCAGGAATTTCAGGCCATTTTGGTACTCCTGGCTCACATGGAGAAATAGGTGAGTTTGTTCTCTTATCTGAGCACTCTGTATTCATCACCCATCAAATGCTTGACATTAAGTTCTGGGGGGGTCTCAGTGTGTCTTCAATCTGAAAGAGTTTTTCTACAGTCTTACAGAATGATCTTGTGGATGTGGAAGGCTGTGGAAAGGTTAACTCTTAATTTCATGCAACATGTGCTATCCATGAATAAATCCATCTGTGGCAAGGAAGGAGGCTCTTCTAGATTTTTTGGTTTTGCTGTCTTTAATTTACTCCTCTTTTATTCTACAAAATTGCCAAATTTTGCCTGTGAAGTTGCAACTCCTTCAAAACAACAGGAAGTACTGTTTAAATTAAAGCCTTACCACTCATGTGTTCATTTTTGTTTGAAATAGGTGATCGGGGAGATACTATAAATTTACCAGGAATGCCAGGCCTTAAAGGAGAAGTTGGTGTGCCAGGCTTAACAGGTATTAATTTCACAGTTGCTCTCTGGATGTATTTCTTTACATGTCGTAAAATTCCCAGAGGAAGGGAGGGGGAGCTTTCTATGGGATTTTGATGGATCTTGAACCTGTGCTCTCATGATAGCTCCTGGAGATGTTCATCTTTTCTTCATTGAAATTAGCATGTGCTACATTTGCCTCTTCAACTGAAAGTACCATTATAGCAGTAAACACCATCACAGGCAACTCCAGTAAACATTTCTATATAATTTGTTTGGCTGTTGATGACAAAAGGAGCATTATTAGACCATGATTATAGGAAGTGGGATAGCAAAATCTTAGAGCTTTTTGATTGAGTTTTTAGGTAATGTATTAAACTTCCCTGTACATGCAGTACACTTTAACATCAGTGATATATTCCACATAAGTTGGGGAGTACTTTTAAAAATAAGTTTAATGATCATTTGGCCAGAGGACTGTTCGTGGTCCCAGATTATATAAGCACCTTGACTAGAAGAATATCTTTATGTGGCAAGACCAGTACCCATTCAGTAGCTAAGTTCATGTTGTGCTTATTTGCTTAGGTTTCTATAGATATTATTAAAAGAATATACTGGTTTTGTGGTTTTCCAGGCATAAGAGGAGGTGTGGGACCAAAAGGAGAAGGTGGTGATCCTGGTTTCCCTGGCATTGAAGGCCTCAAGGGCACACAGGGTGTCCCTGGCTCTGTGGGACAGGAAGGTAAAATATTATTTTTAACACTCCAAATAATAACATTGTTTAAGAGGAAAAAGAAAAATACTCTTTCCATCAAAAGAAAGTAATTATTTTTTTATATGTTCATCATTACGTAAATTGGTGAGGAGCAGTGACAAGGATGTGGAATACACAGAAGTTAAAAGGAAATTGCAAAAACCAAACTCTACTTCATACCAGTTTTTCCTTTTCTATAGCAACCCTGTGTCCAGTCAAAGTGTTGTATTGCTGGCATACTCAGGTATTCTAATGCCTCAGTACTAAAAGGAGTGGGCTTTTCAATGACCTTTACTGCCATAAATGAAGTCAGTATCCCCCACGACACAGTTACAGAGCCTTTGAGCCAGGCTCATGGGCCAGCTGTACAAGAGAAGCCAAGTCAGGTTCAGCTGTGGCTGGTTCACACACTCAAGGCTTGAGAACATGTCTTATTGCAGGAGGATCATGGGGATGCTCTTTCAGAACAGTTGCTCCACACTTCTCTTATTAGAGGGCTTAGAAACTCCAGCCAAGACTGGAAGAGTTTCAATAGGTACCTCACTGGGAAACAGTTCTTGTCTGATCAGCTTCTCAGTGGGAAAGGCAAAACAGGTGCAGCAGAAAAGGAATGTGACATGCACAGCAGTGAAATCACTCACTGTAGCTGGCAATAGAAGTCATCATTTTAACAGGAGGAGCCCACTGTCTTTCTGAGGTTGTCACAAACCTGAAGTTTGTAATGAGTTGTTCTTTTATACTTTGTCTCTCCTACCTGTGCTCTCTAGTTTTCTTCCACTTGGATGAGCAGTCATTCAGTGACATTAGGAAGGGAACGTCTTCATTTTGCTGACTGGGAGAATGAAAGTAGCACGAGTCTGTGTTTGGGCTGTTGGTTTTAAGGATGCTCATGAGCAATGATTCATTGTTGTCACACAGGTTTGCCAGGACTGGTTGGCGCCCCAGGGCAGCAAGGAAGCCCTGGCTCACCTGGATTTCCAGGGGAAAAGGGAACTCCCGGCTGGCCTGGTTTACCAGGACAAGCAGGTATTCATACAGCTTCAGCTATTCAATCATTTCTGTGTGAGCACTTGCAAATGTTCTTTTGGGATGAAGAAGAAAAAAGGGGGTTTTTGCAGTTCAGAGTGGCAGAGTTTCCTGTACTAAAATATTTGTTCCTGGCAAAGTCTAGATGCATTAACAAAGACAGACGTGGTTGCTGATTTATGGCTTCTGGTGTCTTTTCAGCTCATTTTAACTGTTGATGACCTCTTCAACTAGAAAAACAGTTTTCAAGAAACATTTTCATTTTTCATGACAGCTAAGAAGAAAAAAAAATAATAAAAATTACTAAACATGAAACAAAGGTAGTAATATACAATATGAGAATATTATAATGTGGCATTAGTACCAAGCAACATATTTGTCCTGCATCATCACCAAAAATTGTTAACTGATTCAATATCTGGTTTCAAGAATAAATGACTTCTGGCTTAGACAGAATTGTGCTATCAAAATGCAGGTGATAATTTAAAATTAAGCTGTTTTTGTCACAGGATGCAGAATCTCAATGGTTGCCACTGTATTCCTTATTATATTAAGTTACCAGATTTTTTTCTACCTTTCAGCCAGAAATCATACTGCTTTTAGTAAGATTCTTCTATCTGAATCTCCCTCAAAGCTAGGCCAATACAGTTATGAAGACTGCCTTTTTAGACAGTGAAGAGAGACAGACAAACACTTATTTTTCTGAGACTGAATAGTCCTCCAGAGCTCTGGCCATTGTCTAGTTTAAGCATCATACTTACCACTTTGTCAGGTACAAACAGATGGAATAAATTTTATCTGTACCAATAGTAACAGTAGCTATTAGACTTTTTTTTTTAGGATTTTGTTGGGGCTTTTCAAATGACACAGAGTGAATTCCTCCCAAAGACAGCTTTATTATAACTACATTTAGAGTCTACAATTATATCATAATTGTCTTGGCTTGAGGATTTTGGGAAACTAAATGGGTATTAAAAAAGTTATAGCAGCAAGACTGGAACTAATGGCATGCTACCAGATGAATCAGAGATATTTTTAAAAATATCTCTGGAGTAATTAGTTTATTGGATAATAACAAAATTTGCCAATCACAAAAGCATAGTGTGGTGTATTTCATAATAAACTTATGGTAATTAATTCATTTGCATATAAGACATATTTTAACATGGAATAGCGTTTAAAATTCAAGCTTTTGATTTTTATTTTTTTGCCCAGGAATATAAACAGACTAATACAAAGTATTATGATAATCATGAATGTAATTTTAAAACAGGCCAGCCTGGCTTAAGAGGAATCAGTGGACTGCATGGTTTACCAGGCACTAAGGGCTTACCAGGATCACCAGGTAAGTGAGGCTGTTCCTCTGCCTGTTCACAGGCACAGCATTGTGTTGTCTTCAAGTTTGGTCGGTGACATCTTGGTAATGCAACTGTTTTAATTGTGTCCTCCAAAGATTTGGAATGTGCTTCCATTATGTGGGCTCTGGCAAACAACTTCATACACTGTGTGCTACCCCACAGGTGAACACAACTTCAAACTGTAGCTTCTTTCCTCTGATAAAGTTAAAATCTCAAGACCTTGTTTCTCATTGTGACCCCTTTTTTCAATGAGCAATTACAGACTCATACACTGTAAATCCACATGCTCCATTCATTATTCATTCTTTAGCATGCATTGTTATATTTACAAACATTTCAGCTTTCCTCTTTATTCCAAACAACTCAACAGGTCCAGATGGGTATGGCTCTGCAGGTTTCCCAGGTGCAGTGGGTGACAAAGGAGAAGCAGGAGAGCCAAGCAGAGTGGAAGGCAGCCGAGGACCTCCGGGCCAGAAGGGAGATAGAGGTGTCCCAGGTCTGTGTTTTAGAGAATGGGATCCACCTGTTATTTGTTTCATTTGTGGGTTTTAGATATGTCACAAAATACACAGTGGTGTAGACAGTTGAATTGGTGAACTCTGCAAGTTGGGAAGGTCACTGTTTGGAGTTTGTGCTGCAGCTCAGCCAGCCCTTGTCAGAAACAGCAGTGTGTATTCCCCAGTGCTGGACAGCCTGTGTCCTTCCACATCTTGTAGCACCCACTGGGCTCAGCAAGCTGCAAATGCCAGAGGCTGCTCTCAGCCGTCAGCTCCTCAAATATTTTTAATAACATTCTGGTTACACAAACGTGTTACCCCTCTGTCTTCTTGTTGCAAACCTTTCTCCTGAAAGCCTCACTGTCTCTCAATGTGTGATGGTCCTGCTGTCACCTCGGGAGCTCTGTTCCCATACACAGTGCTTTGCTGGTGCCATCTATCCCTTGTGCAGGGTAAGCTCCAGCTCTCTGTGCTGTAACAGACTGTACTCATCTCAGAATGGGTCACCACCTGGTTTTGGTCCGTCAAGAAGCCACCAGACTGATGTTATGGACAAATAAATTACCTTTTTTTATTTGTGGGTTTGTTTCTTTAGTTTTTCCAATGCTATGGCTCTGAAAGGATTAAGGACTGACAGAGATATAAAACTTCACTGCCTGCCTTTGCCTACTTGGTTCAATGGGTTATTCATATTCCTTTGTGTTACACTTTATTTTTACTGAAATGCTGTGCCATCTCAGACACCATTCAGAGATTTATTATCAAGTATTCAAAAAAACAGCTCACCTCATTCACGTTTATTTGTCACAATTATAAATGAAAGGTCAACTTCCTCATAACTTCAATATACATAAAAGGATAATCTTTTATTGGTAGGGCAGATTTCTGACCACTTAAAAGTTTTTCATCTCCAGAGAACTTTTTGGATTTGAACTTTTGGTTTTAACTGACCCCAGATAATGCTAAGTGTCAGCCCTCACCCTGCAGGCACAGAACAAATCTGCTTTCCCGCCTGCTTCAGTATTCCTAGGATATTTTGAGTACTTCCTATCTTGAAATAACGTTTTACTTGGCAGACACAAGATTATTTGTATTCCACACAGTGAGATGTAATTAGCTATCCAGAGAGCTTTGGCAGAGAATTAGTATTTTATTCTTAAAAAAGAAAACTTCCACAGTATCATCTGAAAAAAAAAAATCAGTGGCAACTGCCGGTGTTTTCTATTTTGAAAATCCCGCTCCTTAATCTGAGTCCTTTTAATAGCAATTGTGCATTTTCCTTGCAGTATTAATTATTTCTTCTCTTCCATTCAGGAGTCCCAGGACCCTTTGGTATTCCTGGGCAGGAAGGATTTCCAGGGCCTCCTGGGATTTCAAATATATCAGGATATTCTGGTGATAAAGGCTCCCCAGGTCTACATGGAGTGCCAGGTAATTAATGCAACAGCAGTCATTGTTATTTCTGTCTTGATTCAGTAAAGTAGCCCTGTTAAACACAGCACTAAAATTGTTGGACAGAACTCATGGTGTATCAGATAATAGATACAGACTTCTCAAAAGCAAAAGGCAGATCCTCCAGGTTGTCCTGATGGAAGGGTTTGATCTTCATGCAAATAACAGATTAAATAATGCAGAATTCTCTTGACAACTTTCAGAAGCATTATCCTAATCTACTGCTCTAAAATCTGAGGTCCGTGGCAGACTTGTAAGTCTATTAAATACTGTCCTAATCATTCACAAAATCCTCCTAAGTGAAATGACCATGCAAGCTAAATTACACTGGAAAGTATTAGCTCTTCCTTCTTAAAAATTCCTGTTGCTTATTGGACTGCAATCATTTCAAACTGTAGTGCCACTGTAAAGAGGTTGTAGCAGAAGTTGTTCCACTAACATATTTATGTGATGGATGGAAATTTTTATGTAAACTCAGCAAAAACTTAGAACAGACAAACCAGCTGAAAACCAACAAAATATCTAGGCTTCCAAGTTGAAAGTGAATGTTAGTGTGGCCTGATTCTGCATGCTGATTCCAACTCTCCAAGCAGTCAGGAGAGTGGAAACAGGAACACCATATCCCAGCCAGAATGGTGAGACAAGTGTGGCTCACTCTTACTTTGCCACATACATCTTGCAATCGCATCCTAATGTGATCCAGCTTCAAAAGGCAGCACAAGAGATGCACCACTCAAAACCCTGCTTAGTAAGTCACTCTCACCTCAGAAAAAGAAGGTCCAAATGTCTTGTAAGCCACAGAGGTAACTGAAGAGAAACCTGCCAGGTTTAGCTTCAGGCAATATGCAACTCTAGAAAAAGAAGCTGTTCCCATAATTCCCAAGACAGCATGAAGTACTTATTTGGTTCCAGATGTTCAACTGAAACACTTAGATACACAGAACAGTAAGTCCTTGGCTCTGAGTCATATACTTGCCGCTCTCTGAGTTCTCTCTAGCTACTTGGATAATTTAGAATGAAGCAAGGAGGCACCTAGTGAAGTGGGGCATTTGCTGGTGAAAGAATATTTCATTAAAGGCTGTATCTCAGCAGGCACCCTATTTCTGCTGAAATCTTGCTGGAGATAACACTTTTTTCCTCTGCCACTGCTGCCAGCCTGAGAGCAGGAGCAGGAACGCTGAATAAGTCTGTCCCTGCTAAAATTAAGGAAATAGAATGTGATGGGATACAGTTAGATAGTTCTGTTACTTTCCCCTGTGCTCAGGTGTTATGTATAAACAGATTGCAATCTATATGTCCTCTAAACAGGCTACCCAGGACCACAAGGGCAGCCTGGAATACCTGCTCCACCTGGAAGCAAAGGAGAAAGTGGACAAACAGGTAGGACTGGAGAAATTGGCCCAAAAGGAAGTAGAGGTGATCCTGGATCAGCAGGAAGACCTGGCCTGCCTGGATTCCCTGGACCAAAAGGTAAAGATGGGAAATGCTGATTATGGAAGGAAGAAGGGACGCTTTCTATGTTACAGCAGCTTTAACACCATGATTTTTGCACTCACTTGATTTGTACTTAAATTCAATAATGCCACTTGTCATTTTGCATTAAAGGTCCTAGGGGTGAACAAGGTGTCATTGGCTTCATGGGCACAGTAGGATTTCCAGGTGATCTGGGACCTATTGGACCCAAGGGAGATAGAGGAGTAACTGGTAAGTGTGTGCAGTCAAATGTGTGACTCCTTTTGAAACCACTCTTTCTGCAGCTCCACTGAGCTGATTTAACTGGCCGTGCTTTGAGCAGGAGGTTGGGCTTGGGGACCTCCAGAGTCCTCCATCCTGCATGACTCTTAATCAAGGGAAATTCTAGAGGGCAGATGCCTGAATTTAACATGAGTAGTCAATTTTTTGCCTTTATGAATTTGACTTGTATGAGGACCAACTCCAAAATCAGAGCCACTTTGGGGGTTAAAAAAAAAGAAGGATTTCTTGTCTAAATTAATCCTCCAGAGTAGATATACTGAATATTTAAAGAGAGCTTTAAAATCCATCACTCCATCTCTACCATCATGTATTTGTGTCTCTTGAAGCCCACCAAAAGATGGTGCTGCACCTCAGAGAGCTGCAGCTTTTTGGGGGGAGCTTCCCAGCTCCCTGTGTCGTAAATGAGGGAGCAGTAGCATCATTAATTTCCTTCTGCTTATCTATGTACAGTCCAAGGGAAGAGAGTTTCTTGGAGATGATCCCATACTTGGAGATTGTCTCATCTTGGGTATCCCAAACCCACACATATCTATCTCCCCAATATAATATAGCTGCTATACCCAAGCTGGTGAGTTGCAGACCATACACCTCTCCTACATATGCAGACAAGTAAGGGCAACATGTCCCTGGATGAAAGTACCTTAAGGGAAAAATATAGGGGGGTTGGGGTTTTTTCAAATTAAATGATCTCATCTTGTTCCTAATGACAGGCTTCCAGGGACCTCCGGGCTCCCCTGGGCTGCCCCCTCTTCCTCCAAGGCTGGTTGCTGAGCAAGGTTCACCAGGTCCCCGTGGAAATATAGGACCTCAGGGAAGCCCAGGAGATATGGGACCTCAGGGCCCACCAGGAGATCCAGGTAGGAATCACACATTCAGGTTGAAAGCTGTCCCCCTTAGCAGAGTGAGGCCACCAGAGCATTGATTTGATGCTCTTCTACTTAAAAGTCTGTAATCCAGAAAGGAGAGTCAATTTTTCAGTCTTCCAAAGCTGAGGCTTCAGCTTTTTTCATCCCCCTGGCATTCAGAACATAAGCAAAACAGAAATAACTTTGGCAACACTCACACAGCCAAATCTACATAGTAACATTCACATAGTCAAAGCAACATCAGATATGGATCTCACACAAATCAAGACTGAACATCTTTGGTGGAAAAGCACACATCCTTGTGGGAATGCTGTCACCTTGGGGAATAATGCAGCATTAGTGACATGTAGAGCTGTGCACTGCACCTTTTGCCATGGGCCTAATCAGAGATAAGTGGTGCCAAGAGTGAAGGATTAACGTTGTGGCACTCATATAGTCTTGATCCCAGCAACCTTTTCCAATGAACTTGGTCTTTTTGCCTAAGCTAGTACCATAGGATCTTGCCTTCAGTGAAAATTAGTAAACACAGCAGACAGGAACAAACATACACAAGTAGAGCACATGTTAACAAAATGGGATGGGCATGTTGTTGTTTCTGCAGTCACTGTGCTTACAGCCATTGTTGTATAAGGTTTCAGAGGCTCACCTGGAGAGCCAGGACTCCAGGGCAGGGGTGGCATTCCGGCTCCTCCTGGCTCCAGAGGGGAACAAGGAGGAATGGGGTTTCAGGGTCCAGTGGGATTTGAAGGTAAGAGATATCACACAGCACTTTTTTCCTCTTCCCTTTTCTCTGCACCTAATCACTCTGTAGTTACTACTTCACTAGAAGGAAATGAGAGGAGAAAGAGGAGGGGTTGAGAGGAGGGGGTGGGGAGCAAGAGGAAGGTGAAGGAGGGGAGGGGAAAGGAGGGGAGGGGAGTTTCTGTCTTCATAGATGCTGCACAAGGGACGACTAATTAAATGTTAACAGTTTCCTTAGAGCAATATTTTCAGAATAAATTTTGATAGCTCTAGATGTCAGTCCACTCATTAGTTTGTTTTGCTCTGAGTGTATTTATTCTCTTTAAGTATTTTTCAGTTTAGTGTTTAACTAACAGTTACATTCATGGAGATGAATGGCTGGATAGGTGATACTTGGATAGAGGAAGTTCAAGGGAATGTATTTGTAAAAGAAATACCTGTGTCCTTATCAAATCAAAGAGCAGAGCTATTACTATCTTACTTAGCTAAGCACACAGAGAAAAAGGTATTTGCAGAGCATAGTTTCAAGTGTATGAATCAAAAGCAAGAAATCCAACAACCATTGGTTAATCTTGGACTAAGAAAATATTTTAAAGGAAAAATCCATTTGACTGTGTTGTACAAACTATGCTCAAATTCATCAGAACTTTATTTGTGACTTTCCCTAATTCTGGTGTGAAACACATTATCTTAGAAACCAGGGAGCCTGATCCAGCACCAGTCTACTTCAAAAGCAACTCTTGTAATCCTAGAACTGCAGCTCTTCTAACAATAACTTACCATAAAAACCATTATGCCATTAAGCTGTTTGTCAGCAGCTTATCTAGAATATCAGCTAGCCCCAGATCATTTGTGGGAGCACAAACTTAGTTGGATTCTTTCTTTTCTGCCCTCCTCTAAGGTCAGCCAGGCCGCCCTGGTAGCCCTGGGCCACCAGGCATGCCAGGTCGCAGCGTCAGCATGGGCTACCTGCTGGTGAAGCACAGCCAGTCTGACCAAGAGCCAATGTGCCCAGTTGGCATGAACAAACTCTGGAGTGGATACAGCCTCCTCTATTTTGAAGGACAAGAGAAAGCACACAACCAGGATCTAGGTATGTACAAATATTGCTGGCAGCAGGCTTGATTCCAAAAGCTGAGACTACAGCAAACAGGCTTAGGAAGCACCAAAATGAGAATATAAAAACTGCATGTCTTCATTAAGTGCCCCTGAGAGAGCTTCTGAAAAGCATTAGTGTTGTTTGAGGGAACCTGTAAAGCCAGCAAAATGTTCTGGACCACAGAGCTTTCCTGACAGGTACTTGGGAAAGAGCAGGAAACTCAACGTGTGCATTGTCTTCTGTGAGAATGATTGCATTTTTCTTCTTCTTTTTTAACAGGGCTGGCTGGCTCATGTCTGTCTCGTTTTAGCACCATGCCATTCCTCTACTGTAACCCTGGGGATATTTGTTACTATGCAAGTCGAAATGATAAATCCTACTGGCTCTCAACTACAGCACCTCTTCCAATGATGCCCGTGGCAGAAGAAGACATAAAGCCATATATCAGTCGCTGCTCAGTTTGTGAGGCTCCAGCTGTGGCAATTGCTGTCCACAGCCAAGAAGCTTCTATTCCCCACTGCCCTGAAGGCTGGCGCAGTTTGTGGATCGGATATTCCTTCCTTATGGTATTTGGTCTCCAGTGTCACATTTTGTGCAGTAATGGGTTTTAAATTTGAGTGTTTGGTACTAGTAAGGCAGCTCCACTTCAGAGCCAGCAAGACCAAAACTGTGCATCATACTGGGGAACCTGGGAATTGCACAAGTAATTTCTAGGAAGCAGAAAAGGAAGAAAATTTCTGTGAATTTCAGAGAAAATTGCCTCTTGTCAGAGTAGCATCTGGAGACCTTACTTTATGTACAAAATAGCACTTCAGAACAGAACAAAAGGACAGCTGTGACTTAACAAATAAAATTATACTAGGGTGCAACAGGAGCATACAAAGCATTTTCACAGCTAAAAATTTGGAGTTATTTACATACATCACTACTAAGAAGCTGATCTGGGGGGGGGGGGGAGGGGGAGGAAAAGCCACAACACACTTTTTCAAAATTTAAAAATCATTGGTGTTTTGGTTGAAGATTTTGAAGCCAAAGTCTTTCACTTACTCTGGAAAGAGAGACAGCCTCTGGTTGTTTTAAAAATTAAGTTTCAGTGTTGTATCTCTGATGGAAATAAGAGCTGAGCTGTACATCCCATGGTTTAGAGGAACTCTTCAATCTTGTGATCTTATAATTAGGAAATGGGATGTTACAGAAAAATGTAGTGCTAAATGTGCAGCAGAAGACCTACTGAAGGGCCTGACCTTTTTTTGCAAAGCTATACAGAAGGATCACATAAGTACCAGAGGACTTAGCATGGTAAAGAGCAGTTAAAATGTCAGTGAATGGTCTAATATGCTCATTTTTCTGACTTGCTTGATGAACATGAGAGTCAAAACCTGCAGCAGCATGCCCATGTAGTTAACTTATTGAAGGCTGGGCTGAATCCTGAAGTAAACAGTGTCGGAAAAGAAACAAGATTTCTGTGGCAGAAGACATCATAAAAGAACAATATTCAATCTTACCCACAAACCATTTGTATGTCAAAAGCCAAAAACTTACATTTTTTGGAAAATAAGACACAGGCAAATCAGAAATTAGGTACAGAAAAAAATCCCCACAGTTTGAGACAATAGGTCAAATTTTTTACTGTGCCTATGTTTGACCTTTCTTTTGTTTCTCTAAAAAGCTCAGATACCAATCTCATAGTTACTTCACAAGAATGCTAAGAATTAATTAAATATTTGCAAAGCCTCATGTAAACACTGAGCATTGTTAAGAGCAAAGTTGTCACCTTAGCAAGAACTTTTTGCCAGGACAAAGTGTGTCAGCACTGTGGTACACACTGTGAAAAGAATTCCCATTTTCCCAGCTAGCTTGTGGATCAAATGAAGTGTTTGATGTACGCATATTTGCTTCTCAGGCAGCTGTGGAAGAAGTAGAACACACTTGTGGTTTTCTCAGAGTACATGCTGTTATAATTCCTTGGCTTAAATTTGTCACCTCCTTCCCCTGAGTAAGGTGCAATCCTCAGTCAGCACAGACTTCCCAAACACCTGGAGAAGTCACTAAAATTTCCTGTAGCGAGGACACTCCACTATCATACATCCTTTATGAGTAAACATTGCAGGAGGATGAAAAGCCATAGTCAATATCAGAAGAGATGCTATAGGCATAGAGTTGGAGCTTACAGACCAAGCATGGAATACCACTGCTCATCCTGAGGTTGCCAAGCAGGACTGCTCCCACACCAGGGTTCAAACAGCATCAGCAGTTTTTACTGTCTGCTTTCCAGCTCCAACTGCACAGGCCTCAAAGTTGTAATAATTTATGCTGGCTCTTATATTCCCTACATTAACAAAACTGTTTAAAACCTTTATTTTTCCAGCTGATTTCTTTTATATTACATATTCTTTCAGTTCCTAACAAAAAATCTACAGTATAACTTTAAAATATAGATGTACAGCTCTTAAAGGGACAGATAAAATGCCCCTTTTGTTAGTAATGCCTTTTACAGAAGAAAAGTAACATTCAGTTCATTATCACAGAACCTGTCAAAGGCAACAGTTGAGAGGTGTAACGATGCATGATTCTTGTGTAATTCACTGCCAAAAAAAGTCATACAGGGAACTAGTTATTGCATAGAAGCTAATTGTTTCCACAGTGCTTCTCCCATGCAATGCAGTATAAAACAGACTTTATAATTTGGGAAATTCAAATTAAATATATGCTGGAAAGTTGTTCTTAGTGAGGGTAATAAAACAGAGGAGCAAGATGCCCAGACAAGTTGTGGGAGGTTCATCCTTGGAGGTATCAACTGCTCCACAGCGCCTTGGAGCAACTGAGGGCAACTTTGGTGTCAGCCCTGCTTTGAGCAGGGAACTGGGGGAGGTGACCTCCACTGGGCCCTTTCCACCTAAATGAATCTCCAATTCTAAGACTTCCAACCGTGGAAATCTTAACTATAGAAAATATATTTGTTAGAAGATTTCAAAGAGCCATCAGCGCATGGGCTAGTTTTATATAGCTATAGCATAGCCAAACCCTTACACAGTTGCAGGACTGGCCAACTTTCTGCTCTGGAGATAAGAATTAGGAGCAGTTCTAGTGGTTTTGTCTCTTTTCATACATGTAAGGGTATGACAGCATTGCCTGAGGCTGCACTCTGAACACTGCCCTCCTTGTCTCCCTTAGCACACTGCTGCTGGTGATGAAGGTGGAGGACAGTCGCTGGTTTCTCCTGGGAGCTGCCTGGAAGATTTCAGGGCGACTCCTTTCATCGAATGCAACGGCGCACGCGGAACCTGTCACTACTTTGCAAACAAATACAGCTTCTGGCTCACCACAATTGACCAGCCCTTCCAGAGCAAGCCCTCGGGAGACACACTCAAGGCAGGACTCATCCGAAGCCATATCAGCAGATGTCAAGTCTGTATGAAAAATTTATAGAAGTCTCTCACAGTATACAGAACCGCCTTATCATGTAGTTCTTATACAGAGGAGCCTTCTGTGGTGGTTAGACAATTGAATAAATGATGTTGGTGCTTTTTTAACTTATTACCTCAAAAGCTGAATGGAAATTAATTTTTTAAACGTCTGTAAAAGCAAGTATAACACAAATTAAGTCTAACAGATCTACTGCTGTGTTCTCCCACTATACAGTATATATACACGTTTCTTGCTAGTCTAATATTACATCATTTGCCAAATGATAGAAATATTCACAGCTTTGAAACACCAAAAAAACTTCAGTAATAAAAAGCTTCCTTGGTCAGATACCCACCGCATTTACCTGAAGAGAATATATGTATCTTTCTATATACTGAATTTGTCACAACAGTAAACACTAACAGCTGCGGGTCCATAAATTAACAAAAGATGATCTAAGTCCTAAATTGTTGCAAAATACTGAAAATATACTGTGGTCCAAAATGCTGATGTCCAGCACTGACACATAACTTACATTTTAATATTTTGTCCTTGGGCATTTCAAACACACTCAACACGGATGTTTTTTGGTTTTTGTTTTGTTTTGCTTTTGTTTGTTTTGGTTGGGTTTTTTTTCCCCAAGCCTCACCATTGTTTAGCACTTAACCACTGCCAATAACAAAGCCCACAAGGTCCCAAAAACAGTAATCACAAAATGTAACTCTTTCAGTTTGGTTATAAATCTACATGATGAAGACTAGCATTTTCTTTTATAAGCTTGATGATGTTTTTCCTTGACATATCCCAAGCCAAAGGATCCCTCGCTCCACGTTGCTGTGGACATTTCATCTGTGTCACACCACCCATGCAGCAGCAATTGGTTTTTGCATTGCACCTTTTCCCCTCTGAAATTAAAACACTCATCACAAATGGGCTTTAGGATTTGCAGGAGGGCTTGATGACACATGACCCTCAAACACAGAACTTGCAGCCCTGCCAGCTGGCTCTCTGAATGTGTCCTGTCCTGGCAGCTGGGGACAAGTGGCAATGGGACAGCCACCATCCCAACCTGCACACAGTCATCCTGGCAAAAGCAAAGGGGAGGCAAGCAAGGCATTTATTTGGCACCATATTTTCCTGTAGAAAAGGGTTGATAATTGCCAGAATAGCTAGTTCTTTCATTCTGTAGAAAGAAGCAACTTAGTCCAAAGTTGTCTATCAGCACTGCAAGAGATGAGGGGAAAAAATTATCAGCTACAAATTTCATGTTCACATAATTTGATTAACATTTATAGCAACAACAGTTGATTTTTCAGTAACTCACCTCACTCCTGCTTCAGGTGCTTCTTGGCTTTTATTATTACATTCCAGCCTCACTGTATCATAAATAAAACCTGTTTTTTTCTACATGTCTATTTGTTGGTGATTTCTGTTTTGTAAACTGTGTTTTTTCAAACAATGTATATGGACTATTCTGTTGAAATACTTTGTTTGCACTAAGGAATTGGAAAAGCACTCCCAGCAAACTCCTCCCACTGAAACTCAAACTCTTCAACTAGAACACATTTGTTTATTTCATGGCACTTCAAAAGATCTAAGAGGGAAGCTGTCTCTAAAATCATTTATTTAAGCTGAACAAGTAAAATAGTATTTAATCTGTTGTTAGAATGATTAAAGCAAATAAACTGTGGCATTGCAGATTAAAACAACAATTATTCATGCTCTACAATGCTGAGGATATCAACATTTACCAGACTTGAAAAGTGTTACCTCCACAAAAAAAAAAATATAAATTAAGCTAAAGGTCTAGAATCACAGAATGGATTAAATTAGAAGGGACCATAAAAACAATTCTGTTCCAAGCCCCCTGCCATGCACAGGGACACCTTTCACTAGACCAGGTTGCTCAAAGTGACATCCAGCCTGGGCTTGAACAATTCCAGGGATGGGGCACCCACAGCTTCTGGTGATATGTTCCAGTGCATCACCACCTTCACAGTAAAGAATTTTTTCTTAATATCTAATCTAAACCTACTCTCAGTTTGAAACCATTCCCCCCTGTCCTGGCACATGGCCTTGTAAAAATGCCATCTGTCTAGTAGGTTGCCTTCAGGTACTTACCTAGCACACTGTCTGACCTAGATGAGGTGCTCATAGAATTAGATAGTATATAAACAGAGAAATTACCTGAGCTTTAAATGAGCTCTCTGACCCTGAACTAGCTCTGAAAGGCAGCCCCTGAATAAACATCACACTTACTTATTTCAGCTAAATAAAACACTTAGTATTGAAAGCATTGTGGTCAACATGAGCTAAATCTATTCTGTATATGCGAATTCTCTTAAATGTGGCAGTGACAAATACCCAAGAATAGACAGCTTGCCTCTTCCATATATTGCTAGACAGCAGTGCCTCTGGGATGATCATACAAGTATCACTTGTGGGTTGTACAGCATGCAACTCTGGCAATGCAGCACATTCAGTGTTTTAAGAGAACTCAAGTGAAGGTTAAACAAATCTGTAGAAACTAATTATGTCAACAACAGCAAACAATTTGGATTTTCATGGCTAATATATTACCCAATCTTCCTACAAAGCTCATTACTTTTGCACATAAAACTTCTGCACATAGTTCTTCCACCAACAGTTGCTTTGCCTGTTCATTTTCTCTAACGCCATAAGCTGATCTTAACAAATTTGTTCAGAGTGGTCCCATCACAGCATTAAGTGGAACACATCAGCATAGCGCAGGGAAAAACCAACCATAGCGTGCTAAGCAGGCTTGAACTTCTGTACTTTGTGCTCGTCATGTGCTTCAGGTCTGTGTACCCATGGCTGTGTTTCTCCAAAGCCTGCGCAATCACCTCTCTGAGAAGTGGAGGCAGCTCGTGCACGCAAACACGTGGAACACTCACAGCAGACAGAGGATTTCACCTGGTGAGCTAATCCAGAGCACTGCATGGAAGGAGAATGACTTGTCAAACTGTCTCTTAACTGCTACCTCCTCTCCTCTGCAGACAGGCACTCAGTTGGAGTTGTTCAGCTGAAAAAGAGGACTCTATGGAGATCTTACAGCAGCCCCAAAGTACCTAAAGGGGACTTAACAAGACCTGTAGTGACAGGCCAAGGGGCAGCAGTTCTAAACTGAAAGGGGGTTGGTTTAGATTGGACAGAAGGAGGAAATTTTTTACAGTGAGGGTGGTGAGACACTGGAGCAGGTTGCAAAAGAGAAGCTGTGGCTAGCTCCCATCCCCAGGAGTGTTCAAGGCCAAGCTGGATGAGGCTTTGAGCAACCCGCTTGAGTGGCTGGCAAATGTCCTTGCCCATGGCCAGAGGGTTGGAATAAGATGATTCTTGAAGATCCCTTCCAACCCAAACCATTCCACAGTTTTGGTTGTTGAACCCACTTTCAGGAAACTAAAATATCTTTATACAGGAAAAACTCAGCTACAACAAAACAAAAAAACAAAACAATTCTTTTATTCAACTAGAATGGTCCAGCCTAGGATGTAAAAAAAAAAAAAAAATCACAGATATTTTGCCTTGGTTTGACCAAATCTTTTGTTTCAAAGCACAGTGTATGCTTCCTACACTTTCCTGTTTGAAAACATGCTGAAGTACAACATGCTACTGAGCCTGGAGAAGACAAATGATAATTTTCCCCTTCTAAAGGTAATACTGCATCACTGTATCAATACAGATACAGTGAAGTCAATATAGTGAGGTGAGTTGACCCCCATTATTCCCTCAGAGTGTACTGAGTAAATGAGCAGAGTCTGTTCACACCCTACATGACTGTGCTTGTCCATGGCTGCCTGAAATAGAAAATTAGCAAACAGCAAGCAGTAAATATGGCCTTGGCACAGGAGGTGTGAGATTGTTGCCAGAGGAGAGGCTGAGGGGACACTGTCAATATGCCAAGAGTGCCCAAGTGCAGGTAGCAGCTGCCCCTGTACCTACATGGGGACCTGGGGCACCCTCAGGCACAGCCATCCACTGCGGGGGACAGGGATGCAGCTCTGCAGCTGTCAGCACACAATAGTTAAACCCTACTGAACAAGGGAAAAAAGCAACATCACTGCAGCCCATGACCCACAAACAGAGCAGCAGAAACAGGCAGGAGTGCTTCCTACCATGATGTGGGCTAGGATATAACTAAGAGGGATCAGCAGCTTTGCCAGCCCTATCTGTGGTCCCTGGAAGAGGAGGTTCTGGCTCCTTTTGTGGCCCCACAAGACTAGAAGCCTTGTTGGGGTTGTCAAGGGTCCATGGCAACCTGTGTCTTGCACCATGAGTGCCTGTGAGGGGCAGAAAGCAGGATGGATTCTCCCCCATGGGCCAGCCTGGCTCAACCATCACCTCAGGCACTGGATGGCCTGTAGTCCACATTCACCCAGCATGGCCAAAAATAGCACCTCTTTTATTTCACTCTATATAATCACATCATCCAGACGTAACAGGGAGGGGGGCACGGGGAATAAATGCTTGTCAAACGAGTTCCCCCTCCCTGCCAGGACAGGCAGAGTCCTCTGCCCATGCTTGGATTTCCCTTGGCTTCAGCATCACCACAACACGCCCAGCTCCAGACAACTGACCTCTCATCAATAGCTCCCACGTATTACACAACTTCCCAGCTCTGTCATGTAACCCCATGATCTCACAAAGACTGGTACAGCATCAACCCATCATAACCCAGAAATTTCTCAAGGAACAATAGCCAACAACACTAAAAAGCCACAAACATCATACCAGACAAGCGTAGCCTTAAGGGCAAAACTGCAGCACACAAGACTGGTTCCTGTGTCATCGTGTTTGGTGAAAACACCCGAGTTGGAGATTTTAGAAAGACTGCAAGAATTACTTAAGATCTCATATGAATCAAATGATGGTGCAACTGAATTGCAAATATTTTTAACTTAGGAAGTGTGGGATATTAAATTTACAAATATTTTTCCTATTCTGTACCTCCTAGATGTACATCTCCCAAGCATCTCCCAAAATGCCTGACCTTGCAATCAGTGTGTGTTGCAGGTTCCGTTGCCAACAGATGCAGGAAAGCCAGTGCTGGACCTCTCACAGATGTGTCAGCAGAACCCTTTGGTCACAAACAGAGGGTGTAGCCTGTTTGTCTCTTCCCAGTCCTGAAGGAAGACTACATACTGACCCAGGAATTTTGTTAATAGCTAGAAGGTTTCTAATTATACACATTTTAAAATACCACAGCTCATGTGTTGTTTAGTCTGGCAGACTAGTAGGTGTCTGCAAGCCACTAGCAAACTCAAAAAGATTACAACCCTTAGCAGAGCCTGTAGCAATAGAAAAAGGGGTGATGATTTTAAAGCATGACAGGGCAGGTGCAGACTAAATATAAGGAAGACATTTTGACAATGAGTGGTAAAACACTGCAATAGGATGCCCAGAGAGGTGGTAGATGCCCCATCCATGGAAATATTCAAGTTTTGATTGGACAGAGCTTTGAGCAACCTGATTAAGTTGAAAACCTACCTGCTCAATGCATGGGGGAGCAGACTAAATGACATTTTAAAGGTCCCTTCCAACCCAAACTTGTGCTTATATTATTTAATGCTCAGTGGTTTATCTCTCAAGCCATTCTTCCCTACTACACGTGTACTATGAATTAACTTGAAAGCAGAAAATAAAGCTACTGCTCTGCAGCAATTTGCTCAAGAGGATGTACTTCCAAAAAAAACGCCTTAAATATATTTAGTAATAATTTATTGTTTATTTAGGAATTTTCTCCCTATGTATGAAATAACTGTGATTTGGGACAGAGAGAAGCAATGACAAAGCATAAGAACCACCAATCCTTAGTTTTAGAAAATTGTACCAGAGGCATACAAAGGAAGATGGAGTCCCCATGCAAGAGCTCACAAAACTGAAAATATGCAAGCTGCATCTTTGAGTTTGAGTGGGTGGCTGCTTTTGGGAGGAATGGGGGGGGGGGGGGGGGGGGTGTTTCAAAACCAGAAATTCTCCACTCTGCCTCAGTTCAGTGTGAGTTCCTGGGTCACTACAAGCATTCTTTGTAGCCAAGAGGGTTGGGAAACTCTAGGAGCTGTATTAAGTGTTAGCCACTCCTTTTTACTGCAGTCAGGAGAGAAAGCACGTACCTCATTACTGCTCCTTCATGGGCCCTTTACTCCACAAAAGGCACTTTCTTCCCTTCCTCCTGCATTAGCCCATTTCACATCAGAAAACACCAGTCTTCACTTCCCTCCAGGTAGAGGTAATTACTACTCCAGGTAGTAAAGTCATGCATAGCTGATAAAAATCAAAGCTGCAGCTCTGCCTGAGAACAACTAAGGAGTGGGAAAGGAGACAGCATACAGGTATTGAATACAATGATATCCCTAAAGGCACCAAAAAGAGGTTTTTACAAAATTACAGACAAGATTGATTTTTTTTCCCCAAAACCCACCTATATTAAAAATACTTATAAGAGAAAAATGGAAGGAAAATAAAAAAACTTCCTCCTGCAACTTCCAATTAGAACAGCAAGAGCTGGGATTCTGCTTGTTAACACATGAAAGCCCACTATGGAAGAAGAATTCTCATTAATAAAGTCTCCAAATGAACAGCACATATCCACAGTGATTTTAATAGCTCAGCCTCTGAATTGTATGCTGTCATGCCTGACATAAAAAGATTGCAATTGATTTATTAGCTACAAATATAAATATACCTGGATTTTCTTTTTTTCCTTAAGAATAAAAAAGTACTGTGTGTTCAATCTTTCAAAGTTAGAATCATAAGGGAAAAGAAGATCAACATATGAAAGTTTTCAAGAGTACACAAATAGATCATTTGCATGCAACATGAAATGGCAAGTCACTAAAAATCAGGATCTTTCAAATCTGTCCAAATGATTGTTGCTACCCATTGTAATAACACATCCTTTGTCTTCAGAGCCCATGGAAACTGGCAAGTCTTACTCCATTATTTCACTCATATTCCCATTTTTTTATACACAGAGCTGCCCAGAAGCCTTTAATGATCACAATATTTATTTGGGTCTTTTTTGTTTGTTTGTTTTTGCATACACCATTTTAGTCTATTTATTCCTTGACTTTTTCTTTCTGGTCAGCTGCAAGCAGTTCTTATTCCTCATTTTGCTGGAGTGAAAAATCTCTCCCCTTTTCCACGTCACATAGATGGTTCAGGCACAACAACCTGATTTTGTCCTTTTGGCTGGCTTGTAGTCCGTGATGTCTACGGTTTGCTGTGGCCCCTCAGCTTTCTGCCGTACGATTATTGGGACTACCATGTCAAACACAGTTTCAAAGAGGTAGTCCACCATGTATCCTGTCTTTGCACTGGTCTCAAAACACATTTTCTCAGCTGCTGGAACATCCTTCTCATCTAGCATTTTGTATTTCAGTATCTTTTTATAGAGTGCAATTGCATCCTCTGCACGGACTTGTTTTTGCACCTTTGAGCCACAGCTGGCACCAGACTTCTCAAGTCTATTTTCATCCAGTGGTAAAGTGCAGTCATCGCTGAGGTCAACTTTATTTCCAACAATAGCAAAAATGCAGTCAGCACTTGCACTGTCTGTCAGTGCCAAGAATCTCTCTTCCAGCTCTGTCAGGCTTTGGAGGCTGTTCACATCATACGTGAGGATCACAGCAGCCGCTCCTCTGCAGTACATGGACCCAAGGCCATGGAACTGCTCCCGTCCTGGCAAGGGTTTAAACACAACAAGTGTTAGTGTGCTGGAAAACACATTATTAACCAAGTAAGAGAGTTTAAGGAATTTTAAACCTATTTCACAGGTCTGGATGAAGCAGTGAAGGTAAAAAATGTGTTTTTTGTAGCACTTTCAGTTTTTACCTTCTGCTTTTCCATAAGAGAGCAACAGTGCCACAGAACAGCTCTGCTCACTGCTTGCTCAGTCTCAGAGAAGGGAATCTGTAGAAACAAGGGAACAAGGAAGCTCGTGCAGCATTCATACTTGCAGAGAGAAAAAAAAAATTGGCTTCTTTTTTGATTATGTTGCATGATAGTTAATTTATGTCACATTAACTACTACCCTGCTTGCACCCACAGATGGCCCATCCATCTACTTCACCATCTACAATAAAAAAGTACTACTGCTTCAAGTTCTGCTAGAATTTATTACTCCTATAAATCCAGCACACATTTTCAAGTACATCTAGTTCAGAAATCTGTATCAAAATCAGTAATCCACTTGTTCCTAGGCTTTGAAGGATTTTATAAGTTATATAGTCTGATGCTACATGCCCACAGTGCTCAGGTACACTGGCTTTACAGCAAAAGTCTCTTGTGGTATACAGCCTGAAGTGATATACATCTGTCCCACCACCAGTTTTCACATTATTTTAGAGTACTAAGCACACAATATACAGAATATTCTAATACATTCTAAGAGAAATTTATCTTTTAAGTTGCCCTGACCATCGCTCAATAGCCAACAGTTAAAACATTTCTTTCTCCTCGTTTAAGGACTATCTTCCAGCATGTCCAAGCAAACCTTGCTGGTGTCCTTCAACTTCATTTCTTGGAAGACAAAATTGACTCTCCTGGGGAGCAATGTTCTTCAGTAGTTGCAAGAGGATTAATGGAAAAACTGTGTGTTCCTTCCTATTGAGAACTGCTACATTGCCCAAATACTTGCTATCTGTAGAATATGCTGTTTGTTTTACTATCCTAAACTGTATCAAGGAAAAGATAAAACACACTAGATTTCAACCAGCCATCAGAGTCAGCCTTAGGTCACTACATAAATGTGAATGAACAAAGGAAAAAAAAAAAAGAGAGAAAAAAGAAAAAAGATCCAACTGCCCGCTTACGAATGTTTAAAAATCATCATCATTTTCCACCTCTCTTCATACAATCTCTTTGCAAAGAGCCTTCATTTATAGAAAATCTGGAAGAGATCTGGTTACATTCATCTTCTGCACAAAGCTACTGACCACCATGAGCTATTTCATCATCATAAACGAAATCATGAACGAAATCATGAAATCCTTGTAAGTGACTATGGAATATGAAAGGCAGAAGAAATTAATGCTGAAAAATGCAGGTCAGCACACATTGGGAAAACACATCTGCACATGAACATGCACACCGTGAAAGGAAATCAGAATCTACCTCCAGTTAGGAGCAGAACAGTCACTACAGTGAGTCCTTCAGTAAGCATCAGGATTGTACCCCACAGCTGCCAGAAGAAAGAAAAAGTGCTCAACATTATCAGTAGAAGATATCTGGGAAAGCTCAAGCTAGAACATGAAATCCAAATATTATTGAACTTCTAACACTGAGTGAAACTTTGGTAACTGCCAGAGAAACAGGTTTGGAAAGGCACAGAGTTCACTATCAAGAGTGGTAAAAGGAAGCTGGTGAGAATGCTCACAAGCATGTGAAATATTTGCATGAGGAAAGATTGTGGGATCTCTCAGGCTGGTGAATGATTGGAAAAAAAAGGGTAGAAACAGATGTCTATAAATTCAGGCCTAATGCTGAGAAAAAATAAATAGTTGTTCCTCAGTTACTTTCTCGTCACACAGAAAATGAGGATTTCACATCAAAAACATGCGTGTAATTTAAAGACTTTCCTCAAAGTGAAAAATTTGTAATAGTTATATAACATTGCAGAGGTCAAAAGTTCAGTGAACAGCATTCAGAAAATCATTAGGCAAAGTTTATAGAAATTTGCCTTGATGTAATTTTGTATAACCTCTGTTTGCTTTCCCTCAGCCAAAGAAAATTTTTAACTCATGATCTGGGAGATAGGAAAAAAAGGAGGTTAAAAAAAAAAAGAACAGCTATGTTTACCCTTGTTTAGGTATGTTAAATAAAGGCAAGGGAGACTGGGATACAGGGGAGGGAGGAGGTCAGGTTTTTTATGCTTTTTTCTGCCAATCTCATGTTAAAGTTGTACTTTCAGTTGTACTGAACTGAGTCGTTAAATGTCCCCAAGTTTTCAATAAAAGTTTGCACTGTAATTGTTTTTGTTCTCACCTGAACCCTGATTATACTGTGGTCTGGAAACCACAATGGAACATGTATCTCACCCTGTTCTCCCACTTCAGATGCCTAAGCCAAAAAATGCAGCCCCCAGAATGGCTTGCTGCAGCAACCATGCACCAGAACAATACTATTACTTGTTTTATGGCATTTTTATGTTAATCTAATGCTGCATAGCATAATATAAAGCATGACACTTTTACATGGCAACTACCAACTGACTACTTCTACAACTAGTATATGGTTGAAAGGGGGAAAGAAACACTAAGAATTTATCTTGCATAAGGGATTAATAGTGTCTAAGGAATTATGGATAGTCTCCTTGGCTCACCCTCACACAATCTACATGCAGGAAAAACTCCACAATGTATTTTTTGCAGCAGCTTCCTTATACAGAACACTTTTGATACTTAAGGGCTGGAACAACTCTAATTATGCAAAAAAACCCTAAAACTACACAAATTATTTAAACTAATATCCAGTATGTCGTCAAGGTGTCAGGCAAAATAGATGAAAAACTTACTGCATGAGAACAGCCATCCCCTTCTTATAGCCAGCTATTTTTTCCTCTGGACCCATCTGGTCCCACTCCATCCGCATATTTTTTTAAACAATTAGTTAAATTAAATGGGGAGGCCTAAATCAAACAATTAAACAATTTTGCCTTTTCAAAAAAATAAAGGTAACAGAGAGGAGTGACAGAACTATCACATAATTTGCAGTCAAAGGAATTGCGAGAACCACCAAATCAACCAAAAGCACAACATCAGGGAAAATTCTGAAAACCAAGCAACCAAAAACTAACTCATTTTCTTTTCATCTTTATATTTGGCTGTGTTTGGAGCAGTTCAACAACCCTACAGCTGTATCTGCAGCACCATTAGATTTCCAGAAGGTCTTCCATAAATTATACAAAGTCTCGTTGGAGACTTCGGCCACTTAGAGGTAGCACAAGCAACGAGCATTTTCAAAGTCCTGTGATGGTTGTCATAAAATAACCAAAGAGTTTTCAGCCAAATGAACCTCAGTACCATAAAGTTCATAATGAACCTAACAAAGAAAAAAGAGAAAATCAGATCTTGCAAGAGGCTGGCTTGACAAATAAGCAAAGCTAAATTTAAAGTCTAAGATTCGAACTTAAGGCCTCTTACTGCACTTTGACCTCTCAGCTGGAAGGCAGCAGCCCCTGTGAATGCTTTCTCTGGATGGGACGGCCCATCCAAGCATCCCAATGCCTTCCCAGTGGGATTCACTGACAACATCAGCACCTCAGTGCTGCTCTCCGAGCTCTCTGCCTGCCCATATCCCCTGAGGGTGATACTCAAAGCAGCCCATGAAGTTGCTGTGGATGTTTATGAGAGCAGAAGCCAGAGCTGAATGCTCCTTACCTACCACCTCTTCAAAGGCTTTCACCACAACTTCTGAAGTGGTACAACTTCACACAGACAAGGTTTCAAGAAAACTTCTATCGGAAGAAGAAGTTTTCAATCACTCAGTGTTGAGCACACACAAGAATGCAAAACAGGCTGTTACTTTCAGTCTGGAGGTTTTAATAAAACACAACAAATATTAAAGAGCTAAAAAGGTCTTCAATAAAGCACTGGAAAAAGTACTGTTTCTACTCTGATACCACAGCCTGAGAGGCAGCAAAACTCAGTTCCTAAGGTAAATATGTAGTGGGGAAAAGTATACAAAGGTGGGCAACAGAGGCATGCTACCATTGCTTTAAAAGTACACAAGATTGTAGAATTGTCCAGCAAGTGCTGAGTGTATAAACCAGGTACCTTCCAAGGATTTTCACCATGATTTGTACAGTACTGTAATCTGAATAGCAGAGAGAAATTAACAGAAACACAAGGTATCAGCTAGGTTTTGTCTTTCAAATTATTTTTCTGCTTTACAGGAATCTGAACTTGAGCATACACAGACAGGAACTGTACCTTAGGGAGGTAGCTAGAAGAGGAAAGAAAAGAGAAAGTATGACACCCATGACACAACACAGAAATCAGTATTACAAAGAAATGAGCTTTGAGGATTCAGCTGCAGTAGATGAAGGTTCAAAGGGTGACCCTTATGCACTTGAGTTACCTCAGCAGGAACATCCTCAAGATCACAAGAGTAGACAAAGATCCCTTTTTTGAGAGGGGAACAACATTTCTTTCTGTTCATAGGCAAGGCAGTAAAGTTGTGACCCTTTAAAGGACATCAGGGGAAACAATTTTGCTAGGAACTGAGATTTCTATTTGTGCACATATACCAAGATATGTAATGACTATCAAAGAACAAACAGTAAAGGTCCCTAAAGGTTTCAGGAAAATTCTCCTGCCCATATATGAGTCAGGCTGTCAAGTATTGACAGTAATGAAGTCAGTTCTTCATTGCCTTGCTCAAGATTGGTATATATTTCTTGTAGGTGGCTTTATCATATTTCCCTTGAAGTCAGAAGCTGTGTCAAGAACTGGACTACACCTGTGGTTACCTGGGGATAAAAATAAAGCTCTCCATCCCAGAGGATTAACAAGGAGGACATAAGTAGAAATTAGTGGAAATATGAGCCACAAAGCACTGGAGAGTCTAGTTTCTACATGTCCAGGAGCTGCCTGAATACCTGATTTCCTGATCTGCCAGAAAAATGCAAGCATTTGGTTTTTCTTCAAGACAAAAAATTCCCTATGGAATAAAAGTCTCTGAAATGGAGAGAAACTAAATAATTAAACCAACAAATCAAAGCAAACAAAAAACTCCACCACAACACACCTTACCCCTCCCCAGAGGAAAAAAAAAAAAAAACACCAACCACAAAAAGAATTAAAGTTGAGCAACTGTAAAATTCATTTAAGATCCACCTTCACCCAGTATTATGCATTCACAAAGCTGCATTATAGGAGACACATATGTTGAAGTTTCAGAATGCAACAGATGTCTAACTCTGCTAAAAAAACCAAGATGACGTTTATTTTGTTTATACTCTTTATTTAGATATGAATCAACATTCAAGGCATGAACTGTGCCCTATTTTAGCAGCTTCTATTTAAGTTATTAAAATTAGATATGTATGTCTTGGCCAAAGCAGAATACAACATAAACATAGGACAGTAGTGATCTTAATACCCAAAGGGCTTTGCTTGCATGTTTTAAAGTAGAAAGAGCTACACATGGAAGAAAATAACAACCACATGCGTTAAGTGAACAATGAACAAAAGAAAATTATTTAATACAGCTCTCCAAAGAGAAAATATCGAAAACAGTCAAGAAAGTGGGTTCAAAGTAATGCACGATTGAGACATGATTATTCTACTTCTAAACACCATTTATTCTGAATTGTTAACTCAAGAATCTTTATCTTGCAATAGAAGAGTTGAATTTGTGAAAGAAATCATCTCTTCCCTTAAATCTGTGCAAGTTTCACTTAATGAGCAAATACTTTGAGTTGTGAAGGAGTCTGAAATTGCCAAGACCCTGCAAACATCCCCATTCTACAAACATGAATTATTCAAATCTTCTAAATCTCCTTCTGCAAAACAGCAGCTCAGTGTGAGAAAACAATCCACACGAACCGAAGCAATCATTCACTTCTCACTTAAGCAAGACAAGAAACCATGATCAAACTGAACCCTGTCCTCCAGTCAGCTTTAATTATCGTACTAGAAATACCACACTTCCACTAACAAATGTACCCCTTGGACACAAAAATCAATTACTAGAAAGACTAGAACTTGCACACCGCACAATAATTTTCTATTAATTACTTAAACACCCTCAGGTATGGTCTTAGAAATTATATTTATTTAAAGGTTATTTAAACACACTTTTAAAATAAATAGAAACAATTAACATGACTTCAGTCTTCATAACATTTTTCTTTTCACTCTGATTTAAAACATAAAAACATGTAAAAGCACCATTGTGTTGCACATGATTCCTTCTTCCTACCACTATATACACACACACACACATCAGAGGTTATTCACAAGCTTAGATCTAAAGCTAAGAGCCAAGCCTGACAGCATTTAGGCATTTATACTGCTGCTTTTATATAGATAAAGGAAATGTACTGCATGAGCTCCTTCTTCTCCCCTGGAGGCTGGCATTCAGGAAGGCAAATATACTCTGGACATTAGTTCCAAGTGCTACAAATCTCGTCCCATAAAAAAAGATCATAATATCCCAAAGGAGGCAAGTCCCAGATTCAGAGGAGCCAATAATGTATTCGAGCTGACTGCCACAGATGAGATAGCCTTATGAACTGTAAGCAGTGAAGCAGAAGATGCTTTATCTAATACATTTAACTCCATGACATTTGAATAAAAGGCAGATCTTGAGACTGCAGTGTGCTGCTTTACAGGAGGAATGTAACATTATTTTCCTGATCTGGAGGTGGCATTACATTATGTCACTATAATCTAGTCCCCGCTGATTTCACTTTCAGAAATTTTATACAATCCACTGGCAGGCTATAGAACTGAATTCTATCCAATATTAAAAATTCAATTTAGTAGATCTAATTTTTGCCTGGACAAGTGGATAAAGTTACTCAAGAAAAGCCAACTAATCATCTAACTGGAAGCAGAGAACATTTTGATAAAACAGGAAATGCCTTGGTACTATAATCCTGAATTTATGAGCTATGGTTCAACAGTATGACTTTTATCCTGTGAGATTAAGGTGTACCCTTCTACATAAATAAAAACATTAAAGAGGTTTTTTTTTTTAGAAGACTACTAAACTACCATCAGTGATCCAACAGTGTCTGGGATAAAATACATCCAAAAATATACGTAAACTCTGTTACTAGGGAATCTAAATAACGACAGAAAAAAAATCTAGGAAAAATACACAGAGATAAGTAAGTGAAGGGCTGTGAGAAAGGGCTAATTTTTAAACACATTTTTAAAGAGAGCATAAATCTTACCTTTTCTCTTTGGAAGCAAGCTTATGCAGGACTAAGTAATAGATATTAACATATTCTCCATGGAATAAGAGGAAAATCTACAACAGGTTGCAGGAAAAGCTGGATGAAATTAATAGCATTACTAACCATCAAGGCCTTTGACTAGGGATTCTGTCTCTAATATAATATGCAAGGGAAAAAATAAAATTAATCCTTTATTTCCATTCCTTTACATAACAAAGCCAACATCCATTTGGGCATCTAAATTAGCTATTAAGATTCTGCCAAGAGAAGACAACTACCCCCTAGAAGACTAGTCTACACCAGCACCTATCATGTGCATTAGGAAATGCAGCTCACCCTTCCTCTGCTTTATCTAAGGGTACCAAAAGCACAGACTGTGTTGCCACACAAATTTAAAAAAAAAAAAAACTAACATCACAATCAGTGTGTCCAGGAAAAGACTTCAGAATATTTATAAAATTCAAAATAATTCTAAACGAAAAGAATCACTAGAAGGCACCTCAAATAAAGAAATACCAGGTGATTACTTACTGAAAATGGAAATTCCACTATACTTCATACATAAGAATAGTAATACATTTAATGTAAAAAGCTTTATGCAGATTTCTTCTAGCCTACTTCTTTACTCTCCCCTTAAAGTGTAGCTACTAAACTAAAGCTAACTAATGTGCCATAAATAAGATTTAAAGGACCATGTTGTGGCAAGGACCAACAAATACAAAATACATAGAAGGTTTTGCACTAAAATTCTATCCACTTCACCTACTTTCTTGAAAGAGAAGTCTTCCCTTATAAAGGATTGATAACTTTGCTAAAAGTAATGCGGGCTATATTTCTTTACAGATGCAAGCTTATTGCTTGTTTAGAGCATTTTCAAAAGGAAAGTTGCACAAATCCCAGGATCATTGCAGTTGGAAGGGACCTCTGGAAATCATCTAGTCCAGGCTAAAGCAGGCCTGCCTAGAGCAGGTTGCACAAGATAATTCCAGGCAGGTTTTAGAACATTTCCAGATAAGGAGGATCCCAAATCTCCCTGGACAGCCTGTTCCAGTGCTCTATCACACTCAAAGCACAGAAGTTGTTCCTAATATTTAGATTACACTTCCTGTGTTTTGATTTGTGCCTTCTCTCCCTTGCCCCATCACTGGGCACTACTGAAAAGCCTGGCCCCACCATCTTGACACCTGTCCTTAAGATCTGTATGCAGTGGCAAGATCCCATCTCAACTGCCTAAAATAAATGACAGCACCAACTACTAATAATGTACTTCTCTTTATGGTTCTCACCAGTAAAAAGCATTCATCATCTTATTTTGGCTGTCTTTGCTGTTTTTCTTTTTTGCCATATACCCTCAGAATGATTATAGGCCAATCCACTCAAGAAAGCCCTGATTGGTTGGGAGAAAAATCCCCTTTATGCCCCTGACCTTTCTAAGGATGTCTTTCCCTTGTCAAAATTGATGTATACCAATATGTCCAGCAGTTTTGACTCTTCAATTTTTATTAGAACATCAATTCAATTAACATTCCAAAAGTGATACTTTGGCACAATTCACATAAAACAATTCTTCCAAAGAAGTTCACTTAAACAGGCCTTTTATTGTTAGGACAAATAGCACACTGAGAAGTTATGCAAGAATGTCAGCGTGGTGTGCTGCACATCACATGTCAAGCTCTGCAAGATGTGGCTAATGATCTACAGGATCAGCTGAGTATTATCTGAAGGAGATGGGTTGTTTTTCTTCACAAAGAGGCACACACAAACCCCTGTTTAATAAGAATTGCAAAACAGAAAATAATGGGAATTTTTTGCTGTAGATTAGCTTTATTTCATATTCTCCAAGAAGATTATCAATCTAGGCATGTCCTGATAGAAGCTAAAATAAAAGGCTAGTCACCACCTTTTGCTGATGTGTGGAAGAAATGCCTCAAAAGCTGTGTGGCCTTAATTCACAGCACACCTCCAAAGAACCAACGACTGAAACATGGGTAAAAAATTCCTTTTTTTTTTGACAGTTAACAGGGTGATAGTTTGTGGAGAAATCTGCTTTTAAGTAAAAGTTTAATTTTCTAAAGGCAGCTAAACTAAAAGCAGATGCCTTACACAGGTGCCAAACAGTGACATCCTGCAGAGCATTCTGAGTTCCAGAGGTATCCAAAAAAGCTGATTACCACAGATGAAGCCTTCTCACCCACAGCTCAAATACAATAAACATCCCTCGGTCATCTTGTCAAATCCTGTATTATTTGATCACAAATTAGTTCAAATATTCCCAGAAACTTTTAAAATCCAGCCCTGAAGAGTAGTTTGTCCATTTTCATTCCATAATGGTAGTGAAGGCTTGCATTTCTGATTCCCAATGACAGACCTGTCAGACACACTCAATGAAAGGAGGAGATCAAGTTTACATGGGACAGAATAAAAGAGGGAAGAAAAAAAAATCATAAAGGAAAAAAAAATTCACAGAGCATGATCGGAGACCAAGTCTAGTCTTCATTCAAATTTTACCTCCTGCATAATAAAGATGATAGAATTTCACCCAGTTCTTGTCTTGTGACTTAGGAGGATTTTTTATTCTATAAAGTATCTAAAGAAAGGAAAGTTAGGATCCCACCAATTAGCTTGTTGGAGTTCAGCTTTCAGATTCTGAGTTTTGATAGACTTTTAGCTTCACAAAGTAATCTGTTCAAAACAAACCCACCCCTTCCTCAAACACCAAACTAAAAAGCTCTGCATTCCTCCAAAAAGGTATTCCCCTATAACTTAACCTCCTTCTTGACAGGCCAGAGAAATAGATATTTTTTCACTCAGACTCTTTGCCACTGACTTATTTCTCTAAACTGAAAACCCTACCCAATAGCTCCTTTCTCCCATCTTTCCATATTATTTTATTACCAAGAATGTGAAAAGAATCTCACTGAAGTTACAATGGTACTTAAGTTCTCAACGACTTTTATCTCTCCCTGAAAGTACTTGTTGTGCTTTCCAGAACAGCTCATAGGTTCTGTGACAGCACAAGGTACCAAGAGCTTGGTTTGCCATCTACTGTCAACTCAATGGACCTTGCAAAACATACTGTTGCCCAAATAATCTAGCTTGACCTGTTGCCAGCACCCCATAACATTAGTCTCTCTTCATTTTCAGCCTTATACATTTGTTTAGTCTGTATATTTCTAGTTGCAAGTCTCTCTTTATAAAGAAACTTCTAAACACAGTGTCTTGGCACTAAAGGCATATTTAGGGTTCCTATAATCAGCAATGCATTCAGCTGCACAACGCCTATATAAAGGAGAAGAAATATCAGAGAAGATTCTTATTATCTACAAGATTTAGCCCACTAGTTTCAGCTTTTCTGGAACAAAAAATACTTGCAATCTGTTCTGCTACATAAATGCAAAATTATTTTTCTTGCTGCCAAGAATAAATCAGAACTTACCATTCTAACAATGAAATTAAGATCGAGCTTCTAAACTCACATGAATTTTAATTTCAAAATAGACGTTTCCATAGAAACACCAGTATGCCTTCCATCCAAAGCTATCACATTTCATAAAAACACAAATATGCTTTCTATCCAAAGTTTTAAACTTCACCATATTACATCTAGCAATACAAAGCATTACACAGAGAAAACCTCCTCATCACACTACATAACATGTTCTTGCCAACAAAACTTTGGCTAGACCTGCATAAATAAACAACCTATTTGTAGCTAAAGATTGCACAGATACCTCTACAATCCTGAATAACTTTTACATTTAGCTAGCTGGATTTTCTTTTTTTTCAAACCATTCATTTTATTTAGTTCTCTTGATGTACTGTGCTCATTTCTTGAAAAAGGAGATAAATCCAGAATATTCAAGCACTTCATGTATTTTCAGCTGCCTGGAAGGGTAGTGCCTTGTAAAAGATGAACAGAACTAATCTTACACCTGCCAGACCAGCAAGCATACCAAAGTGCACCTTCAACACAAGCTGAAAAAAATTATAGCTGTTTTTAACTATTTCTCTCTGAAATCTCACAGATGTGAAGGGAAATGTTTTATCTAAATACTGATATCTGACAAAAGAAACAAGGGCAAGATAGTTTGATGGAACATTGCCATCCTGTCTACAAGTAAATGCTCCACCAGAGCTCCAGCTGAAATCTAGTATCAGCACCATGTCTACTGAAAATGTGGCAGGGTGCTAAATTAAGCTAATTAAGTGAAATTTATGAAGTTCCTATATGCCTCTAATGAAATGAGAGCAGGAATGCAAGAATGAAACTAAAAATTTAAGTCCAAGTAAGCAAAAAGCACTGATGTAAAATTCTTCTGAAACCATGTTTTTAAAAGAAAAGTTGAAACTGCTACTTAGAAAGAAGTGATCATCTGGCAGCTTTCCTTAAGGAAAATATGATTGGAAGGAAAGCATAAGGGGAGGGAAAAAAAGAAACCTCGGATTTACTTTGGAAGAGTTCTGCAGGAAGCAATATCACTAAACACTTAACTGCAGAAGCAGAGCTTGACTGTCAAATATTGCTCAGCAGTGAGCAACAAAGAGGCCAGTGACAGGACAGGGCTGTACAAAACCCAGTGTGTCTAGGTGAGACACTCACTTCTGAACTGTGGGAGAAGCAGGTTTTAACACCTGCTGAAACACCAATTCATCTCCTCAAAGAAAAGTACCTTCTACAGAAAACAATTTTTTTGTCCACAGGGTGAGCTCTAAAAGCAGCTGTTTTTTCTTTGCAGTACCTGAAAACTGATACTTTCTCCCTTCATTTACAATTCCTTTCCAGGGGATACAGGCACTGTAGATGAGCCCACTTCCCTACACAATTTCCAAGAAGAGGGTGGTGCCAGGTCCTTAACTTCAGTCACTCAAAGGAGACCTTCAAAGCCCACACTCCCTCCCAAAGTTTGCTCTTCAAACTGAGTAGATCTTTAGCTCAGGCAGGAATGTGTGGCCAGGTGTACTTTATCATGGTTTGACTGGCACTGCAGGGCCAGGAGGTCACTCCACACTTACTGGATATTTTATATTGCTTAATAAGGAACTGGCAGATCAGCTTTGTGTGCCGGTTTGGCTGAGGCAGTCAGTTTTCTTCACAGTACCCAGTATGGGGCTGTGTTTAGGGATTTGTGCTGCTGATTTGGGAAACTGCATAGATAACACAGGGATACTTTATTGCTGAGTAGCACTTGCAGAGTATTAGAAAATTTCCTGTCTCTCATATACTTCAAAACGTATTTTAACTTTAATAGATATGTACTTTAACCAATACATACCTTAAGAAAGAAATCTTGAAGATGCACAAGCAGGCCATCCCTAGGTGCTGAAAGATAATGTAGCCTACCTGCACTTCAACAAAGCCTTTGACACCACCTCCTGTGGCATACTCCTGGAAAAGCTGGCAGCCCACATCTTGGAAGGGTGCACCCTTTTCTGGGCTAAGAACTGGCTGGATGGCCAGGCCAGGGAATGGTGGTGAACAGTGCTGCATCCAGCTGACATCTGGCCACTGATGGCACCCTCCAGGGACCAGTGCTGGGCCCAGGGCTGTTTAATGCATTTTTTTATTATCTGGATGAGGAGATTGAATCTACCACCAGTAAGTTCACAGAAAACACTAAGTTGGGTCGATCTGCTGGAGTGTGGGAAGGTTTGGCAAAGGGACCTGGACATGCTGGATTGATGGGGCGAGACCAATGTCATGAGGTTCAACAAGACCAAGGGCTGGGTCCTGCACTTGGCAGCAACAACCCCAGGGAGCAGAACCAGGCTGGAGCAGAGGGATGGAAAGCAGAAAAGGACCTGTGAGTGCTGGCCAACAGGGCATGTCCTATGAGGAGAGGCTGAAGGAGCTGGGGGTGTTTAGCCTGGAAGAAGGCTCAGCAGGACCTTATTACACTCTACAATAACCTGAAAGGAGGTCGTAGCCAGGTGGGGGTCATCCTCTTCTCCTGGCTAACCAGCAACAGGACAATAGGACATAGACTTAAGCTGCACCAGACATTGGAATGGGCTGTCCCTGGAGGTGCTTTAGTGCCATGTCCAGTCTTTCCTGAGTGTCATGGGGCAATTGACATGGTGGTGTTCAAAGGTTGGACTTGATCTCAGAGATCTTATCCAACCTATTTGATTCTGAGACATCACCCAACCAGTTGGGAGTGTACAAGAAATTAGGATGCAGCCAGGACAGCTGGGCCCAACCAACCAGAGGGATAACCCACACCATATGTTGTCATGCTTAGCAGATAAAGCTGGGGGGAAGGAGTAGGAAGTGGGGGATGTTCAGAGTGATGGCACTTGTCTTCCCAAGTCAACATTACACACGATGGGAGCCAGCTTCCCTGGAGGTGGCTGAACAACAGCCTACCAATGAGAAGTGAGGAATGGATTCCTTGTTTTGTTTTGCTGGCACACGCAACTTTTGCTTTACCCACTAAACTGTCCTTGTCTTAACCCACAATTTTTCTCACTTTTTCTCCCCCAGTTCTCTCCCCCATCCAGTGGGGCAGGGCAAGCAAGAGGCTGCTTGGAGCTTAGTTAACATGGCCCTCCTAAATGTAACTCAATAAACATTCTGAAATTCTACCACTTGTCAGAATTCCTGCCAACTCTCAGCAAAGAGCTGTTAAGTCAGAGTCTGCCCACTACCTCACGGACAAGAAATTCTTCCTGTTTTTCTTTATTCCTGTTTCAAGCTGAGTTAGGTTTTTTAACTTCCTCACTAAATACTTTGCTATAGCCTTAGCATTTTACAACTTCTTTTCTTAAAATTCCCCATAGGATTTTTGCAGAAGGGTTAACTACATACATACCAAATCAATCAGTACAATACACCACACCATTTCTTGAACAAGGAAATGCTATAAACTTAATAAACATCTTAATTAAAGAAACTGACATTTTAGAGATGACAAAGTTTATTGTTACTCACAGCAGACCCTCTTGGGATTAAATTTTTTATCTAACTATACATAAAATTAAATGGTCTACTCTTTTAGAAACATTCTTCTTTTTTCCATATTATCTTTACTTTAACCCCAAACACATTATATGTATTTCTGCCTCATGGCTGTCAGTCATTTCCCTTTCTTCCCACGTATAGGAAGCCAAACTATCAAGAAGCAACTGTAGACTTTTTTGCACATCCACCCAATGGGAGTCACACACAGTAACATAGTGAGTTAGCTTTCTTCCACAGAACCCACAGGAGAGCTTCAGAGCTTGTTTCCCAGAGAGGCTGTAGGTGCTCCATTCCTGGAAGTATTCAAAAACAAGTTGGATGGAGCCCTGAGTAAGTTGATCCAGTGAGTGGTATCTCTGCCCATGACAAAGGAGATGGAACTAGAAGATCTTTAAGACCTTTTCCAACCCAAATCATTCTTGATTCATTCACATTAGCTATGGCAGTGCCAATTTTCCATCAGCCCCACTTCCACGATAATTCTTTTCATTAATATTTAAAAAGCACTAGCAGCAGCAACAGAACCCAGCCCTACCCCTCAGTGCCCCACTTCAGGGCTATCCCAGGACACCAGCCAGAGATTTTTTAAGGACCTGCAAGAAGTTCAGTATTTAGAGAGTTTCAGGGATCTCCAGCCTGTTTCTACCACAACATCAGGCCACCAGAAGCAAGAGTTTTTTAGCCTTTAAAAATCAGTCTGGAAGGTCACTTATCCATGGGAATGCACCTTCCAACTCTAGCACACAGCCAGAGACTATTCTCTTCTTCCACATCTGCAGCACAGCTTTGCTCAGTACACACATGGGGCACTGCAGTGTTGAGAGGGTCCCAACTATACTGGCCACGCTTCCTTTTGAAGATAAAATTAACTGCTGGGCTCATATGTAGGCAGCACCTCAAGCACTATTTCTATAAATCTTTTATCCTACTAATATGTTTCCAGGTTGATTAGGAGTAGAGGACAGGAAGAAGAGAACTAGAAGCACTTCTACAGGCCTAACTTTTACAAAACTGGAGTTAGTGCAAGACAGCAGCTAAATGTTGGTATTCATCACTGATCACTATTAGACGAGGGGGGGAAGGAAGGGTATCTATGAATCACAACATTCACATGCCAAAAAACAGAGTCCAGGTTTCAAAAAAAGCATATTTGAGAGCTGGCACGCTGTTTTGTAAGAAGTGACCTTGTGTGCCACATGTTTCAAAAGTGAGGAATGATTTTTGTACACATAACACAATTGTCCAAAATGCTTCAGGAAGCTCTGGCTACCAGATCAACAGCAGGTACCCACAGCTGCTCTGCTCCTGCAGTTACTTGGCAAGTGCCTCTTATTTATAAGGTTAAATCATCTTTTGGTGAAATGGAACTGAGGCACAGTAAATATGCTAGCTTCTGATTTGTAACACTGAGTTTAACTTCAAACCAGTCTTCACTAGAAATTTGAAAAATATTAAAACTTTGCTAAATATGTAAAAATAAAGGCCACGGATCTTGTAAACTGAATGAAAAAAGTCTACTTTTTTTTTTTTAAGAGACACTCATATTAATAACATGGGACATAAAATTAAGCTCACTCATTATGACTTGTTTCAATGTTTTCAATGATTTATAGGTGGGTTCTCAACTAAGAACACAAGCATGGAATTCATGAGTAGTGAAACTCAAAGAAAATTATAACTGCTTCTATTCCTTACCAGCTACTATCAGTTTCTATTCTGCTGAAATCTTCTTCACTGGGTGCTTCTAAATATCTGCTCTTTGTCAAAAGCAGGAGGCAGTTCTGGTAATCCAGCTTTCCTTCAGCAAGTATCAGAAGTGGGAGACTGTTCCAGACACAGCGCTGCTACCTGGGTTTTGTGGGAATATATTTAAAACTTGTTCAAATCATTAAGACAATTTTATCGCAGGACATGTGACTTGTGTTCTCAGAGCTTATGCTAACTAAGATAAACAAATGGCCTTTATATTTCCAGCACTACTTCTCCCTTTTAATTCTACTTCCAGCTTCTCTGCCTACACACTTGAGAGCATATGTAATATCCACATTTTAGGAGCATTAATTTAAGAATTAAAGAAACTGTAATCAGACAAGAGGCATGGTACTTAATCTCATCTCATTATTGTTCTACAACCTGGTGCAAAGGGAGTAGCACTAAAAATCATAAACAACTCAATTCTGAACTTTCTAAACAAAGCAAGCTATAAAGAGCAATGTTACCACTGCCCAATGCCTGCCCATTCAACCCTCAAGAGGGGAAGCTATTTACAGAAAGGGAACTGCTTACTGATTTGCTTGCACTGAATCCTTTTCTTTCATAATTAGGGCAGTATTTCTAGGTTAAAAAGTGACCTGACATTCAAAGAGAAGACAGATACCAACTATTCCACTTCCACTGTGGTTCTCAGACTTGCAATGAAAAAAGAAATCAAAAGGACAATGTGGAAAGGACACGAAACACTAGAACAGGAAGGGAGATAAGGGGAACAATGTGAATGTCATACATACAGCTATCTGTTGCAGGAGGGAAAGCTCACGTCCTAAAGACAGTCTTACAATCCCACAAAAATAAAAAGCAATCATACTGGTAGGGGTTGGAGGAGCTGAGAATTTCATTTTTCGTTTCTCAAAACTTGAAATTTAGTTTTTTAAAAAGCAACAGCCTGTATCAGAAAGGGAAAAACAAACAAACACAAAAAAAACAAAACAAAACAAAACAATTCAGTCATTATACCAGTGGGAATTTTTTTGTTTTGTCTTAAAACACCTAAGTCTCACTTGCAGCAAGCCACAAGATTTGATGATCCCTTTTATGAGGTTTGGAAGATGCTGACTCAACTACACATAGCTTTTTCTTTCATTTATTTTTTGTAACTATAAGCCACTACAGAGTCTGGTAACTTTTCCCTTTTCTGAATGAACCAAAATTATGACAGCAAGTGATAAGTGGAAAATAAACAAAAAACCTCTAGAATATTACCAAGACCCTTATTTCTACCTTCAACAATTAAGAAAAGAACAACAGATTTATATGCTCAGGTCACAGATCCTACTATGAAGAAGAGAAACTGATTTTTTTGAGGCCTTTAACAACAAAATATCACATATTTAAATACATATGGTTGAATATTATATATTACTAAAAAACTCACAACTAGTTATCAGCTGCAGAATGTACATCAAAAATTTATCTTTTTATTTCAACTGTACTGAAGACCATTATTTTTAAACTAAGTATGTAAAAGTGGTTGGATGGCTGGACAAGATATTTTCTCTGTAGATTTTGCACTGAAGTACATAAACAGTAGTTATGAATACTAAATTATGTAACAGAGTCTAGAAAAATTAAAAATAAAGGCTGAGGGAACAGGAAGAAGTATCTACATCAAATGCTCACACAGGTCTTTAGACTCTCAGCAGGGATCCTCCATGAATGGCTTCTTGGTGGCCCATGCAAAACCAATTTCAATTCTCATCTACTTCCTAAGAGATGGAAAGATATACTAGAAAATTCACAAACACATCTGATGATCTATCTCCCTTCAAAAACCATGTTAATAAGCACTTTTCCAAATTTGTTTCTTTCCACACCCAGGTAGGTGTGGAAATCCTGTATGTTTACTGAGTTGGCTGCCCTAAATGAAGCTATCCTGAATCTCCTGTGATGTAGAATGGCAAATTACTTATGCTAAGAATTCAAATTAAGAGCAAAAACCCACTCACTTCCTTTGACCACCTCTGCTCTCTGTAGCACACTTGCATAAGTTAAGTTCAATCACCAACCACAAATCTCATTTCCTAGGCATATCTTCAGGTACTGAATATGAAATTACAGTTAATCAAGCACAGGAAAAGGAGCTTTGATGCCTTTTGATCAACCCCCTGGATGTTGTACCCGGTGCTTCCCTGGAAGAACGGAAATCATTCAGACTTGGAAGAGAAAATTATTCTTTCTATTCCACGATTTTTAATGTCTCCAAATGTATCCACCACAGACTCAGTGTCTTTCCAGATGGAGACCCAAACAAGGGTTATTTGTTTGGCTATTTTGCAATAGCAAAATGTGACTCAGATGAGGGATTACTAAGTGTACCTTCAGTTCAGGCAGTAAAACTCTTCCACTTGGAAGTTCACATGGCCCCTGGCTTCAACATGAAACAGCAACCACAGTGAAGCAAACAATTCATCTAGATATAAGATGTGATTCCAGTGTGAAGTAAAGATTCTTAAACTAGCCTATAGAGTATCAGGAGAAGCTCAGCCAAGGGACTGTGAGGCTGCTTATGAGTTTCCCTGGTTTTGATATTGGCGTCACCATAATGTGCATGCACTGAGTTGAAACTAGAAATGCACTCACCAAACATGATCACTCAAAGTAGTAACTGTAAAACAACTAGCAGCCACTTACCTGCTCCACATTGTATTTTAAGTATCCACTGTCCCCTTCCTTCTAACCTAGAGCAAAAGTTAATTGCATAGTCAACAAAAAGACACCACCACCCTGACTGCCCAAGTTCAGGCACCCGGACAAACAACACTAATTTTAAATATCTATTTGTTTTCTATTACAGAATGTGACTGTATCCCAATAAAAAAAATAAAAAGAACAAACAACATACACTATTGAGTCAATGTGTGTTACTTTGAATACATTCATCTCTACATTACAGCTTATGAGGCATTCTGCTGTTCTGTGCAATACTATTTCCTCAGCTAGAAGGAGAAGTACTGGGAAAAATATTTCCCATCCCATCCCTTTGTTTTTCCCCTCATGCTCAAACTGAAAAAGCTGTTGTTTATTAGACAGCTCGGGCATACATTTCACAAAGTCAAACTGAAGAATGCAACAGGTTATTAGTAACTTGTTTTCTTGCCCAGAACACCTATGCCTTTGCATACACCTTCTAGGACACCAGTTTAACTGAAGCCAATAATCCAGTTCTTGGACTCCTTTGTTTCCTACAGTCACTCCTACCAGCACCTGATCCATCAGGAAGATGAATCTCCATAAAGCGGCAATTTTTGTCAGCAGCTTTGCCACTGCATTTACACTGTTTTAGTAACCATTTCTCTTGTTCATGCCTCCCTCCCTCATACATTTTCAGTATTGTCACAAAGCAGACAGTATTTAAACCAGTCTTTCAGCTGTTGAGTCAATTTTGACAGACATCTGCAAAATACACCTCTTCCTTCAGTAACCAGGGAAGAACAACGTAATACCAGGGGTGCAAACTCTTCATTAGGAAGAGTCTCCATGTTGCTCCAGCCTAGAACCCATGACTTTAAAAAAAATGGCATATTCAGTCAATTCAACAACTTCAACAAACTTAAGTCTTCTTGAGGACACCAAAGTTGCTCATGTTTGTTGAGCCACAATGCCTTGGCATAATCCTGGACAGCTTTAACCAGGCACACATCTCAGGTCACTGATACTATTCAGGGAGAGATGAGTACTTTCCCACTTAGGCTAGAACAGCTCAGTCACTTTGCACACTATTATTAAATACCACATGCAACATGGGGATTGAATGTGGGGGCTGGAACATAGAAGGCAGCACAGAGGTTGGCACAAAACATTTATCTTGGCCTGCATCAAGGACTCACACGAGGTGCCAATAACCTCCCCAGTAGCTTGCCTCTGCAAGTCAATACTAAAATTACACATTAGAAATAAAACTCTGCTTTCAATAAAGTGAGTTAGCTATAGCTGAATAAATTGTGTTACTTTTGTCTTCTGTTTCTTTTTGATAAGCATTTTTCACAATTCCCTCTGACAAGGTATTTCCATATGTTTTGAGTTAATTTGCATACAAAAGTACTTTCAGCTGCAGTGAATTTGTTACTTGTTTACTTGTGTATCACTGCATTTTAAATTGCTGGACACAGAAAACAGAACTTCCTCCAGGACCTTCCCCAGCCAGTTCTTTATTTCTTTGTATTTTTAATCACCTCCCAAGTTATTCTGCTCTTTTCAGGAAACATTCATTGAAAAAAAAAATAAAAAATAAAAAAAAAAAAGAGTAATCCAGTGCACTCTTTGGCAAAAACAAAACCATGTTTCCAGGGATGGTCTAAAGCTTAAACTTCTATTCCTTCATCTGAATCTGCTTCAGAGGCTTTAGATACAGAGCTCACTGACAGTGAACTTTCATCAGAAATTTTTACATACAACAATAATGAATAACTAATTGAGGCCATCATAATATTCCGCAAAATAATCTTCCCAAGGGTAGAAAGGTTTAAAACATAAAAATGTTTTAAAAATTTATTAAAAAAAACTAAAAATCAGTCTCCTGCCAGTAACTGGGCCCCAAGCCATGACTCACCAGCAACAACCTTAAGGGATTTTAGTCTACATAATTTCCAACTTTTATGTTGTTTAGTTCTCATCTGTTGAGCACAGGTACACACTCAGCAGCCTTCCTCACTGATGGACCCTGATGCCCAAGACACTTTTTGAGATTATATCCCCTATGACCTTCCAACAAGAAACCTCCTGAACTAAAGATACCTCACTACACATTCAGCAACACCCAACCCCAAATGCTGCTAGAATTTCACCAGGTGCAGAAAGGCACATGCATCAGAGCCCTCTTTGGCTTCAACAAATCTACCCAGCATTTCATCTGCAGCTGTAATGATTTTTCCTGCTGTAATTCTCTACTTCCCAAAGGTCAAAACCAGAATCATATGAAACAGAGTGGCTACTATCAGTGTTTACTTGTGGGGAAATGTGTCACCTAAATCCTCCTCTTTCTTTGTTCTGTTTCAGTATGTTGGAGGACAGTGTTTCCTCCCTACCTACTGACAATTTCCACACTGTTCACCCCGCAAGGCAGTGTTTGGTTCGAGCATCCTGGGCTGATCTCACGTTCTGAGGACCAAGTCACACCTACCCCAGGCTTCCCTTGAGAACCAAGCTGGGTCACTGCCTTTACCAAGAAATGGAGTGTAGCTGCATCAGGGGAAGTTCAAATTGGATATTAGGAAAAGATTGAGCACCCTCTCTGATTATTCACTGGAAAGGGCTCCCCACAGCAGCAAGCCTGTCAGAGTTGAAGGAGGTCTCTCTTGCTCATATGGTTCAGTTTTAAGTAAACCTGCAAGGAGAAGGCAATTGGCCTTGGTCTTCATGGGTCCCTTTCAGCTCAAGATATTCTTTGACTCAGTGTGCACAAGGAAGCGTTCATCAACACAAATTCTGAAAAAGAACAAAATCAAACCCACAAAAATCCTAACTAAGCAAAGGAGTAACCTAATAATTTTTACCGGGAAAACTAACACATCTTACCAGCTAAACATTCACACCTTTCCCAAGAAAGCTCAGCTCAGCAGCTTGCCTGCACTGCAGCCTATGAAACCCAGTAGTCAGAGATCAGAAGCTGTGAGCAATTCACACGTGCTCACCAGCACTGATTAACATCAGACATCAGCAAACCAGTCACAAGAGATGCAAGCACTCATTAGGCAGATCCACTGCAGCTGACCCAAGGCACAGAAGAGCCTTTTCTAGGCCATGTTTCTCTCCTCTGACCCTAACTATACTAGCTCTGACAAGTTTATACATATATATACACACACAAACGCATATATATATGCAAGTAAAAATAAATGGAAGATGTAAAAATATGAACCAATAGCTGAGTATTCACAGAATAAAAAAATCAAGTCAGTCCTTGCTGACAGACAGCTCAAGATGAGAAGGAGGAAAAGAAGGAAAGTTTGCTTTCCATAAAGTTAACCTTTATGTTTCTCCATTATGATGCTGCATGAATATCTGCTGGCAAGTTCAAAACTCAGCCTCTTAAAACAGCATTAGAGGGTCCTGATGTGAACTTTCTAAAATACTGGTCATTCACTTACCAGTTGACTGCTCTAATGCTACGACAGCAACACAGGGGACATGACCACTAATTATTAAGAAACCACTTATCTGTCAGATGAACAAATGTCAACTGAGACTGAAACCTAACATACAGAAAAAAAATTACCTTTTGAAATACCAAGGCATCAGAAAGCATGCCTGAGCAGCCCAAAGACTCCTACAATATCATTAGCTGTAGCCACCACACATAATTATTCTAGGTTTAATGGTGGAATAGTACCAAGACCCTCAAAACTTCAGGAGGTTTTGTGCTGCCTGACACAAAATGCTAGCTCTGAGCTACGTGCCATGAGCACCCAGCAGAAAGTTTTAGTTTACTCTGCAGCTGCTGTCAGCACTGCCTAGAAAATACATATATATACACACATATGTAATTACACACACAGAAATAGATACATATCTATATATCTTTGACACCTTGAGTGTCTAACCCCCAAGCATTTTGTATGAGGAAGTTCTTGCTGATGTTGTTGCTTACTTTCCTTGTTTCAGAAAAATACTGCTTCAAAAAACTAGTACAAAGCTCTTAGAGCATGTACTCAAATGCCTTAGAGACTAGGCCTCTATCCAGCAAATTAGTTCTTTAAAACACTAAAAGTGTACAGTTACCTCTTTTAGTACAGTTAATGCTCTTTTTGTTTAAGTTCCTTTGAATTAACTAATCCGAAAAGAAAACAAGCAAATGTAATTTGTCGCACCAGAATATAAGTAGTAAATAATTCTATGCTCCAACCACAAATACAACAAGCAGCCATGCTAGGTCAGACACAAGACTCTTTCCAAGCCTCTGACAACAGAGAAACAGTCAAAATTAGGAAAAGGAGAGTTCTGAAACATGGCAAGCATATGATACTTCTCCCAAGTATTCCCACATCTGTGGCTTGTTTGTTTCCTTGACTTGAATACAACTTTCAAATAACTTCTCTCATAATCATCAAATTGGAAAAGGGAAATGTTGAACTATTTGCCACAAGCATTTACATTAAAAAAAAAAATCAAGTCTGACAACTTCCACACATCCATTGTACAGGGCTTATGGATAAGAACATGAAAGATTTAGACTAGACTAAGTACCTGATTTTTCCAAGATAAGGAGGGGTGTGAATGTGCAGCTAAGATCCCTCCCTAGAATAACTGATGTACACTTCAAATCTAACTTGGTAGAACAGGTCAGCTGATCACACCGATTTCATTAAATATAACACAGAAATGCCCATTTTAAGCACTGTGGTGAGCAAATTTAATTCTTCCTAGGAAAACAAGTGTTCTCTAAATTCAGAGCAGGAAGTAATGCAAAATCAACAGAGTAACTAGTGAAAAGGAAACATTAAAAAAAAAATCTCAGAAAATCAGCAATTAAACTTATCTAGTACTAGTATCCATGCATACTTAAGTTTTGATCCATCACCACTACTGCAGATATCTTCATCAATCACTGAAGTCCAAGTGTGCACAAACATCACATTGTATTACAAGAAAGAAGCTTCAGTGTATTGAAGTTAGTGCTGTTACAGCCAAATGCCTACCCATACCAGACAAACAAATAACCATACAATCTGAACTGCAAGTAAAACACAGGAGACTTCTATGGAGATAAGTCCCAAAACTAATGCTCATAAGCAACAACAAAAATAAACAAACATTCACATACTAAATATAATATGAATGGACAAAATTTAAAAAGAATATGTATTCCAGTTTACCTTGTTTAATTATGTCTTGAACTAGTACAGTAGATACTACCATGCATACCCTAATTTTCTAGGCCAAATCTTCCATATTTCTACATCATACATTGGATAAAGTGTTATTGTGGTATTAACACAGTCATCCTAAACTGGCACTCAGTATTTAGGTAGGTGGGACGAGTGCAAACTTTGATCCATGTTCTTGCCATTGCTGTGCTAAAGAATTTTAAATCTCCCGGATGGTTGTTTGTTGCTGGATTTCTCTGTATAGCTACAAATATAAATTAAAACAATGTATCAGTATTTTATAACCCTGTAACTGTTTCACAAGAATTCAGTAGTTAGCAAAATCTGGTTAATAAATAGACAAAAAACCTAAATTTTAAACTCCTTACTACACATTCCAAGCTTACTTGGTATCCAGCTGGTAGAGATAAGACAGTGAGACCAGACAGCAGAGATAAGAGGTCCAAACCAAGGTCTCCAGACACATCGAGGCCAGCAAAAGCATAAGGTCCACACAACATAAAAAAAAAAATAAATAAATAAATAAAATGAACTTTTGAACCCCCTTGTGACTTAACACCAGTTACAGTGTCAACAAGGTCCCTTACTTCTTCACCAGGATAGCAGAAAGCACATATGAGCCCCAGGAGCTTCTATTTCTCCCAAAATTAATGAGAGCTGTTAATAAGTGAAAACCTACAGGCCCCAACAGTCTAGCCCAGTTTTGTCAGCTTCCATCATTCTGCAAGAGCACAGGTCAACAGGGAGACAGTGCAAGAGCCCTTGCCTGCCCCTGAAACACAAGAGAGGCTCAATGCTAACTCCAGCAACAGAGAAGAATGAGGAAGACGTGTTATGCCACCCCAGTACAATACAGCAACATTTCTTAGCTGCTGCTCTGCAAATAAAGCTTCAGAAATTCTGCTCCAGAAGTCCTGCTGAGGAGCAGGAACTTCTGCTGCAGAGCTGTGTATTGGCAGTGGCCCTGCTCCATGGTGCAGAGGGAATTTTGGCCACTGGGGAAGTGACTTGAGCTCTGAACACTTGCACTGTACCTGAGACAGATATCACCTGGGTGCTTCACCTGACACATGGAGATTCCATCTCTGCAGCTTTCCGGATTTCACATACAACTGGAACCTGATTCTTCAATTAACACAGAATAAAACATCGCAAGAAGAATAAAAGACTGACAAAAAAGGGCTCTAAAGCCAGCACACAAGCCTTGGAGGGACTTACTATGTATGATTGAAAAAAAATAGAGGGGTGCAATGGAAATTACCAAGGAACAATCTCACTAAGACAGATAGCTTTTCTGTTGAAATAGAGCTCAGTGCTAATCACTCACAGGGGTCTGGCTTACTAGAAACAAGCAGCAACTGCCCACAAGAGATTCCCCATAGTAAAACATATCAATTCCAAAACTAAAACAGATTAAAAAAAAAAAAAACTGCAAATTACATAGAAAGCACATTTAAAACAGAGCTACTGGCAGAGAGCTTTCATGATAGTAACAGATTACTAAATGCAAGAAAAGGCTCTTAAACACCTCCTCCCCACACTTCCCAAAAGCGTTTCTATATAACTTCTTTGCAGTTTCATTTCTCCCTTTCCTCCTCAATTCCTCACACAGGAAAAGCCGTTCTGGACTAGATTGTGACATGAAGTGACACAGCAAATGAACTTCCCTCCCAAATTTCATCAAGAGGAAACTGGAATGTTGCACGATGCTGCAGCTCCACAAGTTTCACAAGGACATATCGTCTATGTTCTTCATGTTGCCACTAACCAGTGTTAAAAATGCAACTAAACATGAAAAAAAATGGAACAAGATTATTTTGCAAAGAACAACTTAAGGGCAAGAGCGACACTCCGGTCCTGCATGACAGAGAGGAGCTTCCTGACTTAATAATCAAGAGCAAGACATTCATACGACTAAGACCACAAACCACTTCTCCAGCCCGTGCTCTCCCTTCTCCTCCACCCCAGGCCTCCAAACCACAACCCACGCTCAGTCCTGCATCCCAGAGATGCTGCCTGCCACAAGAGTGGGACAGACAGCCCCTGCTGCTATCCCAGACAGAAACTGCCGGCAGCCCACGCTCTTTGTGCACCAATTTCTTACAGCTGCGGTGAAGGGGAGCGCCACGTCTGAAGGGCAGGCAAGCGGCACGTGTTTGGAAGTCCGAGCGTGACACCAGCTGATATCAAACGCAACAGTACACAACGAGAAGGGATGAACAGAAGCTGTAACCTCTCTAATAACTGACTGAACTTGTAGTCAGTAGTCATCTACTCGGGTAAAAGAAAGCAACCACGCACCGCAGTCTTCCCTGTACATCCACATTTCGCAAAGCAATTTTAAAAATGCCAGAGATGAGCGGCTCTAAGGCCCCTTATGGCCTTTGACTCTTTTCAGACTCTGCCCTACCGCCGAACCCTATGATTCAGGCGACTGACTTCGCCGTAGTGCCGGCACAAGGCGATAAGCAGCGGGGCTGGGCTCCCGGAGCCGCCGCCTCCGGGGCGCCGCGGGGCTCACGTCTCCATCTCCCGCCCGCCGCTTCTCGGAAAGCCGGGCTGTCCCGAGCGAGGACACCCACCGCAACCTTTCCCATCAGCAGCTCGTACATTAGGGCCGAGCCAAAACTAGGGAAAAGAAAGCCCTGTGCATCCCAAGGCACGGAGGGTGCCGCGGGCAGCGCCGCTCTCACCGGGGCCGGAGGAGAGGGGCAGCCCGCCAGCAAACACCCCGCGGGTTTCGGCAAGCCCCGCTCCGCCGGGAGCCCCGCGCCGGAGCCGCATCCCCTCCGTGCGGGGGTCGCGCTCACCTGCGGTGTCCCAGATGGAAATGTTGTACGGCCCCCACTGCTTCAGGTAGAAGGCACCGCCGACGGTGCTGACCGTCTCCTGGAAGCGCCGCTCCATGTAGCGGTGCAACAAGGAGGTCTTGCCCACGTTCATGTCCCCCAGCAGCACCACCTTTCCGTCCGGCTTCTTCATCGCGGATCGGTTCGGTTCGGCTCGGTTCGGTTCCCAGCCGGCGGCCGCTCCCGCCCCCTTGCCCTGCCCGGCCAGCTCCGGCCGCCGGGGCTCCGGAAGCGGCGGGAGGAGGGCCGAGAGCCGCCTCTGCCGGCAGCGCAAACTTCGGGGGCTCCGCTGGAGCCGCCAAGATCCGGCCCCAGCTCCGGCCCCGGCTGCTCCTCCCCCCGGCCCCGGCCCGGCCCCGCTCCCGCCCCGCAGGGGGTGGGGACGCAGGCGGGGAAGGGCCGGGGCTCCGCGGACCGTCCGCCCGTGTCCTGACCCCGGGCGGTGTCCCGGCCACCCCGGGGCAGGGTGACTTCTGACCGGCTGCCGAGAGCCGGTTCCCGCGGGGGCGTCGGGGCCGGGCTCGGCCGCGCTGAGCCTTCGGGGGATGCAGCTGCGTCCTGTGATGCTCGCGTCCTTTCAGCTGGGGATGGCACAGACGCCATCCCCGCGGCCCTCCCGGAGCCCAGGGGAAAGCTCGCTCGTCCCGCTCCCCTCCTGGGGTGTACATGGAGGGGAAGAAAGTTAGTCCGAAATTAAGGTCTCTCACAACTCACGGAGTTGTGACAGCTGCCAGGCAAACACCTTTGCCCTTGTGAGAGGGAGGTATCAGGGATTATTTTCCGAGGGGAAGGTCTGCTCAATTTCACAGTCAGTTGCCCAGCTGCTGTAATTTAGATTAATTCCATTACAGGTGATGAAATTGCAATCATTTACATTACCCACCGATCTAGCCTATCCTTTCTGCATCAGTCCTCTTTATGCCAAGTAAATCTGGGAAAAAATAATCAATAAAATATAAACACGCTACAAATTTGGGGCAAATAAAGGGGTAATTTGTAGACCAACTGGGGGGGGAACTGTTACAATATTCTTAAGAGAACCTACCATTTACGAATTTTCTCTCCATCCCCACAGTAAAGTGGTCAGATAGAAGCACTTTTCTTAATAAGTGAACATCCACTCTCATTCTTGCATGTCTCATGTTGAAATTGCTAGAATTTCTTTCACCAGTCTAGGCTTCATATCTATGGGATGCTTTGATTTTTGCCTACCTGCTAAAAAGGATTAGCTGTGTGACAGTGTGGGTTTTTTAAGCCATGTCTACTTACTTTTGCTTGTTCTGCCTTTGCTGACCAGATCTGTAGTCTTGCAGCTGTATCTAGTGATAAGTAATTTCAGTTCAGAATAAGATACACTCCAGATATTAAAGTACTGGAGACACCCAAAGAAAGGGGGTGTTAAATGGTTAGGTAAAAAAGAAGTCTTACATGTGACTACAAGATATTAATGTGGGATGTGATTCAGGGCTGTGTGCAATGCTAATTAAGGAGAGGAATTGTTGCACTTGGATAATTGTGTGGCACTATTTTTATGTGGCATGTGCAGCCTTTGCCTCAGATTCCCATTTTCTGCCTGGATTCCCATCTCACTCCCAGAGCTGGGAAAAAAATACTTACTGGATCAAAGTGCTTCTCTGACATACCACAAAGCAAGTAGGTTTCTTCTGGGTGCTTGGTATGAAAGTATAAAAAGAACAAAAATTCTCTTTGTATGGAGACTGCTTGCAAATTCCCATGTGCAATATGTTTCACCCTTTTGAAGTGGCAGATGCCATTTCAGAAAGAGAAAAGAAGAATCTTGTATCAAAGAGTTCAGACCATAAGGATCTGCACCTGTAAAAAAAATCCTGGGTTTATGTACTCTGACCTTATGAATTGTTTTACTGTCCACAGAATAACAAAACACCTTGAACACAGTTACTCATTTACAGCAGTGCTTCTGCTACCAAATCCTGGTAGTTAAAGCACTTAAAACAATTATTTCTGAAATTTACCAAAATTCTGCTGTATTTGAATTATTTTCAAGTACTAGTGAAATGTTGGTCTTTCTGGTGTTCAAAACAAATATCAATAGTTTCTAGAAATAAGCAGATAAGTTAGGACAGAAAACAGTCTGAATAATAGGGTGAAAATGCAACTGAGATTTTAGGCTTTGTTAATAACATGCTCTATAAAAAGAGAAGCCCACTCCCTCACAGATGTATTCCACAGCTTCTTGAAACAAATACCTACATCCTCACATATTTAGTGGGTGTATTTCCAGCTAGCAGCAGTCAGACAGAGGTCTCTCCTTAACGTGTCACTAGCCAAATATCACTGATGGCAATGTGTCACTTTTGTATGTTAAATATAGTCTAGCTCAATGAGGCACCAAATCCATCTGGTCCAGTACTGGTTTGGACCTGGTGCCACAGCTAACAACTCTCATTCAGCCAGGGATGTGTATTATCCCACTAGGATTCATCTCCCATTCGCTGCTTACTTAAAGGGTTGTCTCTGTTCCACAGCAATCTGTCTCTAATCATCTAGTGCAACAGGATTGAAGGGTGCTGTGTGGTGTTTCAGATCCTTGTGAGAATTTAGGACAGTGGTGATCTGAACAGGTTCAAGATATGTCAAAGGGCTTCTGAGGTAAACCCTTAAAGAGTGCTCAGCAGCCTGAGCTCCCTCTGACCTCAGGAAAGCACACTCACTAGGCAGAGGACGGTGTGTTTTGTTATTACTGCCGATGTCATCTTGGATGAGTGCACTCCCAACTACAGCATACAGTTCAAGTCACCTCTTGTTAAAGCCAAATGGCTCACGATAGTCTGTAATGCAATATAAATAATAACAGAGTGTATGTGAAAATATTTGGGAAAACATTAAGGGCCTGTAATTTGCTCTCTAGCACTCAGATGTATTGGCCTGTTGCAAGATAATTTCCCCAAATCACTGAGTCGTCTGTAGCAAGAGGCCTCCACAGTAGTCAGTATGGGCATGAAGAATGTCAAATTGTCTGATAGGAAGGAATATGGAATACTTTACTCTCTAGGTAGTGCATGTATGTGGACTACATACATTGTCTGGTGTTTGATTTTCATTTTAGAGCATCTGAGGACACCTTTAATTACAATGAGGTTCTTAATTAGCTTTCCTGACAACGTGAAAATGTGCTCACCATGGTTGGTCTCCAGATGTTCTGAAATTCAGACACTTGGATTAAGATACAAAGAGGGACAACACATTAAAGTTTCTTAGCCACTTCTGTGCTAGAGTAAGACCTTCCTGAGAGTAAGAATATTAGCCTTGTACACAAGCCAAAAACCTGAGCCAGTAATGACTGTACTGACGTCAGGGTAACTCAGCCTTTCTAGTCTCCCACAGTATGAAAGCTGCTTAGTATTGCAGGAGAAAATTAGAGCCTGTTTATTTTTTTCCTTGCCAGCCTTCCCTAGATATATATTTTATTTCCTGCCAATGGTCCTCATTCAGGCTAACAATATTTTGTAAGTTCACATGAGGTGAAGTGTTTGTCACAGAGCAGGGTTGTTTTTTGCTCAGGTGATCTTATTTTGGAGGCAAATTGAGCAAGTGGTTGAAAGGATATGTCACATCAGCTACTAACTGCTGCCCCCAGCATGTCACGGGTGTGCTGTAGACTTGATGTTCAGCACCTCAACCTTTTTGTCCTCTGTCAGCGTCTCTGTGTTTTGGGATATCATATCTCCATGACCTGATGTGTGCTTTCTGGAGGTGACATCAACGGGACTGTTTGTAATGATAAAGGTGGTACAAACTTATCCTGCTTTTAAAACATGAAAGAATCCATAATTTAGAGCCATCTCTATCTCAGTTACCTACTGAATCCTAGACAACACTTTATGAACCAAAGAAAAGGATAATGGAGGCTTTTTCCTTGTCCTTAATACGTGCTGGCACACCAGTGCTTTGTTGCACCTTTTCACGAAGCATGAGGTCACTGCAGAAGCTACAAACAGGTACCATTTGGTGAACCACAGCAATTTCTGGTTTTGTTTCTGCTTATTGCCTTCCTTTATGACTTATTTCTTCTAAATGAGCAAATGGGTATGCATGCTCATTAAACAGAAATATTTGCCCTCATCATCTTCCAGACAGCTGTAACTAGAGCTCACTCTCAAGGTGCTTTCTTTCAGGCTATGAAGCCTGAAATATGTAGACAGAGCAATGTGATGAGTAGCTGCATAGCCTGAAAAAGCTATTCTTCACGTTGCCACTGCTCTGCCTGCATATTTATTCTAACATATACTAGGTTCTTCCTCTTCACCCCACAGGTTAGTCCACAAACTAGATGCCCTAATCAAGGGAAATTGCCTGTACTGGGTATCACAAGTTAGTCTGCTTTCTCTAGGGTTGCAGTTCCACACCTTTCTCCTCTCCTTTTCCTGACATTTTTCTTAGGCTGGCACTGGCTTTGGCTTGACCATTCTGTATGACAACTGATCTTGATGAGCTGATGGAAAACCAGCTCAGCAGTGACAGTGAGTAATTTTCTGCTGGCTTTGTGATCAGCACAGAGCAGGCTGATGATGAGGCAGCCCATGGCTGGAGCCACTGAGCTTCAGTCCCCATGGTCTTCAGCTAAGCAGCTCTGGCTGCTCACAGACCTTTAATTTCCCTTGGCAATTGTCCCTGCTCTCCCTCATCTTCAAACCTTGCAGGTTTTGGAGCACCTCAGTTATATGACTGTTTTCTTTCACCAGGACTGGAAAAGTGTTTCACTGTATAACTTCTGCTTGGTCAGTGTCTGAATCACACCACACTGACAATCAGATGGTAAACTAACCAGCTCAAGACATCCCTATCACATAAAAGCCTGTCCTGGATGTTTAGAATTTGACTGTGTTACAAGCAGTTGAACAGCAGGTCTTAGATGGAAACCACAAAGCAACCTGATCTATAGATATATGCAGCCACTGAGTGAGCAAAAATAAACTCTTCCCTGATGCACAGGGGCTAGAATGCAGATGAAAATAGCAGCTCAGTAGGTACTCCCCATCCAGGTCTTTCATAGGAAGTTAGTTTACTCTTTGTTGCTGGCACTGTGTGGAGGGAGCAGCCCTGCTGTGCCCACTGCACCAGACAGCTGGATTCTCTCCTTGCTCACCAAAATAATCTGAGCCCTCCAGTATCTTGTACCAAGACTGATGAGTTTCCCGGTACGAAGGAATCAGATGCTCTAGTTTTTCAAGGCTTCCTAATATATGAAAGAAAACCTGAGTTTTAGGGGCTTAGTGTGGATGTACTCAATGAATGACACAGAAATGTGGGACTGGAAATTCAACCAAAAAGTAAGCATTGTAATTCAAAGTGATCACAATGCTAGAAGTTCTCGTAAATGTAAAAAATGTGAGTTTTGCATAGATTGCTTTTTTTAAACTGCCGCATTTTAAGCTCTAGTCTGACTCCACCTGCACACAAGAATCCAAGGCTGCCCTACTATCATGTTCCTGAAGTTTAATAGGGTACTGTATGTGGATATGTACAAAGGTACACATATGTTTACAAGAAGTTGCAGAATTATGCCCTATAAAGAATGCATTCAATTTTCACTCTTCCTGGCATCACGACACAGATGGAATAAATTAGCCAGTAGTAAGACAGAATTTGCTTCAGTTTTAATAAACTCATTAAGATTCTTGTCCATAATAAGTAGACCCATGTATCTAGGAGACATCCTATGGACTGCAGCAGCCCACAATGGGAATGTGAGTGCAGATTTAGCAGAATCAGAAATCTTGATCCTACTGACTAATAGTGACAAGGGAGTCAAAAGAAATGCAACTTGTGACCTTTAAATGTGAAGTTATTTTCACAACATATTTGTGGCAGTTAAAAGAACTTAATTTTTATTTGCAAGTTCAATACTGTCATCATATGAATTGTTTAAAAAGTGACATACACAGAAGAACAGACATGTGTTTTTAGTTGAACCACCTTGTTCCGAATGACACGTATGCATATCAAGTATCTTTTGCATATTATACCTTAAGTCATTTCTGTAGGATGTAGCCATAGCTGTTCCCTAAGAATAAATTCACATGGTGCCAACCATGCCATCATTGGTTTTGGTCATGAAGAAAAGGCCATTGAAGGACATCACAGACAAATTTGCCTCAGGGCAAGGTCCCATTGCCCTGGTTCCAGAAAGGACAGGGTTAGTTTTCACAGTAGCCAGAAGGGATCATGGCTGGGACCTGGAGGTAATTCTATACCACATTACTTCATTTTCTGAGGACAGGGAAAGGGGTCCCTTCCTGTTGTCAAAGCATGGCCATGTGGTGCAGTGTTGTCAGGAGTTTCTATGTGGTGAGCACTCCTATGTGAACTGTTCACGTCTTAGACACTTTATTATTAATATTGTTGCTGTTACTCTTCAGTTTTTGACTTCATTGCTGTTTCCAGTAATTGTTCTTGTCTGAACCCATGATCTTTACCTTTTGAGCCTCCAGTTCTCCTCTTCTCCCTACAGGGAAGGAAGAGGATACAGGGGAGTGAGCACAGGGCTGTGGTTTTGCGTGTTTCATTGGGAGCACTAAACTGGGGAACCATTCCTAAACCATGACACACATCCAGTGTCAGGAGTTACACTCTGTCCTGCCTTTAGCCCTGTTACTACACTTTCATTTCACCTCTTGGCTGGACAAACCATTGCAATCTCCTTTTCTCCTTCCTCTTTCAACTCCTCCCAACCATACTGGCAGTTGTAAAGAGAAGTGGGATTGCTCCTCCTGGTGCATGTTAACAGCTACCCTCTTTCTATCCCCTTACAGAAAGACAACACTGTGACCTTCAAAGTGTAAATTGACCACTATGAAATAAAATTCATCACAATGGTTTCTCCTGACAGTATTAACCCCCTTCATGGGCTCATTTCATCCAACCACATCTGGCCCTTGGATGAGAAATGCCCCAGCTATTCATGGATAACAGAACCTATTTATAAAGGAAATATTAACACAATTAGAAGGATAAAGATAGGCATGATTTACTTGCATGTGTGAAGATGTGACCTCGGGATTTGAAGAAAAAGGATGATCACAGTGGAATTTAGAATATATAAATATAATTTATACTAGCATGTTTTTGGAGAGCAATACTGGAAATTCTTGCCAAGTTTGTAGCCTTCAAATTAGAAACTTACTGCATAAAATATTCCAGTCTTCTGTTAGTCCTAGTTTAGAACTAGGAAAAAAGGAAACTATGATGAATTTCTTAGTTGCTTCTGTAACAGAAAACCTTTTCTTCCTAGAATATGAGGACTCCCTGGCTGTTTTCTAAATTGTGTAAAGAAACAAAACCCCCCATAATATTTCAGATTTCAGTTGCTAGCTTGTTAGTTGGACTGTGACTGTTTCAGACATTATATTTAGGCATTAAAACCTACTAAAAATATGCTAAGTTTTACTAAAATAATTTCAAACACAGCATGACGGCAACCTCATTACGTTTGAAACTTTGCCATACAATAATATCCTGTAGAGAGTTTACAAAAAGATGATGCAGTCAGAATTTCCTACTTTTTCTGTGTCTTTAACCATATATTTATGATTAAAATTAAGTGCACCACTCCCCAGCACATCATTTTACATCACAGTGTTTCTGAGAATTGATTTCTGTGTTATTGTTTTGAGTGCATTTTCAATTTCACCATTCAAAAATTTTCTGTTGATTGATCTTAGGAAACTCTTCTGTTTTGCTTCTGTCCTTTCTTTTTTAATAACCAAGGTTTTAATCATTACTCACCTTGGGTAGTCCAGATATCTTACTGAGATCGGTGGAAAAATTCATAGCCAAGGTATAAATAAGTACAATGCAGTTTGACCTTGAGTCATCTAGAAAAAATATTCTCCAATCTAATTATATAGAGAAAATTCTGCTGTAAATTCAAGAGCAAAAATACTTTAAAATTGCCTCTGACAAACAGTGTCTAGTGCTTGCAGCTGAAACTTAAACTCTTTTTTCCTGCAATAATAGTTATTCTCTGTGTAGTTCTGTTATGTGAAAATTTGCAATGTTTGCTGAAGCAGTATATTTTTTTGGCACTTATGAATTGCTAGAGATTGCATGCTGTTTTGGCATCTTTCCAGACTGTAGATGCTGCTGTGTTTCTTGGGGCCTGGGAAGTCACCTAGACATGAAATCTGTTGCTGAGAATTCCCTTTACAAAAGCGAGTTGCTTAAGTAATTGATTTAGTACCTCCTGGATTGGCTTCAGCTCTGAAAATATTTAAAAGTCTGCTTGCTTGTTTGCTTGTTTTTTTTTTCCACTTAAAATGCCAGGCAGGAGGTGAATATAATTGTGGATTTGCTTTCTTTGGCATTAAGTTATCAGTATTAATTAGTATTGTAATGATGTTTCCATCTTTAGAGCATTGCAGAAATGCAGCACCACAGTCTGTGCTCTTTTTCACTTAAGTCAACCCCACTAAAACTTTGCTTGAATTGCTTATAGGAGCAAATCAGTCCTGTATTTGGCCTCATACATCACTGATTGGTTCCAGAGCTTTGACTATAAGGTATGCTAACCCTCCTTCACACCTAGGGCAAAGACTCTTGATCAAGAGGGAAAACTTGGAACCCTAAAGGATGAAAGAAGGAAAATACTCAAGGAAAAGGTTTATATTATGATATTTTTTCAGTGAATTTGAATTATACATATCCTTTTAAGACACTGAGAAAAAAACTTCTGTGAGATAGAGGGCATTACAGAAATTATTAATGCTAGCTGATATTTAATCTAAATCCATCATTTAAACAGAAGTGCTGGGTGAAACTTATTACAGATATAATATGATATAATTTAATTTACTTCAAACACCTGCTCTGTTAAAGCTAGCCTGTTTAAGGAGTAAAAATAACACAGTAAAGAAAACTTTTAGAACATATTGGAGATGTAAACACAAAATATTATTATTGGAGTAAGCTTGTTCCTATTTAAGTCAAATAAAGAAGCTTGTAATTCTCTAAAGCTCAGATGGGATTACTATAAAATGGCAACACCGCTATTCATAAATCAGAAAAAGGAGAAAGGTGACAATTTAATATTGACAAATTACACTGAATGGAAAAACTGCTTGAAAATAAAAGGTGAATCACAAGGGGGTATGTCCAAAGGAGAGAAAGACTACAAAATATTGTTTTAAACCTTCATTATAGAATACATGCATGGAAAACAAGAATGGAAGAGGGTAAAATAAAAATAAATAGGAATACCAGGTCTGGTTGTGAAACATCAGTGAGTCTTGAAAAAAAGAAGCCAAGTATGCACTTAATCCCATGCCATATTCATCTGGGTGCTGTAGTATTTTCTTGGCTCTTAGGAATACCATTAACAGTTAAAAGCATACCTAAATGAAACCTATGCTAAAATTCTTCAGTGAAGAAGGATGGACTTGAATTTAAAGTCTGATATGAGTTTTTGATTAGGGTTATAAATTAGCTAACTTCTGGACAGACTGATAATGGATACGAACAAAAAGAAATAATTGAGTACAGATGGAGAAACTGCAATGAACACTTGTTAGCTGTGCTCTTCAGAGCGAGAGGCAAAAAAATCCATCCCTTTCATTGAGCTTCAGGTCACAGCCTGTGTTTTGATGCATAAGGCACACAAGTTGACAATGCGTTTATATTCATTGCAAGTACATTTTGTGATCATGAAGGACAAAAGATCTGTAAAAAACCTTTGCATTAAGCCACAAGAGCTGCAAGAATTTGAAGGACTTTTTAAAACAGAGGAATTTAGGCAATTCAGGAAGTGGAGTTTGTTTTCCAGCTAAAACATCCCTCATTGTCTCTGTCCTCAAATTGCCAATAAAAAGGATGAAAAACTAGCAGGAAATTATCAACAGTGAGAGAAGGTATTGCAGTCTTGTAGTAGGAGGTTTAAAATGGAAGGAAGTAATAGTTTCTCCTCAGTGCATTATTACAGTACGTTGCATGATCAGTACATTGAAGAACTTCTTGCCTTGTGGAGGTCAAAAGTTAAACAAAAAATAGCAGATTAGACTAATGAAAATCAGAAAGTCTCAAAGCTGCTAATTCTGAGCAGCATTTACCTGGAAAGAGCTCCTGTACACTTGCTCTGTTTCTCACTTGAACCCTCCTCACCTCTGTGAATGGAATGGTTTCAGAAAGCAGCCCCCAAACTCCTGAAGTTACATATAATCATAAACTGAAACTTGGGCCAGCTGATTTTAAAGCATTAACTTAACTGGTGTGGTATTTCAGGAGATAAAAATGACAGGTCATTTGTCCCTTCTGTGGGACACTGAGAATTGGAGGCATTCAGGGTAGATCATTGTAGAAAAGGGCTGCAAAGGTCTCCCAGATTCTGGCCTGCCACATCCTCTAGTATAAAGCTACTAGACCCACATGACCCTCATGGAGTCTAACAACTGTTCAAGGTTTTATTTTTCAAGCTTCCCAGCTGGAAGGATCATAAAACTTATATTGTCATGATCCAGGTAGTTGAAAGGAAAAAAAAAAAAAAGTAATGTGGATTTCAGAAGCGGTGCAATCTATACTGGATTTGAGCAAAGAAATTCAGAGATAGTAGTTAGAGAATTTAGACCGGAAATGTTTTATGCAAAATCTGCATAACTTGATCAAAATTTAGATGAGGTAGATGTTTAAACTACCTGATTAGTGGTGGTAAATTTTGATTCTGGTCCTTGTAACTTCCTCCTGTCTGGTCCTCTATTTCTGAGAGACTTTTCTGATCTCCTCTTTTATTGTCTCCATGGAAGGATAGGTGGCTGCTTGTGCCCCATTTGTTTCACACAGGAAATGAAAACAAATCACAAGAAGCTACAGAAATAAGTTGTTTATATTTTCACCCTGCTAAGATAAATATTAACTCTCAGCCCTCATGTGTTTTCAGCAGATCTGGACCAGAAATTATCAGGCACTTGAAATAAACTGTTAACTATTAACCAGTAGATGAAGGCTGGTTTGGTCACATTCTGAAATCAGTCATTGCTGAAGAATGAGATGATTCATGACCTTAACAAACTCAGCTGCTGCTGGCAGAAAAAAAAAAATAGCCTCTTCTGAGTTGATCAGTATCTATTCTTTGTGCATATTAATTGCATTAACATAGCATGATAACAAATGCAGAAAAGCAACTGTTCACCAGGAACACTCAGGGCCTAACAACCCAGCATCTAGTTTTGATGTTGTTTATCTGTATTAGCAGAATTACATTCTAGCCTTCTTTACAGCTCTCTTTTTACAGACAACATTGAGGCATTGAGGTGCTGGAGTGTGTCCAGAAGAGGGCAATGGAGCCCTTGCAGGGTCTAGAGAGTCAGTCACATGAGGAATGGCTGAGGGAACTGGGGTTGTTCAGCCTGCAGAAAAGGGGGCTCAGGGGAGACATTATCACTCTACAACTACCTGAAAGGAGGTTGTAGCAAGGTGAAAGTCAGTGTCCCAAATAAATGACAGGATGAGGGAAAATTATCTCAGGTTGTGCCAGGGAGGTTTAGATTGGATACTAAGAAAAATTTCTTCACCCCAGGTGTTGTCAGGCAGAGGAACAGGCTGCCTAGGGAAGTGGGCGAGTCACCATCCCTGGAGGTATTAAAAAGACATGGCTTAGCAATGGACTTGGCAGTACTGGGTTACCTGGTGAACTCAATGACCTTAGTGATCTTTTCCAACCTCGATAATTCTATGATCTGAACTGAGCTATGGGACATGGTGTACCTGGTCCAAAAAGCAGCTTGTTGATTTCAGCCTGTGAGACACACATCTTCCTCAGTTCTCAAACTGATTGGTTTGGGCATATTCTATAAAGTCAATGAAAAGTGGTGTTTTTGAAGGCCTCCCTGTCAGGTCTAGTTGTCCCAAGGGTAAATTATTTCTAGTTTTTTAACAATAAAGTTCATCTACTATTGCATTAACCCTTCAGTTAAATCTGGTTAACAGTCTCCGAGTTTCCGCTTTGTCTGTTCTGGGCATGGATAAATGAAAGAACTTGAAGCAGGGGGATATCCTTTAGAAGATAAATATACTTTTGGAAAATATCCTTGAAAAAACAACAGTTTAACTTGGTGCTTAGTGTCATACTAGATTTGGGGGGAATTTTGCAGATTTGTGTTGTTGTGCCTGGAAATATGAACTACTCCAATTACAATGTTCAGAATGTGACTGCATTATGGGGCATGAGGACATCTCTCTGTTGTCAAGTCTGGACGCTTAAAAATTTGTGTCCCAATTTTATAGCTGAAGCACCATTCCTGTCCTTATGCTGTTCGGTTTTTCTATGTTAAAGAAAACTTGATGTTCAGACAGGAAGGAGCAGGTGCAATCTCGGGCTAGTGCCTTTATCTGGACAAGAAGGAAAATCAAGACTGCAGGCATGTATACAGTATATATGCCACAACACTATTGGCACAGCCAAAAACTGGAGGGATTACTTCTGAGACAAGCTCTTATAAAGAAAAAGAAGTGATTGCCATTTCTCTCTGCTGTATTTTTTCCCAAAGTCTCTCATTATGTGATATTTATATTTACCTTAAAGTCGAATAAAACATAGTGGATGTCATGTGAATGCTGGGGATAACCCCCGTCCCGTACGAGTTTGGAAAATTGGGAATACTGTAAAATGATTTGTGAAGTGCACAAGGCGAGGGCAGCAGGGAGGTCCGGGAGGCGCCGGTGCTGGTTCCGGGATTGGTACCGGGGCTGGTGCCGGGGTTGGTTCGGGATTGGTACCGGGGTTGGTGCCGCGGCGGGATTGGTGCCGGGATTGGTGCCGGGGCTGGTTCCGGGGTTGGTGCCGGGGCTGGTTCCGGGGCTGGTTCCGGGGTTGGTGCCGGACCGGCAGGGGATGGCACAGGTCCCGCCGGCAGCCCGCGCTGCCAGCCCGCCCTTCCTCCTCACAGCGTCATTCCTCAACTCGATACCAGGTCCCAAACATGAAACGGCTTCTGGGCAATTCAGGCTACTCGTGGAATCTTGTCGAGGGATGGAGCACATTCGTCTTGCTGTCCTGCAAGAGATTTCTACTGTGGTTGAGAGTCTGTGTGCTCGGACCCTTGAGCTAACAGCAATGTGAGTGAGGAGCAATGACACAGACCGGCCCGGCTGCTGATGGCCAGGCTCAGGTCTTCCTGAAAACCAGGTACGGCTTGCTAAAGTGATGTAGCTAAGGGAAATGTGAGTGCCATGGCCCAAGGAGGAAGGAGCACATCACTATAGGCTCAGGGGTCAAAGCATACATTTCCCATGGAAATGGAGTAGCCATAGAAACCATAGCTAATGGAAAACTTGTTTGTAGTGTTTTAAGTTGCCACCCCAATAAATTTAATCTGGTGCAATGCTACAGGTAGCAGTAGCTTTGGCAGAGCTCCCACTGCTGTGTGGAGGCTGCCAGCCCCTCATGGACCTGCTGAGCCCCTGTGTGGCTTTGAAGAAGTGCCAGCCCTGCTTCGTGGGGAAGGGACTAGTTCTGATAAATACTGACACATGCTTGTTGTTATTATTATTATTGCTGTTTCCCGGCAGCTAATAAATTAATTACTGCAAGGAGTCAGGGAAAGTCCCTTTGCTCTGAAGGCCCAGGAGGTTGTCTGTCTCTTAAGTATTTCCTCACTACACTTTGCTTTCTAGCTGCTTAACCTGAAAGCTCAAACACGTAACAGTCGTGTAAGTGCAATAAGAAAGATTTTATTCAGTGGTGGATTCACAATCTTACATTCTGAAGAAGCTAGCAAATGAAGGACCTGGTGATCAGCCTCAGCAGTTGCCTTTTCATCAGCCTTGCTCCTGGAGAGGGAGACCTAGAGCTGCCCAGAGTCTGTGTCCAGGGCGGTCACCGCTGCAGCTGATCAGAGGGCTTCACACAAGGGGAGAGGAGCCACTGGCTGGTGGGGCCCTGCTGCAGTTCAGTGCTGGTCTCAGCAATGCTGAGATGTGGACTAGGTGAGCAGGGGCTGCTCACACCCTTGCTGTGCCAGTGGAGGACTACAGAGCTCTTAATTCCCCTCTCTCTAATTAAGCAAACAGCAGCATCTTGAAACTGCACGGTATTGTGGCAAGTAAGGACCAGCATTTATCCTGTTTGGATACAGTTCTGCTACCACTCATCTGAATATGAATTATTCTACCCACAAATTAAACTGAAAGCTTGTAACAGCAAGAAATACTTGACAAAGATGAATGATTCAAACAGCAGAGATTACCTAGATTGTCCACCCTTTAGAATAGTTCTGCTGATAAGCACTGTGAAGGTACTGTGGTGGAGATGGAGAGTCTCTTCCCCAGTAGCCACAGGGTGAGTCCAAAAATAATTTGTATTACAGTCATACTGCACTGGGATGCTGACAATCTTGGGATATTGCTATTCATGTTCTGTCACTGCTAGAGTAATCAAGAATGTCCTGAGCCTAGAAAATAAATGGTTTAGGGGCCACCTCTGAAATTAAGGAGACTAAAGATGGAATATTATTTTAGGCCATTCATAAAAGAGTCAATTGATGCCTTCTTCTGTAAAATAATCTTGTTCCACTAATCAGAAAAGTACCGTTAATTCAGCAATGTGAATGAGCTACCTGGTAGAAATTACTTCCCACGTTTTCTGAACAGGAAGAAGCGTTGACAGAGGGCAGGAGTCAGCTGATGATAAGGAATTAGTCACAAACTCAACAGCCATGCAGTGTGTGCAAGCATCCAGAGCCCATGGCCATAGCCCTGTGGTTGTCATGACAGCCCAGAGGCTGCCGTGCCTGGGGATTTACCAAGCACTGTGAGACCCCTTTTCACGCTCTGGAAATGGATGCCACGGGAAGTGTGCAAGATCTCAGCTTTCAAGCCAGATGCAAACAGGCAGCTCCATGTTTACAGTGCTGAAATCAGAATAGTTTCCTCCTTCAGTCACTTTTTTCTGTCCTGCTTTTACATGGACTACTCTTCCCAATGATGTTTTATATAAAAAAGCAATAGAAATGTCATTGTATTCAGAAAATGTTCAACAGTCAGATGCTGTTAAGATCATACTCACTTTCTGGAAAAACTTATATGTGCTGATGAGCATAGAGACTGACAGCATTCCTTAAAGACATGAAAACAAAAACCCTAATTTTAAGTGCATGTTATATTCCCTGCTTCCACTCTCATAGTCATGCTGGCTCAGCTTGTCTCTTTGCTCCCTCCTATGCATACACATACCTTGCTTAAATCTGCTTTGAGAAAAACCTGTGTCAGGTATCCTGTTGCTTCCTGCTGGATAATTTTCAGGTGTAAGTGATCACCTGTGCTGTGTGTGCACTGGGTGCTGGGGTGTGTATTTTTTCCTCCTGTGCTTACACACGTGTATAAACTCTGCTGTTTCTCACCAACAGCAGGTGACAGCCTTGGTGCAGCATCTCTGTGTGTGCAGGCTATCAGAACTGCCCATCCTGGGACTGTCTGGAAAACTAACAGGGGCCTATGTCAGTGCTTCTCCAGTCTGTCCTTTTCCCCTGGCACTGGTAAACCCCAGGAGGGCAGCAAGGCTGCTGCAGGGCCCAGCTCTGCACATCTAATGCTAACAAAGAGCCCCTTTGTGTGGAGGAAGTTCGTCTCCAAGATGTGCTGAAACCCCTTTTTGGTGCCTGAGCTGTACACAGTGGGCAGAGCAAAATGAAATCCCTGGAGGCTCCAGAGCAGTGTCCTGGTGGATGAATACTGCCTGGGTCCCAAGAATCACAGAGGCCTTCACCTTGAAGGAATGGAAATACCTGATGATGTTTCTATGGCTTTGAGAAGAATTCACCCCTACATTCAGTACTCAGCCTGTGGGAATGAGCTGGTACTGGATTGTGCTGTCAGGAGTGAAGGTTGTCAAGTCAGCTTCCAATTACTTTGTCAGTCATCAACATTTTTCACCTCTATATCCCCTGCTTACCAAATAATGATTTCTATTTCCACACAATGTCAGTATATCTATAGTAACAAAATGTCAATTCATTGTTTCATCGTATCTGAGGAACTACCTTCTGACTGAATTAAGCACTCTGGTAGCATGAAAAAATACAGCTACTCATATGGTAAGAAAATATACAAACCCCTCTAAATTAGTTGTAGTCTAAACATCCTACTGTTTTAACCCAAGTCTGGGTAGATGCTCTGAATTGCAAAGACTGCTGTAAAGAACCTTTACAGTAAGCAGGGGGTCGAAAACAAGCTGAGGATTTCCTTTGATGCAAACTGTGACACAGAGTTTTAGGTGATTTTGGGTTTTCTCCCCCATTTTTAAATAAGCCTAATCTTAATATGTGGATTCTACATGGTATTTCAGTGGTTGCTCACAGTGAGTAAAAAGCTCTCCATGGCTGCTACAGAGCTCTGTGGAGCAGCTTCTGCCAGGGCACAGGAACAGCACTGACACAGCCATACAGAAACACTTTTTCAAGAGGTGAACTGCCTTGTTTTCAGTTTATCAATGATGCCCTTATGTCAGTGGCATGGTTAAAAAGAAAAGCTGCTTTTACTTCTGCTGCCTCAAAAAACAGATCACAGTCAAAATCAGAAAACAACAGAGAAAGCAGATTCTTAGTCAGGCACAATGTAGTGTTGCAATCCATTGGAAATAAAGCAGTGAAGTGAAAAGCTGAAAAGTTGCTGTACTTTTAAGGACTCAATGTTCAACAACATCTGCAGTATTGTAAACGTTGATACAATCCAAACAGTTTCAATGCAATAGCTCTTGTACACCAATGGATATTATTAGACAAGTCTTTTTTGAAGTTAAATAACTTTTACATGGAGCATTTTGAAGGCTGTAGGCATATATCTATATGAGAACAAGAACAACACTGAAAAAATTAAATTTTGCATGAAGTTTTTTGGATTTTTTGTTTTTTTGTTTTGGTTTCTTTTTGATTTTTTTTTGTGTTTGTTTGTTTGGTTTTGTTTTGCTTTGTTTTGGGGGTGGGGGGAAGAAATAAAAGCTACTTTTGTCCATATTGAAAAGGGATGATTGAACTTTTTCTGCTTGGAGGCAGGCTGTCTTTTATCAGTGGTATAAATATTACCACAAAAACAATCCATTGCTTTCAATTTAATTTACCAATTAATGCACACACTCCAGTCACAAAAATATAGAACATTAGGAGCGACAGGTTTTACTTGGATACCTGAAACTAGATTAGTACATCAAATGGTCTTGGTAGAGCCAAGAAGATATTTGTTGCCTTCAATTACTAATTGTAGAGACTGTATTAAAGTGCATCACATAAGACCAAGCCTGTAGCTCTCAGGGTGGTATTCTGTAGGAGATTCTGGCTAATCATTCATTTCTAGGTTTGCTCTCTTCCTTGCCCAATACTATGTTCACTAAAGAACAGAAATTATGAGCTTTAAGAGCATTATTTCCTTTAAAAGTATAGAAGAAAAATTCAGGGAAAGAAAAAATGCGTGTGTGTGTTTTCTCTAACACAAGGGAGTTCTCATCCAGGGTAGATACTGCCTTTTTATATAGCTATGAGAGGGGATATAAAAGTAAAAATTACCCGGTGTAAAGCATGTACATGAATCAAACCCTGTGCAACCTGAGCCATGGAAAGAGAAAGAGGAGCAGGGTAGAATGCATTACATTTCATACTGATCAAAATAAATTGTTCCACGTATGTTCAGCCAAACTGTACATGCCAGTTTCTGAAGGCAAAATTAGGTAATAATACTATAAGGAACATATTTTATTTATTTTTCATTTTTCTTTTAATTTCCAATCTTTGAAATTGTTTGTTAAATCCCCCAAAGCCACATATATAATGAACTTTTGATAGTTGAGGCTATGGACTCATTCATGCAATGGAGCCAGGGTTCCAGAATGTCTCTATTACTTTTTGCAGGAGCAGCACTCTGCAGTCTTTCCTGCTCTGCTGAACATTCCTAATTTTGATTAATTTGGTTGGCATTTTAATCAGAAGGTGTTGCATATAGGTAAAACTTTACAAAAGGAAGGCCTTGTAAAATCATGGCTCAGGCCTGCAACTTCAGCTAAGTAGAAAAGGACTGTGGGAAAAAGACTCAACTGAATTAGAGGTAGAAAAACAAGTTATATAAACAGTATGTGTTGACATCGTGGTGTATGGTGGTTGGTTGAATTATGTTTGTTATGTATGTAACTGATAATGAGCTAACTGCTTTAAAAGGCCTGTTTTTTTTGCAATAAAGCAGCTCTTCTTTGCACCTGCCTGGAGATTCTGCATCACTACAGACCCTCACCCCACATGAAGGTATTAAAAGTACTTTAAAAACGGGAGGAATGTTGCAAAGTCTTCAATAGTTTGTTGGTAATATGCCATCCTGGCCAAAACTTTAGGAGTGATTTTATTCGTATTTCACTATTCCATCCTTTGGTTTATGCCTACAGTAAAGAGCATAACAAAGCTCTAATCTTCAACAGTTTATCTGGAAATCTAAGAGGCACTGCATACAGGCTAATGACCATGATATTTCACAAATTTTACTTGCATGCACTCTGCAGGCTTTAATGGATGTGTCAGTGATGCTGACTGTGGTTCTGGAACAGGTTACTTGGTTAGCTACTGCTCCCTCAGCTACAGGTAAAATTCTTGTCCACTAAGCCTCTGTTTCCAAGGGCTGAAAGACAGGAGTGTTCAAAAAGAACAGCTAAGATCAAGACTCTGTCTTCAGCAGGACTTAAATGAGATCAAGAAAGTATCAGACTGAGTTACACCCATTTTTCTCATCCTTGTAAACAAGGAAATGCTTCTACCAGAATCTGGTCCCCCTTGACACCTTCTCCACTCAATACCAGTAGCAAGTTGGGAAGGGCAGATAAACAAAACTAACTCCACAGGTTGTGGTAACATTACCAGTGTCAGACCCTGTGGCTCCTGTTGTGTGACATCTTTGTGGTGCCACAAAGCACAGAAAGCATCAAAGAACAACCTTGGGTAATTTCCACAGGGCAGGAGTTCCTCCACTCATCCCACTCCTCCAAAAATGTGATACTGCATTGCCCATTTCCCTGGTCAAACACACTTCTTCACCAAACAATTTTAGAAATTTGTTCTGGAAAACCTGGAGCATTTCTTCCACACTACCTCAGGTTTCCAAGGAATGAAGAACAGATTCTTTTTCCTAGCTCACTCCATTGCATCCGGATGCTTCCTAGAAAGTGTAAAAAGAAGCGTCTGTGTCCCCAGCCAACCTCCAAGGACACCTGGTCAATGCAACTGTTCGGGCATTAGGGTTTCTATTTTGCACGTCTCTGGCCAAATGTTCAAGACAACATACTCATGATGGCATGCTCATGGCTCTTTGCCAGGCTCTAGGGTGTCGAGAGGTATGAAGTATGAGCAACTGTGACCAGCTGCACTCCCATCCTACTCCATGGACACCAAAAAATGCAGAACCTGAAATGTAGCAAATGGATGTACTCCAGGGATTTGCATGAAGAAATGGAATCCTTGTTCACTCCACAATATTCTTGAATAAAGTAATATTGTAGGAAGGTTTTGCAGCATAGATTAATAAAATGAAGTTTGATGAAAATAAGTGCTAGACTCTGAATAATTTTTTAGATTTGTTTGCTAATTAATTATACAATTTTTTATAATTGGCTAATTCTGTTTTTAACTCTGATGATAGCACACAAGAAAATTTTATGTGTAGTGGTCACTTGAATAATTCAAATTTAATCCTATTTCAAACTGATTTTTTTACCCTTTGCTTCCTTTCTCTTACAAGTTTTGATTAATGACAGAACAGCTCCTGCAGCCCTGTGGATTTAAAGCTTCTTTTACTGCCTGTTGTGTGAAAGTTCAGCCAGCAAATAATTTGCCTCCTTTTCTTTCTTACTTTATTAATTTGCTACAAAAAAAAAGACACAAAATTAGTCAGAATTTCTCTTCATGAAAGCTGCTTTTAAATTGTAAGCCCCTTAGTAATTTGTCATTCTCATTGAGATTATTGTTTACTATTCTGGTTCGTACTTGGTTGCTATTTCTTTGGAATTCTCTAGCATGAGTTCAGTATTAGCAGTATTTCTGTTCCTCAGGATAATGGAAAAATAAAATATCTATAATTTAACTGGTGCTCCTAGGGCTAGACTTAGAGTCAGGGTTAGGATTTCATCTCAGCGTGGCATAATAAATGTGAGATGAACACTTGTAGATATTTATTAGCAAATCAGCTGTTGCACTCTTCATCACTTCTGGAGGGGAGCCATCCAGTCTAGATGGTCACTGTAAATGTCTGTCATCCCAGGTCCATCTGCTCTTATTCTTGTCATAGTTGTGAGAGTGCCATCTTGGTTGTGTTCTACTTCTGTCATCTGTGAAGAGGGATTCTGTGGCCAGGTTCCATAAGCACTGAAATATTGCCACCAATCCACTAGCAGCCAGAGCTAGTACCCCATGCTCTCTTCAAGTGGAATGGAAGGAAACAGAGGAATTGTCTCTTGTACTTGCCTAACTTCTCACAGGCATTCATTTCAGGATGACACATATCAGCTTTGATGGTAGATTTTTCTGTTCATTGCTTATGAAAAGAGTCTATAATGTAATCCAAGGCTAAATACTTCATCTTCAAACACCTAAATTAAACCAAATGGGTTCTACCCTTACCTTTCAGACTTCATAGAGAATGCATGTCAAGAGGATTTGGATATTTTCACATGCAGATACTATCTTTGTCACAACCACTAGCATAAGCTCTAATCTTATTCTGTCTACAATAAAATGTTCTCACATTTGTGAAGAAGGGACCTGACAAGGTCACTACGGGCACAAAAAAAAATTTCCATATTTTTTGAAGTCCATCCACACACACCCAGAAGAGTACCAGTGTAATCAAGCTCATACTTTAGGTGTTCCAGTACAGAGTCTACTGTAGCTGAAAAGTAGATGAAGTAGGTTTGCTGTCCTGACCAATGGACTGCAGTAGACCAGCTAAAGGAAGAAATTTTGTTCTCCCTGTTGAAGGGAAGGAGCAGCCACCTGTTGAAATATCTTTCACCACCTCTCATATCTTGACAAAACAGGCAAAAAGGATTATTTCTATAGCAATGTTACCTACAGGTTCTGGGCAAAACCCAATTTCCTGGCCATGTTAGACACTGAATAACACCTAGTACCTATCCCAGTAAGCTCCCCTCACCCTCACTCAAGCGAGACAACTTCAACCCAGAACATGTGTGGAAGCATTCATGAAGCACCATCTGCAGCCAGTAACAATGACCAACACACTCAGGTGATGTGGCAGCAAATAGCTACAGGAATTTTGGATGTCATGCTCTTGAAGTTATATACACCCAGCTTCTTGGGAATGCATGCCCCAAGAGAACTTAACTTCCCAGCTTTGGGTCTGCAAGCCCTGTGCTTAAGCCTGAATATATAAACACCTCCCCTCCCCACCCTGAAAATCAGTTTGCACTTGAGATGACACAGGTGTGTATGTAAATTATACAGGTGTGTATGTCTGTGCAGGTCCTGTGCTGACAAAGTGCCTTAGGTGAAGTGGAAAGAAGCAATGAAATGCATTCCCTCTTACTTTTGTGTTGATGGTAAAGTTCCCATCTCCGCATTTACTCCTTTAACATAAAGGACGATTTTAGCAAACTGTCACAGTGGAATGGAATGACATGCATGTGTTGTGTGTTGGAAAGAAAGCATTTTCAGAGTTAGAAAGCCATCACCTCCATGTGTACATATTCAGTATTTGCAGTACACCTTGTGATACTCCACTGAAAGCTGCCAGCAGTATAGGAAGAACTGAGTGCAGGTTACAGCCCCAAAAAGATTTCTCCTTGCTGGAGGATTACCCAGCTACATTCAGGGACCCAGAAGCTCTTTAAATTTCTTTATTGCGATGGATTCCAACACTGCGGATTTAATTAATCTCTCAGGAACTCTTCCTAGTCACAAGCTTTAGAGACTACACAGTTCAGGTGCAGCAGAACCACAGACTCTTCATCCATATGTGGATTCTTTAGCATTCTCTTGCTTATAGCTCTAAGCTCGTGAGCATTTGGGTGTTTCATTTTCTTACTTCTGCCACCTGTGGCAAGGGAGACAAAGAGTCACATAGACTAGCAGACACCCCAAAACTCATTTATTTTTGTTTCAAAGAAAGAAAATATTGGAAGAACTGTGCAAACGCTAAAAAAACAAGTGTCATCCTTCCAATTCAATCTTTTATTTTCAGATGGTGTGGCACACATTCAAGGATGGATAAAGAACAGATGAGGAGATGCTCTGGGATGAATAAAGGCATCAAATCAGTTCACAAACACAAAAACTGGATCATTTTCAAAAAAGTCAGGTGCACAGTGAGTGGAAGCTTTCCCAAGTCTCATGCTCATGCAGCAGCCAACAGATGTTGTACATCCATGCCTGAGCAGCCAGCTGTCTTCTTATCAGTATTAAATGTTCAGTTGACATTAAAGGGACAGACAGAATTAAATCTGAGGAACAGAAATACAAACAGCTTTTCTGAAGCTTGCTATATCAACAAATTATTGTGCATGCTTCTTCTTTTTTCTCAAACAACGGTAATAGTGAACATTTTAAAAATGAGAAGAATCATTTGAAGAGCAACCATGGACACCTAAACAGCTCAATAATAATACATAAATATTCTCCAGCAGGAAATATATGAAAACAACATAATAAAATTTTAAAAGATTAGTATAAAAATACAGGAAAGAGACAGAAATGGCTGCTAAAGACCTTTGAATACAGTCCTATTCATGTCTTCCTTATCCTGGGTTTTGTGATCTGTTTTGTAAAGAAGTTACAGATTTGCAGACTGCGTCTGACAGCTGAAAAAATGCCACCACTCTTACTTAACAAAGAGAGAGAGAGAGAGATTATTTGGTATAATATATGTCATAGATCAAACAACATCTACTATGTCAGTAGATATCCACTCTGACTCCACCCTGCCATGGGTGGAAAAGCCAGATGTTTGGGTTGCTTTTCCTCCCCTGGACATCTTTCCCACCCAAGGAGGGCCTAGATACTTGAGAAAGGAGTGGGGAGTAATGTTGTCTGCCAGGTCCCCTGATGTGGGCAATCAATGACTAATAATATAGGATTTACCTTCTAGTGAACATGAACCACGGTTTTGATATCAAGGTCAAGAAAAAAACCATGAAGTTGTACATTAAAGAGCTTACAATATCTTTGCAAATGTAAGTACATAGTTATTTTTAAGAAATTAAATGAACCACTATCAATTTATTCACTCTGAACTGAATCAGCATATTGACTTTTAGAGTATTAGGCTAAATTTTAAATTATAAAAGCACAAAAGGTGCTGAAGGGTTGGGCGGAAAACTCAGCAAATTTAAGAGATTTCTGTATCCTACAAATAGTTACGTGGACTGTGCATGAATTTGGTTTATTTGGATACCAGTGTCTTAGCCAGATGTCACAGCTTTTCTCTAGCAAGCTAAATAAGACTAAGACATTTGTGACTAATACAGGTAAGTTTCTGGTACTGAGAAACATCCTATGCACATACTTTGTTCTCCTATTAGTCCTGGTAACAATAACATGGCATCTGAACACATACTGTACTGCTGGTCGTTAGGTGAGAAAATGTAGAGAAATTCAGAGTAATATATTTAGAGAAAATAATGTAGAGACCATTACTTTTCAGCGCAAAGTTTCCAAAATATTTGACAGTGCAAATTCCTAACCCTTCCTAACTTGCAAGATTTCTCCTTTGTATTTACCTTACCTTGCACTCCTTGAAATCATCTGTGGAGAGCCAGAGATGACCAAAAACCTAGAAACAGAGAGGATTCCTTTATTCTATAGCCAGCAGCTTAGAGACTTGCTGAGTTAAACTTGACTACATTATGTGACAGCTCCTGCCTTCCATTTGTTTCTTTCAGGCCTTTTCCATCAGTTTGTCTTTGAACTGCACACATTTATTCCCTGCTTCTTTTTCCTGCTCATCAAATACATCCTCGTCTTAATTTTCAATAACTTCTTTAGGATGTTTGCACTCTGTTGTTATCCTTCACTCTCCATAAAGTTGCTGATTCCTGCCAGTAAGTGGTCACATGCTGCATTTCCCAACACATCCCTTTGGCACTTCCTCCTTCAGCCATCACATTCCGAGTGAAGGATGCCTCAAGCACTTATGGAGTGAATGTGTTGTGCTTTTCAAAGCTTTCCAGCAGAAATCTTGAAACTCTTATGCTGCAGGTGTGCTGGAAGTACTATCCTCCCCATGCTGGCCATTAATAACTTCTTGATTCTCTGTATTTTCCTGTCTGCTTGTTTGTACCCACTCATATGTTGTCTCAGGTGATAAGTCCGATTAACAATCAGAATAATTGGAGGGGAGAAATACTTTGTTGAGCAGTAAAGTGATATATATGGGCTACAAAAGATGAAACACTTCTCTTTCAAGATCTCTTAAAAGTAAAAAAAGGAGGCACATTCATTGCAGCTTGTCAGGCTGCTCTCTGTTTGCATGAACAGTGAGCTGTACATCAGTCACTTTGCTCACCTCGAAAATGTAAGAGGCTATGAAGTCCAGAAAATTCTGCAGGAACCTAATAATTATTTATATAAATGTACACTGTAAAATATTCAAGATGATCCATCAGTCCCTAAAATCCAGCACTGACAGCTACTGTTTTTGTGGAGAAACATTTCTGTGGCATGCTGCCAAGGGACAGTGAAAGTCTTTCAGAAGCACATTTTTGCCCACAGCAGATGGAAGTAGCAGCCTTTAGTTGCAAACAGAAGCCTAACAACAGCAAGAAAGGGCAAGATCGTGTAAAAACAGTGGCACAGACAAAGCTGATGATGTTTTCAAGGCAGACGTGTACCACAAATACCTTGTGAAAGGAATGTTCAATGAGCAGTAAGGGACCAAGAATCTTCTCATTAAGTGCAAGTCAATTACCTTTATATCCTCCTATATTAACTGATTATTCTTAATATACTCTGTTAAGTACTTGTGTGTTCACACATTTTATGTTGAACAGCATGAACATACTGTATTCCCAGGAATATTCAGTACTCATGTTCTATGGTGAAAATTCATTAGTAGTTGAATTATTGTAATTCTTGTGAAATATACCAAAAATATTTATAACCTTTTAAGTGAACTCTACAAACAAAGAGATAAAAATAAGCTCTGATGCTCTGATAATGTCATTGTGCGTCTGTTTGGGCTTTTTCTTTTTTTTTTTAAACCTTTTGAGTAGAGGATAAGCTAAAAGAGAAATACATGATGAACATGCCCTTTCTCTTGCAAACAAGTGAGTTACAGATGTTAGTGCTGGAGCTATAAAATTTTGTTTTAGCCTTCCCTATATGTTCCATATATAGTCCATGTGTATACAGTGCCAGGGTCATCCTGCCATGTCATAGCAGCTGATAGTGTTTGCTGCAGAGATATTGAGCCACGCTTAGCAAAGAGCCCTGTGTCCTACAGCTCCTGTTCACAGCCCCACAGATGAGACTATGACAATAGTATGAAGGCCTGGCAGAGAGACTGTGAACAGATGAGGCTCTTTGGCTGCCCAGGAGCACTTGATGCCATGTTTACATCCTTCTTGTGTCTCTCATGTATAATGAGCAAGTATACAAGCAGGTTTTGGGAAATTCAAGGAGGTTTGCCCCAAAGGATGCATTACACTCAGTTGCTCCAATCCAACTATCTGGTGTGTCTCTGGCTGGCCAAACACAATCATAGTTTCCCCCTGCCAGCACAATTACAAGAGAGATGTGTGTGATTATTCTGTCTTTGGGGAGCCCTGGGCATCTTGGGATGTACAAAATAGACTTGTCAAAGTTTAAGAAGTATCTTAGCAGCAGCACGACTGGGTCTTTGACAGGCTGGCCTGGTAGGTGTCTAATTTAGGATGAGCTCAGTAGCTCTCCAGGCCCCAATAACTCTAAGGACTTGATGTCCATTGCTTGAAATGGAACTTGAGATATGTGGCTCACAGGCAGTCACCTACATTTAATATCTAAATTTAGGTGTCTACAATCTGGAGCTGAATTACATTCCATATTTCCCATTACAGCTCAGGACCTGGCAAAAATACTCACTCAGAAGCATCTTCTGAAACGCTTTGACCTCCTTTTATTCCCATTTTTTCTCACTACTCTGAAACAGTCTTCACACACCTCCACAATTAGGTCAAGTGTGTTGTCTGTCACTCTGACCTCCAGTTGTGAGCCTTTTTACTCACACTGAAAGGTCAAAGTGTCTCTTTTACAAAAAAGACATGAGACTTTGAAAGCCCAGAAAAAGCAAAAATTTTATTTCCAGACCCCCTACACATTAAATGTTCATAGGTTAATGGATCAATAGGTGTCTTTGCATCTTTGAAATCCTAAAAGAATAGTTAAGAATAATCTTACAACTGAACAAGACTGGGAAGCTTAATACCCTCAAGCAACATGCTAATGGATTTTGGCTCAACAGGACAAAAAGCAAGGAGGGAGAAGAACACATTGATAGGGCATGTCTGAGCAGGAAAAATTCAGAAAGTCACGACACAAAAACTAATAATGCCAAGCATCAGTTAAACCTGACAAACAGGTCTTGATGCTACTCAGTAATATTTTTGTTTTGAAATAATGTGATGCTTTTGAAAAGTAACTGAGTCACTTTTGTAATCCCAATGAACTGCAACAGGCCAGAAGCTTCGATAAACTTAGACCAAGAGGAAGGGAAGTGGGTCCCCTTTTATGAAATGAAAGACCTGAGGTCTCAGCCTTGACCTACAGTATCAGTAGGAAAGTTAAGCTCAAACCTGCAGCACTTCTTTTTCTCTGGTGAATTTGATAAATTTGGTTTTGAAACTGATAAACATGGAGTAGATTAAGAGTGTGCCTGCACTGCTGCAAATGAATCACATTTTATCTCAAAAGAAGGCATTCAGTTTGCTGATTTTCCTAACCAGCTAACTTCTGTCTGCTCTAAAGCATTACAAAAAAGCTCCTACAGAAAAAATCAGGAGTGATTAATTTTCAATTCCCAATGCTTTTCCTCCCCATTACACAGTTTCCTTGTACAGAGACAGTTCTGAAGGCCTGAGCAGAAGGGACAGCCTGATATATCCTCTTTACAGCCTTAAAATGTGCCACTCCAGTTACCAGAATAGAGGCAGGATCAGTTACTAGAAGCCCCGGGGAGGTGATGTTTTGTTTATGAAAGGGGAATCTTTCTGCTTCTTGTGAGTGATGAACTGGTAAGTGTCTGGATAGGGACTGCAAGTGACAGCAATGGAAGATGGATGTGTGCCATGCCAATATATCTCAGAAACCAGATGGAATTTTTACTGAGTAAAATGTATATTTTATTATTCCCTATGAATGGATCAAATAAGTTCAGCAACAATCTGGTTTCCATATAATGGGATAAAGCCTTTATGGCCACATGGAAGGCGGTGCCTTAAAAAATTTCTTTACAGCAGGTAACTCACCAGCTGACAGCTGGACTGAAAGCATCTTACAGATTTGGTCCTCTGCTGTTACCAGTTGCAGAAACTGCTCACACGGGACACATGCAGGATTGTTTGGGAATGCTCAGCAATCTGGTCAAAGTGTGGGAGGCTCAGTGTCCAGCTGTGGTGCCTTTCCCTCACGTTCAGCATAGTGCTGGGATCCACTTTATAAAAGAAAACACAGAGCGGGGATCAAAGTGGGCTCTACAGTGGGACAAGGAGGTATTCAAGAGAAAAGAATGGGGAGAGTAGAGATGCAACGCTAGGGGTGCTAGCCTGAGGGAGTGGGATGTATCACTAAAGACTGGGGAAGGCACAAGCCATGTCCTGGAATCCTTATTTACAGAGTGGGGGTAGCTGAAGAGGGAGTATCCCCTCTCCCTGCATGGTATTGAAGAGGTGGGTTAGTGTGACAGGAGATCAGCCAATACTGCAGGCTGAAGATGATGCACAATCATATTGCACCCTCACTGGAGCTCTGCATCCCCTGCTGAGGTTTGGCCACCAAAGACACTCCAGTTATCATTCTGTCACAATTTCCCCCACTACAGTTCCAGGACTTGGCATGGTTATTCCTTGCTAAGGTGTCTGAGTTTCACCACACACACCTCCTTCCATCCATCAGGATCCTGCCTGGGTGAATTTTGAGGAAGTGTAGGCTGTGTCTGCCTGACTGCCAGCAGCAGCTGCTGCTTCTTCCTGCACAGGGAGAATGGGAGCAGAAGGTCACTGTGGACAGCCTCAGTGCATGGCATGGGAAGGCTGGGGCCAGCTGACACTGAGTGCTGAGCCACAGTGCGGCTGGCAAGAGAAGGGGCTGAGTGTGGACAGGCATGGAGGGAAAGGGCTGGAGCTAGGGAGCACCAGGAGGATGCCTTCAGGGCAGTGAGACTTTCCCCTAAATGTATACTCACTGGGAGTTTAGTCTTAATTTAATCTGTCAGTGAGACTTGGGTTTGATGGAAGACACTAGAAGACGGTGGGAGGGGTGGGTTGGTACAGAGTGGTGACCCTGGCATGGGCTGTCTGAACTCCTGATGTGAACCTAGAGGTGACAGCAGGAGCTCAGGGCAGAGGGCTACTTGCCTCCCTTCCTCCCTGGCCACACATCCTCTATCCTGACACATGACATTTGGTAGACCTAGTCCTGGAGAGCCACCCATCAAAACCTCTCCTTTCCACACCCTCACACAAAATCCTCCCCTCTTCTGATCTTTACTGCTCCTTCATTAACCACTCTTCATGAAAATGTGCCAGTAGGAGAACTAGATTCATTGACGCGGTGTGCCCTTCTGGAAGGGTGTTAAGAGTAATGAAGGATAGAAAATGGAAGTGATGGGGATTGAAAAGTTTACTTCACATGAAAGGATGAGCTTTTGTTGTGGAAAATCATTTGCCAAATGAGGTAATTTTTTTATTGCCATATGTTATTTGGGGCTTGTTCCAAATAAAATACGTCCTATTTTAATTATTGTGATAGAACTACAGCAATGCAATTTCCCTGCTGTCTCAACTTCTGACATGTCAAGTCTATAGCATTATACTGGGATAGCTATTCCCATACAGCAAGGAAAATCATTTGGATGTGTTGTATTTATAATGACATAGTTATATCCACCCTCTTACCCTATTTTAGCTTTTATTTTTACATGACCTTCTCCTCCCACAATGGGATTAATTATCCTAGTAGAACTTGCAGAGCTGGACTTGGCAGAGAGAAAATGAATTGTTGCTGCCCATACATTTATACAGCTCTGGCAATCACAGGAAGTAATAATGTACACTCATATATGCTGACTTTGAAGTAGAAGACACTGTAACCAAAACCAGGGTACTTGTGTTTAATTCTAGCACCTGTAAATTGAAGTGTAGGCATATTATGGACTAGAATATATTTTCTATACATGAGAGCTCAGGAATATGTAATAGGAACAGCTCTCACAGGGAGGAAAGAAAACTACAGCTTTTTCCTGTGGGCAACAGGATTGTGCAGGCAGACATCACCCGTGGCATTACAGCAATCTGAGCCTGACTACAAATGCAAGGCTTAGGGCCTGCAGGGGAAGCAACTGCAGAGTGCTCAGAGAAACCTGGGGACACAAATGCTAAAGTTCATATGCTGGATCTATGAGATAATTAGCAGCACATTACGGGGGGGAAAAAGGAAATGAGGTACCTAAAAGAGGAACCTTTCAGTGTTCAAATCCTTTTGTGAATACAGCATGTAGCCTTCCTCCAGCAGTCATGTTCAATATGCACTATGATTTTCCAGGACTGAACTGAGCTGTATCACTAAAGGTAAAACCAATTTATTTTTTACAAATCTGCCCACCATTCTGAGTATTTGTGTCTCTCTTAAATGCATATAAAACTGAGTTTTGAGCAAGGGGCTGACATTTATATATGTACAATGGGTAAGACGATACTCAGGCAAAGCCTTCAGGATCAGCTACAACACAACTAAAATAAATCATGTCTAAATGACATTACTGAACACTAAAAAAGTTATATAAATGATGTAAATAAAATTATAAATTTCATAATAATAGCAGTGTTCTAAATTGTGTAAGTTAATGGATTTGGCAAATGTTACCATCTGCCACCAAAGGATAAAGCAGTTTTAAAATAAACTGTATAACTCCCCAATATCAACTTTCTGAGAGTCTCATTATTCCCTCTTGGAAAAGAGGCCATTTGTTTTAACGTTTTGGTTGTTGCTGAAGAGGTTTTACATAATTGTTTGCAATAGATATCAGAAACCTGTTTGAAGATTTTGGGTGAGCCCAAAAAAGCCTTCTTCACTTCTATTGCACTACATAGATAATTCTTATTGCCTGCCTTATGGAGAGTACAAACCAGAAACAATCTCTTTATTGTTTCTTTCATGCTTATTTTTTTCACCATTAACAGTCAGCAGAAAGAGTGTTCACTTTGGGTAAAACAAAAATTACCTAGTGAAGCACAGAGCTTCAGAAATATTATTAGACTATGTCCAGAAGTGATAATATCTCTACTGCCATGGTAAGAATATGAAGAATCACAGAAGCTACAGGGACAAACTTTTAACACAGTATTTAATCAGGTGTGGGTATGTTTCTTTCCATATACAGTTTCATTTTCCTTTTTCAGCCCATGCAACATTTCTGTTCAGTAAACTTCATAGGGAAACCAAAGCCATGTTGATGTGTTCTTATAACAGCTTGTTAACTATCTTACAAAGCTTGTAAATCACTTACTGCTATTCTTTCTCTTGAATATAAAATGACACAAAGTGAAGTGATAGGAATAATTACTATATTCAGGTGTTCCTAGTTTCTTTGTGGCCTAGAGAGACATGAAACTACTAAACTAAAATTTACACCATACAGACACATTTTGTCCTGTACTAAGATAAACATATCTTAGTGGTGTAAAACCTGCTCATTAGTGGTGTAAAACCTGCTCATTCCACTCAATTTAATGACAGTAAATAGCACTACTAATAACACCTGCAGGACTGGCATCCTTTTCATCAGAACACTGAAACCATTTTTGCCTTCTCTATTACCAATATCAATTCTAACAGCTGCAATTTAGCTAGATAATCATTCAAATGAAATTAAGACTTCCTTTATCTTTTTCGCAATGAAAGGTGCTTCCAGATTCCCATTTCAACAACAAAGACATCCTTTATCATATTTTAAGAGCAGTTTCAATTAGAGCTACTTATTACTTCTGAGTTCTTCCATTACCTTTCTCCACATGTATGCTTAAACCTCCTACTGCAATTATTAATACGCATATGTTGACATGGATATGTTTGCAATATTTATGATATTAAATGATGGTTCCAGCAGAGGCTTTCAATTATTTGAGTAGAGAGAATGCAATCAAAGGATGTTGCAAACTCTGCTATTGACACCTGCTGTCCACATTCACCTTGGAATGGCTTTGGTAGGAAGGGTTGCACAACAGTTACCAAATGGATGGAAAGGACTGAAGTGCTGAGTGGGTGTAAAATGATCAGAAGCAAAGAGCCAAAAAAATATTGTGAACAAAGATTCATCAGGAACCTGCAGAAGAAAAGATGGTCCTCAATAGCCACTATTTTGGGGTCTCCATCTTGGGACATCTAGTTTTCATCCCTCACCATACTGTTCTCAGCAAGAACCAGCTGTCAATGACTGCTGCCATCTACCACAAAGTCAAGCCTCCAAGCTCTTTTCTATCTTTACAGCAGTAGGACATTCCCAGGCTGGCTACTGATGCCTCTTTATTTTGTGTAGTAGGGGAGGGACAGGCTACAATAGCTAATCCACTAATCAGGAGTATATGCTGCCATGACAGTGCAGCTAGGGAAGGGTTAAAATACTGGAAATCAAGGTTCAGGTCAGTGCTACAGAAGGAGGGACAAGACTGAGGAATAGGTAGGGGGCAGCAACAGAGCAAGAGGCAGCAATGAAGCCAGAATGAATTTGACAAAGAAGGAAATCGAATTCTACAGGGTCATACCTCCTTTCATGAAAGAGGGACAAGCAGAGGAAGTGACAGGACTGTCAGAACAGAAAGCTCAATTTAAAAAAATTGGACAAGCACAGTATATACCTGAAGAAGTGCCTCTTGCAGTTGCTTTTTCTCTGCCTCTTTGGTGGGAGTGTGAACTTTTGCCTCATACACCTCCTACTTTCTGTAGTTCCTTTAAAGGCCCTTTTCCCCTGCCTCGTCTGCTGGTTAAGTAGCATTGTTCTTGCTGCACTCAGAGATGGCAGCAGAAGTTATGGATTTATACTGTACAAGGTATGGAGATAGCAGCCAGTACTATACCAGAAGAAGGTACCTTGAGTTAAATACAGGGCAGGAGAATGCTGGAGGAATGGCAACGTGTTTTGCTCAAAGGTTTTACACTCCTGTTGTTACACAAAGTTGTTGTGAACAACAAAATTGTGCATAACAAGTTAAGAACTGTGGCATAGGGGAAGCCCACAGAGACCCTCAGGTTTTCTTCTACACACAAATTGAGAATTGGGTCCTCCACAAACAATTTCTGAGGGGCCTACAGCATCAGAAGAATTCCCTTCCATCTCTGCTACAAAGGCAACCAGAGAACTCAGCAAAAAAACATTACAATTATGTCTTTGTTCCTCTCCTTTGCTGGACACAAGACATGCTTTTGGTGGAGACACCTGATGGATGAAAAGAACATCTGCATTATTCTTTTCCCCCTGTCTTCCAGACATGAAATCAGTGCTGGAGTTATGGGAATCTACACATTCATTATCCTTCTAGTTGGAATCAAAACATGAGCATATGAAATGTGATGTTCAGCATTTTTTTTCTGGGCAAAAATTCATGTGCAAACTAAATGTGATTGTCCGTATGTCTGTAGATTCCAAAAAAATCTATCTTTTGGACTGCCACTCAGTCAGAGGGTAAAAAGCATTACTTGTGCTGAGTGAATGAAGGGAATATGTCACTGACTTGGTATTGGCTTTAAAATCATACCAGATACCAGGACCTATAGAAGAGCAACTTTTCATTAAACAAGTTAATACTTGACAGTGAAGTCATCAGGCATCCAAGGTCCTGCTCTGGAACATGGGTTACTGATCAACCTGGGTCACTAAAAGTTCAGGTTGTCTGTCTTGTACTTTGCAGACAGCATGACTGTTTAAAGCAATGCTTCTTAAGCTGAAAGACATAAATATCACATGCTTGGGTTTGGTCCAGGTAACACCAGCAGGTCTGTTTGACCACAGCTTATATATAACACAGGGCAGTAAAGGAAAATATTGTCTGTCCTCAACCTGCCAAAATATTAATTAAAACATTGACATTTTCCTGCCAGTTAGGCTACAAGCATTTATGAGTTAATAACAACAGTCTTTCTTGAAATACCCAGTAGCCTAAACCAGAAATTACAGCTGTTTTGAGCTTTAAAAAAAATGTTTCAAATTCCTTATGCTTATAATCTTGTTAAATTTGTGATGCTGCATTTTGATTCATTGTGTAGATTAAGCAGGTGCCATAGGACCAGAGGTGAACATCAGATGGTAGTTTCACCAGCCCTGTTGTGTTTTAAAGAAAGTAACAATAGAATGCTGCTTCAAAATCTCAGGATCACACATGTCAACTAGACTACAGCACTAAGTGCCATTTCCAGTCTTTCCTTAACCACCTCCAGGGACAGCGATTCCACCACCTCCCTTGGCATCCCATTCCAAGATCTAATCACCCTTTCTGTGGTGGAATTCCTCCTGATGTACCACCTATACCTCCCCTGGCCTGTGAGACTGTGCTCCTGTCACTGGTTACCTGGGAGAAGAGGCTGACTCCCACCTGGCTACAACCTCCTTTCAGATAGTTGTAAAGTTCTCTCCTGAGCCTCCTTTTCTACAGATTAAACAACACCAGCTTCCTCACCTTCTCCTCAAAGGACTAGTGTTCCAGACCAGTTTTATTTCCTTTCTCTGGATTTGATCCAACACTTCAAGTGTCCTTTGCAGACTGAGGAGCCCAGAAGCGGACACAGTACTTGAGATGTGGCCTCACCAAGAGAGTACAGGGTAAGCGCTGCGTATAGGGGAAATGATGTATCTGAGCAAGAAATAGCACCTTAGAAGCAAATCACACTTGCAAACGAGGAGTTTTCTCAGAAACACCTGGCGAGGTGAGGGATGGGAAGAGCGTGAAACGCCGGCAGCAATAAATGGTAAATGCCTGGGAGTTTATAAAAGCTGCCAATTAAAGGGCCGAGAAGACAGCCGCAAGGATCCGTGACGGCCGGGCCAGGCACCCCAAGCTGTCCCTCCCGGGCCGAACCGGGCTGTAACACACAGCCTTCCGCGGCGGCCCCGCCCGCCGGTGTGTGCGCGGGGCGCGGGCAGCCCGCGGGGAGGGAGGCGCGGAGCGGGGCCGGGAGGGCGCGCCTGCCGCGGAGCGCTGCCCGGCCCCGCCGGCGCGGAGCGGAGCGGAGGCGGAAGCCGCTCCGATGAGCTGTGCGCGCTGGGCAGCGGGTGTGCGGAGCCCCGCGCTGTGCCGAGGTAAGAGCGGAGCGGCCCTGCCTTGTCCCCTGCGAGGATGTGGGGACGGGGCGCTGTCATCGCCCTGGCCGCCCTGGCCGCGGCCCTCTGGCTGCGGCGTGACGAAGGTACAAACCTCCGAGCGCCGGCCCGGGCGGGAGGCGGGTGGGCGCCGGGTGCTGGCGGAGCCCACGGAAGGAGCCCCGCGAGGGCTGGGCCGAGGCGGGAGGGAGGCGGTGGCGGCCTCGTGACGCTCCTGTCGGAGAGCGGAACCGAAGCGAAGGGGCGGCAGCGGGGCCCAGCACGATGCGGCCCACCCCCGCCTGCCGGGCCGCTCACCTGCCCCGCGGAGGGACGGCCGGGGGCGGGGGAAGCGCTCACAGACCCGACCCCCGGCACCGCCGCAGGGTCTGCCAAGGGCAGCGGCTGCCGGGTCCCCGCGGGCCTGCGGGCGGCGCCGGCTGCGGCGCGGCCGTTGTGGCGGCCTGCAGGGGCAGCGCTGCCGCGCGTGTGCGCGCCGGTGCGGGAGAAGCCCGCCCCGGGCTGGGTGACACGGCGGCCAGGGCGACACGGCTGCCAGGGCGCAGCGATGTCGCTGCCCGCGCTGGCGCGGCGCGGCCCGGCCCGGCGGTGCGCGGGGGTGAGGTAGGCGCCGAGCGGAGCTGCAGCGCCCTGTCGGGGGTGTGTGTGTGTGCAGGGATCGCGCTCCACTGCGGCGGGGAGGGAGGGGGAGGAAGAGCGGGAGGCAGGCGCACTGTGATGAGCAGAGCCTCCAAGTCCAGCCAGCGCCGTCGTCCTGTCGCTCCCAGTGGAGCCCGGGGCGGGGGAGCGGCAGCGCACGGATGACTGCCTGAGAGAGGGGGAGGAGGGGACCGCGGCTCCGCGCCGGGTGCTCGTTTGTTTATTTTTTATTTATCATAATCCTTTTCGGAGGAGGCCAAGAGGAAGAGGCTTTTTTTTTTTTTTTTTTTTTTTTTTTTTTTTGTGCTACCTTACCGCCCCTCTTGCTGCAGGTGCCCGCAGCGCAAAGCGGCGCCTGGAAAGTTTTGTTTCCGTGCGTGCGGGCTACGAGCGGCGGCGGTCCGGGATGCGGGTCCCGGGGCTCGGCTCTCCGCCGCTTCCCGCCGCACCGCGGCTGCCGGGGCTGGCGTAGGCGCCCCCTGGGAGAGCCGCGTGCGGGCATTAAACCCCCTCCCTCCTCCCCGCCGCCCTCCTCCGCCCCCTCCGTCCCTCCCTCTCTCCCTCCCTCCTTCCCTCCCTCCCTCCTTCCCTCTCCCCGGTGCGCGGCCATTGCAGTGACCCCGGCCGGCCAAGGATGATTACGAACACGCGGGGCTTCCTGTGGTCGGATCTGGAGACGCGGGCGCTGCTGGAGATCTGGGGCGAGGCGGACGTGCAGTCGGCGCTGGACGGCAACTTTCGGAACAGCCATGTGTACCGGGACGTGGCGTGCCGCCTGGCCGAGCTGGGCTTCGAGCGCACCCCCGAGCAGTGCCGCATCCGCATCAAGGGCCTCAAGCGGCAGTACTACCAGGCCCGGGACGGGCTGAAGAAGAACGGGCACGCCCGCAAGATATGCAAGTACTACGACGAGATGGACCGGATCCTCAGCTGCCGGGGGGGGCCCGACGGCGCCCCCGAACCGCTGGCCCCGCCGCCCGACGGCGCCCAGCCGGCCGCGGGGCCGCTCGCCGCGCCGCCCACGCCGGGCACGCCGCACAACAGCCGCGAGCTGGACGCCGACCTGGACGAGGACGCCGGGCCGGAGTCCCCGCGCGACAACTTCACCGAGGATTCCGGCGAGTGCTCTTCCTACGCCGACCACCCCATCAAGGTGGAGTGCCCGTCCTTCGCCATCCCCGTGCCGCCGGGTGACGGTGAGTAGCCGGCGGGCTGCCGGCGCCGGGTGTCCTCCCCTCACCCCGCGGGCTCTCGCAACCCGACTGCCGGCGCTTCTCCGCATCTAGCGCGCCACCGGGCTTTTGCCTTATCCTGCTGCCTCCTGCCCCGTCCTTCGCGCTCCGAACCCCGCCCGTGCCTCCCCCCGCTCTTGCACCTTGCGCGTCCCCGTGGACTGGGGAGCCCGGGAGGGGAGCGGGCTGCTGCGGGTGCTGGAAGTGCTGCATACCGGGGAGGGGGAGATGCTGCCGACCGTGACCCTAGTGAATTTTTATCGCTATTTATCAATGGCAAACCCACGGAAGACTAGCGCAAAGATTATCGAGACGAAGTGTCAAGTAGCATTGTACAAGAAAAGAAGCATCCTTCTTGCTGGAGGATTTTCCTGTTCCCTGCAGACTGTGTGCAGTTTTGCTAATCGGTAAAACGATGACGACGATAATACCTAAGAAATCTGCTTATTGTTGCAGATGGGCCAGAAAGCTAGGGGAGAGCTTTTGCATAATAAATTGCACGGGTCGCTTCAGAAACGCTGCTTCTAACTTTATCTGGCTTGCAGACAGAAACAGCACTTCCGATAAAGCATGTCCTTTCCCTGAGCGTTCTTTACCCTCCACGTTTGTATTGTGGAGGTACGGGGAAAATGTTGCTTGTTTGTTTTCAATCTAGATTAATGCAGGATTTTTAATACAAACAAGAACCTGCTTTCAGAAGTTGACATCACTTAGGAATCGGCCAATTGGTTGACGTTTAAGCAACCTTTTTCCACTTAAACCCTATCAAAGAGTTGTTTACACTATTGTTCTTTTGAAATGCAAATCTAGAATGCCAAAAGACTGAAACTCAATTTAGATTAATGTAATTACCTGCAATACACAAATGAGACTATACTATTTAATAACCTTCACTCAAACCTTTTTAGAAGATGAAAAAGACTCCCATTGTTGAAGTTAATACTACAAATAAAAAATGCCTCTGATTTTTCTGTTACCCTTGCAACTTGGTAGAAGTTTGTGGGTTTGCTTTAATACTCTGAAAGAAAAATATCTCAAATAAATACAGCACACACTGAGAAAGTGTAGCATAATGCTTTGTGAGATGTTAGGTCACATCTTGTAGGGATATTTTTTTTGCTGCTTTCCTCTTAGAAAATTGTTTTCCATCAGAAAAATAATAGATTCTTTCCTTGCTTTAGGCTTTAAAGAAGTCAATGCTCCAACTATTACCCCACCTCTCAATCAGCCCAAAAGATCAAAAAAGCGCCATACAAATCTGACATTGGATAAAATGATGGAAAAATTCCTGCAGCAGAGCATGGATACAGATGAGAAATTTTACAGATTCGAAGAACAGAGGCTCAAAATTGAGGACAAGCGTCGGGAAGCTGAGCATGCTCGAGAACTCCAGATGTTACAGATGTTGGGACAGATGTTGGCTGGAATTTCTTCTACCGTATCACAAAGGTCACAGTCTATGCCAGCAAGTCCACCTCGGAGAGCAAACCATCGTTCATATGCGGATAACTTTAATTATAATGCTATGACAGCAACACTTTCTCCACCGATAGGTACTTCCTTCTACAGCATAAATAAAAGCTAGGGTACTTTTTAAAACTTCTGTGTGAAAGCACTGGTAGTAAGCAGCTTTTGAAAATAAAAGCTAATTGGAATTATTTAATACTGTGGTGAAGGTGTTTGTCTGATGTCAGTTGAAATTAAATCATTATTCGTTCCATTGTACTGATTGTTTAATACAGGTACATTAGTTGTAGCAAATTTTGATGAGCTTAATCATACATTTTGAACCTGTAAACCTTGGGAACTTCTTTCCACATTCATGTCTCTGTACAGTGGAGTTAGGAGGAGCTTTATACCTAAAAGTCAAGTAGGAGAGTTGCTGGAAGCATTAGTTACTTAGTAGCAGAATTTTTGCTGCTGTTCTGCTTGAAGTTATGAAGCATAACCCAGTATATGAAGTTGAGGCTGTGCATGTGTTTTTTCAGGGCTGGGAAAAGAGTGGAGTTTTGCCTACACTGAAGTAAGTCAGATGTTAAGATCTAGCTTCTTTAAAATAAATTTATTTGCAACAAAATTCTGAATATTATCTATTAAACATTGTATTATTGTAGTAGGTGTAATAGAAGATGAAAATATTTGCTTATGTTTTTTTTTTCTACACCAGCTCTTTATAAGTTCAATGGGCATCTGAAGTGACTTTAAAGAAAAAGGCAAAGCAGTATCTCAAGAATTGGTATTTATGTACAAGGTCTTCCTTCTGTACCTCATGTGTGGGCCAGAATGATGGTAGCAATCATTAACAAATTTCTTGGAATCTGTGTGCATGTGACGTTTATCATGGTCTCTTTGTACATGGAGGTAGACTGCATGGGCAGGAGGAAATCAGGGATTACTCCATCAGTGCTGGAGCTAGAGTCAGACTGGGGTTTAGTGATTGTAGCTTGCCATGTGGAAATCAAACAAGTCTTACTCTGTTCTACTTCTGAATTTCAGACTGCTTGGAAGAAAAGAAGTGTAGTTTGAAGAGAAAAAAAAAACCAAAAAAAAACAAACCACCACCCAGCATCAGTGTTGAATAATAATCTGGCATGCCAGATCCTAAGGGGCTTTCTCTGAGTCCTGAGAGGCTGTTCTAGTTGTGTGTTAGTTACTGCTTCCCTGTAAAATGTCTGGCAGACTGGGTGCTTAGGCTTGTTAAGGGTTTAGGCTGGCAGACCTAGTTGTGTTTCTTGGGTGTATAGTTGGTGTGTAGGATTTCTGGGTGGCAGCAGAGTTTTGTAGATAATTTATGGGATATGAATGGATACAATGTTTCAAATGTTTTCACATTTAAAATAAAGGAAAAACTGATGTGCTTTAGAAAATCCATAGGTAATCATTTAAGGTTCTAGACTGAAGGTACCTATAAGGCCTTACATTACTTCTGAAAGTTTTTTTCCTGAAAAGCTTAGTTATGTGTAACTACCTGAAACTGAGGTTCAATTTTTCTTGCTGGATTTCATCATATAGGTGTACAGGTATATTGCACTATGCAAAAATGCTTTTTATTTATTTAACCATAGCAAGAGCAATTTGAGATTCTAATCTTATAATTGGCAAAGCTTTAAAAAAGTGTTTATGCTAAAATGTGAACATAATGCTTCAGGCAACACATCTTTTAAGGAATTAAGATTTCATTTGTTAAGAGCTGAACATGCTGTAGTGATTCTGTAGGTAGAGTAGGGCTGTTTTAAGAATGGCTTTTTGCATAATTCTCTGCTTTCTCTCCGTTTATTATGTAGTCGCTTTATATTCACACATGAACAAAAAGCAGCAGCAAATAAACAGAAGGCCTTCTTAACAACGCTGCATTTTAAAGGTTCCAAGCTATATAGTATTCTTGTGTGGTTGAAAACCAGCAAGTGTATGAAGTGTGATTTAAAGAAAATAATCTGCCCTATTTTCAGAGAAGATGAGCATTTTTTTTCTCCTCTGGGTCACTGCAATGCTATTTTGGCCATAATCCAAAACAAGCTGTGGGTTTATTTTCTTTTATTTTCATTCCTTTCTTTCCCCCCCCCCCCTTTTTTTTCTTATTATCTCTCAGTAAGAGTGGGATGCCTGTATTCAAAAGCAAAAGATCAGCCAAGAGTATTTATCATTATTGAAGACTAAAGCATACCATTACTGAAGATTAGCATGTCTGGTTCAGGTTTAGATTCTGTGGAAGACTGAGAAAAAGATGCATTTTGCTGATAGCACACAGATTTGGAATTTTCTTGTTTATTACATTTTTCCCACTTGCGTCCAGTATTTCTGGAACAGTTTTTGTTCTTTTTTTTCCCACTCTTCTTTTCCTCTCTGTATTTTGGACTTGGGGGGTGGGGTTACTGAGTTTTATACAGCTGAATATAAGGAGTATATAATGGAGTTATTTTCTACATAATTATGTTATACATGTGTAGCAGTTCCTTGAAGGATTTTTAGAAGGTCTGTAAAAAAGTAAGCATGGCTGTGGTCTAGGACACTGATATTAGCATTCAAATAAGCCACTCTTCTGAACAGAATTTTACAGGTAATGAGGAGTTTTTAAGAACTTGCTCTTTTAGTGTATTTGCTGCAGTTTATAGTCAACACATTGTCAATAGAAGTAGTGATCTTCACACTTTTCCCGTCTTGGGTAAATGTTTTAATTCTTTCTAGTTGTAATTGTTGAAATAATTTTTTCTGAATTTTTGTAGCCCTTTGAAAGAGTAATTTGATACATAGCCTACTGAGTGTGCAGTTGTTTTAGTATGTGGCTTGGCATGTGGCTTTGCATCAGAAATCCGGAGATGTATTATAGCTAAAAATGATCTTTGTGTGATATTTGTGATGTTTGCATCTAGTGTGTTGGATTATAGTTTTGCAGAAAGACTTTCACTATGCTTTGTAACCGCCTACCAAAATAAAAAAGCAGTGAGATAGGCCCTGATTCTGCTAAGAGGTGGAAGTCTTTAAGGGGAAGCGAAATATAAGGTAGGGTGTACATTTAACATTTGGTTTTAGTTGCTTTGTGCTTGCTCTGTGGATGTGTTTAGTCCTTATTAAGTGTTCCTCTTTCAGTTGAGCTTAATTATTGAACTGATTTCAGACTGCACTGAGAAGGTATTTCTAGTTACAAAATGTTCATATAACTATTCTGATGTTTCTTTCTGTACCTGAGCCCTAAATTAGAACTGTGAACAGTCAGTGAGAATATTCTCTTCATCAGACCCTGAATGCATTTTTATAATCATCACCTTCCCTAGTTACTCACTGTTCTAAAGGCCTTTAAGTGACAAAGCATTTGGACTTTAGAAGTACATCACTTTGTGTATCTTTGCGTGAATTCATTAGTGCACATGAGTGCTTAAAAGAAATGCTTGGCATTACTTTAGGAAAGAACATGCTTCGAAGTAACACTTATTTTCTTCTTTTCAGTTATAGAGAGATCTTTTTCACTGCACAGAACACATACTCTGAAGGATATGGAGAATATTTTTCAGCTGGTGCGCAATGTTATCCCTCCTCTAACAGGAAAAAAGCATAAAGGTCAAGATGGTCGTGTAGGCATTGTTGGAGGATGTCGAGAGTAAGTTAAATAGAAATTTGGTTTTTGCTTCTGATAAAGCTTCAGGATGTCACAACTATTTGTAGAAGCCATTCAAACTCACTTTACACTTAAACCACAGTTTTCCAGAGAGCTTTTTTACTCCATCATCATGACCACGCATACTTAGGAAAGAACATGGTACCTTGCGGTTATGTTGCAAAATTTTGATACTGAATGTTATGGGAACTTAACATGCTATTTGTGTCTACCTTCTCTGTATTTTTTGGCCACCAAACTCTCTGCTTTCAGTGTTAGTATTTTCCCATTGCATGATGAGGTTTTAGAATAAGAGTGAAACAGTGGCATATCTGATTGTTTTGCTTTCTTGGGAACTCTGTATTTTCTTATGCTATGTTTTCTTGGGGGCTTTTTATTTTGAAAAATATCGGTGTTTACTAGATTCTGTCAATACCATGTACTGGAGTAATGGAAATATCCTATTTCAGGTAAGAAAAGATGTACTGCATAAATCAGTTAAGTGCTGTACTGACCTAATACTTTGAATGAGCCACTACACCTTCTTGTTTTTCATTTTTCCCTTTTGAAAAAGAGGTTACATCTCTCTCCTGTAAGAGAGTCTACTGCTGGACATCTGCCATTAATAAACATTCCATAAAGAGCTATCTTGTAGCTGGGTCGAATAGCCAGGAGTTAGGACCTAATTGTCCTAGGTTTTTACCTCTTGGCTGAGGTAAGCACCTTTAAAGAGTGATTGTGTTCATATGTCTTTCTTCAGCCTTTATAGAGAGAATTTAGGGCAACTGAAATCTCAGTTTAGGCATTTTAGTTAAGTATCTAAAGCCAGATGGGATTGATCCAGGTCACAGATCCCATATTTAGCTTGCAGATGAGGCTCTTGTTTTGTTTGTCTCTAAAATTTTACCTCTGTTACTTGAGAAAATTTTGCTGGTTTATGGCATGATCCTCATAAATATTCCTATGAAAGATCATTATCTAATCTCATTACTGTGCTTCCTAACCTGAATTTTATTTCATTTTAGATACACTGGAGCACCATATTTTGCTGCAATCACAGCTCTCAAAGTGGTACGTGTTCTTCTATACAAGTCCAAAAGGAACTTTTCATCATTTCTGTTGCTTAGGTGTCATTTTTAAAATAGCATGCATTCTGTAGTGCACATGAACTTTGAGCTCTAGAAAATGTTCTCTTGAGCAGAAAAAATCCTTAGTCCAGAATTTGTAGAAATGCTTTGTAAATGTATCATTTACTGTGTTTCATTTAATGTGTTTCCTTTCTCTGTGTAAGGTGAAGTTAGAAATATGTCCAGAATTTGACAGTTTCAGGGACTTGGATAAGAAATTTCAAGACTTCGTGAAATATTTTCTCCAAAAGTGAACAATAAAATAACCTTAGATTATTGTTTAAAGTTACGTTTTTTGCGCTATAGTGAGTTCTTCAGAATTTTTTTCTTGACTTAATACAACTTTAGCCTAGTAAAATTCTTGCATGCTGTAAGTTTAAAGATTGTGGGTGGAATTCCATGTAATTTCTAATAGCACATTTTATTTGCATTCTCATCTTCAGCAGAAGTATTTTCTAAACTTTTATTTTTTCCTAGAAGCATGAACTTCCATATTTTATGACATACTAAATGGCTAAACAGACTACATAAATACAGGGTGATTGTTCAAATGTAAACAAGTCACACATAATACATCTAATTTTCAGAATGCTGTATATAGTGTGTCAGTACTTTCAGTTCACTGCGTATGTTTTTCTTTTTGAAGACTTTTCTCAATATGTAGGTAACCATCCCAGATATTCCTAGCACCTCTTCCCTCAGGATGCAGACCCTCAAAGATTTAAAACTGAAATGATGTTATTTAAGCATGTTATTATAAGATTCCAAGGCCACTCAGCTTTCTGTCCACTATGTGCAAATCCAGTGACAATACTAGGAGGTTCCTTATTGAAGTCACTTGATTTCAGGCTGTTCTATGTGAACATAAACAGTCAGAGTAGCTTGAAATGTTAAATGTATGATAGTAAAGCAAAGAAGACACTTCCTTAATGCTGGGAAATTTCAGTATGCATGACTAATACAAGACTACTGGCCTGCTTACATAATTTTATGTGTATTCTGGTTTTCTGAGTTGGTAGCAGAAGCTTGAGACTCAACTCTTCACCTTTAATGTTTATTTAACATAGGGTGTGTTGCTGAAACTGTGCTAGCTTTTTTCTTCTTGTATGAATTTGGCCCACTGAGTAAAAATGGTAGGACTAGAAATGTATTAATGGGCTGCCATAGCTATTTTTGCAAGTAAGTTGCAGTACATGGCTCTCTTATGTAGTTTTTCTCATGTTCATCTGTGTTCTTTTGTATATGAGACATTATAGTCTGCTCATCTGCTGATAAGAAACATTTCTCAAGTGAATAAAAAACTTGAGATTTATGTTTTCAGTCATTCTGTTAGTGAAAAACAGAAAAAAGTTATACTGAATGTTAGATACAAAATGAACAGAACATTTAATACTAGTCTATGCTGAAATAGAAGAAACATAATAAAATTCATTTAAATTATTGAGAAGAATTCAGTTGAATTATTAATTGAGTAATCTTAGGAATGGTAAAGTTATTATTAAGTATAAATTTGATAATACTGTGCAAATTTTCTTTTTTAGGGTGCAGATTTGTCCCATGTGTTTTGTACCAAAGATGCAGCAACAGTAATCAAATCATACAGTCCAGAGCTGATTGTTCATCCAGTTCTGTAAGTGACTTATGTTTTGTTGAAATGAGCTAGTCAGGCTCACTAGTTCTAATATTTCAGTCTCATCATCAGTTAGTGTTATTTTTTTTGTTGAGTTACTGTGTGGATGAGCTGGAGATAACAAAAACTCCAGGCTTTTTCCTTTCATTACAAGCAGTTGAATAATAAAAATCAGACAACCAGTTGTGAATTTCTTTTCATGGCTGTGAAAGTACGATTTTTAAAAAGCAAAGATCTTTCTTTCTGCTTCTTGCTGATGTGTTCTGTTGTTGTAATGTATTTATCAGTGTACAGTAGCAAGATCCAGAACTACAAATAAAACAAGTCAGCATTTTGCAGTCTGCAGTTGAAAGGCAAATGGAGTGTGTTCTCTTGCTTCTTGAGCCCTAACAGTATTAATAGTAGTGTGTCTGTTTTCCTCTCACTACTCTGTATATAGACACCTATGCAAAATTACAAGGCAAGAGAGATTATAATTCTCCTTTTTCTTCATCAGTATGTTGCTTGAGATACACATCTGTTCTTGGGAATAAATAGATGTTCCAAAATGATATAAAATACAGGATTTAATTAAGAAGATGGGAAGTTTAATAAGTAGCTGTCCTCCTAATTGGGAAAATCAGTGTGTATGTGCTACTCTGAATTTTTGTTCTGAAATCTGTTACTGATTGATGAACTTTCTTAGGATAAATTAGTTTCAGTTAGGTGTTATGATGGTTTGCAATGAGCACTGCAAATGAGAATTAAGATGTGTGCCTTAGGTATATGCTTCTGCACATAGCTCACACCAGTGTGTGTCAAAGTCTGTTGGTGTACATAGCAAAGCTGTGATTAGGTTTGTCAGATACTGCTGTCAGGAAGGATTTATGACAGCAGAAATATTTTGGTGTCTGATAACAAGAACATGTTCTTCCTTGTGGGGATGCCCATGGTTGGAAGTTGTAAGTTAATTGCATTCTGAAGGTGGGTTTCATTCCTGTCTCTGGAGACAGAGGTGCTTAGAAGGAAAGCAGTTAAACAGGGTTGTGTTTTGTTGACTGTTTTTTTCCCCCAATTCCCCAAAGGTAGGAGAAACCCATAGCTTTATGGATTTCAGACAAAAATAATATTTGAAAGCAAGGCAGAGATGGGTAGAGTTTTTACTAGTGCAACTATTTGCCTCTTCAATCTAAAAAGCACCTCTTCAGTTGGTGTTCTGTCTGATGTCATATGCTAGCAAATGCAGTGGAGAAGCCTAATGGCAATATTAGCATTTAACCTGGGGTGTCTTGGTGTGTTCCACTTGAAATAGAGCATATGGTCATCTTGTATGGTAAGGAGTTGACCTTGCCTTGGGAAAAGTATTGTTTGTGTACATGGGAGTTCTTGATGTCTGGTAATGGAAAACATTAATAGGAGAAAGAGAAGCAGCACAGAGGAAAAGGGAGGAGAAAATAGGGTTAACAATAAACTTCTGTTAATGAAGGACTAGACTGTGCCTGCTAAGAAAGAGTGGGATTCTTTACTATTTTTTTTTATACACAGATTCTCACTGTCTTCTGTGGAATTCAGATTTTAGTGAAAACTCTGATCTTTCTACATGCAAAGACAACTTTTGATTTTAAACTTCTGCTCTGAGTTCTTCAGCTGCACACAGTACAGTCAATCTACAGATTTTCATATCTGTATATCTTTAAGTCTGTGACTCAGTATTTAATACTTTTATTAAGACTCTTGATTAATTTCACACAGACAGCTGAGCTAATTGCATAATGCAGTGGATCTGTAAATATTGTTTACATGACATTCAAAATGAAAAAATGCAAATATCTGAGTGATCAGACTTTACTTATTAAATTTTCTCATATTTTTATCTCTTCTGCTTCATTCTCAAACCAGGACAGAGGGAAAGAGAAAACATTTTCTGGTTAGAAAGGAAAAAATCTTGACTGACTCTACTGAGCCCAGGTTTTATTGAAATTTACAGCCTATTTTTCTTGTAAGGTCCTTTGTCTTTGGTGTCACACTTTTCATATGATCCTTTCTGTGTTGGGGAGCGGTTTGAGTTCTGCAGGCACGGCCGGCTGCTCTTGATTCAGAGCCTGATCTCTCAAATACTCTTTGTACTTTCTCCCAGGCCACACTTCACGCATGGAAGAACCTCCGGGTAAAACCCACGGGCAGCTATGTCATTGTTTTCTTTTGTGTCTCTCCTTAAAACTTTGCTTTGTTATGATTTCTCCATGACCCTTCAGAGTAACTAGGTAGCTGTTGTACCACTCTCTTATTATGCTAATTGTAATTATGGCCCTGTGTACTCAACTCCCTGTTTGAACAGCTTGGCATTTCGCCAGGGTTCAGCTGCCATTTTGTACTGCCTGGAGTCTGACATTTTATCATCTTAGCTGCCACTGCTTTCTCTACTGCCTTCACCTCACAGGGGATCACCTCAAAGGAAGGAAATGCTCTTTTCTTGCCCCCTCTGAATGCTTGGGCTCTTCTGGCTCCTTAGAACTGCTGTTGCAGATCTTTGCCAGCATGACTGGTGAAGAGTTAGAAGTCGGACTGGAGTGTTTCAGGTCTTTGGCAAATGTCTGTCACTTGAAGGATGCAGAGAATGTTATGTGAGAATGATTGAGCAGGATTGCAGAAGGAGGGTTATGAAAATGAACATCCATCTTGCAGCATTGCCAGGGCAATTCCATGTAACCTCAGATGCAGTCCATCCCAGGAATCCTTTTGATGTAACATTCTGTGCTGGGGACACCCATAGTGCCACTTTCTCCATGTTTTTTGTTTCTTGACTTCATTCCCTGTAAGTGGATGTGAGAGCTGCATGTGACAGCTTGGGATCTGGAAAGATGACGCTTCAGCACCTGGCTCTGTGTCCTCACTACCTGAGCAGGATAACAAAAGCAGGGTGTCTAGGGGCTGTGACTAGCCAGTAGTGTAAATAGTAATTTTTCCTTTTTGTTCAGGGATTCTGTCCAATGCATTATGGCCCCTTCCACAGCGACCTGGTATTAGTCAAAAATTGACCAGCTAACTGGTTCAATATGGTTGATGTCTGATTTTTGCTTTCCTGTGAAGAAAAAAAAAAAATGCGTATTGCAGAAGTTGGGGTCTTTTGAATAGTGGAATATACCCAGTCTTGGTGACATCTGCTCTCCTTGGTCTTGTCACTGCTATCCCAGGTTTGTGCTGCATTTTCCTGTTTTGTTAGCTAATGTGCTCCTACTGTAAATGTTTCACAAATACAGGCAAGATAAAACTTAGCTTTGCATTTTATTTTTATTGCAGGTGTTCTCTGTGTGAATTTTTGCTGTGGATGTGTGCACACTTCATGCATTTCCAGAGTAGAGTTTTCAGCTGCTTTTTTATATTTGCTATGTTAGTGGCCTGGCTCAGATCAGGTTGAATAGACTTACTGAATACCTGTATTGGGTTAGCTTATCCTGTCCTGGTAGGCAAGTGATCACAGAGCTAAATGAGCTGTATGAACCCAGCTGGTTGTATGTTAAAAGAAGAGAGAATAAATCTATTGTGCTGTATTCCCTTCTCACAGGGATTGTTCGTAAGTGTACAGAGATTTTCTTCTCTATAGGCCAGAAAAGAGCCAGATACTATTGAGTAGCCTTCTTGTAAGCTGGTTATCAGACAGTTTGTAAAGTCAACAGTCTATATACTCCTTGATCTCCAGGGTTTTATCAGAGAAGTAGAATGAGGTCATTAATTTCTTGTGGTGCCAAAGAGGTGATGTAATTTTACATTACCCACCAAAAAAAACCACCCTTGAACAAGGCATGGATTTAGAACTAATACCTTCCTCTTAGCTGGTTGGATCTCTGGGTTTGTGTGGACTGGAAAAGATTGTCAGAATTACTAGAAGTCTTACAGTTAATTGCAGAGTTCAGGTTTTGGGTTGCATTTCGAAAAAGATGATTCTTTTGAGTTTGAAATGAGAGTAATTGGGAAGAAAAGTCTCCTGAGGCTGGACTGTGTGTTGAGGCCAGTTACCTTTAAAGAAGAAACTCAATGAAGATTGGGGTTTCTGGCACATATTTTATCTAGTTTTATTGAATTTTGACCATATGTTTTGACCATTTGAAAAAATCATGGAAGTGAATCATGTAGCTGAGGCCCTGCTAAGTTACTTGAGCACTCTGAAACAGTGCCAAATCTCTTATAGAAGGCCCAGGAATAATCTTAAGATTTTTGGCCCCCTGTAATTTATTACATGGAGAAGAGATGCAAAACCATTGATGCAATGTTGGGAGGATGCTCATACCTTTTAGCTGTGTTAGCTAAGGATAGCTGTTAAACACTACTTCAGTGTTATGCTGACACTAACCTTGCTTTTGGATCAGCTGCTGGAAGAAGTGCAGAGTTGTCACCAGGAAAGTCAGGGAATTAACAGAGATTCCTTCAGCAATCAAAAAGATGTCTCACAAGTGACTTGGCTGCCAGGTCACTATTACACCAGCAGAGAGGATGAAGGAAGACATAAACTTTGTGATGTTTCTTCCAAAGCCTCCTTTAGACATCAGCCTGACTAGGAATCACATGAGAAATTTCAGGGTTTTTTTCTTGAGTACTTAGAGAGAGATAAAGTTCAATTTGTTTGTGCTGACTCAAAGAATTTATATGTTTAAACTCTTTCTTGTTCTGTCATGCAATGCCACGGCCAAAACCTGCTTATAGACCTGTTTCCCATGTCCAGCTTTCTTGGCAAAAAACTGCTTCTCCTTTGCTGTGTGTTGCACAGTGAATAAAAGCTGGGAGGTGTATTCACCCCATACTATGGCCCCTTCCTTGTGATTCCAGCATAAATTTTATCACCTCCTCAAAATGTGAGAAGTAGCCAAAGATTTTTAGCATTGCTGCAGGGAGTGCTGCTGTCCTTGCTGCCGTCTGATATGTCAGAAAGAGATGTACTCCAGTTAGATCTGGCCAATTTTATCTTCCCGAATGCTTGCCATACTGCTGTGATTTGAAACTGGGATCAAATTTCTTTGATGTTGAATCTTTCTTGAGTTTGAGTGAAGGCACACATCCCTGGGGTTTGTATTTGAAGGTTTTAGGATCCACTTTTTTATTATTTTTTTCTTCCCCAGATATTTAGGGGAGCAAAGCAGATATTTAGGCTGAGACCTGTCCTGTCTTCTCATGTGTCCACAGCTGACTGGAAGTACTCTAACTTTCTGGATATAATTCACCTATCACCTGTGCCTTAAGGGTTGAATGTGGGGGCTACCAATGTGATAAAAGCTTGTCACTTTATTTACTGGTTTTAACATTTAAAAAATAAAAAACACATTATTTTTTTCTAGGGACATTTTAAATGTGTTCCTTCCTGAGGGAAATTACATTGTCATCCTCATTCTGTGGCTTTTAAAGTCACAAGTTTGGTTGATTGCTGTCTGTTTGAAAAATACTAGATGGATTCTATTTATCATTTCAGTTCACAGGAAGTATAGTGGGTCAAGATCACTTCTATGAACTCTGAAAATAGGAGGTCAAAACATTTGGTTATCATTATGGTTTTGGGGAGGATTGTCATAATACACACTGGTAATGTGTTTGAGATCAAAACAGACTACAACTGTGTATATCTAAATGCAGTCATAAAATGATTGGGTTGGTAGCTGTGGTATCTTTACAAGGCTAGATAAGGTTGACCTTCAGTGCTGTTGTCATGTCTGTATGAGAAATCTCAGAAACAGAGTCAGACATCAGCTTCCTCTCCTTTGGGGCTCTCTCGCAAGATGCAAGAGGCTCTGCTCTGCCTAAGAGAGGTGATCCCATTTGTGTAGTGCTTTTGGGTTCATTGTTAAAGAGGCTGTTGTGGCTCCAATGCTTGTAGTGTGTGACCACCCAGCTCTTAATGAAGCAGAACATCTGATACCTAAGTGAGAGTCTGGTGTCTAAGTAGCAGCTATGGAAAACACTTTGTTGTCATTATGAAAAAACCCAAAACAAGAATATGGTCAATATGGCATTTTTTTTCTAAATGTTTACCTCAATAAGTCACTCAGAGTTTTACTGCCTTGAAAGTAGAATAGGTAGCAAGTGAAGACTGCACATTAAGAACAGTCCCTTCCTATGAATTTGTGACACCCCTGGTTCTCTTGGATAATGGATTGCTCTTCTTGCTGCTGTTAATACTCAGAAGCAGCCTACCAGGTTCACTTCTGGTGTCTAAATAAACTTATTCAGTGTCTGTGAATGAAGACTTGATTTGAATAGAATTTAACCTCTCTCTTTAAGGTCTTTATTTTTCTTTCATTTTCTTCACTGTTATTTAATCAAATTGTAGCTGGAAAATATGTATTGTCTATCCAGTGTTTACAGATTGTACAGAATCTAAAGCTTTAAACAGCCTGTTAGGTGAAAATGATGCTTTTGTCTTCTTAATGTTTTTTTTGGGGGGGGGGGGGGGGGGGCATTTTAATATGCTAATCCTAATTTTAGTAAATTTATCTCTTTTTGTTCTCTAATTGCATCCAGACAGCTTCATGCCAGTGTGTTGTCTCTGTGATTTGCACCTGAGGTGCTTGTTGAGAGACACACTAGTTGATAATGGGCTCAGTGAGCTTCTCTAGAAGAAGCTATTATTTCCAGTTCTGTTCATGGGACTGAAAGAGGCTGCCTGAAACCTTTGACTTCTGAAAATTTGGTATTAATTTGCGAGAAAGATGATTTAAACATTGGCAAATACAGCCACTCTTGGAGTAGATAATTAGTTTAATTTTATGCTCAACATTTTTTTTTCACTGTTTGGGTTTGCTTTTCATTCCTTTCCAGGATAATTTCACTCCCTATCTTATTTTCCCAGTTTCCAATAAAAACCTCACATAAGGTTACAATTGTTACCCCAATTGGTAACAATTAACTTTCTGAGATTACTACTTCAGTTCTAGACCTACATTGTGTTCTATCTTTGTCTTTTTTGATGTGTTGTATTACATGACAGGTTCTAAGCATCAGCAGGTCTAACATTTGATTCACATTAATTATAATTATCTGCAGTGTTTGGACAAACAAAACTGAAACTCTTTCATCCTCAGATTAGAAACTTTTTCCCATCTTTGAAGATAAGTCTGTAGGTTTGCTATGAAACTGCCCCCTTAATGTGGCTTTGTCTGAATTTGCATAAACAGACTTGTGCAGTGGTACATTTTAATGGATTTGGAGTTGCCTCAGTCGTACCAAGTGTGTACAGATAATGAGCAGAATTTGAATAATGCTCTCTCCAGTGAGGAGCCATATAGTTAATCAGGTGACAGCAGTCTTGCTTTTGTCCTGTGTTCTTCTCTAGCAGGAGGTCCCAGTGATTGGCATTTTCTGATGTCCAAACCACATCTCTGATTACTAAGGTGGTACCAGCTCTGCCTAAGACCCATGTGAAGAGCTGCAGTCCTGCTGCCTCCTGTTTGTGCTGTCATTCATGCTTATCTACTATTTCTGTAGCTCCTGGTTATACACTTGCTGACTTTGCTTCACATTTCCTTGTTTCCCTGTAAAATTTGACAAGGCTGCACCTTATCTCTTGTTCCTTTCCCTCCTCTAGAAATCAATGATAGAAACGGCCATTCATCCTGAATGGGGAAAGCTGCTGTGTTTAGAGCTTTCTATGATTATTTAAAGCTATTGTTTGGTGGCTTTTGATCATTTGTTAAAAGCCAGTCTTTGAATAAAATGCAGCATAGAACCAAATTTTATTTTTCTGCAGAGTTGGGGATGGGAGTGGTGTTTCAGGTCCTAGTTGTCAAGTGTCCTCCCCCAGTCTGGGCAGTGACCAGCCTAGAGCAGACTTTCAAGCAGATGGCACCTGTCAGGTATCTGTTACAAACAGCTCTAGAAGATGCTTAGGAGCTGTGGGTGATATTAGGGCAGTACCCAGCATCTTTGGTATTTGTTGGGGATTCTTTGTTGGTTTTTTTTTTATGTTAGGAGTTTGTGTTTGTTTGTTTGTTTGTTTTTGGAAAGGGTATTACATCAAGCTTTTCCTAAGATGAAAATCTGCAGAACTGTGTTTTAGGACAGTTTTTGTGTGATAGTGAAATACAGAAGAGTTCTGAAGAGCAAAAAGCTTAACTTAGTTCTTCTTTCTTTATTAGCTCTTCACCTCAAGGCTGCCCCCAGTGACTTCTCCCAGTCTGTATTCATATCTAGATTTGGCCAAATCCAGGGGCAGCACCTTGCACTCATTGAACTTCGTGAGGTTAATGTGGCAAAAGTTATGTAAAGCCACTAACAATTTACAAAGAAAATTTGTCCTCATCATTTTAGAGACTCAGTGATGTTTAATTTGAAGAATCATGTGTATTTTGCCATGGAAAGTACTTTTCTTAATATATTCTGGAAGCAGAGAAAAGAGGAAAAAGATAAATATGCAAGATACTGAGCACCATACTGTGGTCCTGTCTACCCAGCAGCTTCAGGGACAGCAAATGATAAAGGTGTTGTGTCTGCCTTCCCAAGAGATCATCAGTCATCCCCTTACTTCTCACTAATAGCCAAGGAAAGCTGATCAGACCCCATGTCTGGTGTCTTTTTCCCCTGTCTGTCTGCTTGCTTGTTTGTTTAGATCAGACTAATGGACAGTGTATGAAGTTGATTCAGTGATTGCTGACTTTAGCTTTAGGCTCTTTCTTACCTAGGCAGCTTCACAGGTACGATGCAAGTTACAGAAGCTCCTTCTGTTTTTCTGATTAATTATTCTGTTGTTTTGCAGTTAATATTTATGTGTTTACCCTGCGATAGTTCCTCAGTGTGTGCAGTCAGAGGTTTATTGGTTGCTTTGTAGACAAGCTAAGGTTTTGAGGAAGCGTTTGGGAGTTTGGAGGGGTGTTGCTTAGTTGCTTGATTGAACAACAGTGAGCTGTCATACTCTTGATTTTCATCAGAATGGTATCTGATAACATGTAACACATAGTGATTAGCTGGAAGTAGCTGTTGAAGATCTGTTCATTCCCCATTTATTCCCTGGTGTCGTCTGTCACTAGAATATTTTTTTGCACACATCTGCACAATGGTACTGTAGTTCGCTCTCCATGTTTACAGGTGTTACTGCTGGGATTCAGCTTCCCAATTATTCCTACTGTGGATGTCCATGGTCCAGAGTTTGTATTTTTATATTAGGGAAAGCCAACTAGTTCCCAAAGTTTTGCCCAATCACCTTCCAAAAAAACTTGCTTTATTTTGGAAAATCCCAAATTTTTGTTTAATCAAAGTCTCTCTCAAAGGTTTTACTCTTCTCAGAAAGTGAAGTACTGTTTTTTTTCTGGTCTTAAGAGATTTCTTTACTCCTCTTTATATCATTACTAGCTTCATGCTTTAGAGTGAGGGTATTGCATTTGTGATATCTCTTTTGGAAAAAAAAATCAAGTTGGATATCATTTGGCTTTGCACCTCTAAAGGTAATAGTGATTCTTGCTTTTGATCAAGGGGATGCTTTCTTCATTCCTTGTACCTTTCTAGAGAGGTGTTGGGCTTTTGTAAATACAGCACTATTTTCAGTTGTTGTTCCAATGTCTTGGGCAGTGGAGGTGATAATTAAAAGGAGAGGTTTGAGATCAGGTTAGTAACTGGGCAGGGAAATTGGCAAGAAGTGACAAAGGAGGTTAACTGTGTTTCTTTGTGTGAGCGTAGTACACCGTGAACAGTTCAGGACCTGACATGGTATTCTGTGCTGGTGCCTCCAAAGGATTTTTTTCCAAAGACATTTTTGTCTGGATTTGATCCACAGGTAAACAAGAACATGTATTGATTTTTTTCTAAATACTGCCAAGAAGTATTTATTCCTCGGTACCCAGGCACAATTATCTGTACAGGCAAATTATCCAAATGATTCTTAGCAAGGATTTTGGCCCATGCCAGACAGCCTTTCCCAACCACTTTTTTCCACTGATGAGGAATTACCAGGAACTGTGCCTAGCAGGCAGGTTGAGATTTGTCTCTTTTGAAGCCTGAGAATGCAGAGGCCATCTGATCTCAAAGTCAGAGAGCTTTTCTGGGTGTGTTTAAACATTGTGTATAGAGTGTAGCTATTAAGAGCTAGAGGAATTTCTACCTTTGTGCTAAATCCCATGGTCAGGAACATTCAAGGTTTACCCCTGCCTGAAGAAAGCTGCTTGTTGATAATTTGTACCCTATCAGCTTTAAAATGCTCCTGGTTTGATGTACATATGTGGACATAAACTGAGATAACACAGCAGCCCTTCCAGAGCAGCTGTAGATACAGGATTGGTACGGTGTCTGTAGCTGCGTAGCCACAGCTACTGTGAACATCCAGTGTCTTGAAGTGAAGCTGGCATGATGCTGTTGTGAGATAGTGTTTTTCTGCTTCTTTTATGAAGATTCAAAACCCATCAGTTACTTTACAGCATGTTTTTATAGCCGATTTTGCAGTGTAGTAGTCATTATCACCATTTTTAATCTCTTGACCCTTGACCTTGGATTACTTCTTGATGTGACGTTGCAAAGGAGTTGAAGGTAATGTTTGTAAAATGCTTTGAAGATGAAAAGCTTCACAGTGGGTTTTTTATTATTACCAGAGGCAAAGTGTGCAGGAGTGGCTTAATATTGGACTGTTTATTTCCCAAGAGATGGCTTCGTTTTGAAAAGTGCACATTATCAATTGAGTTTTAAACAAAATTATATTATTTCCATCCTGAATATAAATAAATGGAGAAACTTTTTTATGGTTAGATCATTTGCATAAGATCTTTGTAGAAAAGCAGAGCATTTATGATACTACCAGTGGTTCGATTCTTAGCTTATGTTTCGTGAAGCTTTTTTTAAATGTATTTGGCTTCTACTATCCAAAGCTATGTCGATAAGGATGACATCCTTATATATCTAGAAGTTGCAGTATTCTTACAACTACATGGTATACAGATATATTGAGATACATATTGCTCTTCAAAGCTAAAATAAGTTCAGTATGTGAACAAAGAAAAGTGGTCAGCATTCAGAAATGGTGATGTTTTTATTAGAGTTTGGTTTGCAGGCAGTTTTTCACATGTTCAACCTACCACATATTAAAGACCTGTCTTTTTTTTTTTTTTAATAGTGTTTAAGGTGTTTCTTGAATCGTTTTTATTTCCAGCCTCTGTCTACATCATAAACTGATAGGTGATTGTACAGAGATAAAAAAAAGTGAGTTGTTTAACAGTTCTCCAGCTGCTACCATCTCCATGCGAGGTGGAGGAGGAAGGAACTGCAGTGTTCAGATGGAAGTTCAGCTTGCTAAAACAGGGACTGCTCCAGGGACAGCCATGTCCTGCCGTGGTTCCCCGTCTTCCTTGTCCTTGCAGCAGGTCGTTGCTCCCAGCCAGCAGCCTTGTTTTGACAGAGCAGTTTTGTGGTGTCAGCACAGGGCACCTCTTGGCTTTCTGAGCAGCTCTTGTCAGCGGACAGCTCTCTGGGCTGCGGCCAGGCATCCCTGTGCCCTTGAGTGGGATGCCTCGCTCCCTGCAGCTGCAAAAGCTTTGGGCTCCTGCCTGGCATTTGCAAAAATCATTGTGGAATTTGCTGATTCTGCCAGACACAACCTGAAGACTTGTTCCCAAGTGCTGCATCCCATCAGGACAGCTGTTGGTTATGAAAAACATGCATTGGCCTTTGTCTGTAATAATACAGCTTTGTTGGAGTACTGCAAGCTTACAATAACCTGAGCAATACTATGAAGTGTACCCCCTTGCTCAGCCTACAGAGAGCTTTATTTCCCCGTGCTTCAGTGAAAATGTTCATTTATTGTTGTCACTGATGTCAGAGATAGGGAGGGAGGGAGGGAGGGAGGGTAAATTTTCCTTCTATATTGTCAGTAAAGATTAACTGCAAATGCTGGGCAGTGCTTTCAAAATATTCTGACCTATTTACACAACAAAACTGATCAGAACAAAATAAACAATTCTGGTCAGTGGCTGAATGCTGTATTGTGTCATCTATATTTGGCAGTGAATTTTCTCATCATTTTTCCAATACAGACAAAAACCAGAATGCTGTAGAAATTTTAAGTATTACAAGCAGATAATGCCCATATTGAATAGCTTGTTTCTCCTGTTGCCTTTTGGGGAAGGGGGACAATTTGGCTGTAATTCAGCTGGAACAAATTCTTATGAAGCAACTGACAAAAAAAGCATATGAGTAGATTTATCATTCTGCCATGTGGGGTAATAAACAATTGCATCATTTCCAGCAGGCTGCAATAGATACCTGCGAGATGGTGGATCTCTCTCCGAGGTATAACCTCTGCAAAGAAGCATTAAATAGGGAATTGTGACAGGCTCTAAAAATTGTTGGTTTCCTGCTTGGATTTTTTTTTTTTTTAATTTTGTAACAGCTGTATTGGATTTTTGCAGGTACCTCCTCATTTTTATGTGCTATCCCCTAAAGAATTAATTGAGAGAAATTTTTCATCTTAGCTATTTGGACAAATATTCTGTATTTCCTGGGTCACAGATTCTTGGTAGTTTGGAGGATAAAGTTGCCTGACACTCAAGATAGGAAATACCTCTTTCTATCTTGCATCTTGAATTCAGTTTCTGAAAATACTAAAATGAAGCCTTTTTAAACTTCTCTTTTTTATTATTCTTCACACTTCCTTGTAGTGACAGTCCCAATGCTGTCCACGAGGTGGAAAAGTGGTTACCACGGCTGCACTCGGTTGTCATAGGACCTGGCTTAGGTAGAGATGAAGTTCTGCTTGAGAACGCTAAGGTAATGTGCATACTGATAATTTATCCTATGTCTTTATGTTGGATTTTATTAACCATTCCTGTATTTTACATAATTACACAAAGGTTCTTGTTATGGTTGCTAAATATCAAATTTAATAAAACATTGTTGACTGAAAATTACAGTTTCTATCCATGATCTTCATTGTTAAACTGTAACCCTCAGTCTGAATTTTAGGCACCTGTATGGTTGATCTGTCTTGCTTTTGTTTAGCTTGTGAAAGTCACTAATTAAGAAATAGGTGTTGGCATATCTAGATAAAAGGCTCTGTGTTTTCTTAGGTGCAAAGCACCAGTACTGTAAATACATAAATATGGATTTGAGTTCCTAATTTTTGACAGCTCATACCAGATGCACGAAAGAACAGGGACTGTGTCCTCTTGCAATAAGAAATAATACTCATAATTATAAAATGTTGCAGATTTCTACTTTGGATAAAGAGATAATCCTGTTCTCTGTTGAGCCTCAGTGGAGAGCTAAAACAGGAGATGAGATAGTTTTTTACTTTAAATAATACGTATTTAGACCATCTTCCCAGTGATGTTTTGTATTGCTGTCAACACATCTTTGTGCATTCAAAGTGTGTCTTTCAGTCTAATGTCAATCTAATTTTGTACAATTTATTTTTTTTCCTTGAGCAATATTACTGAATTAATCAGCAGCTCTAACAAATGGAAGTAATATAGTTTACAGAAATGTTGACAGTTACACAGTGAAATCACAAAACAGAGCAGGCAAGAGACTGGAAGCCACACTATCCGAATGTTTAGAATACCTTGAGAACTGTGAATGGTGGTTTTGCTAGGATTTGTTAGAGAAAGTTGCTATTGGAGTTTTTCTCCTTTAATTTTTTTTGGAAGGAAGGTGTATATATTATGGTACAGAGGTGCAACATGAATAAAGATCAGAAAATACAATAAATTTATTACAACTGATGAAGAAATCAAACTGTAGTATAAGTGAAAAATTTAAACAGATTTTATTATTTTTGAAAACAATTTTTTTCAGAATTTCTTTTTCAGGAAAAATATTTGAGACAATTCTTTGTTTTCTTTGCTAAAAAAAATTAGTTTGATGTTTTTTTTCTAAAGGAAAACAACTTTAAACAAAAGAAAATAAGAATTCATTTAGAATATCTAAGATAAACTTCTTTTATGTCAGAATTCCATACAAGGTTTATGTGCTTATCTGTAGTACAGAAATACCTGGAAGATTTCCTGATTGTATTTTTTTCCTCATTGCTAAAAATAATATTGCTTTCTTAGTGAATTACAAGCATACTTTTACTTCAGTGTGACTGTCCTGTGTAAGCCAGCTTAGAGTTAAAGAAACAAACCCAGCCAATAAAGACGAGGCATTTGGAAGTTACTGCATGCTAAAATCTCAGGGCACATTCATATGAGCTGTGGATCTGACCTTATTAATTTCAAGTCACATTAAAGCTGAAGTTCTTTGTCTGCACTGTAGTTGTGTAAGTATTCATTAGTGCCCAGTGTTGAGGTTTTTAACATGTCATTGGGGATAAGTGAACCCTGGCTGCCTGTCTGAGGAAGAGTGATGCTTCTCTGTGCTGAGAGAAAGTTGAGTCTCCCTCCTGCTTCAACAGCAAATTTTAAGTGTCAAGAAAAAAACCAAGAGATTATAGCATTGCTATTTTAAACTTTTATAGGCGGCTGGCTTGGTATAAAGTTTTCTGGTTTCCCTTTAAGCTAAGTGTGGCGTGTGTCATATGAATGCAGGCTGGGAGGTGGGTGAGTGTCTGCTTTCTGGTCAGGGTTTTGTATCAGAGTTGTAGTGATAGTGATATAGAGCTTCCCTTCTTTCTCCTTCTGTCCCATTAAGGTGCTGAGGCATCATGTTCTGGCATGTCTCTAAAGTGGTTTTTATGTCAGTTCTTGTCAGTATTGTGCCAACACATTTCCAATTAATGTGCTTCTCCATACAGTCATGTGTGTGGGCTGCTTCCCTCTTCTGAGCATTGAGAAATTAAGAAATTAATTACTAATGCTGTAACCTTCAATTTGTGGTATATGGTCAAGAGACAGTGTTTTGTTGTGGAATAGCTTGAGTGCTTGTTGACCAGATGGTGCATCATCTCCAGATCAAAGAAAGCTTTGCTTCCTCAGCATCTTTAGTGTGTCACCTGCCTCCCTCATTCTTAACGCCTGCAAGTGCTCACTGTGGCATTTGAGTTCCTTTCAACAATCTGTTTTTAAAAAAGCCCACCCTGTGATCAGTTTCCTTTGATTTGATTTTTTTTTCCCCTTGAACACCTTGATAGTCTTTGAACACATATTTACTGGCTTCCTGCAATTTTGTGGGTTTGGCTGTAATTCCATTTACAAGTCCTGTTACAAGAAGCTGCTCTGCAAGTTATAGCCTTCTTTTATAAGCCACTTATATGGGTCTGTGCCAGGACCCTCACATGCTGTTACTCAGTTGCTTGGAGCTGATGCTCTGTGAGAGCTTTCCAGCCATGAGTTTGTGAGACCAGGAGCTGCAGCTTCAGATAATTCTCCTAAATAAAGCATTTGTTGTGTCCTGATAGCTGTACACCTGGATCTCTTGCAGATGTGGCAATTCTGGACTCAGCCTGGTTAGACCTTCCAATTCCAAAGCATGTAAGCAGTCTAAGCAGCTTCTCTTCAAGAGAAAAGAGCCAAAACATATTTCTGCTCCACTTCTCGGCTTTGGAGTGTGCAGACTGAAACATTTCTGCTCCCCATACTACTTCAGACTTTTGAAATGCTGTTACCACATCTGGTTTAAAAGTTGGCCAAGATGTCAACTTTGTTGTAGGGAACATCAGGCCATCAGTTTTTTTCGTTTCAGTGTCCATGATTGGTTCTGGCCAGAGATACCAGTATGTTATGTCACTGAATTCAGCTCAGTTGGAGGGCTGCTGCTGGTGGTTTAGTCTGTTGAGAAAGAGTTTAGCTGCTATGTGGAAGCAAGGCCAAGATCCCTATGACTGTCCTCTGCTTAGAAGCAGCATATTTCCAATGCTGTTGGGTGTTCTTTTTTTTTTCACACAGGAGCAGTGTTATGTCCCTATCATATCTACCAATCACAGTTTATTTCATTCAGCTGTTGCATGTATGTTTGCACTTCTGGCTTTACTCTGATCTTATTTTCCTTCTTGGAAAGCTTGAAGCTTGAAAGTAGAGAAATTTCTGATTGTACCATCAAGAGCTGTTTGTTGGGTGTGTGAGAGAATCAGGTTCCTCTGCTGCAGGGTGATGAGTGCAAGCTTCTGAGAGGACTTTGTTAAAAATACAGTGTTCCTTGCATAGCGTCCTGGGTGTGCAGGAGATGCTGCCTAATGCTCCAGCATGTTCTGCATTCTGCTGCCACCTAGCAGTTAGGCAGTTACAGGCTGAGCCATGTCCTTCATCATGTTCTATCCTCTTGTCATCTCCTTTGCCCTGTTCCTTCTGGCTTTGAGGCCAAATGGACTGATAGAGGATTGCTGGTGGAATAGCAGGTACCGTAGGGATCTGATAGATAAGCGTTTGTCCTGATGAAGAGCCCTCTCCTTAACTGAACTCTTTGATGTTGGAATCTTCCTTGCTTGTCACTGGGTTCCTTGCCTCTCCCCTTCAAGTGGCAGCACCAAGTCCTGAACTCTGGTCTTCCAGACTTCCTGTGTTTTGCTTAAAGTCAGAATGCTGTTTTCAGCAGACCTTGTTTGCTTTCTTCCTGTAGGAGAAGAGGTAATGATCAATGGCAAGAACAGCTCTGTGTAATTCAGATTACTTGATAAAATTGACTGGGTTCTCTAACCATATGCTTGTTCCTCTTGCTCAATTCTCAGTCTTTGTTTTAGCTTCCAAAACATGTCAGGAATACCAGCCTGGGTTTTCTTTTGGCTGAGGTCCTGCCTAGCTGCCACTTGTGCCTATTGCTGCTGATGTTTTTCTTCCTTCAGCCCCCTTGCCCTGCACTGCTTCCCTCAGCCAGCCATTTGCCCTTCAACATCTCTGCTGTCTCTTGGGATATAAATTTCAGAATCTCATTTTCCACCCCTTGTGACATCGTCTTAAGGTTGTGTTAAAATATCTTGGCTGCAGTTAACTCCATCAGGTGTGCCCAGAGAGAACCCGTTTGAAATTTTCAGATGAGTGAAATCTCAGTTCTGCCTTGACTGAGGCATCAGCCTTTCTGTGTTTGATTAGTTGGATTACTTTCTTGCTTTCAAGCCTTGTGTGTTCAGGGTTTAGGCAATGCTTCACAGCCCTAGTGAGCTGTGAGAATGGGACCAGGTGCTTCACCACACTATCTGCACTAGTTTGTTTTTTCTTTTTTGCAAGATCAAAAGCACTGCAGAATACAGGGCCACCTGTTGTTACCATATAAGTCTGTTGGAGTTGAATCTGTCACTGTGGGCCTTGAAAAGGATTTTCCTCTTGATAGCTAAGTAGCCCTCTCAGTTCTGTTTGTACCACAGGTGTAAGACACCTGAGAAGCATCCCTGGTGAATATTGCAGGTGACAGATTAGTATGGCCTGTGGTACCTGCCACCATGTACAAATATGAACTAACAGAGTGTATTACTGTTTGGAGTCACTGCTGATGGCAGCTGAAATCAGCAGAAGAATTATTTTCCAGAAAGTTCATTTTTTAGGGTGTCATGTGCATTCGCTTCCTCCCTGTTTATACCCTTTGGAGCTTCTTGCTGTGGGGATTCAGCAGTTCATAAGGAAGTGAAGTTTTAGCAAGGATGTGCTTCTTTCTCTTCTCAGCCCTCAGCTAGGAGGAGGTAAAGTAGCTGGAATCTTGTGTTTGGGGTACTGCAAGGGCAAAACCCCCTGGGATGTATGTGCCCTCTCTGTGAGAAGATGTGTGCTGTCAGCCTTCACCCAAAGCCCAGCATTGGTGCACATATCACAAACAGAATCCAGTGGAAAATGATCTCCAGCTAGCCAAGCTTCATTGCTTTCAAAAGGCCTGGTGAGACTCAGTTTGTGGATGTGGTCAGCTAAGGTGGGGCAGCTGCTGGGTTAGGATGCAGGTCTTTCTCTGTTGTGGTGTTACTGGTGTGGATGAAGCTTGGGAACACCAGCTTAAGGCAGAGATACCCTCTTGGTTTTGCCAAGAAACTACTGTTGCTTTTGCTAAGAACTATTAGTATTCTGTGGCTTCCTCACAGATGTCTTGATTAGAAAAATAGTGTTTGAATATATGCTAACAGTACCTTAAATACAGGTTTATGCAGCTTGCAAACAGAATTTATTTCTAATATGTGTAATGGATCTTGATGAAAATCATTCACAGTGAAGTGGGATATTTATTTGCTTTCTGCATGTAGGCTTGTATTGTTTAGCTTGATTTTGATGCTCAAAAGCATTTGTAAGCAAAGTGCTGGTATTGGGTATCTTTTCAACTCTTTCTGAGGTCATTCAGCTAGAAACCCTAAAAAGAAATTGGCAGTGATAAATTCAGTTCGTTAAGTTCATTTTACATTTATGTTTATTTAAGAGTAAGTGCCAACCACTGACCATGAATATCTTAAGCCAAATCTATTTAACATAATCAGCTGTAAATTGGAAACCTTGTAGAGTTTTCATTGTGAGTGCAAACATTCAGTGAATGAGAGCATGGGAAGAATTACTGCTTTTATTTATTCTGATGTAGGTATTTATACTTTGGATTGCAAAAAAAAGGATTAATACTTAAAAGTGGATTTTCTTGTGTATAGGGCTGAAATGTATGTATAAATGTAACTTCTCAAATAGTCTCTGGTTGGCCATGCTTTTGGGGGAGCACAGGCAAAAAAGCGTGCTCTGGATTTTTTCATAACTAGGACAAGAATTTCAGAGGCTTTTGTGTTTTCTTATTGTATTCAGGCATTAATTTGGCTTATGTCACTTCTTTAAGAATTTAGCATGTGATTGAAGCTGATACTAAGAAACTGTTAGTTGCAGTTTTCTTCCATCCTTAAGGGAAGTGATCTAGTTTGAATTCAAAGAAGGAATACAGAAATTAGTAATTTTCATATTTTTTTTAATGCAGAATAGAACAGTTTTGATGAGCTGCCATATACAGTGTCTTCAGCTTTCTTAATTGTAACAGCTTCTAACATCTCCCAAAGCACTTAATGAGCCTGGTGGTGTAGGGGGGTACTCTTTAAGGTCCTTATCACTCTCTGCCTAGCTTAAGTGAAATATTTTGCTGTGTACCTGAAAATCTGTTTTGGAAAGCAGGGCCTAGCATGTGGTACTACAGTTAAAAGACAAAAGACCAACTTAAATTGAATGAAGCCTGAACCACAAGATGAAGAACCTATTTGTTCCAGAGGGGGGATATTCATCTCTATGATGTGACCCCTCATTCACAAGTGGTGGTCGTTCCTTGCATGAGGTTTTTGAGGGCTTAGTGGTAGGTGTGAATACAGAAATACATAAAATAAAACTCAGGCAATTAGGCTAGTTAAAGGTGATTTTTTAATATATATCTTGTCCACAAAGAGAGGTTTTAATTTGTCTTTGCTGAATTTTGAAAAGAGGAGGAGTCTTTGGATCAGTGTGTAGGAATTAATAAAAGCACATTTAAGAGACAACTGCATGTTTTTACCAGTGAGTCAATAAAAGGTTTAAAATCTGTTTTGAATTTCTGAAAATAGGCTCTATGGGAAGAAACTCAAACAGTAGAACTACATTCTTAATGTTTTTCAAATTTCTTGCATCAAATAGAATATGTTAAGGGAAGCTTCTCCCCCCTGCCAGCTACAACTGTAACCTTGAGCACAGCCTGTGCCTGGGATATTTGCCTACTTCTAGCTGTGCAAGATTACAAATTCCTGCTTGCCAAGCCCATTTTCCAGGCATCTCCACCAGAGAGCTGCATCCTGAGCTGTATTGCAGCTGAGTCCCTGCTAACTCTGCATTTATCCAGACTTGAAGCAAGCAAGGCAGAAATGCTTCCTAGGGCTTTCAGTGCCTATTTGTAGGAATCGATTTGCAGCGTGTTGGGGTGGAACTTATTTGTTCCTCCTGGTCACCTTGGGGAGGAGGATGTGTGGAAATGCTTTGAGCTGCAGCATTTACAGGAAAATTTTGGCTCCTTTTTTCTTTTATCTCTCTGTTTCAGACAAAATCATGGATTCAAGATCGCTGGATGAGACCAATATTCATGCAGAAAATATAAGCAATTATAGGTGGTGTTTCAACAGCAGTTTCTGATTGTAGCTTTCAGGAGAGGGTTCTTTGTAAATGGAACTGCCAATGCCAGGTTATGCACATTTGCATGTCTTTACCAAACCAGAGTGTGTAATTACATACTTGGCATTTGCAGGTTTCAGTGGAATGCACTTTCAGTGGTCTGAAGGCACTGCTTCCTGAAGTGTGTGCGTGTTGTTTTGGTCAGTACTGTCCATTATTATGGCATGTTAAGGCTTGAACTTCTGTTTGAGAACATGAGTAAGACTTTTCTCAAGAGTGGGTCAAGATACAACTCTTGAAGAGACTGAGGAAATGCAGTGTTTTTTGCTGATGTCAAGTAAAGCAATCTTTCCTTTGCTAGGTAGAAAAATGGCAGTGTGAAAATTAATCACCATTGTGGGATAAATGTTGTTTTACGTATTCTGTTAATCTGGTTTTCTGTTCATTTCATTAAAATTCCATTTTATAATTAAATGACTGGCTCTAATTTCCTGATTCTTCCCTTTGTAAATACCAAATGACAAAGTTTTGTGTAGCTGAACTAGCTCATGAGGAAGAACTTAAGTAAGATAAAACTACTAATATGTTAAAAGTCACTGCAGGCATTTTTCTGCTAATCCACATCTAATTAAAAAAGCTGAAAAGTGTATCTCACTTAGGTGTGGCAAACCTACATAATTGCCTTTTCTGTGGATGCGTGGAGAACCAGCTTTTATGCTGTTGCATGTGAGCAGCATAAATAGGATGGGTGTTATTGCTGGCTTGTGGACTTGGGTGGAGAAATCCAGACTGCAGAGTTTAATTTCCAAGAGGCTGTGGGTACTTGCTGAGGGAGCACCACCTGTTCTCTGCCCCTGGGGCCTGAAGGTGCCTGCTCTGGGAAGACTTCCATGGCTGATACGGAATCTTGTGCTTGTACTTAAGAGCTCCATAGTAGTTTATTCCTCCCTTACATGTTCCCCACTGTTCTCCACGTGGCTGTTTCTTACAACCAGTGGCTCATCTCAGCCCCATTCCCTTCTCCATAACACTTGTGGAAGTGTGCAGGAGTCCTGGATATCCACGTTAGTACAGTGCAGGTGAATCTTGTGTTTTACAGCACAGCTGCAGGCTATCAAATGGTTAAACCATACCATTCTTTTTTACATTACTGTGTCCTCTTTCAGCAGTATCCTGTCCATTTGTTCCTTCAGGCTTCTCCCTCCCACAGTCCTTTCCTGCTGGAGTAATTTTGGGTTTGTGTGTGTGTTGTACAGGTATCGGTGTGTTGGGGGTTTTGTGTTTCAGGTTATTTTGGGGGAAGTGTGGTGGTTGGTGTGTTTTGGTGGTTTTGATTTTTTTGTGTTTTAGCCTTGTCTTTTGGGTTTCTTTTAAATATTGGAATTTGGGTTTTGGAATCTCTTTTCAAATTCCTATGTGAAAGTTGGGGCAGAAAACAGATTCCTACTGCAATGAATGCGTTGCATTTAAGGGAATAGTTTCTATGATAATAAAGAGTAATTTAAACACATTAATTTATTATCCTTTGTAAATTTGTAATTACAGTAAAGAGTTGCCTTTCCTCAGATAGAGCAATGGTTTCTACTGTGACACAAGTTCTTTTTCAGTTCTTACTGAGTAGGTTGCTTGCATAGAAGTCCTGAATAATGAGTCAAAGGAAAAGATTTTTTCAGGAAATCGTGTATTTCAAGAGTAGAGTAGGAGTGGACTCAGGTTAATTTTACCCTCTCTGGCTTTCTTTTCCTCAACCACTGCCACCAAAAACTGCAATGGCTGAATTACTATTTTGAGCAATTCTAAATGTCAAGTGTTTGGTGCTGCTAACGAATGATAACTGTGAGAGAGTTTGCCCCACAGAACATCTTTGTGGGATGTGTGAATCCCAGGTGATTTCCTCTTTGGCTTAATGAGGATAGAAGCTTCAGATTTGGTGTTGTTATTAGGAGAGGAAACTCCTGTTACAGATTTGTTCTAGCACCAGTGCTGCAGTCTTGCAATACAGTTAATCATCACTGATTTTAGTAAGAGGGGGTTGACACCTCTTTTCCTTTTCTCATGTAAATATTGAATCAGTGTTTCAGAGGACTACCAAAGTATTTAGCCAGCCAATACAAAGAAGAATATCTCTAGCAAGAGATTGCCCAAACCCCATTATTAAGACTCTCAATATGAAAGGTAAAAGACTGAATTTTGACCCTGGCTGTGAATTGCAGAGGAAGGATCCAAATTTCAGTCTTGGATATCTTAGCTACACAGTGTGGCTGTAGGTCATAAGGTTAGGTCACAATAACATATCATTCTCTTCTTCTCCTCATTGTCCTCTCTGCTTTGTGACTTGTGCCAAGGTTGCCTTGTGAGTCCAGTGCTTTAGTTTTGCATGTCCTTAAGGGCTAAGGAATCCACTGAAGGAAGTGCTCCTGCCTTGCTCCAAGCTGAGCCACCACTGTTGTATAAGACATTCTGTGCACAGAAAGTTTATCCACTGGGATATCCTGGAGCTAGAATCTTCAAAATCTTAATATTCAAAATGCTGTTTGAAGGGAAGGGGTGATGTCTTGGGCTTATTATTGATATCAGTATGTGTTGCTGTTCACTTGGAATTCGTGTTTTGATTTCAGCTTTTGGCTTAGTGACATTTCGTAATACTTTTGTCGATGTTCTCTTTTAAATAATTTCCCATAGAAATAATTGTTACATTGGATAAAACTAAACAGATGGCTTCTGCTCATACATAGAATTCTGTCAGGAGCTGTTATATAGGATTTTGCGTGAAAGCAGATTTAGTCTGAGCTGTATTAAATGGGCAATAAACAGTTCTTCTGTATCTACAGATATTAACCAAGAAAAGCCCATGCCAAGTACCGAGGTACAAATACAACTGAAAATTGATTTTTGTCTCCAGGAACAAAGTACTCTGCATAGAGGATGTTGCCATTATTGCCATAAACTCCTCTTAATGCATACATTTAATGTTGTTTTTAATATGGTATTTGCAGAAATGGAGCATTTAAAAGTGGGCTTCATCTCACCTAATTCTTGGTGTCTAAAAACAAAAGAGTAAAGTATCTCTGCACCTCCTGTGATAGCTGTGGAGAGACAGGTACATCTGTTGACTGTTCATCCCACCCTAAATGAGGTGTCTAAGCTGCATGGGATGAACTGCTCTCCAATGGTCCTGCCCACCATCAGTAGGAAACAGAGGTTCTCCCATGAATGTTGTGTCCCTCAAAGATGGCGCTGTCTTAGGGGGGTTCCCTGATATTTATGGGTTTATTACAGTTTTGAAATCACACCTTCCCTCCCCAGAACTTCCTCTCTGAGGTTCCTTGTCTATCTCCAAGCAGATTCTGTCTGGGTTTAAGGAAGGAAGAGGAAAGGAAAATTATTGGGATAGGTATTTTGGTTGGTTGGTTTGTTGGTTGGTTTTTATTGTTTTGCATTTTTTAAGTCAAAAGTGAGCTTTCTAAATAAGACAACTTTGTATCCCCTGATTATTTGTTCTGTAAGGAGAGGAAGAACAAGCAAAGATTATTCAGTACATTAGATTAGAAACTGCTTCCTCAGAGACTTGGTACACAATAAAAGTTGCTTGCCCAGTAGGTTTTATTTAGCAAGGTGAGATTTCTTTTTAGCGTAGAGGTCAAATGTTTCAGAATTGTGGAGGATGTGCTAGAGAGGTAGGAACATAAAACATTATTAGAAAAAAATTCCTTATTTCTCTGAAGTGTACCAGTGATCTGGCCTTCCAGATCCTATTTGGCTGTAGATACACTGTCATGTTTTATAACTTCCACTTTTTTCTGTCTTATACATACATTCTTTTGGTATACCATGGATCTTCAGGATTGCTTATTTAGGAGAGAGTGAGAGATTCCAGTAGCCAAGATGGCAGTTATGAGAAAAACATGAAAAGGGGCCAAACAGTGACAGCAACTGCCAAACTTCAGCTGTTTTGGGAATAGAACTTTGGCACAGTTCCTTCCCTAGATTGCTTATAATGCATTTAAGAGAATAGTTTGGAAGGATAAGGACTCCTGAGATCTGGTGTCTTCCTTCAGACTTCTTTACTGACTGGTGGGAAATCTTTTTTAGTTTCAGAAAAAAGGTGTCATGAAAGACTGGCTTACTGAAGTTGGCATACTAGAATAAACTGGTGATTCATATCAGTGGGAAGTGGAGCAGTAATCATTTTAAGTGTTCAGTGAAGCTGCTAATGTACAAAAATATTCTAATTATAACCAGTTAGAATACCAGGTTGCAGTAAAATGTATTTGTACCTTCAAAGATTGGGGGAGAAGGATCTTGCTGAAATCTGGATCTCAGTGCCCTATGATACGTAATCAGAAGAGCTTGGTATGGTTCAAAAATAATTGGGCTGTTGGATCTACAACATCATTTATACGAGGAGAATACAAACAGCAAAACACAGAATCTAGTTGCTAGATCCACAGCCTTGTTTTATTGTTACAAAGTGAGCAGAGTTAAATGTAATTTTTTAATGAACTTAACACATCAGGGGAAAAGCAGTGCAGCTTCTGTGAAGGAAAACTGAGCTGTGCACATCTGTGCAGATTAACATGAATGAATTAAGAAAATTACTCTCTTACATTTCTTAAAAGCTTTGAGAGTAAGGAGCTCTGGTTTTCAGTATGCCACAGTTAATTCTAGGTTTTAAGACTCCATCCTCACACAGCTGTTAAATGTACTTACTAATAAATTTGAATAATTTAGCAGTAGCTGAACAGTATAAGTTGTGTAAAACTTGCCATTTGTTCAAAATTATTCAAGTAGCTGGGTATAAGAGAAGACTTTGTGGTGTTCCCTAGGGATCTCAAAGGAGGTGGGCATCTGGCAGTCTGACACATTCCAAGCTGTGCAAGTCTATGTAGGAAAGGTTTCTGTTCCCTAGTAGCTTCTACAGTAGCTGCAGCTGTATGTTGAGACAAGTCCTCAGGCTTGGAGCAGTGGGTAGTCTCATGCTTTCAAACTGCAAACAGTGCCCGACAAAGGAAATAGAAGGGAAATATTTCCCACTGGTATTGGAAAAATCAGAGTCAGGTAGTAATGTTTGTGAGGATATGTGTATGTCATATGTAATAATTTACAGGGAGCAAGGCAGGTGGTGTTTAGTTTAACCACTATACAAGGAGAGATGTTCAATACCCCGAATATTAATTAAAAATTGCTTCCCTATTCCTTACATCATGTCTTGCTAACCTGTGAAGCTCAGTGCCATGTGATAGCTAATCTGAAGAGCTTAATAACATTCAAAATTAATTAAACTTTTTGGATGGATACCATGCTCTGTTATCTTATACAGGAAAAAGATAAACTGTCCAGCTTCAAAGATGAGTTGGTAATAACCAGCAACTGAAAAAAACTTGACTGTCAGCCACTGCTCATTAAAAAGCCTGAGGATCAGTCACTGCTGCTTCTGAGTTAGGAGAGAGAACAAGGGCAGACAGTCTAGTCTGTTCAGAAATACTGTTTGCTGAAAAAAAACCACTTTGACAAATGGTCTGTTGTCTGGACCACCTTGGCTTTGCTTTCAAAGCATAAAATCTCCAGAACCACAGGTGAAATGACATCATACTTACTGCTGTCTTGGATGTTTGTTTGTACATGAACTAATACTGCAGTGGAGCTGTCAGAAGCAAAGCAGCTGAAGTTAGTATTATAGTTATTGGTAGATTTCTATCCAGGCAGTAGTCACTGGGATTTTTTTTTAATTGAAGATGTATGTTTGCTATGTGTGATTTGTGTTGGCATTACACGCCTCCTACAGCAGGTAGAGTGGGTGGGATTGTTTGTTTGTTTGGTTATTGTGGTGGGATGACCTTGGCTGAATGCCAGGTGCCCATCAAAGCTTCTCTGTCACTCCCCTCCTCAGCTGGACAGGGGAAAGAAAATACAACAGACTCGTGGGTTAAGATAAGGACAAGAGAGATCCTTGACCAGTTACTGTTCAATTGAAGTATGTGCAACAGGCTCAGCTTGGGGAAATTAATTGAGTTTTATAAGAAATGAAATCAGAGTAGGATAATGAGCAATAAACCAAACGGTAAAACACCTTCCCTCCACCCCTCCATTCTTCCCAAGCTTATTTTAACTCCAAAATGGTTCATTTTCCTGCTCTCAGTGGTGCAGGGGGGTGGGAAATGGGTACTCTGGTCAGTTCATCATGTATTGTCTCTGCTGTTCTTTCCTACTTCGGGGAGGGACTCCACATTCTTCCCCTGTTCCACCATGAGGTCCCTCCAACAAGAGACCATCCATCACAGACTTCTCCAGTGGACTTCCCATGGACTGCAGTTCTTCACAAACTTCTCCAACATGGGTCCTTCCCATGGGCTGCAGTCCTTCAGGAACAGACTGCTCCAGTGTGGGCTCCTCTCTCCATGGGGGCACAGGTCCAGCCAGGAGCCTGTTTCAGGGCACGCTTTCCATGGAATTACAGCCTCCTTTGGGCATCCACCTGCTCTGCCACCGTGGATTTCCATGGGTGGCAGAGGCACAGCTGCCTCACCAGGCATTGCACCACAGGCTGCAGGGGATCCTCTGCTCTGGAACACCCCCTCTTCCTCCTTCACTCACCTGCATGCCTGTAGCTTTCACATATTCTCACTCCTCTCTTCTCTGGCTGCAATTGGTTCAGCATGGTAACTTCATCCTGTTTTTAAATCTGTTACCCAAAGATGGGTCACTGATGGGCTTGGCCTTGGCTGGTGTCAGGACTATCTTGGAGCTGCCTGGCATTGGCTCTGTTGGACATGAGGGAGGCAAGTTCCCAGAGACGCCCTGTAGCTCCTCTTCCCCCTCCCAATACCTTGCCATGAGTACCCAATACACATACCAACTTTATGGACACTTAAACTAGGGAGAAAATATTGTGACTGTAAAATTACCTGCTGATGTGAAAATGTTTTACATTAGTTTGCAGAATAAAGCAAATCTTTTCTATCACTTTGTAAAAACAACTCACATTGTCAGATTTATTGTTTGAATTTGGTTTGGATCTTACAAGATCTAAAGTAACAAGCATCTTAAAAGTATCTGTGTTTTTTGCAGGGTATTATAGAGAAGTCAAAAGTGAAAGGAATTCCTATCATTATTGATGCAGTAAGTATTTTCTTGATTTCAGTCAGTGGTTTAACATTTAAGAATCTATTGAGTAAATGTTCTTCTTACTGTGTTTTGTAGGATGGACTGTGGCTCATTTCCCAGCAGCCTTCTCTTATTCAAGGCTACCAGCGAGCTATTCTTACTCCAAACTATATGGAGTTCAGTAGACTGTATGAAGCCATGGTGAGCTATTTGTCTTTTTGGTATCTAAGTATGTGCAAGTTTAGTCTGCTTGTCCTCGAAAATAAGTAACTTATTACTGGCTTAAATATTATGTGCTGCTTCTTGTATGTGAGAGAAACACTCTGGGTTATTATTCTGTGGGATAATTGCTACAGCAGTGCATATTCTTAAACTGATCTCTTTTAAAGAAGATTCATTCTCATGCGGTTTTAAACATTGCAGTGGGTATAGAAAAAATACATGGAAAGACTGATGATGTTGCCCCTTTTTCCCCCATGCATATGTAAGTAGCATGTGTTAGAATATGTTGTTCTAGTAGTAAAATATGTACTGTGTATGGAATTCTTGTGTTGTAGCTTAGAGACCCTGTAGACAGTAGTGATCATCATGGATGTGTACTGAGACTCAGCCAAGCCATGGGAAATTTGACAGTTGTGCAAAAGGGAGAAAGAGATCTTATTTCAGATGGAGAGAAGGGTAAGTGAAGCCTTCTGCTTTTAGCAGTGTGGTTGTTCTGTTCTGTTTGCTTTCAGTCATAGTCCAGTAGAGTGTATAGCAATTGGCTGTATTCCCCTGAAGATGGAGGGATTGCTGCCTTTGCAGATCACCTTTAGACCATTTGTGTAAATTGATATTTTAAGAGTGCAGCTAAATTTATTTGCTGAAAAAAGTTGCTGATTTTATTTCACATTTACAGATGTTATATTTTATATTACATGGATATTGAGAAATTAATTATTTAGTCTTTGTGAACTGTTTGAAAGTTCTTTGCTGAGATGGTTTATGTAAGTGCAGCTGTTGGTGCTAAATTGATACAAAATAATACTGTTTAGTTCATGATGTATCAGGGTGTGTGAGAAGTGAAGATGTCTTGAGGCTCATGACCTGCTCAGTTCCAGTTTATGCTGTCCATCATGGGGCTGCAGATAACCATGTACATACACAACTTTACAGCAGCCCTGACAAATTAAAAAATTAACTCTAGATTGCCCTTACAACAGCCTCATACCAATGTGGTTTAAAGTATGCTTTATGAAATTAGCTGCTTGTCTGATGCTTTTTATACTGATCATTTACTGTGATCAGTGTAAAATTAATTCATGAGTGCCTTCATCACATTTTGCCTGCATGGTCTTATTTCACATACATAACAAGCAGCAGCTCTGCTTTTAATTACTTGAAATGCTAATCTCTGATAAATGTTTATGCTGCTTCAGAACTGTTTTGTATATACAGTCAATTCTTCATTACTGGGAAGCATGGGAGCCTTTTATAACAGGAAAGCAGATGTAATATGACAACTGGTTTGTGCAGAACCACCTTCCACTTACCCCATTAGTGCAGATGCTGTAGCAGACTGTGTAGATGCTGTGCAACAAGTGGGACCTGGCAGCAATATGGTTATGGTTACATCTATGTGGTAAAGGACCTTCCTCACATTCACCTTCCTCAGGTTTCCCCACAGGAAGTCTGCTGTCATATTTGTACCCCTAGCAGACTTGATCTGAAACCTTGGACAGTCAGGCCAGGCTTCAGGGTGGATGAACTCTGCCAGAGGATAAAATGTCTTGACTCCAGTTTATGCCAGCTAGAGAGCTTTAGAGCATTGTAGTTGGCTTCTTCCTCTGCTTTTATGTCAAAAATTTTCTTTTCATACAGGATTGTTGCTTTTTAAATGAAAGTTGGGAAGACTGGGTGAGCACTTTACATTGAGTACGTAATCTAGTATAGGGCTGTTCTCCTTTTGAACTCCTGCTCTGAGATTAGTGTATCCTCACACCTGCTGGAGAGACAGGACAGGTCTCCAATGTCTCTTGTCATGCAGGGTTAAAAAAAAAACAGGAAACAAGTGAAGTTCTTTCCAGTTTCAATTTTGAATGTTCATATGTGGCACAAGTTCATATATGTCTTGTGTGCTTTAGGGGGTTTTATTTGTTTTATTTTTTCTCCACCTTATTTGTCTCTGTTGTGTTCTGGCATTTTCTTCTATTAGTGAAGTGGCTTTTGTGTTGAAATTAAAACAGTTCTGTGCCTGTATCACAGTTGATTGATGTCCAGCTATAGGCTACTTTCTTGTTCTTACCTCGGTGCTATCACTGATGCTTTGTTGGATTACAGACATTACAGGCAGCATTGCTGAGCTAAGAAAGCAGGTTATAATGTCTGTTACAAGAACAGTTATTAGAGTTTGCGTGACTTTGAAGAAAGTTCTTGAGAATTTCGCAGAAACTAAGGACTTCAGCTTCCTTTTAACAACAATGTTCTTTGTGTCTGATCTGCTGGTCATTTTTTCAAAAACTTCTCAAAAAATTACATCATGAAAGGAGACTGTACTGTGTGCTCTGTGCCAAACATGGAATATGTTGTCATGTCACTGACCTTGAATTCTTTCCCAAGTTTTTTGCTTTTATTTTTTCATCTGTCCCTTCTTTTGATCTGATGTCATTTTTTTTTTCAGCTAAGATTATATACATGAGGGAAATCCAAGGTTATTGGATTGGGCCAATGTCCTCTGAGCACAATCAAACATTATGAAAAGATCTGTGTACTCCTCTTGCCTTTTATTTAACATGTCAACATCCATTTGTAGTGCTTAAGCCCTACCTATTGGGCATTTTCTGCTTGACCTCCTGTGTTCAGCACTGTAGTTTGTGTATATTACTTTTAAACTTTTCCTTTGGGGAAATATGCATGTGTGTTTTCTGGGGAAAAAAGAAAGAAAAAAAAAGAACGGGAGAAAAGTATGTCTCAGCGCTCTCCAGGAAAACCAGAAATTGAGAAATTGCAAATTTAACCATGTAACTTTAGTGTCCTATGCTTAGTTGTTGAGGAAGGAAGGCTTTTTGAAGATGCCAAATTTTGCAGTAGGGAAGATTGGGATTGTGAGTGCTTTATCGCTTAGAGTGATTGTAGTGGTTATTTTCACAGTACTTTTGAGTCTGTAAGAAATGCAGTAGACAGTTTACTTCTGTTACCTGAAGACAGGGAAGGTTACCAGGTGATTTGGTGTCAGGTATTGCTGAAGAAGTACTCTCAGCAAAAAGCTCTGTAATCTGCACAGAGAGGCTTGATAAATTTGGATTGGAAGCTGAAGTTTAATAAATTCAAAGTAAGATTTAGACAAATTAACTAATACAGCAATGTACCTGAAACTGTGCTAGATTTACAAACTTGGAAGTGTCTGGATACCTCTAAAGTTTGTTTTCACAGATCAGACTAGCTGGTGCAGGTGACTCCTTATGGCCTCACAGTCACATAGTGGCCTCTGTGAAAGCAGTATCAATCCTCCAGTACGAAGGAGGATTTTCTAAAATTTGTCTCCATTTCAGTAGTGAGCTGCCAACTGGCCTGTAAACATAATCACCAAGATTTTAAATTAAGTTTATATACTCTTTTTCTCTTTCCTTTTGCAATTTCACATTATAGCTTGGTCTACAGTTGTTGATTCCCTGCTCTACAAAGATGAGCTTCACCATGTTCTTGGTAGGTGATATCAGTGCCAGCACTGACCAGGGTAGGAATGAGTACTCAGCCTATGGGTAAAAGGTAAGTCAGCTTCTATTCACTATGGCACAGCTCTCTAAGGTTATCTTTTTATTATTCTTTGGAGAACTGGTCAATAATAAAGTGTGGTTATACCAGCCTTAGTTCCTAACATGTTTAAAACTTGGTTAGGTCCTTGAATTAGAGTGTGTGGATTTTGATTTTTTAACATTACAGTGAGTTTTTCTGTGTTTGACCCTCCTCCCTTTCAAAAGGCAGGCTTTATGGGAGCCATCCTGCTCCTGCCTGGGACTACTTTTACCCAGCATCAGTAGCTAAATTCAATTTATCTCCAGTTGCTCAGCTGCAGCTATGGGTCAAAAGAAGCAAGGAAACATGCGAGGCAGAATCCTGAGTACTGGCTATGGGGTAAAAAGCCAACTCTTGCCATAAGGCCCCAAGTAATACTTCTAATTCCAGCATTCATCTCCCCATGGAGCTGGAAGGGAAGCTATTCAGTGCTTGTCGCTGCCTGGCTCACTCACAGCTGCTGAGCAAATCTCACCTAGATTTTTAACTGAGACAGCACCTTTGTCTGCAGCCCTGCTTCTGCAGAATGAGCAAAATGGGGAGGTGATGGCTGCTGTCCCTGGTGCCACTGTGCTGTCTCTGGCACGTTCAGCCCAACCAGCTTCTCCTTGGCACTATTCACCTGGCCCTTGGCTCCTGTGCTTATCCAGCAAACTGATGGAAAATTTGGGTCATTTTTGTCTCAGCTTAAACTGCCTGCTCTGTCTTGCACTCAAGGACTTAGCTAAGTTTTAAAAGTGTGATTAGGGAATAAAAAAGTATAAGCACCCTTTATATAAAAGCCAACTTATATTTTCCACACCAGTTGAGTTGTTTCTCCAGCCAGAGTCATTAATCTTGGTTTCCTTGTCTGTATGCACTCTGGAACGTGTTCCTGGGAATCCAGGAGCTCCAGCTATGTGCTTTTGTGAACTAACTTGCAAAAGGAAAAAGATAAATTTCTTGCTAGTATAAGTAGATGATAGGACACAGATGTGTATTGGTAAGAGATTTTACTAAAAATCTGATAATGGTCCAAATCTTGCATTGATGGGGCAAAATGATCCTTGGTAGCTACATTATTTGCATAGAAAATGGAAATCTTAAGCCTTTTAATTAAACTCTAGAATGTGTTTGTTTTGTGGGATGGCTGTTAGGTGATCAATCCAGTAGGGTTGTATCAGAGGTTAGAATGGTCGTGCTTCATTCATGGATTCCTGACCACATTAAGGTGAGTGTAATACTCCTCCTCTATAAGAGGAAAACAAGTGCAAGGGATGTCTGAGAATCAGGAGTTAAATTTACATCTCCAGTCTTTCAGTCTGCAGTCTCAGTAAATGTGATATTTCTCATAGGCTCTTCAGTCTTCATAACCATCATCAGAAGAACTAAACTATCCCATGTTTCACATGCCCTGCTCTAAATGCAAAAGTAAAAACCACCCCGGAGATTAGTTTATTTTTTTCACTACTGGGGGAACATGGTGAATCAGGAGCAAGCAGACACACACTACCTTTTGTAGTTAGAAATACTTTGGTTTTCTAACTGTGATGTATCTAGGAGCTGGCATTGGAAATGGTGCTGCCTGCATACAGCCATTTCAAAATCTGTGCTTCCCAGTTAACTTGTAGTGCTTGAGGTCAGCAAAACTACTGCATTCTGATTTTTTTTTTTTCCTTTCAAAGACAGGACAGCTATTTTCAATTACTAACAGACTGTTGTGGTTTGGGTTTTTTAAATTAAGTATACAATACCCATAAATAGGTAATTCTTCTGGGTTTTTGGCAGAAGCAAAATTTGGGCTGGGAGTTCTTTCAACTTAACACTTGGCAATGACACAGCTAGGTGTGACACCATGGTCTGAATGCATTCACAAATATTAATGTGTATCTTACCATCACTCCCTTCTCAGCACTTCTTGAAGATGTTTTATGGCCTGAAATATATTAAACATAGAGTTACTAAATGACTTGGCCATAGTTAAGCAGAAAGTCTAGGGCAGAGTTTTGAATTATTTGAGGCCTAAAACTCTTTAATTTCTACTTTACCATATTCTGTCAGTATGACAGCCTTCAATTTTTTTGCTTCTGTTGCACTCATTTCAGTACAAATTATTTCCATGGACTTAGGTACACAAGAAATCTGTGTGATTATATGTGAGGGACATGTTGTACTTGCTGCTTAAAGCACTGGCAGTATTTACGTGATGTTTACTTGCTGAGTCTGTTGAAACTGTTGAATAGGACTGTGGTTGTTCTGACTCTAGCAGATCTCCTTGCAGGCATTTCTTCAGTGATGACGTTTTTATTTCATCTAGCCTTTTCTTCTGATAGTATATGTGTGCTGCATGAATAAGTGCTAGGGAGTTGGGTAATTTCTTTTTTTTCCCTGGGAGTTACTTGGTGTACATCAGTTTTCATTGAAAAACTGTCTGCTACTTACACCAAGGTGGGTTTTCTTTGATTTGTTACCCTGAGAAATAATGACATCAGATTTGGTTGCTCAGACCTGTTAGAAAACAGAACTAGACACCCTGCCCTAACAGCCAGCTTGAGCAGCATTAATTGTGTGTTCCTGTCTGAACTTCTCCATTGTTTTGATCTGGACTGGTGTCAACCTAATTGACCTTAAGTGGCCCTGGCTGCTGCCTTTTCAAAACTGACACATTGTGGTGATTTCAGTCTTTGTAGTTTCCTTGTTGTCCTGCATCCAGTCATCTTGGTCTCCTCAGCTCTTCCAAGAACCATGTTTTCTATTTTTGCTGATGTGCATGCTAATGTACATGAACAACTGATCAAAACCAGCTTCGTCCTTCCCTAAACAGAGCATTGTGCATGTTTTCCAGGGAATAGAACTGCCCACCATCTCAGCATCATAGCTCACTATTCAGCCACGTCCAGCTAATCAAGGTCTTGTAACATTGCCACTGGTTGTGACTGCTCAGTGCAACGTAAAGACATCATCCCCATCCATGGTCCTTAAAGAACTGCTGGAACTGTCTTCACAGCAGGGCTCAGATGTGCAGTGGGGGACGTTGCACTGGGGAAGCGTGAAGACAGCAGTTCTATTTTTCTGTTCCCCGAGAAGGGTGGGAAAAGGATCCTGTGTTGATTCAGCAGTATGCCTATTTGTCTTGATGCCACTGTGGGATTCCTTCTTATATTTTAAAAGCTCTTAATAATGGCTGTAATTCAGAAGTGTTTTTAAATCCTTTTCCCATTGCCTGTCGTCATGTTCATCATCCTTTTATTTTGAGATGTTCTTTGATCAGCCAAGCCTCTGCATAAGAATTGTGTGTTATATCTTTCCCTCCTCATTCAAGTGAATTTCCTTTAGTTCTGCTTCTTTGAAGGTATTCCGTGGATTTGTTTTCCAGCATCTGTGTGCAGAGTACAAAAGTCTGCTTTTGTTGCTGTTTGTGAGGTAGTGTGCACATATTTGAGACTTACTTTTTAAAACCACAAACAAAAGACCACTTTATTTTTTTTTATTTAGCAGAGTATTATAATTGGCCTAGTTTGAGGAGATCTTGCTTTCCTGTACAGCTCAGAAATGACTGGAAGGTTGTGGGGCTACAGAATAGTGGCAGATGGTGACATACAGCTAATAAGCAGGGGCTTGTGCTCAGCTGTCAGTCAGAAGGCCCCAAAGCTTTTGAACAGAGGATTTCCATCCTGCCTCCTGCCAGGAGTTCAAGCCCTCAAAGGGAAAATCCTGTGAGATAGCATCTTCAAAGTAGTAGAATTAGAGGTAATTTCTCCAAAGCACTGTATTTAAAATAAAAATAAGAATAAATCACGCCACCTAAAAGGGCATGCCTTCTTCAGATAGCTAACTCAGAAGGGCATTACACTTGTGAAATTTGACATTAGCTACTGCTCACTGGGAAACACATCCAGAATCTTAATTTGAGAGGGGGAGGGGGAAGGGGAGAAGAGTGATTGGGAAAATGAACTGCTGGCAAGGCTGCAGTGGTGTGTGCTGTGCTCATGGTGACTAATGAATCTTTGCCCTCTCAGTGGCAGCAAACACGCACAACTGCCTGGCCCCATGAGCCCCGCAATTACTGCTGGAAGGATTGGTAGGAAGTGGAAGTGAAGTACAATTCTTTGCTGTTGCACGTAATGAACTGGAAGGGGTTTATTTGCATTATGTAGTATTTTACCACTTGGTAGTTAGAAAGATGTATCTGCAAGTCCTTCAGTTCTGTGTGTGTTTTTTCCATTAGTTTGAAAAGGATTTTTTTTTTTTTTTTTTTTAAATTTTAAAAATACGTGCAGTATTCCCTCTAAAACACCCTGGGCTGCTCTGTTTATACTCTTTGGAGAAACCCAGCCCAGGTTTGAGGTAAGAGCTGTTGTCCAAGCAATGCCTGATCTTGCTTTATCCTTTGCTTGTGTATTTTGCATACTCGGCAACATACAAGTGATGATGTGCACAGTCCTGAATCCTGCAGTAGCTGACTGGAGATACTAAGGATCACACTTGGCCAGTGATGATTCTCCCAGCTCTTCCTTCCTCCTAGGAGAGGAAAATAAACTTATCCTGGTTTTTTGGGGTTTTTTTTGTTTGTTTGGGTTTTTTTTGTTGTTTATTTTTTTTCAGAGCCAAGCAAGTAAAAAGCTAAGGGTAGGTACATACCCACAAGAGAGTTCAGAGAAGAAAAGGAGAATTGATGCTGTTTTCTTTTTATGTGCCTTTTGTGTCCTCCAGCCTTCCTGCTTGGGCTTGTTGAGAGTGGAGAACAAAGGAGTTAAATGTAGTGAAACCATTGTGTGTTCCTCATAGTTAAAGCTGCACAAAGAGGTCAGTTTGACCAAGGTCCTTTGTATATTTAAAATAGAAATGTAATATCTGATACCCTGATATCCACGGTGACACTGCTGACAGAAACATACACAGATGGTGAGGACACTGTCGATTGGCAGAAAAAATAAATCTATCTTGCGTGTGCTTTTTACAAAGCCTTAGGAAAAGGCTGTTTCAATAAAATACTTTTTGTGATGGACATGGTAGAACATTTGAGATTTTAGTTCTATTTTGCATTTGGTTTCTGTAAACACTTTGGTTTACATTGGCAAACTCTGAAGGTCAGAGACACTGAAGGGTTGTGTTTGTGCAATGGCTTTGTGGAAGGACCTGGTCCAGTTTGGGGTGATGACTTATGGCACATGAACTAAACTCACCTGTGCAGGCTGAGTGAAGAAAGTGCACACATTGTGTAATGTTATGTGTGAAGGATTAAAAGGTAATGAGAAAAGTATTTTTTTAAATGTTAATGATTTTTTTAAAAGAAGTGTATTTCAGCATATTCTTCTGCCTGTATTAAGTCTCTCACCTGTTAGTTGCTGTGTGCCTCAGAGGTAATCCTTGCAGCTGCAATGCTGTCATTGTAAAGAGAGGAATAAAAGCACATGACTTTGGTTTTGGTTTGTCTGTTCACAGTACTTGTGTGCAGTCATGAAGGAAGCAGCCGGAGATGTGGTGGACAGGGGGACCTCCTTTCTGGTTCTCTTGGAGTCATGGCACACTGGGCATTTGTTGCTGGAGCTGAAAAAACAAATGGGTATGAATGTTAATTAATAACTTAATTGCTGTGAGTATGTGTTCACCTGTGGCAACTGTCATAGACCTGCTATTATATAAATTTCCAAATTAAATTGGAGATCTTGGTAAGAAGGTATCCATGTACTTAAGTATAAGGGTGTTTAGAGCAGTCTATATAACAGTAATTATTTTAATAAAACAAACCTTTCAGTAATCTAACATCTGCCAAGTCTGGGGCAGAAAAAGAGCCTCTGGATCTGTTCACAAGGACATTTATGTATGAGGTAGTGTTTTCAAAACAACTGAATGTAGGCAGAAAGTAGAAAGGATAAATAAGTGGTAGTCGCGGGCAATAACGTCTCCATAATTCAAAATACATGTTGTTTGGCTTTGTTTATTCTATTTTTGTGAATCCTCCTGCATTGTGGCTAAGTAATTCAGTGGGGCAAGTATGTTCAAACTTGTAAATAAAACACAGTTTCAAAGAGAGTAATTATTTTAAGGCCAAATGGCAGTCCTCTTTGGTTATACATAAAGCAGCAATGACGATGGCTTTTGGCTTTTTAGTTAAATTATGTCAGTTCCTGCTGAACTAGCTGGTTCAGATAGTCATGGAGTCTTTCTGTGAAAGCATCAGCTTTATTTAAAGTTGTAAGCAACATAAGCAATCAAGGAGTTACAGTCCCTCTTCTCAGTAAGTAACGAGCTATGGAAGCTTGAGGAGTGGAGATCTTCTGTAGCCTTTGGGATGCTGCATGCCAGTGCACAGTATCAGATGTCCATGGGAGTTATCCAGGCTGTGCTTGTCACCACAAGGGCACTGCACAAGGTGCCCCAGGGGGAATGAGTTGAACCAGGCTTCAGAATTCTGAAATCTAACACACACAATCTTGGTTTCCTTTGTCGTTCTGGGTCTCTGAATTTGCAGCTGCCACGAAAGGAGGAATTCTGTTTTAAGTCATTAAAAGAATTACTTCATTTTTGCATGTGGTACAGCACAGCAGTATTAAATTGTTGGAGAGATTAGCAAACACAGCACATGTTTTCCAGGCTCTCCTGACTTGAGCTCCTGTGGCTTTTCTAAACAGTTTGCTCAGAAACTCCTTTATTTTATAGATAAAGGAAAAGTATAATTGGCATCAGCAATGCATTATGTCTCCTGCAGTGGTGTTAAGGTGACCCTTCACAGACACCTGCTGTACCAATCCTGCCTACCTCATGTGTTGCAGGAGAGGAGGAGCTTTTTGGGTTCAGTGAGTGAGGGCATCCACTTGGAGACTGCACTGCAGGCAGTCCAGCCAGTCCTTCCAGCTTCTGCCTGGCTCTGGCATTTCAAAATGAGAGATTTTCAAACACTGGCATTGCTCTGGTTTTCAGGGGTGCTAGAGGTGCAGTAGGTAGGATTCCTCTCTTGGGTAGAGAGGATGCTGGTGTGTTTGGACTTTGGTGTTTTAGCTGCCTTGAGCCCAGCAGGCTATACACAGCTCTTGTTTCAGAGCAGTATTTGGGCATCCAGGATTCACTCTCAAGGTGGTTTAAATACTCCTGCTCCTTGATGAATACATGGAGATTTTGCTTAGGTTACACCCAATTGTAAAGTCATGTCCTGCTTTGCCTGTGTTTTACATTGGGATCCTTCACAAAACTCTCACTTGGCAGAGGAGTCAGGAGGTCCTTAGTGTGTTCCAGGCAGCAATGCTCAGCTGAGGCTGAGCTTTGTGAGGGTTTTTTATCAGCCAGACCTGGAGCACAGCACTGGCTGCTGAATTATTCTGCAGTTGTTTTCAGTTTTAAGGCAGCAGAAGTAACTCCCATGGCCCAGCCTATGAAAAGATACTCTGGAGGTGAAAGGTGGAGGTGGACTGTTCTGGCTTGTCTGGGGAAGGTTCAGCATTACAGATCTGGGTCTGGGTACAGTCCCTTGGGCAGTTCATAAGTGTGTAGGAGGCATTAGCAGTATGCCTTAGCTTGTGTTGTGGTCTTCAGTTGCCACTGTACCCCTGTTAAGCTGATCTAATGAAGCGGTCCCTATGGCCCTGCTGAAAATGATCTTTTGTCTGCATCCCCATCACCTTCCCCCACCCCTGCAAGACAAAACTAAATGGAGCTATCCAGAGAATGGAGAGGAAAGGGGGTTGAAAAGCTGTCAGGTGAGCCTTCGGTCTTCCCCTGAAGGAAAGCATGAAGCTTCATATTAGTAAAACTAGACATGGAACACCTTCCCCACTTTTCAAGCCTCTTGTCCTTTCGAGTGCTTTGGCCCTGGTGGTGTTTCTCACTCACTCACATGCAGTGCCATGGGTAGGGATATTTGATTTAAAAAAAACAGACGAAGATGCTGTACAATGCAAGAGTCTGAGAACATGTTTGCTTAAGAGGCCTTCTTGGCAATGCTAATATTTACAAGTACAAAGATGGTGTCCACCACCTTATAAATTGCACAGAAGTGTTTGGATTCTCTTTATAATGTTATTTTCTCGGCTTTTTTTTTTCCTTTCAGTCAAAATCCCTTTCTAGTGGCTGCATTTGGAGCTTGCTCTCTCACAAGGCAGTCTAACCACCAAGCCTTTCAGAAATTTGGACGTTCAATGACAGCCTCTGACATGATTTCAGAAGTTGGAACAGCTTTTAACAAACTTTTTGAAACCTGAAGCCAAAGCTGCAGAGAAGAAGGAAGAACAATGACTGCAGGAGTAACTACATGTACCGTAGAATTTACATAATGCACCCTTTCAAGTGCTGTAGCAGCATTGGTATGTTAGGTAGATATTTTTTATTTTTAAGAATAGAAAAATACGATTAATGTAGATATTTTTTAAGAGTTTGGAATACAAAAATGTTTTGGCTGAAATAAGCTGTAGTTGCAGAACTGTTATAATGTAATAAAACTAAACTGAAAGTATTCCTCTGTTCTTTTTGATAGTTATTGAGCAATAACTGAAGTGTGAACAGCAAAAAAAAAAATGCACTTGATATGTAGATAAAATTCTTCCACCAGCTCAACTGAATTTCTTGGACTTCACCAAGGTTGTCACTTGTCATTAGACCTTCTGTCTAGAATTAGCTATTGCACTTCATGTTTTGCCATGCTAGTATAGTAAGAAGCAAAAAGTAAGCCTCTTTGGAAAGGGAATGCATGAGAGTTGCTGTAGATTTTGAATGTAATTAGTTGCCTTTTCCCATTCCCAGTCCCAGAGGCAGCATTCATTAGGACAAGGCATACCTTCCTGCAATGTCTTATGTTTTTTTAAAAGGTTCCCCCTTGGCAGAGTAAAGACATGGTATAGGAATCTTAGCAGTAAAATTTATTAAACAATAACTAGGCTTACTTGAAAAATAAATAAATTTGTTACTTTATTTGGTCTTGACTCAGTACGATGAACTTTTGAAATTGTCATTTGAAGAGGTACTAGGTGGGGCAAGAAACTCGGTGATAGCCAACAGAACTGGTTCAGCTCTAAGTGATCATGGAAGAGTGAAGTGCTTTTAAAACTCCAGTTGCCTGCTGGGTTGGAGCTCAGAGCAGCCCGGCACACAGATCTGTAGGTGGACAACGATGAGCCAGCAGGAATACAAGCTGAAGGAACAGAAGGCAGCCCACAGCTCCACCCGTACCTGTACCTTCCCAGCAGAGTGCAGGCAGTGTACGCTGCAAGTCAAAGGAATTTGACAAGTCAGGAACAGAAATAGGGTGGTCGGTGTTTGAGCTTCAGGTGCAGTACTTAGTACTGCAAAAAGCAGGAGTTTTTACAGCAAAAAGCATAGAGGCTTTCACTTGAACTTTGCAGGACAGACACACTGTCAGGGCCACACTGATCTGGTGCACCGGCAGAGCACGCATTAGGTGTAAAGCAGAACTGTAGGATTTTGCACAGTACTATTCCTTAAGTTTTTTGAGATTTAGTCAAAGCTTGTAGGGATTGAACCAGAGTGGAGAGGGAGGCAAGTTCATGCAAAGTAAATTTAAATGGGTACTGCCCTTGAACCTCCAATCTAGCTCCAAGTGTTTCTGCTCATTAAAGGGCTGGAACAAGCAACACATCCGGTTATTGCAGATGTCACCTGCTCAGCACAGCCACTTGTGATGCTCTCAGCTGGAATGTGGTGTCTCCCAGATCAGTCAGACTGTTCTCATTCCTTGTCATGGCTGCCTGCAGAAAGCACCTGGAATCAAAAAGGCTACTCCAAGTATTTCCCTTCAGCCCTTACAAGTTGGTATTTCTGGATGCACTGTGACTACTACCTCACCCTGATGCATTTTTCTTTTTAAACCAGTTACCTGTTTTTAAAGTAGGTTTTTAAGTGTTTGCTTGTGTTGCTCTATGAGGGTTCACAGACTACTCTTAAGAACTGAGGTTTTAGTGTTTAATTTAAGCAGTTTTGTAAACTGTCTGCATCTTTGGGGAAACTCTATGCTATTATTTCCCCCTTTAAATGTATTTGAGAACTCTGACTACTTTTAAATGAAATCAGAAAGTTAAAACTGATTTTAAAACAGCTACTGCCTTTAAAATAAGCGATTTTTTTCCTTGTAATTAGAACATCACTGGTATTATAATCTAAATGACATGAAGTCAATCAATTAACAGAGCTCAGTACAGAGTTCAACCTGCCCTGTTGGTTTTAAAGCTACACAGAAGTTGTAACTGTTCTTCACTAATGTATACAAATTGTTACAATTTTTAAACATTCTGGAAATGTAGCAGTTTCTTTTGGTAGGAAATAAAAATAATAGCAACTTGACTGGACTTTGTTTGGTGTATGCTGATCCCATTCCACACAGCAGCTGAGCTGCTGCTCACCATTTATTCTCTTTTGCTAGAACAACACTGCCACAAGAAGATGTACAATACCAGCTGTGTCAAATAAGCACCTGTGCCCCAGTGCTGAATGAAGAGACACCCCACTCTTCTCTGGAAGTACAAATAATAGAGAAAGGGAGCAGAAAAAGAGCTAGGCATTTTATTCTCAATAGTATAAAAGAAAGCCTTTAGGCTCTTGAACAGATACTCTGAAAACATACAAGTGCCTTGTAAATGAACCCACATTCTTGGTTTGTACATTTTCGTAAACTGATTTTTATAAAGTGCAGGTACCAGTTAAGTATCAGTCCCATATCAACACAGGCCCTAGACCACAGCTCACCTCAAGGTGTAGGAGAGGCTTCTGCACCTCTGCCCACAACCGCAGCAGCCAGTGCCAGCAGAAAGGTTACTGAACAGGTAAAAACTAAACATACTTCATACTAATACACAGACTAATAGATATACATCCTACTATTATCTTGCCAATTCTGGACTGACCCTGAGTGTGCTGCACTCCCAGTGCTAGAGAAATCTCCTTGTATTCTGTGCAAAAGCAAACGGAAGGTACAAAGCCCTACAGGTAACTGGATACTATCATGTTACAACTTAAGGTGTCAGGATTAAAGCAGCACCACTGCAATAAGGAAATACTTCAAGGTTAAAAGTATCCCCCATTTCTGCGTCTGAGAGGAACAGAATTGTCCAACAGGCAGAAAACTAAGTGTTCTCACCTTAAAGACAGGCCTAAGTTCTTGCCTCTGCCTTCACTGTGTTTAAATTCTGTGTCAGGTCAGCAACACGGGGTGAGGGCAGATAACAAAGCCTTAGGGCTGGGGCTGTTCCTGCAGTAGAACAGACCCATGTCTGTGTTCAGTCAGTGCAGCTGCTCCTGTGCTGCCTTGTATTCTGGATGCTTCCACTACCTGTGCTGCAAGGCCTGTATTTATTTACCAAGTACTAGTGCCAACAGTTTTGCTCAAATTACATGCTATCATTTTTAGCCATTCTGGTCAACAGATTTTATTTTGAAAGAATTAGTATTTACAACAGTTGCCAAAGTAGCTGAAATAAAAAACAGTCCAAGGATGAGGGATCAGCTTTTTTTCTCTGTCTGCTTCTCTATCTGCCCTCCTTCCACAATTTCCCATGTTGAAACAGCAGCTCTGTCCTGTAAGAAAAAATAAGCAGGTCAGCAGGTCAGTCCTGCCAGACTGGATCACAGCTTTTAAACCAAGATTCACTCAGCAAAGCTATTCATCCAACTGGACAAAAGAGGTGGCAATGCAATCTCACAGGAATGCCACTGCTACTAATAATGCTCAGATTTGTAAAACAAAACTAGACAATTTTTCCTAGCTCAGAGGAAATAAATACAGAGTGGAAATGTCACCTCTTCAGCAGGGTACAGCCTCTCACATGAGTAGCTACACTCAATCCATGCAATTGCATTTTCAAGTCTCAATGGCTCATATCCCTAAAAAAACACAGTACATAAGAATCTATGTTTCATCTGAACTCAGTACAGAAGCCTGTTGGTTTTAGTATCTGTAATGTGATACTGTCCTATTTTTGAAAGGCAATATTGCAGCTAAATTGAACATTCTATTTAGAACCAGATGTTTGATTGCAGTGGTTGAAAATAAAAGCTAATCTGAACATTGACACACAAATGCTCCATGAGTGTTGACTCATGAGAGCAGCTGGAATTGTTGAATTTTTTACATGAAAACTTTTTGATGCCTAAATACCCAATTACTACATTTCCCTTAGTAGCATAGCTTCCAAGCACGCTACAATAACAAGAAATGACATGGATTTCTTTTAAATCAGTCTATTGCAAGTCATGCAACTTCAGCCAACATCCTTTGCTATGAGCAACCTGACAGAAGAAAACAGAGTAGGGAAATCACAAGCAAGAACATGAAGGACAAATTACCCTTTCTACAAAGATGATTTTTAAGAAAATTAAGCTTCTATTCAAGTCACCCCATCCCTGCCCTGCTTCAAACCAGGGGGGTTCCTAGTCTGCACTGGATGGAGCTGAGGCTTGTCAGCTTTATCTGTTCTGCTGATTTTCCTCCTGCACGTGGATTTCAAAAATTGGTGGCTTGGTTGAGCCTCGTGTGACAGAGGGCAGCGTGTGGGCATTAATGCAAGCACAGTGTGAGGTTCACACATTTTGTGGAAATGAGAGGTTGGGCAGAAACGAGTTCACATAACTGCTTCAAGCACTTATTAGACAAGCAGGACCCATTAGGTGCCGTTTTACTGGGCAATTTTGGCATCAGCTGACCCAGCCTGGCAGACTCATGATGAGCAAGAGGGTGGGGAGAGCCCTGCTTTGTGTAGGCTGTGTCTTGTTGCACACATGCTTTGGTGAGCCTTCATGAGGAACCACAGAGCTGCATCCCTCCATTTGCAGGACTCCAGGATCTGCAATAGCAAGCTGTGAGCTAACTTCACAACACACCTTCAGATACTTCCACAGAATCAGCAAAAAAGGAAGAGTTCAGCTTCAGATGCTTGCTGTGTGTGTGCTCATAAGTGCATGTGTGCTTTGTCTTCTGGAGCAATCTATTCTGGGACAGATTATGCTGAGCTTCAGGTTATTACATTTTTAAAAAAAATAAATTGAATGGTTTGAATCCTGTTTCAGACTAATTTGTGGGGTTTTCAAATGTAAATCCCTTTAAAACCAAACCAAAACAGATCTGTGAAAGTATGGAGGTGGGGCTGCAACATTTTTCCAACAGATGAAAAGGTAAGCTGCTTCTCCAAGACTTCGTCTCAGCGCAGTTGTTTGGATTTGAAAACTTGCTTGACAGGTGAGTGTAATGGGGATTTACAAACAAGTTAAAGGAAGAGATGCTCCAGCTTCCCTTTCACAGCTGCAGCTCACCACCATCACGCTCTGGCCCTCATCCTGGTTTGTGTCATCCGAGACAGGAGAGAGCAGACCATGCTGACAACTGACAGCCCTCATGCTCAGCAGCTGGAGTAGATGTGTGCTGTCACTCCCTAATGCCATTGTGCTTTCCATCCTCCCACTGGTACAACAATGGAGCCAGACTTGCCAGGAGCAATTCCCAAGCAAAGGAAAAATGAACAGGATAAACTGAATGGAGGGAGAGAATGTGGAGAATTATTCTGCACACATGGAGCCACACTGACCCTCACCTCACAGAGGCAACAAGGGCAATGACCAAGAAGAACTGGAAGAAGCACCACTTTAAAGAAGTAATGCAGGTCCTTGGACCAGTAACGTGACAGAGGGTCTTCTCTTGAGCCAGAGATGCCACTGAGATAACGGAAAAGAACACTGGTGTTTTAGCCTACATTACGTGTAGGCTAGAAGTAGAAAGCAGGATGGAGAGAGGAGCAGTACAGGAATACTGTACCCGTGGCTCAGGAACAATTGGGAATGAAGCTGCTGAACATGGAAGAGGCTTTCTCATGAAGACTTATTTTTGGTGGGGAGTGTGGGGTAGGTAGAAGGAAGGCATTATTTTCACAAGTCATCTCGGTTTATTTTCTAGTTGCTTCGCAATGTTTTTTTAAGACTGCACACATTACTCACACCCTTCCTTCTGGATTGAACTTGGGCAATTTACAGATTTCTGAACATTATGAGATTTTCAGTGGCTTGCATGGAGACACAAGGCTGAGGGGGAGCAAAAGAGAAGGCAGAAGTACAGCCAGACAAGGGCTTCACTTCCACCTCCTGCGACTGCAGTCACACAGAGAGCACGGCACAATGCCACAAGCTGCTGAAGGGGAACAAAGGAGAAAAATATGTGTCATCTTAAAAAGTGACTGAGAACCTCACAAAGAGGGTTACTGTCTCCTACCTTTATGTGGATTCCAAAGGCAGCAAGGTCTCCACGCAGACTGTCACAAGCCTCCAAGAGGGGCTTTCTCTCCCGCATTAACTGCTTCCTCTTTTCCTTCTGCTCCTGTTTGTGCTCCTCGGCTCCTGCCACACCCTCCGCTGGCACAGCATCTGCTGCTTCCGGCAGGGCCAGCGCGTAATGACGGACCTTGGTGCGGAACCTCACCAGCTCTTCAATGACACTGGAGAGCACTGCACACTTGTCTCCTCCCACAGCCACCTAGAAACCAAACAGGGTGCTTTACAAACATCTGAGCATGATATTAAAAAATCAACTCCATCTCCATAGCAATGTGTGGCCTTATCACCTCTCATGGTTGTGCATCTTCCATATATTGGTATGATTAAACATCACTGTCTCACTAAGGCTGGACAAAAAGTTACGGTGAAGTGACACTTGGAAGTAATGCAGCATATTCTTGCACAATAAAGCATTTACCTCGAAGCAGAGTGCTCTCACATGAACACAACACACTGCACAACCCAAGTGGGGAACTCACTGCCACAGGAAATCTCAGAGATGCCAGAAGCATGCATAGCTTAAAAAAGGATCAGACAAGTTAATGTAAGAAAGGCCTGGCAACAGGAATCCAACACAGCAAGGCAAGTGTAGCCACCAGCTCAGAAAGCTCCTTGGCTGTACAAGTCCAAAGACGGAGAATACATCAGCCCCTTATTCTGCCTTTGAGCTCCAGACCTCCTTCAGGAAACACAAACCAGGAAAAGTAAGTATTTTGGCTTTAAGTCTCCAGTCCACCCTATCCTTTCTCCTTTCATCTACAGAAACCCTCCCCAAATCCACAGAACTTTCATCTGATCCACCTTACCCAAAGTTTATTCACTAAAAAAACCCTGACAGAAGCAGCAGCTACTTCACACAGGGCGTGGGTGTTTCCTGGCTGCAGCTGAGCCCCTTCCTCCCCTCAGCCACCAGGAAGCTTCCTCGGCCTCCTCTGGCTTGGCAGGAGTCTCACTGGTCAATGCCTCAGGAAGGGAACTCCTCCTACAGAATCCTGCTCCAACAGCTGCCAAGACAGCAGCTTGGGAGTCAGCTGAAGAGGAAGGTCACTCCTCAGCACCAGCACAGCCAGGCTCCTGATCTCACTCTTGGAAGAGAGACCATCCCTGTTTCTCATTAGAGGCAAACTCCCAAGGGGGAGGAAAAGGACAAACCTCCAACAAACAAGAGAACACCACTGCAGTGTTTTATCAGTAAGGCACAAGAGCAGGAGCACAAAGCAAACCAAGGCCACGGGCAAAGCTCCTGGCAGTAACATCATCTGGGAGCAGAAGAACAGCTGAGTAATTAAAGCCAGAGGGGACTGGGTTTAGTTACCAAACAGCAGGATGGAAATGAAAGGCAGCAGAGTTTCAGGGGTCACCGACAAAGAGGAGCAGGAGGTGAGGGGGAAGCTAATGAAGTATGTGTGAAATACAGTGAATTCCTCAAGCTTTCAAAACGTGTAACCATACTAAAGAAGAAGTTTATGAGATTGAAAAAGGTAACAAATCTAAGTGCCAGAAATGCTTCATAGTAACCTGTGGCAGGATAAATACTTAAAATACAGAAGGGAAAGCCATGATGATGGGAGCAAGAAACATGCTTCTACAAAAACCATTGTAAGAGTTCAAACCAGGCACCTACTGGAGTGAGAGTCTTCAAGAGGAGCAGCTTTAGGAGATGAACCAGTCTGATTGTCACATAAAACACTAGGTAGCCTCTCAGGGCTGTTCTCAAATTTCTGGCCCTTGCTTACTCCACAGATTGGCCCCAGCTGCATCTGCAATACACTCAACACTCTGTACTCTTTGGGAGAGCAAAAGCTTCCCAGCTCTAAAACAGGCATAATGGTTTTCACTCATCACCTTTCCAGATGGATTCATCTCACCTCCCTTTGGGTAAGATCTTCTCTTGCCAATGCAGAGAGAGACAGGTGCTCTTATTGTATATAGCCACTAGACTGAGATGAGCCATTCCTTAGCATCCCCATTGATAACTTCAGAAACACACCTGCAGCTACATTAGGCTTATTAGCTGAGATGAATCCCAGCCCAGGAGCAAGACAGACCCACAGGCTACAAGCAAACATCCAAATGAGGGGACCCAAACACCGCTGCCTGCATTCTCTGCACTGTTATCACAGCAGTGTCAAGGCCAGGCAACCCTCTCCCACACAGCACACATGCCAGGACCCACTGTGGTCAGGGACTGCTCCTAGCAAACTGCATGCCTGGGGCTACCTGGCTAAGGGGCAAGAAAGGCTGGATGCTGAGCTGTTGTGGCTGGTCTCAGAGTCAGGGAACAATCCCTGTAATTTATTTACTAAATTGTGGTTGCCCATGGACCTTTCTGATGAAGATTTTGACCAATTCATCTACTGGAAGCTGAAAGAGCAAAGGAACAGAGAGGAGTCTGATGCGCTGCACCTTTTTTCCTGCTATCTCAGACCAGCATCTCCTGCTGATCCTCCTGCCACACAGAGAAAGGGATTAGCACAGCCTACAACAAAGAAAAGCATTCAGATACTTGTTTCGGAAACAACATAGGTGCAACAGATGCCTGCATACAGCTAGAATCTGGAGAAATGACTCTGCCACCCAGCTAACAAAAAAATTTAAGTGTTTAGTATGCCACTAAAAAATTAACCTGCAAACCACAGGCTGTGAGGAGTAACACATAGCCAAATCACATCCAGCCACTGTTTTGACAAAAATTTTGTGAGAAAATCCATGGAGGCAAACTAAATAAATGCATTTACCACTATACTGCCTGATTTTCAAAGGATGAATAATGTTATTTACATTTTCTTATTCTCTTCTCCCTCTCCCCAAAATAAGTGTTCTATTTTGCAGAACAGTTTCTCTACAGGAAGTTTTTCCACTACTTGGCATTCAGCCCCACATTTGAGTGGGAGAGGAACAAAGAATAACCTGCTACCCTGCAAGACCTTGTGTCATTTTAAATGCTCCCCTTCCATACATCGGGATATCATCTCCATATTGATGACTCTCTTTCCCATTCAGTAATTTGAGCTTTTCTCTCCTCCTGTCTTTCCCAGAACTAGTTGGTCCCCATCCACAGCTCACTGTCCTCCCCTCCCCATATTCCCCCATGGCTCAAGGCAGAGCAGTTCCTTTTCCTGGCTTTCTTCAGAGGAGTGGGACCCCTCACAACTGCAAATATTCACACACCTATCAAAGACAGCCTGGATGCAGCCATCAGGAAGAGGAAAAGCTGGGGCAAGACAGACACATGACAGGACAATTTAAAGGCCTCCAATGCTAACTTTTTCTTGTTTTATTCCTCAGTCTTTCCTTTCCACACCAAAATTGGTGCAGAAGTCACATGGGAGTACCTCCAGGAACTAAAAAGCCCATACTTTGTTCCACCTGCTCATACACTCTTCTAAAACATTACAGGAGAAACTACAAGCAGTGCAGAAAGGTTTACTAAAACCATAAATAACTTTGTTACATCTGATGCTTTCAGAAAGCACTCTATGAAACATAACACTGGAGCTGCTACCATATTCTTGAACACATAGAAGAGATATTTCATTACCTGTATTTCTCCAAAGGACATCCCAAGGGCATTGAAAAAGCCTTCTATATAGGAAATAATGCTTCCATACACAACAGAGCTTCTAGGAGATCCAGAATCCTGTTTAGAAAACACTCAAAAGAGATTGTCCAGTCAATACATATTACAGAACTCAGCATCTCTCTGTAGCCTAGTCCATAAGGGAAAACGATTACTAATTATAAATATCTACCTCCACCAGGAACACCTGCCCAGACAGGTAATCTTAGAGATATAAAGGCACCTCACAGCACAAAGGGAAGGGATTTAAGTAAACAAGGGAAGAGAAGAGCTTATCACCAGCCTGCACAGCGAGGAGAAGAGATGTGAGAAGCTGCCATGCATTACATGTGTGCAGTAAATTTGAACTAAGAATAGCACTTCTGGGCATGAAAGGGCTGTGTGTATGGAAACAAAATAAAAAGAACAAAATCCCACATTAATGGGCACCTATAATATAAAAGATTTTAAAAATTCTTTGAGTATCTTATTGATTTGACCCGCACTTTGAGGAAGCATGTGGCATTTTGTCATGCCCTGGTAGCATCAGCAATAAAATAAGGATTCAATGACAGACAGGAACAATTCAGAGAACTAACCCTTGCCTAAAAAATAAGAGTGATGACATGCACAAGCAAATCAGCAGCTGGTACTGGATTTTATCTGACATCTTCATTACAGCCTGAGATAAGCTATAGTTTAAAATGTATAGGAAGACCTGAACTGGGAGGAGCTGGAGCAGGCCACTGGGAGAAAGGAACAGGAGCCTGCCATCTAATGTGAGAAATGCTTAGCAGGAAGGCTTAAGAGAGGAATAAGTGGTTATGTGGATTCAGAGTTCTTAAGGAGAAAAAGTACATTCATAACTTACATAATAAAGAGGGAACACTCCAGACAGCTGGGCTGTACCTAGAAAAGCTCCACCACCTCAACCAGAAATCCCAGTCAGCTGCCCACAAATATCCCACCCCATTCTCAACAAAACAATCGACAGGAGGAATTCAGAGTGAACAAGCAGTGACTGACAATATGGGAGTAGTTGCATCTAGGAGCGATAATGCCATTACAGATCCCTGCTGCAAAGTGTTTCAGGTCAGGGATTCACTCAGAGTCAATTTGCAATGATAAGGCTAAGGACAGAATTTAAAGCCAACGCCAAAACAGGACCAGAGGGAGGCAGGATTTCTAAACCAACAGGGCTAATTCTCTCTTAAAACCAGTTATTACCATGTACACAACATTTCTTTTACTGCACAAACATGGTGAACATGGTGACACCAGTACTCAGGGAGAACAGCAACAAGGCTGAGGTGCTCACCTTGAGTGACAAAAGGGAACTGTTGGTAAATGGAGAAGCCAGAAATGCTTCAGATAGTGTTTATTGCTCAAGTCTTGTCCTTACCAGATTTGTGTCAGCATGAGAGATCTTAACAGGGTCTTAATTTGCCAAAAGCAATCTGAAGACAGACTCATGTGGGAATGCTGATGCCAGATACAGTCTGCTGACAGCAGAAACCACTCAGTCCCCAACACTGAACTCGCCACCAAGACTGTCCAGTGCACCTGGGGCTGCCAGCCAAAGCCCCTGCAGCAACCACCCCCCACCACTTCCCAGTTTAGCTTAATTTCTGTGCATGGATATTAAGCAAAGAAGCAGGACAAGAACACAGAACCAGCGCTAAAATGAGCAGCATGTAACAACAGCTTCAGGAGCCTTAGGTATGAATAATATAGGGCAGCAGGAAAGAAACATCCTCTGGACACAACAAAGCACAAAACAATAGCCATGCACAATTCCTGTGATAGGGTCAGGACAAATGGGCTCCATTAAGGTCAACAATTTATGGAGCATTGTTTCTGCTGGTTTCTTATATGAACAATAAACTAATCTGTCTGCATTAAGCAGTAGGACAGTGGACAGCTGTCATTTTCTGATCTCTGTATCCTAATGGGTTACCTTAGTAACAGCCTTAAGCTGTCTGTTGCCATGGTGAATGAGGTCCATAATTGCTGCAACAGCCCTGGAGGTGTCAAAGTCATCTGCAAACGCAGCCTTCACGGTTACTTTTGTGTTGGCTAGCCTTCAAGAAGAAAAGGTAACATTTAAGATAAGACAAACAAGATGCCAGCAGTATGCTGAATTCATCAGCCATTCAGCCAGAGGGAGTCATCGAAAGGACACTGCCATCTCCTTCCCAGCTGTCCTGTGATGGGCAGTGCTGCACTCATCAAGGAGAATAAATCTTTTTGCTGTGAAGGAAAAAATTTGATGCATGTCAAAATCCTAAGTGTTACAGCCATTCAATAAATACACATGGCTAATCAGAGAGGCCAACAGCAACAGAGCAAAGTTTGCCTTAAATCATTTAAAAACAGATGGAAAATGAGGCTGATATTAAGCACATCAAAGATCTTACTGAGTTCTGTTTTTTTTTCCAGCAGCCCATTAATCATGCTAACAGCATGCTTCTCTTCCAAAGGCATATCACAGGCAGCACTCCAGTGCCTGGCAAGAAAGCTGTCCTGGGGTTGGCCAAGAATTCTGTTGTCAGGATCCAACTCAGAACCAAGCACTGCCTCCTCATTTCCCAGGACAGCCCAACCTCAGTCCCAAGGGATTCCACTCATCATGGCCCAGATGGAAAGGTCCAGTAGGACCATTTGTGTAACGGTGCCAAAAGCCAGCGGGTAACCAGCACTGATCACCACAGAACCAGTGCCACCAGCTGCAGCCACTTGGAGAGGGAGATGAGAAGAGCAGCAGGGATAAGTGGGGAGCTACAAACAGCTGCTGGCAGCATGCTCCCATATACAGCCAGGCGAACCAGAGCTTGACAGTGCTGGACCAAGGATGCCATTTCCCAAGAAAGTGCAAGGAGCAGGGCTAACTGGGGAACCTCAAGCTATGCTAGCATCTCTGGGGCTCTCCCGACCCTTATTTTGCCTGTTGCTGATTTTTTTTGCCTGGAATGCCTACCTCCCCTCAGATACTGGATCGCTGCTGCTTTAATTTATTCCTCCCAACACTTTTCCCTGCAAGCATCCCCCTTTCCACTGAGTATCTAACACTTCACTAATTAAGAGCTTTGTTTCATTTTAGTTGTTTTTACAACTAGGAATACACAAGTTGTGCCCTCCCACATATCCCCTACTGATTATCCATTTCAACTTCTTCATGCCTCAGCTTTATCTTGCACCAACAGATCCCCTGCAGCCTCCTGCTGAAGGATTTGCTTTTGCCAAATATCACAGCTAGTTAATGCAACTCCACTTTCCTGTAACATGTTCCAATGCCCCTTACAACCCTCAGTCAGCACAGCCACAAGCTTCCCCAACAGTGAGGTACGTGAGCCACAGGGAAGCTGCCTCTCAACTCTGGAGCACAGACTCTCTCTCCCCTCTCATTCTACAGCCCAGAGCTGCCTGCACTAACCTTGCCTCAGGGCAGTCACCCCTCCTACTCTGACTCCAGAGCACTGTGCTCCTGCTCTCAGCTTTGCACCCAACACACAGTACATCTCAGTCCTGAAGATAATCTGGTTTTCATAATGGACTCCAAAAGATTCTCCTCACCATTGTCAGGGTCACAATTGTAACTGCTCCCTTCCCTGTGACATCCATGCCCATGGCCAATCTCTCAGTAGCCCCTTCTCTCCTCTGCTGCATATCACAGTGCCAGCCAGCCTGATCACAAATTCACATACCCAAGGTGTGTCACTCTCCAGACATCCTCTTTCCTCTCCAGTCACTCCTGCCCAGCTCTACTTACAAACTGGGGAGCCTCACAACTGCCATAGCTTTGCCTCCTACATCGCTCACAAGGGGCAAAGATGCCTGTGTTAGGACAGGCAAACTAGATAAGTAGCACACATCTTAAAAACACAATTAACTGAATGTAGCAGACTATGAGCAAAAACAGCTGGCTAGAAAGAGAATTTTTTAAAAAACCTTGCTCTTGGTTTTTTGGGCTGGGAGGGAAGACTGCTGCTTAGTCCTTGTCTTGCTTCTGAAACAGAACCTCCGAGTCTGTTGGTGACCTACTGCTCACATAATCACAATCTTTTAATATACAGGAGGTGCACTTACCTTTCCCACAGTATGTCTTCTCTGACAGAGTCACACACCAGCTGTCCTTTTATATAAGCATTTCCATCTCTAATAAATGAGGAGACTGACTGAAGAAGGTTCTTTGCATCTTCCATGCTCTCCTCACTAAATTCTACTGCTAAGAAATAAAGAAATTAAGGCATTATGATGGAGAGAATGTTGTCTTTCATACATAGGAACAGTGTCTGGAGACAAAGGAGAAGTTTGTTATTATTTGTATAGCAAACTTCTTAAAATTAATTGCACATTTAATCAAAAGCTCCATTCTTCATGCACACCAGGTGAATTAAATCAATATAAAAGACAATCACTACATATGACAAACTATAACTTACTGGAAAACATATCAAACTGATTCAAAAAGTTGAATCTGGAAGTTTACTGAAGCAATCACTATTTAATTTTTTTCCATTATTGAATCTCTCTGCAAAGTTATCTATCCAAAGCATTAGTATTTAATATACTTCTAAGTGTTCTAGTGATGCCAACATATACCTCTAATTTTGTGACTATTCTAATTTAGGTAGACACAATCTCTTTGGGGACCTCCAAAGAGGCCTAACCCTCACTGCTGACTCTGTTTAAAGGGCTGCTTCAGCATCATCTAAAATCCAGGTGAACCTAAAACTTGTGGTCTAACTCCTGAACAATTCTCTCACAACATCAAAGCTAAACTGACCATATCACTTTGAGAAAGCTATCTTTATAGAAAATACAAATTGCTTAAACTCAAAAGGGCATGTCTGGGGTGGGATTCATCACACTCACACATATCAAAGCCTCTTATGGCCACTGGAAAGGAAGATAAAACCTCAAGGTAAGTGATTCCTTGCATCTACAGCTGAGCTCCACTTTATGATGAGATGTGCTGTACAGGAACTCTACAGAGCTTCTATTCCACCAGCTGCAGAAACATTAGCCCTACCACTAACCAGGCATTCATGCACACAGACATCCCCACTGCATTCAGGGAGACCTCAGCTTTGGCAGGCAATTCCACTTTGGGAACTTCCAGACTCCACTCCTGTTAGGAGTTTAACAGGTTCCTCTCACCTTGCCTGCACTCTGTGAAGTGCAGGTGCCAGACTAGCTCACTGTCACTTTTACTGGGAATTGCTATCTGTGAGGGTTTTTTTTTTTTTATTTGTACAGTAATGTGATTTTCTGTAGAAAAGCTTTTGGACCCCACATAAGAGAGCTCACCTGACTTCAGTGGAAGTTGTGGCCACTTAGGACAGACCTAAGTTTGAATGCATTCCTTCCCCCAGTATCACACCAGAGCCATTCATAGCCAGTGCAGTACTGCTTCACTGTTGTATACCTGACCTCTGCAATAAGGTACATTCAAACTACAGCTGCCAGCATATTCCTAATATCATCAGCACTGAGCATCACTCATAGTTTCCACAGGAATCTCACCTCTGGTCCTGCCCAAGGTACCAACTACTTTGCAGAAGTACCCAGTGCTCCCCAGACAGACTCTTTAGAGCAGACAGTCTTACGAAGAGAACAGATGTAAGAGGGAAAAAGCAGCCAGATGTGAGACCTGATCTCAGTTCCATTAGCCTAAATCCCAAGGAAGCCTGACTGTTTAAAAATACTTCCCACAGGATTGTCTGGACCTGTATTTGTCAGATTTTTCACTTGTATATAATTAAAAATCTACATTATTGCCTCATTAGATCAAGCATCACTCAGTTTTCTAAAAGACCAATGTACAGACCTCTATAACACAGTGAGAGACACTGAGAGTGATCATTTATATACATTTATATCATGTATATACATTTATATACATCATTTATAATCAATTGATTAACCTGGTTACAAGAATTCTGCAAGGAATACTGGATAAAAGTTTATCCTGATGAAACCTACTTTGCTAAAAGCCATTCTTCATCTGCAGCTCAGGGCATACTCCCAAACCACTGCCTGCAGGCACTGCAAACCCACAACACAGCACAGGCAAGCCTGGCCCGATAAACCTTCCCTGTGCTCCCCATTCCTCCCCTCCTTTGTCACCAATGGCATCACCAATGCATCATCAAATTACAATACATTTGTTTATTAGCATCAACAAGAAATTACACACCAGAGAGGTCAAAACATTGCAGTTCACCCAGGTTCATTACTGGAGCATTTCTGGTGACCAGGAGGGCATTCTGGAGACAGAACCCCACTGCCCGTGGCAGGGCTCACATGCCCTGCCCTTCACTGCATAAAGTGAAGCCACTGCTGATGAAGAGGAAAGTGGAAGACTCAAGTGGTTCAAGAGGAAAAGTGCTGCCTCACAGCAGGGTCCTACAGGACTTTGGAGATGACACATCTCCTTTCAAGATGCACCCAGAAGCAGCTGGCACATTGGTGGAGGGTCACCATGCTGCTGCCTAGGGTACCTAGGAAACATTTTCCTAACAGCCTCAGATGTGCCACATGGTGGTGATTCAGGCCAAGAAGTGAACAGCCAGAGGCACCAGCCAAAGCAAAATGCCCAAATAATCACCACTGCCCCCAGAGCTCAGCTTCACCCCAAGCAGCTCTGCACCACCACCCCAAGCAGGCAGAGAGGGTGATGAAGCAGAGGAACCCCATGCAGAAATACATTATGGAAGGATGATCCAAGTCTCTTCTCTCTGACTTTTCTCCTCTTCCCCACAAGGAAGGCATGCAGCTTTATCCTCCCTCTGACAATGATCATCACAGGAAGGGACTCCACTCCCATGAAACACATGCACCCCCTTTCAACCCTTGCCCCTCCAAGGCTGGGGCAGTCTGGAGTCACATCTGTCTCTATTTGTGCCTGTTATCATACACAAGAGATGGGGGGGGGTGGGCAGCCCAGACAACATAAAAGGGCCATTCCAAGCCCAGGAAACCACAGTATCAAAGTACAAGCCATTCCCAACTGTCAGGAACTGCCCTCATCCACAGGCTTACAAAGATAATTTTTACCAATTCAATCCAACACTTGTGGTACCACCTGACCCCCAAACCTGGATTTTACAAAACACTTTCTTTGGCAGGTAGGGATGGCAGGAACCATCACCCATGCGTCTAGGCTATAAAAACGTTTTAAGGAACAAACTAAAGGTGCTTGAGATCTCACTTCTCATAAAAATATGAGCAGACAGCCAGATGAGAAGGAGTGCAGTAAACTTATGTTTAGACCAAAGTGAATACTGATAGCAGGGACACAAGCTGACAGGCAGCAGAATTATTACCTGGCTCAGCAGAGACCAGCTCTGGCTCTTTACTGGGAAGCTAACAATGTACACGGCTTCATAAGGTGGAGGTGGAAAGTGCAGACTTCTGAGCAACCCTTACCTGACAACTGGCTTATACTCTGATATGACACCACTATATCCTTTCATCAAAGCCACCCACATCCACACAGGTAGTGTTCTTTTTCAACCTCAGGAAGGTGTTTATCCTAGAAGTAATGCAAAAAGCACAGGTTCAAATGCAGCCAGTTGACAGGGAGCGAAGAAAGTCTGCAGATACCCTCCACTGCTGGGCTCCAGTCCCTTCCTTGTCCCAAGGCAAGGTTAGAAACTACCAGACATTTGGCTCTTGTTTACATGACAAACATATATATATATATCTATATATATATGATAGTGTAGTATGTGTTATTTTCTTCTGTCTTAAACACACATTTATTCATTACTCCCAGGTTCCCCCAGCCAGGGAGCCTCTTGAGTGTACACAAGGTACTTCATCTCCTAAAAGAAGAAATCAGCCAAGTGTGCCACTGCCCTGCAGCATCATCCCAGAACAGCCAGCATGCCAGAAACCCACTGCCTGCCCCAAACAGGATGCTGTTCTGCAGCAGACCTTTGATTTGGATGCATCCTGCTCTATCACAGTGGAGGGGAAGTTAATAATCACTTCTCTTTACTATCCTAAGCTTTGAAATATTGCAGGGATCTATTCCTTTCCTGATGCCTTCAACTGTCCTAGGAGAGGGAGGATCCACCAGGAAGATTGCATGGGTGGTTCCTGCAAGGCAGCTAGCAGTATTATCAAGCAGAAAGACTTCTCATCCAATGACTGCATGACTACAAAGACTGGCAGCTGACAGGCATGAGCAATGCCCCAGAGCCTTGGCCACGCCAGCTCTCACAGTCACACAGCTACAGGTGCTTTATCCAAGGCAGATAGAGACCCACTGGAACACCACAGCAGCTGCTGCCCCATGATCCACCATTCCCTTGCTATGCCAGGACAGCCACAAGCCAGGTGACCCAGCAGTGGTTAAGGAACTATCATTTGCTTTTCACAGGCCCCAATAAACTGGTAAGAACACAGACATATGAAAACCTCTTCCAGCTCAAAGTAGCACCTACCTGCTGGAAACACTATGGGGTAGATAGGGAAGCTGACAAAATGTCCCACACCTCTCTCCACCAGCAGAGAGATGATCTGCCAGGCTAAGATGTTCATCAGGTTATCATGTGCTGGTCTAAGAGAGCTGCACTGCAACACAGAACTGCCTGAACACTCACGAACTCCACAGGACAAAATGGTAACGCAGCAGGGAGATAAAAAATTATTAGCCAGCCCTCACTGTACCCTACAGAAATATAAGCCACAGCTCCATCTAGATACGTCTCCAACAACAGTTGGTGGTGACTGCAATACAAGTAACTACAACAAATGCAGATCAGAGGTAATTAATTAATTAAAAGCGCAATTAACTGAGAGTCACAACTAACTGCAGCTCAAGAAGGTATTTAAATGAATGGTTAATGTACTGTGCTCAGAAAAGACAATTTTCTAAGTGTTAGACAAGAAGCAGCCCCACAGAGCACCACCAAAACCTTTCCACCCACAGGATTTTGGGAACTGCACGGCCTCGAAGGGGGAGTGCGCTTCACCTCCGCACCTCCAGCTGGGAAGGGTGTGTGGAAAGCCATGCACACCTCAACAGCTAAGGGGCTTTTCCTTACCTGAGCTGTATCTGCCACGCAAACAAAACATTCTGAACTGATCTGAGGAACATTTCTTCAGGAAATCCTAAACTCCATGCAAAAAAAGACAGCTTTAGAATGATGGCGATTTCAAGAGCTACTCCACCCCCTTGTTTTTCAAACTAACATGATAACACATCTTTGCAATTTAAGACAGGCATAAAATCTTTGCACTCTAACACTGCTTTAAAAGCTAAACTAAATAAAATTCAGTTCCATGTAAGATAGATGTACATACATATATACAAGATATAAATATACACACAATGTCCAATACAAGATAGTGAAAATTACTTTGCAAGTACAATCAAACATATACTATATAAAGACCTTCGCAAAAACTACCAAAATGAAATTATCAAACTAAGATTGGGATACAATCTTACAGAAAGGAAAGCTCCTGAGTTTTTAAAACTTAAAAAAAAAGTTTTTTTGAAAAAGAAAATAAGTGTACTTTTTCTGTGACTAGAATATGAAGAAACATGGGGAGTGAATGAAGATAAATCCTAGCAATATAAAAAGAGTTATCTGTGTTAATTATGAGGCCTAATAAACTCCACTCCAATATTTATGTAGCTTTACAAATAATTTACTCCAGTAAACAGTAAACTATTAATATTACTACTAGTACAATTAGTTTATATTAATAGCATAATGAGCAATTTAAATGTTTGGAAGGTACATTAATAAAATATTCAATCAACTTCAACCCTGCTCTCAGTAAGGCTGGACACTGTGGTAGACTGACTGTGACTACTGCACTTCTGCTTTTTTTTTTTTCTTTTAATTTACAAACTGGTAAGGATCACTGAAGTGCCATAAAAAATCAAAAATCATAAGAAGCCAGTACAAGTGAGAAAATATGGAAAGTGTCATTTGTTTAAATCTCACATTTTGAAATAAGGCTTCTGCTACAAGACTAAACCAGCCTGAACAGCGAAAAAGCATCAGCAATGTGCTGTCTCTCAAGTGAAAATAGGAATAATTGAGAAAATCACAATCAAGAAACAGTTATACTGATTGTTTTGATTGGTGTTCATTTGTTTATTGTGGGTTTTTAAAACAAAACTGGATATAAATGAATGTACCAAATATGCCCAGAAGCTTTACACTAATATACGGAGGTAGAATAATATGAGTACAGTACAGAAATGAATTCAAATTCGGGAAAGAACCATCCAAACTAGAAAACACAACTCTGCATTTCCCTGAGAACAGAGAACAGATGAAGAATCACAGCTCTTTGAAAGCATGCTGTTTGGCCCTGTATTTCCTACAAGGAAAGACAGACAGGCCTGAAATATTTGTTTCCTCAACACAAGCTGTGTCATCATGGGGGACATGGAGGGGAACATTTTTATATGCTGCTTTTAACTCCATGCACTCCATTTGTGGTCATTTCTCCACCCTGTCCACAGTACCTGCTGAGACTTGTGAGATTTCTGTGAAAATTGAGAGCTCCAGGGAACAGGGCTTAACTGTACCCAGACAGCATCAGAAGACTTAAGAATAAAGAAGCTCACACTGAACTTCTTTTTAAACTGTTTTAGTTAACTCTTCCAAGAGGCCAGAAGGGAACATATATGCCAAAGCAGCTTCCCAAGCTTTGTCTAAAGGAATAAAACCACTCTAATCCAGCTGAAGGCATCAGCCATCACGGGAGCCACCCCAGCACCATGCACAGCTGTATCATACAACTGGCAGAGAAGCCCTGCTCTAGGCCATACCAGACCTGGGGACACAATGAAATATAACAGTCATGTGGCCCATGGCTATCAAAAGGAAAAGCCTTTGTGCATCACAAAGGTCACTGTATAAAAATAAAAATAGAGGGTAATGGGAGAGACTGCTGCAATAGTGTGGCTCAGGATACCCAGTAGCTGCCTGACAAAACACTGACACTATGTTCCATTTCACCTAAAGAAGGACGAGGAAAAACATCCATCTTTTTCAAGTTCATGCTTTTTCAAAGCACTATTAAAACAGACTGGTGAGAACCCATCACTGCAGAACAGAATCATTCAGGTTGGAAAAGACCCCTGAGACTGTTAAGTCCAACCACAAATCTGTAGTGCAGGATCCTGGTACTGGGCACAGACTCTGCTCCTACAAACACTCTAAGCTCAGCAAGATCCATCATTATAAGCAAACCATGAATCTGAGCAGGTATCCTACATGCAGATCTACAACAACATCATATCAGCAGATACCAGAGAAACACTGCAGCACAAGCACATACTCTAAAGTTTTCTCAAAAGAGGGCTGTGATTAATATATACACATTACAAACCTACAAAATTGCTTCAATTCAAACAAAGAAATTACCTTAATCGTTATGTAGTTTTTTAGTGACTTTGACATTTTTTCTTGACTTCCTTTAACATGCAAATGCCCTATAGTTAAAAAAAAAAAAATTAATCAGGACAAACAAGTGTGCTTCTGAATAGGGAGCAAATAAGAAAGACTGCACTGAGACATTGTAAACGTTGGAGGCATCATATGCTATGATGGATACACGTTTCATTTCAATATAATGAACATTTCAATATAATGGGTAACATTTTTCAATAGCTTTGCCTACAGTCCTGCACACCTGTCCATGCTCTAAACTTACACTGGGTGAACTTTAAAATATCTATATTTAAAACAAAACAAAAAATCCCCACCACCACCGTGAGTCAGAACTGACAACTGATAAAAAGCAAGCAAATAGTTTCAGACTTCACAGGGCAAGTACCTTACCTGTTACTCTTGACTTCTCAGATGTAATTTAAGAAATATTTTCCAGTGATCTTGCATTAAAAAATCCTCCAAACTCAAATCTTCTATACTTATTACTTACTGGTGGCTCTTAACTTTATTTCTTTTTAACCCAAAGTTTTATAGCACTGGTTCAAAACATCTTAAATGAAAAATTAATTTTCTACACATTCTCAACTTCTCCAGACTTGCGAGACTGAGAAAAAAGCAGGGCAAGGGAGGGATGCAGCTACAATGCCTAATTTGAATTAGCTTATTTTAAAATGTGATCTCTGAGCACTGCTAGAATTTTCAATAGCTACATGGACCACTACTCTGCAGGGCTGTAGCATAGGAAAAAGGCAGTAACACTGCATTTAAGAGAGTATGTAGAGTTGGCTTAGGATCAAAAGCTCTGTCAAAGAAAGACAGGAGAGGTATATCCTGAGGCTCCCTCCTTCCAGGTCTCATCCATGTGAGCCACAGCAACACCACTGATGGAAAACACCAATTATTCACAGCACTGGAGAGATGGGAAACACACTGCCACTGAAAAACTCAGCATAATTTCAGAAATGTTGCTAAAAGCCTTAAGAGGCTTCTCCTAATGAAAGAGTAATTCTGTAAGTTACCAACCACCCACAACTGACATGGGATTTTAGGCACTTCTGTGACCTACAGCATCCAGCACTTAAAAATCTGCCTCAGAGTATGATTAAGCATAAATTTCTCTTGTTCTGTAATACCCTGCCAACACTGCATTCTTCCATATTTGGCAGCCCAATGTTACCAATGCCTCAGAGTGCTACACAAGGACAATGTATGATCATGCTCCTGCTTTTATGAGTAGCAACAGAAGTGGTATTTCTTGCTCAGCAATCCTTGCAGCTGTCTGCACTTTGTGCTACTCACTGCACAGAGCTGCTTTGCAGCCTTGCCTGAAACCCTCTTGCTTCCACAAGTAGATAAAATCCCCATTACACTCATCTGGATATGAAAGCAACAAGCTCAGGCCTGATAACTGGACATGAAAAGCGCACAGTTTCACTTCTCAGCTATTTCTGATAATGATTCAAAGCAGAAACTCACGATGAGAATACTGCCTCTAGACCTACCATGACCACCTCGAAATTTAATTTTGCACAACACACTATGGAGAGAAGCAACGAATCAAAAAATCTGTGGATGTAGAACCAGCTACAGCAGATATCCATGATAAAAAAATCTTGCTTTCACTGTCTGTCCGTCTGCTAGCAGGCAAGGCCACATTCACTGCTGCATCCTTAAACCTGGGACACTCAATAAGTATATTCAGGCTGTCAAACACAGCTGGACATCTGCAGCTCTTGTGACACAAGTAAAACCCACAGCCAAAATTTCCCTGGGAGAAGGGAAGAGCCTCGGCAAGGTTACTTTTCCTCTTTTGCAAAGGTGCCTGAATACTGATTTACTTAATTTCAGGCAGACAAGCTTAAAATAGCTGGATTGTGTTTTCCTAAAAAGGTATCGGTAACATCTGAATTTGAATTAATATTCTTCCTCCAAGAGTTTCAGTACTTAGAATGATTTCATTCAAGAATACAAAATACAAGGATTTTCATAACTTGGGTTTGGCGCTCTTCCCAGAGTACAAGTAGTCTAAAAATAGAGTCCTTATAAGATTTATCCCCAGTGCAGGGATTTTCTTCCTCTAATGGGGATTGCTCCTCCAATTCTGAGCTGCAAAAACTCTGAAGTCTGTTAGCAGAATAAATTGTTTCTGAAGCTGATTCATTTGCCCTAAATAATTCACGACATCATCCTCCAGCAAGACTTTTTGACTTAATGAATACAATCTGTCAGCTCCTAGAGAACCTCAGTGTACAAACTGCCCTTGGAATTGAGTTCTCCCGTTTATTTTTTTTAATTGGCTCCTCTTTGTTTAGCTGATATCAAAAAATATATCCCCTACAGTTTCAGTTCCAAGTTTGAAAAGCCAGATTCACTGGTTTGTCAACAGAAGGCTCCACTTGGCAGTAAGCCGTGCATCTCAGTGGAAGTGCAGAGGATTCCACAGCACCTCGGGAATGAAGCACACCCTGGAGGATGCACCAGCCTTTGGACAATTACTATTGATTTACAACATGCTCTACACTGAGAACTGAAACTAGAATTCAATATTCTTCCTATACAGTACAAATATATAAAAATGAAAGCTCATGTAATTCCCAGAGTGTACCAGAGGCTTAACTCTGCAGCTCTTCTACTCAGAGGAGCAGCTTCAAGAGTTCACAAAGACATCCTGCCCAAAATACTAATCAGCAAAAGAGGCTGCAGACTTGAATCTGACTTTCTATTGACTTCAGCTGTCCATCCAGAACCACCACGACTGCAACAGGAAAAACAAATGTCAAGGTTTCCATCCATGGGAACAGCACCAGAACCATCAGTCATGTAGTTCAAAGCACTGTACAGCACAAACTTCACTGAATGAAGCACTCGTATGTAGAAAGAGCAGTTCTGTATAATGCCAGTCAGTGCAACGTGTTTTCATAGCCTGAAATGCCAAACTTAAAAAACCCAAACTATTGTATTTGTACAGGCCTCTCAAGAGGCCTGATCTCAAGATCAGTATTTTACTTACCAGAATGCAAAAAGTAATTCCCCCATTGCTCACACTGATGATACACCTCACACTGTGCAATTTCATTTTCATGATGAGGAAATGCAAGATCTATTCCACCAGTATGGATGTCCAGCTGCTTTCCAAACACTGCACTGTAACAATATTTCCCTGATCAGTAAGTAGAACACCAGAGAAACTTTTTGTAAAAAGAAATGCAGATAAGAATAAGATGAAACAACATAAATTTAAGTGTACAATTTAGTAACTTTTAGAAATTTTAAAACAACACTTTACATATATCCTGGATACCAAAACTGCAGAACTTGTATGGACAGGACCCGTATCTGTTCACAATTACTTAGAAGAAGCAATTATTTTTCTACCCTAGTTTAAACGACAACAAGCAGGATGTCTCCTTTCCTTGTTCTGCTGACATTTCAATATCAGACAGGTGCCTTTATGTGCAAACCTAACAACTTATCTCTGTAAAGTTGGTATTACTCTTCTTTATCTTGTACCTTTTCTGTAAGAATTCAGACAATAGTGTGTGCAGTCAGGTCAAGCTGGGCAGGTTAGCAACTTTATTTTGCCTATCTCTTAAACAAAGGCCACACTTACAGCCTCATAGGGATGTAAGTCAACCTTAACTGCTCAGAAACCAGGAGTGCTCAAGCAGGGAAAGATGCAACCCTACAAACACACAGGCCTCCCTTATATCACCTTAACAAGGTGGTCCTGGTAGCTGGCTAGACATTAATACTTTGGACCCTTTTGAGACAAAACACTGCTAACACTGTGCCACATGTGGGCCTTGCAGAAGCTGTTGGTGCACAGGAGGAAAACACAAGAAGAGAAGAAGGAAGAGCAGCTGCCACCATTTCCCAAGTTCATCCTTCTCTGCTCCTGCCTGATTCAAAACCAGCTAAAGCACAGCTCTTCCCAGGACTGACCCTCACCTTCCCTTGTGCCACCTACAGAGAAGCACTTGCTGTTTCCTCCAACAAAACCACTGAGAGCTGGAGAGAGGTGACAGATGGATCTGCCCAATGCACAGCAACAGGAGGAACTGCCCACCTCACCACAAGGGAAAATGCAGAGAGAAGATCAGACCCCAGCGGGTCAAAGCAGGGGATTCCCTCCTCCAGGGCTGTCCTAGAGACCAGAGACTCCACAGTCAGAGAGACTTCTCAAAATTAATTCACCTAACTTTGTTAAAGTGCTTTGAGATACTTGGCAAGAGACAGCTAAGTAAATATTGCTAAAAAACAGGCCTTCAACAGCTGACTGGGACAGCAAATTGTTTTAGGTCACTTACCAAAGTAATCTCTCCATTTTTCACAGTCCAAGATTACTACACTTACGCTCTCCATGGGTCAGCTTTTATTTATATGGCAGGAGCCTCATCCAGCCTCAGTAAAATACATTTTTACAGAAAGAAATGCAGACTATAAACAGTATTGCATTAGCAGACAGGCCACATTGTAACTGGCATTTCTTAATCTGTACACTTCTGTCAGAGGCTGTACATCAAACACAGCATGATTTTGTGCACTTTGATTGCTTTAAGAGCTGCTTCACTATGCTGAAACGATTTACAGACAGAAAATCACCTCTATAAACACTTTCCACAAGTAGGTAGAAATGACTAACAACCCCGGGTGCACCAGAAAAGCATATGAAAGAGAAACCTAAAGCAGCTGGTTCTACCTCCTTTCAGCTTCAGCTGAAAATTTAAGCTAAACAAGGTCACACCTAAATTATTTGTTATTAGCTTCCAAAAAAAGATCTGAGACTAATGAAAAACTAAGTACACTACCAATCTTCCAGGAGAGAAGACTTTTTCTCCTGTGGTGAAAATAAAACTTTAAACTAAGAGCAAATTACATCAAACCAACTGCAAGCAAAACACTACTCAGCAAGAAAGCTGAGTAACAGATTATTAGCATGAACATCCACAGCTGCAGTTAAAATAAGGCCAGCAAGATCTCATAGATCAAGCTGGAATCCCACACCCTGTCCTCCTGACACCTACATCCTGAACTAGGTCTGATGGAGACTGCTAGAAGTGGAAGTAAATGAAAGAGCTACCATAACTTCCACCAAACCTTTGTTTACTCATTTCAAGTTAAAAGACTGCTAATCGACTGTGTGATCCCATGTGCCATATTTTAAGCACCATGTCTGACTCAAGAGAAGGTGCCAAAACATATAGACAGCTGTGACAGTAAGGTGAAGCAGAATTTATCTGGGCCACAAGTGACAGCCCAAGTTGCATAAAATGGTAACATTAAAACCAGTGCAATCTGCTGATCAGAAAATACTTTCAATACTGCAGCTACCATTGTACTGTGACTGAAAACTAAAAAATAGCATTAGATTTATCAAAATCCAAGAAATCTGACCTTGATATTGTGGAACATTCAATGTGCCAGCCAGGTCGTCCTTTTCCCCAGGGAGAATTCCAAGATAACTCCTGAGGCTTGGCAGCCTTCCACAGGGCAAAATCTTTACCATGTCGTTTATCAGAATCAACTGGCAAGAATAAGTGATTTGTTAATGGGATATGTCTCAAAGAAAAAAAATAAAATGACCAAATGAAAGCAAAAGGAAATGTGTGCTTAGTGAACTACTCTGATTTTATTCCCTTCAATCAACTTCCTTTCACTACAACTTCCCTCTCTTCCCCCTCACACAGGGGAAAAGTAAAATACTGAAATATTGGACTATTGAAATAGATTTCGACCAGCTACAAAGATGGATTCAAGATTCCTTAATACATCCTATCCTATCAGTTCTTTTATCCTTCCCTGGTTTGCCTGATTTTTCATTTATTTAGTTACATATCAGGCAGTTTCCCCAGGACAAACTGACTGCACTGCAGCAAATGGTAATAAAACCAAACCAAAACAACAAACACATTAACAAACACCCCACAATTTTTTCTTTGGGACACAAGCATTTTGTGGTTTAGATTCTATAAAACAAAGCACACAGAGGTAAGAATCACAACTATTCTTGGACAGTAGCAATTTCTCAGTACCATTTTCACTAATGAATTCTCTACAAAGGTTTCCTCCTAGCTTTATTTGTTCCTTCCTTCACTACTTGCCAGGGATGCAGTCCTTTTTGTCACAATACTGCAGGACTGTTCATCTCTGTTGTATCCTAACTTCCAGTCAAAGACACAGCACCTCCTGTGTGTGACAGGAGCCACAGAACAGGGTTCTGGACTCCAGACTTTCTTTCTGACAAATACATGACCTCACATTTAGAATCATTCAACTCCAAATTCCTAAGAACTAAGGAGACAGAAATATAGCCCTAGTTTTATCCACTGAATCTTCACCCGGGCTCTTTCACTAGATTGCCAAGTTCTGCTGACTCCAACCCTCTTTTGCCCTTTTTTGAGTATGCTGCTATCAAAAGAGCACTCTTCAACTTCTCAGTTGTAAGCAAAACAATTCAAAATCTTTAGAAATAAGAACACTTAGCTGTGACTAGAGGGGAAGAAAGGTAAAACACATAAACAGTCACAGCTGAGGCTGGAAGGCACATCTGGGGACAGTCTAATCCAACCCCCTGCTCAGAGCAGCCACAGCAGGCTGCCCAGGATGGTGTCCAAGTCAGGCTTTGATTACCACCAAGGATGGAGACTCCACAGCCTCTCTGAGCAACATGGTTTGTGTTAACCATCCTCAGGGTAAAACAGATTTCTCTTAGCTTTAAATGGAATTTCCCATGTTTCAAGTTGTGATCAGTGCCTCTTGTCCCATCACCAAGCAGCACTGAGAAAAGTCTGGCTCCATCTCCTCTATTCCATCAGTATGAGTACACACGGGTAGGATTCCTCTGAGCCTTCTCTTCTCCAGGCTGAGGGGTCCACGGTCTGTCTGGTTATCCTCATATGAAAGATGCTCCAGTACCTCCATCATACTTGTGGCCCTCTGCTGGCCTTTCTCCAGGATGTCCATACCACTGGTGTTCTGGGGAGCCCAGCACCAGAGCACCAGACCTGCACTCCAGGCACGTCTCACCGGTGCTGAGCAGAGAAGGATCACCTCCACTGGCTTGCTGGCAAGCAGATCAGAGAAGGATCACCTCCACTACCTTCTTCCCTGTACAGCCCAGGAGGCTGCTGGCTCTCTGCAGTCAGTAATTACCTCTAAATAACTGTTGACAAGATGCATTCCCTCTGTAAGCTGTAATGATGAAACAACTCCAGAGCAGAAGTGTGAGAAGTTCTAGCTGCACCTGAGCATCAGCCTCCAAGGTGTTTTTAGTAATTATAAACAGATTTTTTTAAAAATATGAAATACTGAACTTTAGTTTGCAAGAGGATGCAGGAGACCTACATCAAATTCCCTGACGCAGAGACCCAATCAGATCCTTACAGAAACTACACAGAGGTTCAGCAATCCTGCAAAGCAGGAACTGCAGCAACATCCCCACAGCCCAGGGTACAGGCCTGCTCTAGCACAGCCTATGAAGAGGTTGCTCACTCTCACACAAAGAGACTGCTTAGCTCAGTGACAAGTAATGAAGGAAGCAATTCATCCAGTTAACTTCAGAGCAGTGCAAATGCCCCAACAATAATACAGGAGGTGAGGTTTCCTTGTGTTTGTCCTCGAGTACCTCATTGCTGGCTAGTGCAACAGCAAGAACACCACCTCACTGTGAAGCTTCTACGTACCACTGCCAAGTATTTAATTGAAATTGCTTAAGAATCCTAATTGTTCTAAGGTACCAGAACAAAAGTATAGAGGGAAGGATGAAAGGAAGAGATACCAAGTTTCCTCCTGCACTGGCAACAGTAAGTGCCTCAAAAAATAACTACAAAAGCGCTGTAATCTTAATTAACCAGAAAGATAGCTATACACAACAGGTTAGAAAACTGTTTCAGACTATTCAATGAAAGTTTGCACACAGATGCAAAATGCAAACAGTGCATGAACACAAACAAGCTGGTGTCATGAACTTACCTGCTTCATCTTGGGTATCAGGGTTAACAGCAGTTAACACTCCGTATCTTTTTCCCCAGGATTTAACATCAAAATAAACATTGCCTAATACAAAAGAAACGTTTAGTTGTATAGCAAAGATGAGGGACATTGATGAGACCTTGATAACATTTCCCAGAAAGCAAAACAAACTGCTCTTCCACTCCCATTTGAAATTCTCATTTGGCAATTCAGCAATATGCAAAACTAGTAGTAGGTGTTTCCATTTTACACAGCTTTTCAGTATCCTCTGTGGACATGCTCGTTCTGTCCATAGCATAACTTTGAATGCTGGAGACCTCCCAGGCTCTTCCTTGCCCATGCACAATCAGCAAACCCCTCCCCTACTGCAGGTCAAGCTACACCTAGTTCAGTTACAGTGCACTTGAATTCTTCTACAACCACCAGCCCTGCAAAGAAAACCACACATTTTGCTTTGCAGACACATCTTTTACAGCACATAGGAGATACACGGCTCCTCTTCAGAGGTTCCCCCAGCTTTCTTGTAGAAATCAGGCCAGGATTTCCCCAAGGAGTTTAGACAGCAGTTTATTACAGTAAATTATATTAACTAATGAGTGACATTTAACTTAGAAATTGAGTAATAGTGGTTCTGCCCACTCATGTCATCACAAACAATTCACTCACACCCTGTTAAGCAACAGAAGGAAAGCCTCGCACAGGGTATCTCACCTGATTCCAAAACAGGATTACTAAGAGCAGTGACTTCCTATACATGTGCTGAACAAGGAGTTACCTTGCTCAAAGCCTTACCTTGTGAGGTTGCATAAGCTTGTCCACTGGAAATTATTGTTTTTATAAAGGAGATTATTTGAGGAATATTGTCAGTCACTCTCATATATACCGTAGGAGGAAGGACCTTAAAGAAAGAGTAACATCTCATTAACACACTGCCAATGAGTTCCTTCACTCTAAGAAACAAACTAAAAGAACATTCTCCTCAGTTCCATCTTTAAAAAAAAGTTGCAAGTATCATAAAAAAAATCATGAGTAGTATTTAAGAATACACATACAGAAAAAATATTTTTAGGGGTGGCAAAAACCCCCTGATTTTTCCCAGTGCCTCACTCTCTGCTTCTCACAGGGAGACAATAAGCAAAGTCACCCCAGCTCAGTGAAAGATTTTGTGTTTCCTGTGCTTTCAATCAGGCTACTTCTGCATTATAGTAAATATGCAGTATCTGTGAAGCAAGGATCTACTGAATATGGAAGAAAAAAAAAAAGGAACTTAACTTGTTCATTCCAAAGATCAGGTTTGCTTCTCCCCACATTTCCTTACTCAAAATGTTCCAGAAGAACGAAAAAGTCAATCAGCACTCAGTTTCCAAGAAAGAAATGTCTTTTTTCAGATCAAACTCTCAAAACTAGATTCTTTAACAAAATAATTGCTTAGAAATACTCTTAAATTTAGAATCTTGAGTATTTGTACCTTTAAGGCAGCCATATCTTGTTTAAAGTCTTCTTCATAAATACGAGCAAGAGCTACTGGTGATATATTCATCTGAAAAAAAGAGAAGCAGATTAGCAAATCATAAATCAAGAGTAATGACATAAAATATGGCAATCTTTTCTCAGACAGCTAATAGCTAATTGGAAGACTTAGAGAGCCCCCAAGGTAAAGAGTCAGAAAGGCTTATTAATCTAACATTGACAGGGAGGAGATGTAAGTTACAAATAATGTAGAAGTAGTATTTAATTTATGTCTCAATTTCCAAAATATTAATATATCTGTTTTAAGATAAAGCAACTAAAGACTAAAATAATAAACTCATTCCCTCCCTTATTTTTTTCCTCTTGAGAGGGTCTTTCATTTCCAGTGACAAAATATACTACCATGCAGAGGACATAAAAACCATTCAACTTACTGACAGGAAACACCAATACCACCTACTTGTCAGAAAGACAGATCAGAGACTTGCAGGTTGAGACATTATATTAATTTTCAGTGAATAATAAAAAAAAAAAGCTATTTCTGAAGATCAAGGGTACTCATAGATCTCAATAGTGAAAGTCAGTTCCACACTTTGCCAAGTCCAGTGTTTCTCAAGCACCTTCTCTACATTTCTCATCCATGGGACATGAACAGGTTCCTCTTGCAGAGGTCATGAGAAAATGCTACCCAAAAGGAAAGGGACTTGCACATGTAAGGTACCTGTTCTCAAATATTCAGACGAGGCCCGGGATTGAACTATACATGGACAGCTTGCTAGGTATCAAAGTGTTTCAAATGCATGCTTTTACATTTTCTCTGAGAATAAACCACTGGGAAGAGAGCATATTGTCAGTCTCTCCATCTTGCAGGTAACAACATAATCATTAGCAACATAAATCCCATTTCAACACCTCCAATTCACTACTGGAGCATCTTTAAGGGCTCCAACTTTGAGAGAGCAGGTGGGTACCACTGTTTGTACAAACTCCAGGACAAAGCAGGAGTTCTGGTGAAGACAGTCCAGATGTTCATGCAGCAATGAAATTAGGATGATGCTCAGCACCAAAAAACAAAGACATGCTTCTGCCTGCAGACCAGTGATTGGATTAATCTCCCTAGACAGCTCAGCTCCTTCTTTGATCAAAAGAGAAACAAAGGTGCCCACAGAAAGAAGATGGGGAATTTCCTCCCACCCAGATGTATGTTCAACACACAAAGAGACTCATCTCTTTCTCAAAGGACCAGTGATGGCATGCAGCACATTCATCATAAACTAGTACCCAACTTTCAGGTTCCTCCCCCACCAGGGGATGAAGAACAAGCTTAATCACATTGATTCCAACACCGTAATGCCTCAGGTGCTCAGGTTCCAACAACAAGAGCAGGCTACTGAGGTAGAGGCTTTGGCCATCCAAACAAAATGGTTGAGCAAACATTTCAAAAAGTCACCAAAAAAACTGCCAAGAAAAGATTACTTCATAGAACCGAAGAATGCAGTAAAACAATGTCTCTTTCAGGAACATGTCATCTCCAAGGTGTTCTGACAATAAGGAAAAACTTCAAAATGCAAACGAGGATTTAAAATGCCTGCATTTTGGAATGGGGGTTGTTTTAAAATAGTTTACTGGCTTAGAAAACTGCAAGTAAATGGACTAAGGGAACAGACATATTTCTACATTAATGGTGTGCTAGTATTCATTTGAATGCAGGGGGCCTATATTTAACTGCAAAACTGTTTACTTAAAGATAAATAAAAGGAACAGCTGTCAAATTCTCTGGCTCCAAGAAATTATCTTAAAACTTGCAACTGCAATTCAACCTAACACATTCACTTATGATCCTGAAGACACGAGTTACAGATTCTAAAATCAAATGAAACAAAAAAACTCAAAATGCAGAATAAAACACAGAGTACATTCTTAGTGCTTCAGGGTTCGTGTTTTAAAAAACAATTAAAAAAAAAGAATTGCAATAATCATTCACCAAGCTCATCTGGTAAAAAAGGTCAGATTAAACTTCAGCTGAGAACCACTTACTGCCCCAGTCTTATCAAGACTTATCCCTACACACAATGTTAACTTTCCTGTAGCTGACAAACTCAGGGCTGATAAAGCTTTCCAAGGTGCTGACATTGCAGCTAGATGGTGCTCGGCACCTTCCAGGAACTGCCCTCAGCCCCACGTGGCAGTGCTGTACTATTGCCTTTCATGATCATGGCACACAGCACTTCTCCAGAACTCAATCAGAACCCTTCTGGCTGTTAAGTTTTGGGGTGATTTCACTGTGCTGATGATTCACATGGGGCTTTTGCTCCCTGATAGCCTCTCAGGAAGGGAGAGAGTGCAGGAGAATCCCAGCACTGGGTGCTGTAAGGTAGCCCCCTCTCTGCCTCCCCCCATCACACAGCTCTGTAGCCATTTACCCCCACACAGCTCTCGACACTCAGCCCTTCTCACCCCCAGACCCATTACAGCCACACTAGGGGACCAGAAATCTCAACATTTATTATCTATTAATTAAAAAGAAACATAACAAAAGAACCGAAAACTCAGGTTAATTTTCCTATATATGTAACTTAGAAAATACCAAAGGGTTAGTCAAAGACTGCAGCAAACACCTACCTCATTGGCTCTTTTTATTATCTTGTCATCTATGTCTGTGATCCCCATCACCATGATAACTTCAATTCCAAAAAACCTTGTCATTATCCTTCGAATTATATCAAACCTAACATAGGAGCTGGAAGAGAAAGAAACACAAGCTTTTGAACATGCAGTATTAAAAATAAACTTAAACAAAAATAACCAACAGCCACAGCCAATCACCCCAACACTTTTAATGAAAAGATCTTCAGTGCATAAGGCGTTTTTTCATAAGTGCATAAACCTTTTGTTACCTGCACAAAAGTCAAGCAAATTTCTCTTGAACTGGCCTACCCTCTTCTGGTATTAGTGACACATTACATCGAATTTTCTGAGTGCTTTCTTTTGTTGCATCTCTTTATTCAAAGGGCATCACAAGCTACATGAGCTGGGAAACTCTTTCAAAGCCAACAGGACAAAGTAAGACACAGAGATAAGATACTCTTAAAATACATCCCTTAGGTTTAGCATATCCTAACAGGCTTTCAAAAGTCATGCCGAAGAAGAACAGGGAGAATAAGGCAGGATTCAAGTGAACTTTTCTTAAGATTGAGTAACAACAGATACCAGCCACCAATAATGTACTTCATTCACACACCACCACAGATCTTTTCTGATAGCAAAGAGTAGATGCTCTAGATGTTACTTTATTTCCACTTGAGAATAAAAGTTATTCTGAAAATTATTCAGAGCTTTTGTCACAAAGCAGAGTATTTAATGCTGATAGACTGATGGATATACAAGCTGAATAGGACTGTTGCAGCTTCTTCAGCTCACAGACTCTCCATTTGCAATTCTCAAAACACACTCTGATTGAGTTAAACCCAATTACTAGGTGAGATACTAGAAGGCGACTAAAAACTCTGGGTCTACCCTGCAGGATGATGAGAATCCTCAGCCTTTCTGGGCTCTGTTTTCTCCAAAGCCACCAAGGAGGTTCACAGACCTACAGGTTCCCATTTCACCCACAGCATCACAAAAACTGCAACTCCCATGGCCGTAAGAACAAAGAAGGGTAAGCAACTACCAGAAACGGATTTGCACCCTTCCCTGCAGGTGCCACGTAGCACATCTCAATGAAAAAAATACTTTTTGTTGTTGTTTGTACCATGCCCATGCTGAAAAAAGACTTTTTGAAAGCCTTGCTGCCAGGGAGATAGTTTTTAATGAATAGCAGCTCACTGGGAGTAAGGTTCATCTAACGTGGTGACACGATTCCATAAGAATATTAAATTGGTCTTTGGATCCTGTTCAGAGGAACAACGCCAGCATCAAAAGCTTGATATTAGATTGAACAGCCCTGTAGTCACTGTTCCCAGAGCAGGCACAAATTTCACACTGTTCCCTCTCCTCTCATTTTCCAACTGAATTAATGGAAGAAACTCTACAAGAACCACAGCATATTTCCTGGTACCTCAGAAAGCAGAATCTTTACCACTTCAGGACTGATTATAAAAAAAAGAAAAATAAAAGCCAAAACAAATGGACAGTCAAGATTGAGGGGTGGCAGACCACACACAAGAGAAATTTCTCGTGCTTGGTTTTACTCTTACTTCAAAGCATTCAGCCAGGAACCTGGATGCCAAACAAGCTGCAGGTCAAACCAGTACAATCAAGGTCAGACCCAGAACTGGGAAAAAATAGTATTATTTGCCTGTCTTACTTTTTTTCTCTATACAGAATGGGTGTTGGATATCATATAGAGGCAGACAGAGCATCTGTTTTTAAGACAGGAAGCATAAAATACTAGAGAATGTTAAATTATTTAGAGAAATAAGAACTCTTTTTGCAATGGAAAGAGGACAGGAGAAAAATAATGCCATTATTTCCAAATTCTCCTCAAGGATCTCAAACTGATTTCTATGATCCATTTCTGCTTTATTACCTGCTGCATTTGTTGTGTTTGACACAACTCAAATGAAAGACAGAGGGGGAAAAAAGGGAATTCTAGTGAGAAGAGAACACGTAGCAGGAGTATAACAAAATGATGGTATTTAATTAACAAGAGCAGCAGACTGGCAACAGCCACCACTCCATTTGATTTTATGCTGTTTCCCAGTGCAGCTCCTGGCCCCCAACAGCAGCATACATTTCAGCTGTTCTACAGTTGGACTTAGCTACTGGGGAAAAAAAGATACCATTTTTTAAAATAAATTAATAAATAGAACCAAGAGTGCTCCACCATCCTGAACAAATCAGCTGAGCAATAGGATGTCAACACTGACATGTATAAGACCAGAGACACTGGAAAGGAACAGTCAACTCCTCCCACACTGGAGGGTTTAACTGATGAGAAAAGAGAGCAAATGGTCTTCAGTGCAGACACTCTGTCACATAACAGGAACCACACGTGAAGGTGCTTAAAGAGGTGCTAGCAGAGAGAATTATACCTGGTGTACCATGATACACCAAAGGCAATATTTAGCACTAACCATTCTTCCTTAAATCAGCAATGAAGAGGTCAGACCCAGGTGACACAGATGTATGGCAAACCTCCACAACGGCAAAGCTTGAAATTGCTAGTTTAGACATGGGTAAGAACAGATGGGTAAAAAAACTGGCAAATGTAAGCAAGGCCCTTCTACTCCCTTTTTTAATCAAAAAGCCTGAGGGCAAGAGAACCACTGGAAAAACAGACATTTAAAAGCTACAGAGAGCTATAAGACCAAAGGGTGAAATCCTCCACCTCTGTAAAACATTGTGGTCTAGATCAACTATACCCCTTAGGACAGAAGCACCTCTGCAATCCCCTTCCCTATTACACCATGTCAGGGAAGACAGGCCCTACCACACTAGAGAACCTCAACTGAGGGATAAAGACAAGAAATTTATAACTAACTTTTTTATACAATTATTCTCAAGTGATGATTTCAAATCGTAATTATTTCAAGCTAAACTGTAATGGAGCCTGTATCACAACAGCTGTAGATTTAAATACACAAATTACTATAACTTGCAAAAAAAAGTTCCCCTGAAGATACTAAGCACAAACAAAAAGTTCAAGATACATTTTCTTGATTTTTAGATCACCAGTAAAAAGCTAGGTCAGCTTTCTGCTGAGATTTGACACAAGTAAGGAGGAAAAAGACACCAACACATATACACAACAGTAAAGTAGCATTAACATTAGCACTGACAACAGTACTTTTACATAGCTGGTATTTTAAGTCTTCCTTTTTACAGACCAGAGCAGCAGTTGTGCAGTTACTGCGATGGCTCAGTTCAACATGAGCAAGATTCAACACAAGTTTCTGAATGAAGTTGAGACAGGACAAGAAGCTGTGAAATCCCTTACATTGAAAAGGAATTATTGAGTTACTGAAATGCACAATATCTGATCTTCATACACATGACAATTATCTAATAAACCTGTGCTCTTCCAAAGAGCCCAAGACAATTTACTTTCTAAGAATGCAGAGACAGAACCTTAAGAGCAGCCTGAGTTGCTGCAACTCCCCACAGTTTCACAGGAACAGCAGATACCCTGCATGTCTATTCATCAGGTATGTTGTTTTGAAACAAGTGGCAGCAACCTCCCCTGGTGTATTTAACATACTTTTACCAAGTTACTTATAATGAAGCTAGCTTGTTGTTGTAACAATCCTAATGAACTACACAGAAAAACCTGTGTTGTTATGGACTTTTTTTGTTTTTAAACATAGTAAGCCACTGCAGTATTACAATGCAAAAAAGGCCTTTAAGCTACCTGAACTTTCTGAGATCTAAGATCCAACGTGTTCATCTGTAAACCTTGAAAGTACCTTTCCATTAGCCAACCCTGCATGGTGTTTCCTTGGTGCCAACACAGTGTCTGAACTAAACCTGAGGAGAACTATCTTTTCACACAGCTGAGAGGCTCTGCTCCAGAATCACAACTCCTCCGCATGAAGAGGTCACATTATGCTGATACGATTTGAAACAACTCATCCTACTAAACAAACTGCATACATTCCTAATGTTTCTTCCCAAGACACAAACACGCACTCTCTGCCTCAGCCAGGCAGCAGAACCAGCAGCTCCTTTACAAACTACCCTAGCCCAACAAAAAATACATAACAAACAGACGCTTGCCCTTTGCACAGCACAGGAGGCAAAGGGCTAGGCCTCGTGTCACCAGTCACAGCTGTCACTCAGACACACACTGCAGCCTGGGGATGTCCAGCACCATATATCCGCCTGAATCCCTGAGCACCACCGGCATGGGGATCTCCAGCACTGTTTATGTGCCTGGATGCCTCCACACTGCAATCCACAACTCACCAGGCGTGCCCAAGGTGTGCGTGGTCATACACGGTCGGCCCACAGCTGTACCTGCAGAGAGGGGAGGCAAACAGAATCACAGAATTGTTAGGGTTGCAAAATCTCCCAGTCCAAACCCCTGTCAAGGCAGGGTCACCTACAGCAGGTGTCACAGGAATGTGTCCAGGTGGGTTTTGAATGTCTCCAGAGAAGGAGTCTCCATAAGCCCCTGCGCAGCCTGTTCAGTGCTCTGCCACCCTCAACATAAAGAAGTTCTTCCCTATGTTGAGGTAAAACTTCTCATGTTTTAGTTTATGGCCACTATTCCTCATCCCGTCGCTGGGCAATGCCAAAAGAAGCCTGGCACCATCCTCTTGGCACCTATCTTCGAAATGTTTATATGTATTGATGAGATACCCTCTCAAGTTTTCTCTCCTCTAGACAGAACAGGCCCGGCTCTTGCAGTCTCTCCTCGCAAGAGATGCTCCGGTCCCCTAATCACCTTAGTGACCCTTCGCTAGACCTTCTCCAGTAGCTCCACGGCTTTCGTGTACTGGAGCCCAGAACCGGTCACAGGAGCTCTCTCCGGGCACAACTCGCTCCTGTCACCTCGCCACCCCCACGCCCGCCCACGCGCAAGGCGCTACCAGGTCGCCACTCCTTCCGTGGCCAGCACGAGCGGCTCCTTGCTCTGGCTCCGGCTGTTGTAAGCCACGATCCCGCTGTCGCACCCGGCTGGAGGCGCCCACTGCCGCCGCCGCGCCGCGCCCGAGCACCGCCGCGCCCCCGCCCGCCCCCGGCCGGCACCCGGACCCCGATCGGGGCCGGGGCCGGGGCCGAAGCCGAGGCCGCACCGCCGGGCCGCCGCCGCCGCCCCGCGTAGCATGGCCCGCACGCTGCCCGGGCGGGGAGCGGGCACAGCCAGCCGCTCGGGAGCCGCGGGAGAGCGGGGCCGTCGCGGCCGGGGCGCAGGAAGAGGCGGGGCCCGCGGGCGGGGCCGGGGCCTGCGGGCCGGGACGGGCCGGGCGCCACCGCCTCCCGCCGGGCCGCGCCGCGCTGAGCCCGCCGTGGGGGCTCGGCCAGCCGGGCCCTGCGGAAACAAAGCGTACTAGCCTTGTGCTTCGGAATAACCCCAGCGCGACTTCTTCTTAGCGAGATCTTTAAGGGAGATGTTTGTAGGAAATTTTAGGACTAATTTAGCAACATGGTCTCCACTGTGTCAGTTCGGTCACTTTGGGGAGTGAATCTGTTTTTGCATTGCCTTTCAGGTCAGAGAACGGCTTGCAGCCTGTTAGCTCCTGAAAATAAAACATGGTGTGACATTCCCAAACTGGATAATAAATCGGAGTCCCAGAAAACACTCACGCACCCCGACACCCACACACTTGTATAAAGTGTTACCTGACCTGAACATTTTCAAAAACGACAGCAAGTGCTGCCGGGTACTTGGTGAGGTACCCTGGCCTTTAGCCCAGCTAACTGTAAAGATCGGCTTTCTCATTGGGGATTTTTTTTTTCCTTCCTTTCAGAGAAATGGAGCTTAACTGGCTGCAGTACCTTGAACCACTTGGGAAAGCTACACAACTAGAGTGAATACCAGTGCAGTGGAACAGACGTAAGGGTACCTAAAGTATTTTTGAACTAGTACCTTATTTCCAAAAGTGACTATGAGCAGGTACCAAGGAAACAAGTAATAATTCCACAATTGTATAATCACAAAGATGATCAGAGGGATGGAACAGCTATCCTATGAAGACAGGCTGAGAGAGTTGGGGTTGTTCAACCTGCAGAAGGCTCCAGGGAGACCTCACAGCACCTTCCAGTACCTAAAGAGGATTTTAAAAAAAGGAGGAGAGCAAGTTTTTGCATGTACAGATAGTGATAGGACAAGGGAGGAACAGTTTTGAACTAAGAGAGGAGAGATTTAGATAGATACTAGGAAGAAGAAACTTTTTACTCATAGGGTAGGGAGGTTTTGGAACAGGTTGCTCAGAGAAGCTGTGGATGCCCGATCCCTGGAAGTGTTCGAGGCCAGGTTGGATGGGGCTCTGAGCAACCTGGTCTAAGTGAAAGGTGTCTCTGCCTATGACAGAGGGGTTGAAACTTGATCATCCTTAAGGTCCCGTCCAACCCAAGCCTTTCTATGATTCTGCGAATATCTTCCCAGATAGTTTTCCGGTTTCCAAACAGATGGCGTCCTCAACTGAATGCCCTGTGATTTTTTTTTTTTATTTTTTTTGCCTCACCCCCCCAGGTTTTTCTACCCATCCTTGGTAGATTGCTGTACCATTAATTTCCCCATTCTCAGTGAACCCACATCAAATCAATACCAGGCTTTGCCAAGGAGTACTGCAGGTCTAGTGCCATCTTTATGAAACACCCCCTTGGCATGTGAGCTCCAATTGTGGCCACCCCGGCTCTTGTATGAGAAGAGTGTACTGCCACTGCCAGCATGTTGTCTGTCCTGCTCCTGACTGTCTTCCACACAATCCTCTAAACAGGCCGTTCAGGACAGAGCTTTTCAGGTCTCTGAGGCCACTGTACTACCTGCTAAAGCACCTTGCTGGCCTGTGGGAGGAAGGTAATACCCACAGCTTTTCTGGAAGGGATGCTGCAGGTCTGCCTGTGGTGACCTGCCTCACAGAAGTATTTGTATTGTTTCCTCTTCTATCTGCCAGGGATTACTTTATGGATTTTTCTCATAAGTAATAAGATAATTTAAAATAATTGCTTTTACATAATACTTGATGTCTATCTACATCTTACTTCATTTTAGAGCATATCAGATATAAAGTCTTACCAGTGACAAATGTTTCCTTTTTCTTTTAATACGTACGTTCCATAGAATTTTTCATTTAACAATCTTAACTTTTTGATCAAAAAAGAAACCTATTTTATGGACTTGTTAATTTAAGACTACCTAGGATGAAATTCAATATACTACCCAATAACCTTTGTAAATGTTTGCTTTGTGTATTTCTCAGGAAGCTTCACAAGCCAATTATTTCAGCTTCCACAATGAGCTGGTTTTGATGTCTTGCTGTTCAACACACATCTAGTTAAGAGTTGTCATTAACTGTGTTGTCTTCTTTGTTCTGTGGGGTTCCAAGCACTTTGATAGAGTTCAAATCAATGCTAAGTAACAATGGATGTTTTTTAACTTTAATTCCAGGTTTGGCGAATCATGGATGAAACTGCCAACAGATCAGAAGAATGCAAGAGCTTTTTCTTTCCCACTGGTTTCAGAAGGCTTAGTGTCTGTGCTAACCAGACTGACTTTTAGTGTTTAGTCCCAAAACCTCTATGTCTTACTGTAAAATATTATTTTCTGATGATGGGAAAAGCCACAGTTATTAAATGCCTGAAATAAACAGCTAACAGCATTCATGCTTGAGATTTAATGCAATGGAACACATCCAGTGGAACAGTGGAAAGTGTTCTCCAAGCACCAAAGTACAAAAAGAACCTAATTCCAAATAAAAGCAAAACTAATCCTGGTGGATAAAAACCGTAAATTATTCATGTGAAAAATACCAGTATTCTCAGAATCAATTGTCTGTGGCTGCAAGCATACCTCCACTTTATGCTACCTATGCTGCACCCTTACTCCTGCTCTAGGACATGTGCAAGGACACAACAGTCATCTACCAAAAAGGCAGAAAAGCAGCAAAAGATTTTATGACATTAGATCTTTACTTCCACCTGAAGTAGAAGATGCCTTTGGAGGTTGCAAGCAGTTGGAGCCAAGGTACATATGATCAGTGCCAGGCCTGGACCTGCTGTACTCCTGTTACTTCCTTTCTTGCTGAATAGCCAGGAGGAAATGTGATCTCCAGAGCAGTACAGCTCTTATTCACAATCCCACTGCAGCATATCTGTCTGAGCTGAAGGTAAACTCTTGTTGTATTTAATACTGTCAGGTCATGTTCTCATGTTTTTCTTAGGAGTCATTAAGGCGAAACTTCCTTCAAATTAAAAACTGAAACTCCAAGGTAAAGGGATGACTCCTGAACGCCTTAGAAGGGATCTCTGTTTTCTGTCCCTTTATCTGCTTGTGTAAGAAGGCAACGTTTCCCTCCCATCCTTGATCAATTAGAAGTACAGCTCTGTGTGCTGTCCACCAGCAATTCTGGCAACATTTCTGTGGTGGGCAGGGAAGATCTTTGGGGATTTTGGCTTACTGGGCTTCTGTATTTTCCAGTTTCCAGTCCCAGCAACAGTGATAAGATTTGCCCCCAGAGGTAAAATCCCAGAGCTGTTTTGCATCATATATGAATAAAGCTAAAAAACGATTTTCCATTTCCATTTATTATTAGGAGACACATACTTTATAATGTTTTACAGTTTCCCCCCATTACTAAAGATGCTGCATTTTTTCTTCAAAAAATTTCAACCACATCATCTTAGAAGTGTTGACAGAGGAAAAGGTTGCTTTTGCTGCGTTAACAAGAGCGTGTTTCCAGTAACTGTGGCCCTTCTCAACAAGTTAAGAGTTCAGAAACCTGGCAAGGAAGCTGAATCTGAGAAAATACAAATAACCTAAATCCACTGTAGTGGACTGAATTTCTCTTGATGCTCTGTAGTAATCATAATTACAGACACATTTTGACTTAACTTTTATGGTTCTTTTATGTTGACAAAATCTAGGTGCTTATTGGTTTGTTTCAGAATCTTGTTTGATTTTTAAAAGAAGACTAAAAACTGCCTCAATATTATTACAAATGCTTGGCTCAGAAAGATTGTAAATGTTGAGTGGCCATTCTACCAAATATTCACAAGGTAAAGGGTATGTTTTACAAAAGAGAAATCACCTTGAGAAACCTATTTGAAAAGAGGAATTCTGGGGACAGGCACTAACACTGTAAAAAAAATTCATTGGTGGACATATACAACCAATTAAACTTTCTTGCCAAAAGTCTATTAGCTTTTAGCACCACTTACTACTTTCAGAAAACCTACCTACTGACTGCACCGACACACACCGCCTGTTTTGCACCAGAAGTGTTTGAGTCCTGCACCACAGCTGACAGAAACAAGTCTGAGGGTTGGTATGAATTCAGTCAGGGTTCAGATTGTTGTCTTTGTCAGTGGTGTCCAACTGCAGAGGCGTATCTCTCTTGAAGAGATTCACTAAAGGAATGTAGAGCCAATGGAATATGTTGCCCTTGAGCTGTGTTCATTCCACTGACACTCGGGGACAACTCAGATGTACTTTTGCCTTGGCCTTCTATTGCAATGCACATTTACTTGTTCCAATTTTTTAGAGTTTAATGCCAGCCTTTAATGCTGTTTAAGCTCACTGTGCTCTGGAAGTGCACCAGTGCAGCAGGTGCAAGAAAGGCAGTAGCCAGGAAAACAGGTGTGAGAAGAGGCAGTGAGTGCAACTGCCTTGGGGCAAGCAGAGAAGAGATGAGGTGTATCCAGTGAAATAAAAAGAAAGCCACTGTTTTCTTATTTGACTGATAAAAAAATGTTTAGAATGGCAGGCCATATTGCATGAAAGGGTGAACCATTACTCTGCTGGTCTTCATACTTGCAAACCTCAGCTCTGCCCATCTTGTATGCTAACTATTTGTACTTTTGTTTCAAAACTTTCAACCACTAGCAAAATGAACAGACTTGTGAAATTCTATTACCATCATCCACATAAGCATGAATTTGGCCTCATAAACAGACAAACAAGCAAGGAAAGCATATGTAACTATAGAAGAGGGATTAAGCTATTAAATGGTGTAGAAACAACAATTCATTAGCAGGAATAAACCCATCTGATTTGTCTGTACCATAAAGTATAATGGCAAATTCTCAGAAGACACTATCTTTTCTAATAAACAGACACAGCTGTAATGATTACATAGTATTTCATATACCAATATTCAGCTAAGGCAGAGGTGAAAGGAGGCAGCCAGAATTCCTCAAGCCAGCTACACAGTACTGTGCATTCATGGAACATTTGGAAGTTCGGGATTTTATGTTCCTCATATCAAGTATTCTGAACTTTGTGCTGATTAGCTGGAATAACCATAATTACTGAAACAACTATAATTATTAAAACATTTATATTACATGAAGTACATTTTGTATATACACACATAGTATGTATATGACAGTAGCTGTGCAAGTTGTTGATCTGGTTTTAAGTTCCCTTGATTTTAATTGCTGTGAGTTTAGATCTGTAGTAAGGCAACAGCTTCAAGAAACTTCTGAAAACCTCAGATATTTGGGGTTCTAAATATAGAAGATTTCTTATAAACAGAGCTAAGGGGCTTAGGAGCCAGAGGATAGATGGATAGATAGACAGATAGATACTTTTATTCTCTAGTAAAAATATAGGAAATAGGAAGAAAATGAAGCCCAGGAGTCTCTTCCTTCTTTGACACATGAAATTCACTTCCACATGTGAATCCTTCTGGAGGGTAAGAAATGGGCCCCTAATATGAAAAAAAACATCTGAAACCCTATCAAAGTCTCCCATCTCTCACCTACTGTAGTTCAGAGGCAAGAGGCCAAAATAAGAAGCAGAAGAAAAGGAGGGAAAAGAGAGATGGGCAATGGATATCAGCTCCCTACCTTCTAAAAATTTCCACTCTAGAGATACACAAATGTACACCTGCTTTTATCCTTCCCTCCCCTTTCACCCAGCTTCCTAAAACAATGGCTGACCTGCTGCTGAGCCTAGAGGGAGGTGCAGAGAATTGATATTTCTGAGTACAGGTATATACTTGATTATAGCACTATACAAAGCACTGAGCATCATCTTTAAGAGCTGTAAAAGAGGACCTTCAAAGTGGATACCAAATGCATTCTCAGGGAAGCTCAGTCTCTTCCTGTCCCAGGGACTTGTGCAAAGTCCCATGATGATTTTCTCTCTTCTAGTAACATATAAGAAACTAACAGAAGAGGATCCAGTAAGCAAGCACTGCTAAAGGCCAGATGATACTAAGACTTTTCAACAGATTGCTGAAACTTAGTAGGCTTACACTTCAGAGTTTCCTATTTTTTTTGTCTATTAAGAGGAGGGAGAAAAGTTCCTGTTCAGTAAATTAGCAGGTACTTTAACAAACTCTTTTCTTATAGGTGTAATTACTTGTGTGTGTCTAGAATGATGATTACCTTTTTTTCAAGAATGACTCTTTTTAGGACTCATCAGTATTCTTTTCAGATGTCTTGCTTCTACTGAGTCATAGTTATTGGCTTGGATTCTTACACTACCCAGGAGACTGTTAACTACCTTTAATTGCTGACAGTGGCTCACCTTCTTGAAGAAGAGGGTGAAACAGGCTCTAACTACCAAACTGGTGCCAACAATCTAGAATAGGTATTCCTAGGCTACTGCTGCCAATTTCCTCTCTATGCCACAGTAAACCAGAGTAAACCAGCACACACAGGTCCAAAAACATTGGCTCAGAACACTGCCTAGATGCCATGGTGCTTTCTAAGTTAAAAACCTGAGATCCTGTGTATGTGAGGCTTACTTCAGCAACTCTTTTTTTTTTTTTTTACAGCAACTGACGGAAACAGAAAATGAGAGGAAGAAAATAACGGGAGAACTTACAGGCATCTTCAGAAAACAAGGAAGTGCCCTCCGACATCTGCCCGAAACAGCGGGTCGGTATCAGTTCAAAGTTTGGTCTATGGTACCGTCTCCACTCCTCAGAAAGTAGTTGGGTGCATTTCCCCCACTGGAGGGTGGGAGGGAAGATACTGGAACTATTGCTAAACAGCTGCCTGAGACAGCTGCTGTTCTTCCCTGAAAACCCCAGCTCTGGGCGTTCACACACCAAGCTGATGGCAGCAGCAAGAACATTTAGCAGGGCCTGAGACGCTGAGGTGCCCAGCCAGGCCGCCGCTCCCTCCGCTCCCTGCAGCGAGCACAACGCCAGGGCCTCACCGAGCAGCGACTGCACCGGCGAGTCCGGGCACTCAGGAGTGATGACTCAGTCTCCCCTAAATTAGGGGATTGCCAGTGACGTCTGCTAAAAAAAAACAAGAGGCAGAAAGCGCACGTTGTTTTGATTCAGCAGAGCAGTAGGTCTTTCCAGCCCCGCCTTCCCCGCTCCTCGCAGAGCCGGGTTGCCTGCAGGCTCCGGAACATGGCAGCAGCTCCAGGACACAAAGGCAATGCTGAACGACAGGGGGGCTCCTCCGCACGACCCCCGGGTCACTCTGGTGCGGAGAACGCGGGCGGCACAGAGCTGTACCCGGGCGCCCCTTCTGCTGTTCCTCGCCGGCAGCGAGCCCTCTCCGCCGGCAACCGTACGGGACGGCGGCGTTGCGCCGCCAGCGGCCTCCTCTACAACGCAGACGCCGGCGGCGTCCCCCGGTGACCCTCACCAGCGCGCGGGACAAGAGAACCGCACCAAGCTCGCTCAGCCATGCTCCCTCCCTTCTTCCCCCTAGCCAGCCGTGATCCGCACATGCGGATCCACCCGGGGACCACTGGGAAACGTAGGCGCGCAGTGTACCCAACGGCTCCATTTTCTCCCCCTCGCCAGACAAATTGCGCATGCGCAGGCCCGCCCCCTCCCCCGGGCGTTACCGCCCCCTCTGCCGCGGCGCGCGGTATCCCGGGCAGCGGTGTCACAGCGGGGATTGGCTGAGGGAGCCGCGGGGCGGGACGAGAGGGGCGCGGTGATTGGCTGGGGCAGCTGTCAGGGGCCGCGGGGTGATGGATGCGGGTGCCCGCTGAGGAGGGAGGGACGAAACGCTCCTCGTTTCCCTTCGGCGGCCGGCACCGCGCCGGGCACAGCCTTGCCCGCAGCGCGGGGTGGCGTCGCATGGTTCTCAGTGTTCCCCTCTCCTAGAAAAGGCCTCGGAGCCGCTCCATCTCGGAGCGAGCTGGCAGGAGGCGAGACTCCTCCAAAGTCCCGATACCCTACCGCAAAAGCATTCATTTGCCCCCGCGATCCCCCAGCGTCCCCGCGGGCTGCTCGCCTCGCACCCTACGCACAACTTCACCAGAGCCTCCGCCTTCCCCGGGGCTTCCTTCACTCCACGCCCACGCCGGCCCTGCGCCGCCCGCCCCCTGGCTCGGTCCGCATCCCCGCCGCCTTCCCTCCCTCCCCAAACGTGAGTAAGGGAGGCGGGACGATGGATATGCGGAGGTTCCGGGCGGGGGAAGGGATCGAGTGTGTGCGGTGAGTGTGTGTGTGAGTGTGTGTGTGTGTGTGTACACAGCGCTGGGAGAGAGCGCATGCGCCTTGGCTGGCGGGGCCGAATGTTTCCCAAGTGTTTGAAACTGGTATTTGGGTTTTCCACGTTGGATCTAGCGCGGCGTATGGGAGCGAGGAGGCTGCGTTGATATCGCCGGGGAGCGGCGGCGGCGGTGAGGAGGAGAGCGGGGAAGGGGGGAGCGGAGGAGAAGCGGAGCAGAGCGGCGGTGGCGCAGGCAGAGGGGCTGCCGCTGCCTCTGACAGACACTTTGCAGAGCACATTTTGTTTCCAGATTGTTTCGGAGGAGCTGGTTTAAGCCCCCCTCTTTTCTCCTCCTCCTCCTCCTCCCTCCCTTCCCCACACACACACAAATCCCTCTGATTGTTCTTACCACCTCCTTCGTGAATTACCCACAACGACAGCCATTCAATCAGCTGCTGCTGGCTGTAGGGGACTAGCGGAGGGTGTGTGTGTGTCTCTCTCTCCCTCTTTTTCACACAAGAGGAGTCAGATGTAGCTTCCCTCGGTTTTTTTTGGGGGGGGAGCTACCGAGAGAGGTGGGCAGGGAGTGAGACCTTCATCGGGGTTACCGTCTTTGAAGGGAGCAGCACTTGCTCTCACACAGAGAGGTGTGGGGAAGGATTTTTGTTTCTGTGCCGGATGAAAATGTTGAGTCCTGCAAACGGAGACCAGCTTCACCTAGTGAACTATGTGGAGGATTATCTGGACTCCATCGAGTCTATGCCCTTCGATCTGCAGAGAAATGTCTCCTTGATGAGGGAAATTGACGCCAAATATCAAGGTAAGTGCTTTCTATATATGTGTGTGTCCGTGTGTGTGGTTCGGGGCTCAGGGGGGGAGGGTGTCTTTCCCTTTCTTCTCTTTGGAGCTGAGCCTCGGCTCCGTTTACCCCTCTGCACCCCACGGGGATGGTAGTTTTATTTTTTGGAGGTAAAAGGAGAAAGAAAGCCGGGAGGAAAGATCCGAGGGGAGAGAGGGACTGATCTGCAGTGTTAGCTCTTGTCATGGGGCGGAACAAAAGGTCTCCGGCTTTTCTTATTAAGCAAGGACTGTGCTTTTCTGTGTAAATTGCTGGCCAAGAAGGCGGGGGCAGGGAAGTGGGGTGTGCTGTGCACAAAGGGGGGCCGTCCCTGGCCGTGGGGCTGAGGTGGAAGGGTTTGGGGGTACGGAAGAAAGTGCTGGGTGGATAGAGGGGGAGAGATTACAGCACAACATTTAGGAATGTACAGTATTCATTATGGCTGTAGTAGGGGAGAGAGGCAGCTAGTGAAGGAGGGAGGGAAGGAGGGAGGGAGGAGAGGGGGGGTTAGGCGAGAGTGGGGGGCAGGGTGTGCTTTCTTCGCTCCCTCCTCGGTGGGTTTCGTTTCACCCGGTGAAACAGCCCCGTTCCGTGGGGCGGGGGGGGCCGAGGGGGCAGGACCGGCGTGTGCGGCGTGAGTGGGGGGGAGACGATACACACGGTCGCGTTTACGGCTGGGCTGAAGTGGCCCCCCCCCCTCCCCGCGCTCGGGGCACGACGTCCCTGTCCCCACGGGCGGAGAGAAGGAAGGGGAGGCCGGTTTGCGGGACTCGGGGCAGCTTTGTCACTAGGTCGCTGGCGTCCGCTCGGGAAGTGGGGGAGGGGGGGGACACTCTTTATTCTGTGCCGCAGGTAGCGGTGACAGCCGGGGTGCCGGGAGGGGGGGAACCCCCTCTCCCTGCCCGCGCCCCCGTGCATGTGGCCTTCGGGGCGGTGGGCAGCAAGCCCTGCCTGCCGTTGCTTCAGCCGCTTCTCGGGCAGCTCGCTGTGAGAACCCATCAGCTCCTGGGGGAAGGGTCCGGGGGAAACTTCCTCAGGAGCCCGCGGGGGCTGTCGGGGTAGGAGGAGAAGAAAAGGGCAGGGCGGACATCGCGCCCCACAAAACCACGTCCAGCGGGCACCTCCGCGCTGTGCTGGGAAGGGGCGTCCGTACTCCTTTTATAGACGCCTCTCGTTAGCATATCACCGTTCGCCACGCCCTTCGGGGGCGCTGATAGGGCGGGGGCGTCCCACGGGCCGGCCGCGCCCCGCCTCTTCGCGCGGATTGGCTCCGGGGACGGGCCGACCCGTCTCGCGCCCCCGCCCCCTCGTGACGTTTCCAGAAGCAACTTTTCCGTGGGGTTGATTTGAATATCTCGGCCGGCCCCGGCCGGCGTGCTCTGATTGGCCGGGCTCGCAGAAGGGGGCGGGGCAGCCTTGGGCGTCCGGAGGGTGACTGACGTGTCCCGGCGTGGGGGAGGGCACCGCTGCTCCAGCCGCGCCTCTCTCGTGAATGGCCGGAGGGGGCGGGCGCGAGCGCGCTCCCGCCAGCCGTGATTGGCCGCTGCTCCGTGTCAATCACTTGTTCGTTTCCCCGGGAGGGTCTGTTCGCCCCGGTCGGGACGGCGGGGGCGGGGCCCCCGCGCCCCCGGGACCGCCGCGGGGACGCCCCGGTTTCCTGCCCGAGAACAATGGCGGCTCCGTCCCCTACGGGGTGGCCCCGGGCGCCGCAGTGGGGCGGGAAGGGGGCCGGGCCCTCGCCCGTGTCCCGCTCGCGGTCCTTCCGCGGTGCCTCAGCCCCCGCGAGGCTGCGGAGTGAAGCTCCGGCGGCACGGTTTTCTCCCGGTCGGGCGGCGTTTGTGATGCTCGGAGCGCGTGCTCGCCCAGCCGCTCAGAGCGCGGCTCTCCGCTGCCGCTGTTGCAGCTCGGCGCGGGAGCGCGGTTTTCCTGGAATTGCGGTGAACAGAGCTCCGGAGGCGGGCAGCTGCAGCCAGCCCCGAGCCGCAGCACCGCCGCCGCGATGGTTCTCTCGGCACCGAGCGAGCAGCGCGCTCCCGACGCCGGTGCTGAGCATCCTCGGCTTTGCGGCAGCTCCCGCTCCGTGTCTCACATTCCAAACACGCCCGTGCCGGGCCGCGCTCTGCAGGATCCCAGCCTGCAGCCAGGGCTTCTCCCGCACAGCAGTACCGCGCCGGGAGCTGCTGCCGGCCGGGAATGGCAGGGTGACGTGGTAGAACTGAAGTTTTCCCAACGCCGAACTTCAGTCGGTGATTGTTTTGTGCTGTTGAGACAAACTGTTCTTCGTGGAGGATGCTCACCCACCAGATTCAGTTGGGTTAAACTGATGACATCAGTCAAGTGCCAAAGCTTAAAGCATAAAACTTCTGCGTTTCAGCCACTGAAAATCATTAACTCTGCTTCTTCAGCCTTCCTGATTGTGGAATCTGCTGTATGTTTGAAGGATCTTTTGGTGACATCTGGTGCTTGGGTTTCTTCTTTGTATTTTTTTAATTGTTTTATTTTGGGATTTCTTTGTAGGTAAAAAAAAATCCACCAGTTGCTTAAAATGGTTAATAACATATAAGAATGCTGATTTTGTTGGATAGGTTATATTGCAGAACCAGCTGCCAGGTCGTGCTTAACCAGTGTGTGAAGCTGCAGCTCTAAAATCTGAAGTAAAGCTTGCATAATATTTCCACATCTTCACTGGATATTGTGTATGTTTAAAAACTCTGCCCAGGAAAGACAAAGCCTAAACCACAGGGTAACTCTTGGTTTGCATATGTGTCACATTCTCCTATTAATAAATACATAAATAAATAAATAAATAAAAGTTTTAAAAAGTTTTTGTAATGCCATTTGCACATATGAGAGATCCTGATTTCTGTTAGAGGAATTGAGGTCAGATTTTATATCTCAGTGTATTTTGTTTCTCTAAGATAGACTGCGCTAGCCTGTGAGAAAGGGAAAATTCAGAGAAGAAAGGAGATACAGGAAAAACATTCCATGTGTTTTTGAGGACTTAATACATGGAGTGCTGAGTGTCCTGAATGCTGTAGTTGATTTGTGTATCATAATGAAACTCAAAAACATCTTCTTAAAAATAGGTTTCCATAGCCATTCCTGAAACTTTAGATACTTTGCACATTTTTTTTCTAAACTGTTAGAACAATCCTTAACATGCAATTCAGATGTGACATGTTTTAAAGCAGAAGCTCTAGCTACTGCCATTGTTGCCTATCATCTGTAATGTTATCTTCCAACTTCATCTCCTGCTCTGCAGTAAATATTTAATGAAGATAATACTTTTATGTTTTGAAAAGTAGCAACATATTTTACAGAAGCACAGAAAGTATAGGTGGGAAATAATCTAAACATCCTGGATACTGCAATCCTAATTCTGCAGTCCAGGGATTTGCATGACCTCATATTTTCAGCAGAAATAGCTTGACAGTATTGGATGAAATAGTTTTGGGTCCAAACCATGTATTTGGTGCTTCTGCGTCTCCTGTCAAATAACCCAGCAATTTGCTTCTACACAGCTTTGTGCTTTCTTTCTGTCCCATTCCCTTTCTCCCACTCTTGTCATTCATTGAAAATGTTGATGTTGTTATACAGAAAATGTCCAATTATTTCCCCTCTAATTTTGCAGTTAACCTTGGAACTTCTGATGGTGCGTGTATTTTTTTAGTTAGTTATTTTAATTACCTAAAAGTTTAAAGGGAAGTATTATCAACATACATAAAAACTTATTTAGTCACTTTTTTCTTCTAAATCAGCATTTGCATTCCATTCCTGTGGGACCAACTAAATCAAAAGTAGTCCAGTGGAGCCATGAGCCACTTGTCAGATACAAGCTTCAGGGAATCTGTCTTTGATCAGTGCTGTGTGTTACAAGAAGTTGTTGCTGTATGGAAGGAAAAATGGGAGGTTTTGTTTTGCCATTCTCCCTATGAAAAATATTTATAGTTTTTATTTCTTCTTTGCAGAGATTCTGAAGGACCTGGATGATTACTATGAAAAATTTAAACGGGAGACAGATGCTGTGCAGAAGAGAAGAATGTTGCACTGCATACAGAGAGCCTTGATTCGGAGTCAGGAATTGGGGGACGAGAAGATCCAAATTGTCAGTCAGATGGTGGAGCTTGTTGAGAACAGAACAAGGCAAGTGGACAGCCACATGGAACTGTTTGAGACTTGTCAAGAGACTAATGACACTACCGGAAACAGCGGGAAAGCCAGCCAGGATAAGTCGAAGAATGAGACAATCACACAGGCTGAGAAGCCCAACAACAAGAGATCCAGGAGGCAAAGGAATAATGAGAATCGAGAAAATGCCTCTAATAATCATGATCATGATGACATCACCTCAGGAACACCAAAGGAGAAGAAAGCAAAAACATCCAAGAAGAAAAAACGATCCAAGGCTAAAGCAGAGCGGGAAGCTTCTCCTCCTGACCTTCCTATTGACCCTAATGAGCCAACATACTGCTTGTGCAACCAAGTCTCCTATGGAGAAATGATCGGATGTGATAATGATGAGTGCCCCATTGAATGGTTTCACTTCTCTTGTGTGGGACTCAACCATAAACCAAAGGGCAAATGGTACTGCCCCAAATGTAGGGGAGAAAACGAGAAAACTATGGACAAGGCATTGGAGAAATCTAAAAAGGAAAGGGCATACAACAGGTAGTTTGTAGACTTTCACAGTGAAGGAAAAAACCCACCAAACCAGTGTATTTATTGTCAGTGTCACCTTTGTTGAGGTGAAAGGATTGTAAAATGTATATTTTTAAAAGGAGGTTTAAAACTGAACCATTCCTGTTACAGGGACGGCAATAAGAAATTTGGTTTTCATTTGGTAAGCTGTAACAAGAATGTGGTCTGTGGACCAATGTATTCCAAAAGTAAAATTAAAGGAATATTTGGATGTTTCTTAAAAGATAAATTAATTTCTTTTTTCTTCTTTTTTTTTCTTTTTTTTTTTTTTTTTTTTTTTTTTTTAGTGCTGGTAGCACTCTACCCATTAAAATTTTGATACATATCTCTGAAATGTAATTTTGTTTTCTTTAATGAAAAATGTTATTTACCTTTTGAGCAAAATTGTTAAATACTTTAACCACCTGGCTGTATCTGAATAAAGCTGCAGTACATTGCAAATGTAACTTCTGGTGTTAACACTTCTGGTGTTAAGCAAGAGCAAACAAAAGGAGGGTAAAATTTGGTTCCTGCTACAAAGTGTCAGTATAACAGTTCAATAGCAAATGTTTAAATAGGCTTAGAGGATTATTTTTTAAAACAAAAGTTAATGGTTAAATTTTAAACAACAAATATTTTATATGCTGGCCAGTTACCACAAAGGCCATTTTAAAATGATTGAATATGTTTTATATTTAACCAGGAAGTGGTTTAGTAATGAGACATAACATAAATGAAGCTTTATACTGTCACAGATAGTGGTGTAGCAATCCTTAATTTGTTTAAGTTGTATAAATGTACATTTTAAGTGGAGTTGCACTTACTGTATTATACTTGGAAATGCAGCCAAATGCCATTGTGTAACCAATGTGCATTTCCTGCTGTATGTATGAAAATTGTACAGATGTGATATTAAGAAATAAATGAAATGACTTTGACAGTTTGCTTCTTTAGCAATCTTGTTTAATGATCATTCATATAGCTCAAAAAAGGCAAGAAATTCGTCTTTAACCTCAGCAGCTCCAGCAAGCTGCTGCTGGAAACCCTGAAACTGTAGTAGTGGTAACCAAATTACAGTTCTGATAATGAATCTTCATAGAGCATATGGCCAGCTAGGTCATAGGAAAGCCAAAAAAACATTTAACTTTTCATCCAAATCTTCTCATTTTGTGCTTGCAGTCATTCCCAAACCCAGATATTTATCTGAAAATCAGTAGTACAGAGCTGGTCTTGTTCAGTTGTTTTAATGCTTTTTTCACTGTTGATATAAATGTCTCCATGTTTCTTACTGGGATCTTTTGAGTTTCAGCATTTTCAAAGTTACTACTGCAGCTATTCCCAGGCAGGCCTTTTTATTCTTCATGGTCAGCCCATACAAAAATGTACTTGCTATGACCAGGTGCTATGACAGGTATCCAGTCCTCTTTCTTCCCTTGGGTGGATTGTGAAGCTTGGTCTGGCTGTTTCCTTCACCGGCATGGCTGGAGTGACCAGCATTCTGGCTGAGCAGATTTCATCTCCCTGTCACCCTGCAGGCCTTCATCCAGGTGAGAAGGGAACGGGACCAGCAGTAGGAAGGCCATGGAAGTGAAGGTTGTGAAATCCAGTGGATCAGGCAAAAGGCTCACATAAAATGATGGGAGCCTGGGGTGTTTTTTTTCGTTTTTTTTTTTTTTTTTAAGAACACAGCGTTTTCCGTGTGTAATGGTGCTGTTTTGTTTCCTGAACAGTGAAACCATACCACTGAAATGATGTCTTTCCTCCCCATGTATTCCAGAAGATCCTTCTGTAGGAAGTAAGGTTTCAGATCTAGCTGAACACAAGACAGCTGAAGGGGTTCATTGTTTACTCCGGATGTACTGACAGGCCCCAAAATGCACTGCATCACCTTGCATGGATATTCCCTGCCAGACAGACATGTTTACAGTGACGAGTAATCCTGTTTTACTTCTAAATAGGTGCACTAAGTGTGTGCATCTGAATTTGTGTTTCCTGTGCCTACAGACTGTCACATTACACTGAGCCACCTCTGCCCAAGGCAAGTGCCTGCTCCGAACCAGTCTCCTGCTCCCAAGGTGGTTTAGGGTTGGTGTATATTTTTTCTACTTTCTTACCCTTCCTTCTATTTTCATCTTTTCTCTAAAGCCTTCTTGTTTTCCATTCTCCCTACACACTTACCAGTCTTTCCTGCTCCTCTCTCCCTCCACCTGCTGTTGTTGTGGCTGATGCTGATGTTTCTGGTCGTTTCTGCCTCAGCTGTTCTGTCGTTCTCCCACCGGCCTATGCTGAGAACATCAATACTTAGCAGCAAAGCTAAGGGCTTTTGTACTAGCAAAACCCCAGTGAAACTTTATATAGGAGCTGGTACAGACAAGGTTTCAAACCAAGCCTTTTTCACAAAATGTCTGCATTGATTCTGCGGGATGTTTTGAAAGTGATAAGCCAGAAGGAAATAACAAAAATGCAAAAGAGGATGGTAAGAATGTTCAGCTATAGATGGATCAGTAGAGGCACATTTACACTGTCCTTAAATATTTCCAGCTACTGAAGGCTGGCCGTGGTCTCTCATTTCTGCTGAAGACAGCTGCTGATCTGTAAAGCAGCTTGGAGTTAACGTTCTTTCCACACTTTTTCCCAGGCTTGTGTCACCTTCCCAACTCAGAACAGGCTGCAACGCTGTTCTGCTCCTTGGTCCTGGGGGCTGAGTGGACTGGCACGGGACAGCCTGACAGGTCTGGTTTCAGTCGATGGGCACGGGCAGTTGGATGCAAGGGACTCTGCAGGGGCACTGAGCTCTTTGTTGATGGAAGTGGAGCCATCTTGTGTTATACTGACACACTGCCAAGTGCTGCGGACTGTGCAAACTTTGTCCTGGCCTTGGTACTCTATCTAAAATGCTGTCTTAGTTATTCACAGTGAATTTAATGGCAGCAAAACAGTTCCATCTTTTGAGCCAATTTTTGTTATTTCTGCGTGATGGATCAGCTACTTTGCAAGCTTCCTTATTTTGCTCAGCAGAGTGGTTTGGGGAGATCATCTGCCGGGTTTGAGAAAACATGTGACTCTCTTGGTGACCCTTTCCCACTGAGGCTGCCAACAAAAGGTTTTGAGTGTGAGGGAAGCTCTTCTAGGAGCTGAGCTAAGGCTTCATCTCCATTTCCCACGGGCTAGTAAACAGGTCTCAGGTGTTGTAGCATTAATGCAAAGTATAAAAATCACTGGGTGTTTGCTGAGGAGGAAGTCACAGCAGCAGAGTCACAGACTTCTTAAACTTCTAATTGGAATAATTCAGACAGCTGTAATTGATGCTCTTCTGTGTGATAGGGGTAGCAGGTATGTCTGTATTGTGTTGCTGAACCCTTGAGCTGATGATAAAGTCCTTCCAGCTGCTGAAAAACACTGGTTCAACACTCAAGTCAAGGGAGCTGACAGCAGAGCTTGCCCCTGAGTCGTCCCTGTCCTTGTCAGCAGATTTGTTGTGCAGTGGGGCAGCTGGCAGTGCAGAACTGGTGCTGGAGGCATGAACTGGGAAGTAAGAGGCATCAGTCAGGGAGCCCTTTGGGTGCTATGTCAGCTCCAATTGCAAAATGTTCCCAGCAAGTTATGGAGACAGCGAGAGAACTACTGAAAGCCTGAACCAGCAGAGCAGAGCATCAGTTTCAACAATTATGCCATCTGAAAGCACCCCAATCAAGCAGAACTACTGTCTCCACTGAGCAGCAGCAACCTTGACCATGCGTATCATTAGGTTTAAATAGGTTTCTTACTAATTAAGCACAGTTGCTGATAACCTGTATCCTAATTTCTCGGAGTGTGCAGAATAAGTACAATCGTATTGGACTGCTCCACTGTTAATTTTTCATAGGGTATTTTTAGTTAATATTTTAAATTGTAATAACAACAAAAGAGATAAAAAAACTGTTAACTGTTTCAAAGAATATAATTTTAAAAATCTGTAAGAGATGCTTCAAAACAATATCTTTGTAGTGAATTCTATTGCTTTAGTTAGATTTATCATCATTCTTGTGGCCTATTTGCTATATGTACATAACCCACCCCCACCTTTGTGCAGGAATTGCTCAAAAGAGCTAATAATTTCTGAGTATGAGAAGCAGTGTGAGCAAAAGTAGTGTGAGTATCAAAAGAGTAGTGTGAGTAATGTCAAAAAATAATCAAGCTAATAATGATCTATGAAGTTTCCTACCTTCCCAGCTGTTTCTGATGTCCCAGCTGTAACAAACAGGAGGAATGATACGGTAAGGAAGAGCAGCAGAGCAAATGCAGTGCATATAGGAAGTGCTGTAAACAGTATTAAGGTTTTCTCCCAAGTTTAGGATTACATTCCCAAGATTACTTTTCCCAGTAAGCATTTATTTTTGTTGGCAGTTTAAAAAAAAAGCAAAGAAATCTCTGTCCTGTCTCTCAGCAGAAAAGCTGCATTCGTGGCCAGGACAGTTGCGGGGGTGGGGGGGGGTTGGGGTGCCTGGTGGCATTACCCCAGCTGCAGCCAGGATTCCCAGGTTAAATTTTTCCTTCAGTTCACTTTATAAAATAGCTTGCCAACGGTGGAAGGAGAAGAAAGGTGGGTGTTACCAAACTTTTAAAAACAGGTACCTGTGTTTAAATTTCCAGCTCTTAGTTGAGAACTTTAGGTGGCTTAAGGTCCTGCATTGGGTCTGGGTGAGATGGAGCTCAGCCCTCACAGTGCTGTGCTTTGCACTGGGAGCTGGAAAGGAACTGATAACACTCCAGAGTTTTGGCTGCTGCTGAGCAGGGCTGGCACAGCCTCGGCTCTGTCTCTCCAACATTCTGCCCCCACATCAGGCTGGCAGGGGCAAGGTCTTGGGAGGGGACACAGCTAGGCCAGCTGACCCAAACTGACCAAAGGAATATTCCATACCATATGACGTCTGCTCGGATATAAAAGCTAGGAAAAAGAGGAGGAAGTGGGGAACATCCGTTATTTACAACATTTGCCTTCCAGAGCAACTGCTGTGTGTCCTGAAGTCCTGCTTCCCAGGAAGTGGCTGGACATCACTCACTGATGGGAAGTAAAGAATAAAATCTTTGGGTTTTTTTCCTTTGCTCATGCATGCGCAGCCTTTCGCTTTTGCTTTGCTGACCTGCCTTATCTCATCCTACGAGTTGTCTTCTGTCTCATTTTTCTCTCCCCTGTCCAGCTGAGGAGAAGTGATTGTGTGTCTTGGTGAGCACCTGGCATCCAGCCCGAGTCAACTCACCACAGTCCTTTTTGGTGTCTGATGAGGGGGTGAGACAACACCACCTATTTATGTATATTGCATGCTATAGCAGTATTAATTACCCAGTAGCAAGCTCCTGTGAGGAACGCAGTTTGTCAGCTGCACTGCTTATCTCTTTATTTTGCTGAGTTTGGGAACATGTTAATACAAACAATGGCTCTATGCTTTTCCCTGGCATTGATGGCCTTGCTGTGCTGGGGGAGCTATCTTGTGGAGACAATGAGGGAATACATCTCTCTCTTCCTACCCGGAATTGATGTGGATTCTTTTATTATGCAGGCTCCAGCAGTCCTTGTTCATCCTTACATGATCTGTTTAGTTAGTACTGTAAGCATATCATGGGGTTTGTGGAATCTGATGTCATGGTGGTGTATGAGAAAAATTTTGAGTGAGGTGATACCAAAGCGTTCCCCGAAGAAGTCAGTTTCTGGGTGGCAGGGTGTGTGGAAGGATTTGGGCAGGTTCCTAGGGCGGTTATCACCACCCATTGCCTGGGAGTTCACACCTGAGCAGATAATCAACCCTGACAAACTGATCCGTGAGCTGATAGAGGGGTGCCTTGCCCAACCCAATGAAAACCAGCAGCTCCTCGCCCTGTGCTGGGGCCTGGCCTGTGCCTACCGAGCCACAGTTCAGTACTCTCAAAGGACTGTGACTGAGGCAGGGACCCAAATTGTGTTCGAGGACATGATGGTTGAGACAGGAGCACAGACCACAACAGCTACTGAAACTGTCCCTGTAATGGAAAAGAAAAGGGAAGCTACAAGTCCTTATTGTCAATTAGAAAGGGAGGAAGAAGAAGAAGAAAAAGAAGAGGAAGAAGAAAAAGAAAAGAAAGAAGAAAAAGAAAAAGAAGAAAAGGAAGAAAAAGAAGAAAAAGTAAAGGAAGTAAAAGAAGAAACAGAAGAAGAAGGACAAGACGAAGAAGAAGAAGAAGAAGAAGAAGAAGAAGAAGAAGAAGAAGAAGAAGAAGAAGAAGAAGAAGAAAAAGAAAAGGAAGGAAAAGAAGAGGAAGAAGAAAAAGGAAAAGAAGAAGCAGAAGAAGAATCATCAGGAAAGGAAAGGTCTGATCAAGAAACCAGTCCTTCAACAAATAAATCAAAAAAAGGAGTGAAAGAATTCAAACAGGAAACAGAAATTACCCAGTCTCTGTCATCATCGGAACTTCAAGACTTGCAGAAAAATTACAGCCGCCAGCCAGGTGAGCGGATTTCTGCCTGGCTGCTGCGATGCTGGGATTGTGGGGCTGATGGTCACCTGCTGGAAGGCTGGGAAGCCCAACAGCTGGGATCCCTTGCTAGAGATCGGGGAATTGACAGAGGAATTGGAAGAGAGACAGCAGTTTGCAGTCTCTGGAGACGACTCCTCTCAAGTGTGAAGGCCAAACATCCATTTAAGGAAGATCTTGTGAACTCCCCAGGAAGGTGGACCACTGCAGATGAAGGTATCCAGTACCTGAGAGAATTAGCAGTGCTGGAAATCATCTATAGTGATCTAAAAAATGGCAACATCTCTAAAGATCCAGAGGATGTCCCTTGCACAATGGCCATGTGGAGGAAGGTAATTCAAAGTGCCCCTGCATCATATTCTAACAGTTTGGCAGCAATGTATTACCCAGAAATGGAGACACCAGCTGTAGGGAGAGCATCTTTTTGGCTCCAAAACTTAGAAGAAACTTTTTTTACCTCCTCATCCCTACAGGCCAGCACCTCTGTCAAGGGTAGTCCAAGAAATCAGTCTTCTCCTGCCCTGATCAGAGCAAAAGAGAGCCCCAGACACATGACACGTGGTGCTCTGTGGTTCTTTCTGTGTGATCAGGGGGAAGACATGAGGAAGTGGGATGGTGAGCCCACCTTTAAGCTGGAAGCACGTGCCCGTTTACTGAGAGAGAAGAGAGCTGAGAAAGAAGAGAGCTGTGAGAGAAGAGAGAAGGGGCCATCCAACAAAGTTGTCAGCGTAATTTCTGCAGACACAAGACAGAAATCAGCAGCCTCCCAGATGTAGAATTGACATCACCTCTCTTGATCCTGGCGAGGGTACTTCTGGTCTGGCACTGTAAGGGTCAGACAGTGAATGCTCTAACCAGGAAAAAGAATAGAGGGTCCCTCCCTTCTGCCAGGAGGAGGAAAGGGATGACAGGATGTATTGGATTTGATAGCCTGGCACATCAGACCCACAGAATCATATAAGGCTTTGGTAGGTACTGGTGCATAGTGTACGCTTGTGCCGTTGGGGTACAGGGGCTCAGAACCCATTTGGATCTCAGGATTGACAAGAGGATGCCAAGAATTATCTGTTTTGGAGGCTTAAGAGAACTGAGCAGGGGACAAGTGGGAAAAGTGCCCCATTGTGATGGGCCCAGAGGCCCCTTGTATCCTTGGAATTGGCTGTCTCAGGAGAGGGTACTTCAAGGACCTAATGGGGTACCAATTGCTTTTTGGTGTAGCTACTGTGAATACAGAGAAGATTGAGCAGTTATCCACCCCACCTGGCCTCTTAGAACATCCCTTCCTCGTAGGATGGCTGTAAGGTGAAGAACAGCAGGTGCCAATTGCTACCAAGACAGTGGGCAGCAGTGGGCAGCAGTATCGCACCAACCGAGATTCCCTGGCTCCCATCCATGAGCTGCTCCATCAGCTGGAGGGCCAAGGAGTAATCAGCAAGACTCACTCACCTTGTAACAGTCCCATATGGCCACTGCAAAAGTCTGATGGAGAATGGAGGTTGGCATAGGCTATTGTGGCCTAAATGAAGTCACAGCACCCCTTAGTGCTGCTGAATCAGATGTGTTAGAACTCCAGTGTGGAGCGTGAGAGAAATAAACCTGGAATCCACTGCCCCAGGGAGTGGAAACACAGCCCTACGATCTTTCATGGGTATATCACATCCCTTATCACCCACAAGCCTCTGGAAAGACTGGGAGGTATAATGGCCTGCTGAAGACGATGTTGAGAGTTGTTGGGCAATGGGGCATGGAAGCACTGGGATGCAAATTTAGCAGAAGCCACTTGGCTGGTTAACACTAGGGGATCTGCTAACCGCCCTGGTCCTGCCCAAGCTGTGGGAGGAGATAAGGTCCCTGTACTACACACAGGGAAGTACCTGGGGAAGTCAGTGTGGATTTCTCCTCCTGTGGGAAAAGGCAAACACATTTGTGGGATTGTCTTTGCCCAAGGACCTGGGAGTACTTGGTGGGTAATCCAGAAGGATGGGGAGACCTGGTGTGTGCCTCAAAGAGATTTGACCTTGGGGGGAAAATAACCTGTGGTGTGAGTTTTATGTTGCAGGAAGTAAAGTAGCAGGAGTGACACGAACTGGTGAAGAGTGAATTTTGCGGGGAGCAAGGCGAGTGTGATGACAACCTGAACCAGGCTGGTATCAGTGCCCGATGATCAAGTGTGCTGCTTCTCCTGTCCTGAGCACCCACCCTGATGGAATGGAATCCAAGTCACGGACTGTTTCTGAACATTTGGAGGGGTGGAAGAAGCCCATGGAATGGAAAAATGATATCTATCTGTGAAAGGACTGGGGATAATAGTTAGTGGAAATGTATGGATCTGTATATTTGGTATAAAGATGGTTTAAGGATGTAGTTTAAGGTGTAAGTGCTGGTTAAAAAGATCTCAGTAATGAGAAGTAAATACAGTGCAATAATTAGAAGATTAAATTTTGTGGGATCTGACTATGACACAAATGGTATGGAAAAAGGGGTGGAAATTTTATTTGGTCTGTCCAAGGTGGAGTTTGTTTTCCCCGTTGCATTGGGAGCTAGACAGGAGCTGATAACACTCCAGAGTTTTGGCTGCTGTGGAGTAGCACTGGCACAGCCTTGGTGCTGTCTCTCCAACATTCTGCCCCCACATCAGGCTGTCAGGGGCAAGGTCTTGGGAGGGGACACAGCTAGGCCAGCTGAACTGAATTAACCAAAGAGATATTCCATACCATATGATGTCTACTCAGATATGAAAACTAAGAAAAGGAGGAGCAAGTGGGGAACATTCGTTATTTGCAATGCTTGCCTTCCAGAGTATCTGCTGTGTGTCCTGAAGTCCTGCTTCCCAGGAAGTGGCTGGACATCACTCGCTGATGGGAAGTAAAGAACAAAATCTTTGGGGTTTTTGCATTTGCTTGTGTGCGTGCAGCCTTTTATTTGGTTTTAGTAAACTGCCTTATCTCAACCTACAAGTTGTCTTCCATCTTATTTTCTCTCCCCTATTCAGCTGAGAAGGGGGGCGGGGGGGTGTAATAGAGTGGCTTGGTGGGCACCTGGCTTCCAGCTAGGGTCAGCCCCTTACACACCCTTGAGAAGGTCTGCTGGCTCTGCTGCTGTCTCCAATATATTGGTAGTTCAGGGTAACCATTTTTAAAGACCTTGCATACTATACATGTGGTCACAGTAGATGACTACTACAGACACTGCAGTAGTAGTCAGTAGTCTGCAGTAACAGAGTATAAAACTAATCCCACCCAGATGGATGGACACTGCAGAAATCAAAATTCTTTTCAGGTGAAAATAAATGGGGTGAAAATCTAACCTCCATCCAAATTTTAGGAAACTAGTGATGTAGGGAGCAAAAGATGTGTCTGAAATGGCAGAATTCCTTACAGTACAGTACTTTGAGTTTATATGTGACTGTGCTGCAAGCACAGTGTGCATGTGCACTGAGTTTGCCCCCCTCAAAAAATGTTTCAAGGCAATCCCTCCATGTAGCCTTATGGACAGTAACATTAATTTTTAAGGTGCTTTAAGTTGTTTGCTTTATTTTCCATAGTTTAATAAGTCAGACACCTTCTGTGGACCTCATCTGAGACTGAGGGCTGGAATACATTCCATGGGATCTGCAGAGGATGCAGGCAGTAGGTGACTTCATGGTAGTGGTACATCAGTTGTCCAGCACTGACACTGCCTGAACTGAACCTGAACTTCTGCTTGTGCTTCTTGCTCTGGGGAAAGGATCCTGATGCAAAGAATATGGAGTTGTCTCTTGCATTTGGCTGGCTGACAAGTGGGGCCCTAAAAGGTTAACATGTCCCATGCTCATAGCTCAGCATTATGGAAAAAAAAAAAAAAAAAAAAAACCAAAAAACCCCCAAAACCTTAAAATAAACTTGGATCCATTAAGTGAATAATGCAAAACTTGGGTAAGACAGAGTGACCTTTATGCTCTCACTTTGTGGAAAAATTAATGCAATTTAAATACCCTCAGTGGTATACCTCCCGAATTCCCTCACCATACAATACATTTTGCTAGTTCGATTTTTTTCAAAATAAATCAAACTTGGAAGAAAAAAAAGTATTTAGTGATAAGGATTAGAAATACAAGTGAATTGTGCGTAAATTATTCACCTGCATACAGAAAGGAATGTTTTGCAATGTTAATTAAAAGATATATATCAGGGGACTTTTCTTTTCTGCCAGTCTCCTCTCTCCTTGAGATTTGTGTGGTTGCATATGAAATAAAATTCTCTGTCCTCATAATAGCTTCTTCAGTCTTATGACTTTGGGAACAGACAATTTAACGAGAGCCCTATCAGTAAAAGATGAATTGTTAGATTCATGTTCCACACAGTGATTTTATTCAACAGCTAAAAGATTACGGGCAATTCTTTCAGGAAAGTCCCCTGAGTTGGAATGCTTTCGTTTGTAGGTGTCTCTGGAGGACACTGGAAGTAGAAGGAAATAAACATAACATGCCTTAAACTTTAATCAAGGCTAATCTATGGTCAGAGTTACTTTAAAACTCTGATCATGATCATATCACTTTGGCATAGTGTCACCGCAGAAGAGCAATGTGATTTTTGGGATGCCCTGATTTTTCATTTCCGTACTTTATCGGGATTTTATTTATTTTATGTTTTGTCTCAGTTTTTTGTCTGCTGACCCTATTCTGCTTCAATTGGAGACAGCTTCAGGAAGACAAAAGTAGTATTTTTAAATTAAAATTACTGCTCTCCATCTTTGCTATGTATCATACTAGCATTTCTTTTTCTGGGAATGTAGAAGGTGTGGTGAGAGCTCCTTTATACTGAGCCCTCAGAATCAGGACAAAGGAACTTTTACAAAAGGGAGAGACTTGTAAAGAATGGAAGTAAGGCTACAATACTGCGGTAAACAGTGGGACTTTGCTTTCAAAAATAATCCTCCCTGGGCTATATAGATTAAAAGGAATTCTATCTAAATGGGTTTAAGGGATATAGAGCATCAGATTTCCAAAAAAAAAGATAAACACAAATTATGTGACACTCCTACTAGCTTTGATGAAAGGATTGGAGGCTGTTATGTGTCAAGACAGAAGTGACATTTTGCAAAGCCAGAATTGTGTCATGCTGTACAGGAGAATAACGAAAAACTGTTAGGAGGGGGTTTCCAGGGTGTCCTACCATCCATAGTTGTTCTTTTATGGAAGGCACCACTGGCCAGAAGGTAGCACTCATGTCCATGGAGATTTCAAGGGAAGCCAAAGAACCTTCATTGTTCAAGTCAGAGGCCAAGGGTTGTCTTAGTGTGTCTGACAGTGCAGAAACAGGCAAAATTATATTTGATAACTCACTGTTGAGCCATAGTTAAGCAAGGTTCTCAAAAAAGCACAAATATTTACTTCCATGAATAAACTGTTCATATCTTCCATAGGTGACTGATGCAAATGTCAGACGCTTGTATTTCTGGAAATATTAAGTGAAGGAATCTGCTATCTAGTGCTATTAGTGATAAAAGATGAAAACAAAGGAATTTTTGGAGGACAAGTTGAAAAGGTTTGTAGCAAAGCTCAGAAAAAACAGGTGTATCTTTATTTGTAAAACTCATGTAAATGTTAACAGTTTCATCTAACTTTAGGAGGGTTCATTGCCCCATCCTTTCTCATGTCAGGCTTTTAAGATCGATTTCTTGCTTGAAGTAAGAAGTAGAGTCACAGACTGAGATATGCCATCAGTGCTGGTGGCTCCTTTCTATGCTGGGACTTCACCTGTGTCTTTTTGGACAGCAGAGATTTCCTCCAGTGAAAATACAGGTAGAGCATCTCTACTCTGTAGCAAGCAGCTGCTGGAGGCTGTTTTATTAGCCTCTTGAAAACCCTGGTCAACAATATTTTGTTTCTGGGATCTCTATTTTTATGCAAACCACTTAGGATGTGTCCTTCTGGTAGGTAGACAAGGACACACACACTTTTTTTCACTCTTTGTGTGTGGGTGTGTGTTTCAGAAGGCTGTAGTAGACAAGATGAGTGGATGTGTTTCATTTTCTGCAATATACTGAATGAATTTTTGAAAGCTTATCTTTCTCCTTACCTGTCAATTGCTTTTGGTGGACAGACTGTGGTTGTGGATGCAGACTGTGGATTGGCAATTCCTGTACATGCTTACAGCACGAGGTGACAGTAACAGCAGAGCCACTTCTCCTTGTCCAGCACTGCTGAACTTGGACAGGCTTGAGGGGACAGGGTTGGGTTTCTGCACTAGGAGCAGAAAGGATCATTATAGGATTGGAATTCCCAGCTATCTGAAGGAGAATTTCCATTCAAAGGGATGTGAGCATTTCTCATTCCACCCTTCCACTCCCCCCAGATAATTTTAGGCAAACTGGGATGATCAAAAAGATGGCCACAGGAGAGATGTGAAGGGACTTTACATAAATTATGCCAAGTGTATGACCTTTTGTATGTAGCAGCATGTGGAAAACGTTATATATGATTGTCTTCAAAAGAACCAGAAGCAAAATTTGGGGAATGATTGGCAAATCAACCTTGTTTCAGCCTCTGGGAAAATCAGGGAGTCCATTTCTGGGCATGTGAAGAAGAATGAGAGCCCTTAGCACAGCTTTACACAGACAAATCATATCTGCCCAGGCTGTTTGCCTTCTGTGATAAAATGACCATAAATAACTGTGAATGTAGGGAGAACACTGAGTCTCATTTACTTCAGCTTTAATGACATAGGTGCAGTTCGTGTAACTTTAGCAAGGCTTTTCACTGTTGTTTCCCATAACATTCATACATCTAAATTTGGAATTTGTCGTCTGAATGGGTGGGGATCTAGATGGGTAAGCAGCTTTTTGGATGGCTGGGCTCAGAGGATCATGGTTAATGGGTCACAGACCTTCTCCCTGGGAGCTGCTCATGAGTGGAGCTCTGCAGTTCTATCTGTGACCGGTCCTGTTTGACCCCATTACCCTGGAGGAAGTGATGGAGAGCCCTTTACCTTGACACCGTCGCCAGTGTCACCGAGCTGGAATGATGGTGCCATCCATAGGCTCGATGCTGCCATCCAGAGGGACCTGGACCGGCCGGCTTCAGTGTCGGGCTGGAACCTTGTACAGTTCAACAAGGACAGCTGAATTCATGCAGCTCTCCAGAAGCCTGCAGGGAAACACCTGCTGGCTCTTATTTCAGAGGTAAGAATCCATCGCAGCACTGGGCACAGGTTTGTTGTTTCATCCGTGGGGATCAGCACCATAAAGAAAAAGCAAATAAGCAAAGTAACTCTATTGGCCTATGCTTAAATGATCCTGACACAAGTTTACAGCTCTGCAAAGTGTCTTCTTTGTTTTGGTCCCTTGGACAAGGATATTCCATGGTGGTTTCTGTCAAAGAGAAATGGATAAAAATATATATCACCAGCTTTTCTAAACCTTTTCCATAACTGGGATGAAGGAGAAGGGAATCCCTGGATTATGTAACTTTTTATGTAATTATTCGTGTTTTAGTTTTGCTGTGCCTCAGGCAAATTCACAGCTTCCCACATCTTATTTATGATAAATTTTAGACAAATTTAAAACTTGACAACTATTTTGGGATGCTGTATTTTAATTACTACTTCAGCACCTGGAAGTAACAGAGTTGTTCAAAATGCTCACAGCGGTAGCAAAAAGTTTAATTGCAAAAGTAGCTGCTTTGAGCCTTGTGGAGGGTTGGCATGAGGCAAGGATGGAATGAGCAAGTCCCTGTCCCTTTGTGCATCCTGGAAGGGCAGGGGACAGGGTGCTCCAGAGGGCCATGGGGTCATGTCCAACCCTAGAGAACATGCAGACCTTCAAGAGGGTTTTTTTTTTTTTTTGTGGTAGTGTGCTTGTGAAGCCACAGTTTATTGGTTTGCTGCAATTTATCTGCTTTATGCTAATAGAAAGCTGTTTCTGCAAGTTTTGAATTTATTTAGCCCAAAGCAAGACCTGCCAGCTCTCTTGTGTATACTGGAAGCCTACTGTAAGAATCAAGGGTGAAGATGAACATAAATGACCCCAAAGAACAGGTGCTGGTGTAGAAGACTGGTAATTGGGACTGAACTGTGATTCACATGCACAAGCACAATTCCTACTGATTTCTTATCTCACATCTCTACTCTCTATGTGCACAGTGTCTTGTCACCCTGTCCTTGCCATCCTTTCCATCTTCTGTGACCAAACTTGCCATCAAATGAATTCCTACAGGTTTCAGCAAAGCTACTTGGAATTTCAAATATGTTTTACATTATATTTTAAGTAGAAGTCTTGTACAAGGTTTAGTTCAACTGGGAATTTATTTTGTTGTTTTAGGAGACCTTGATTTTTCACAATGCAAATGTTGCTGGGCTTTTCTGAGATTGGACACATTAAATTGCTCCTTATGGTTCCCTCTGTCACTATGAAACGTCTTGCTCACAATACCTGGGTAAGTGCAATTTTGCTAATCATATTATGGGGAAAGTAAAAGTAATTTGCTAAACAGACCAACAAGGAAAATAAATTGGTGTCTGTAAACCGAAATTGTTCATGAAAATGTTAAAACTATTAATGCAATAAGATGGTAGCACTTAAAACGTGTTTGTTTAGAACAGGACAGAAGCAAAGATTGAAGTCAATATGGATAGAAACCTTGAAACACTCTTACCAAAACACGTCTCTGCTCCTGTGTCCTGTTACCCACCGAGCAAAGACCTGCATGCATTCACCTGCCTTGCATCAGATTCATTTCCAGTATCAGCATCAACACCTCTCCAATTATCTCTGTGCTGTGATCCAAGAGCTAAATTTCCACCATGGAAGACCAGACAGTGACCTGACCGGAGCCCTGTGGGAAGATAATTTGTAAGGATAGTGCAGAAGGAAATTTTCCTCAATGAGTTACAGCTGTACTGGTTGCTGAGAAGTGGAGACAGCCTTGCCTGTCCGATGAGAATGGGAGTTTTGAAAGAGTGGGCTAGCTGGTAGAGAGTAAGTTGCAATTGGAGCTTGAGAGTCTGCTGGCTGTGCTGAGGTAAGGGATATGTGGTTGTGAAAGGCAGAGATGGTGTAAGAAGATGCTGTGTGAGGGACAGACAGGGTGAGACATCCAGGACAGGGACAGGCTGGAGGTTGCTGGTCATGCAGTAGGAGGAAGGGAATTTTCATTGAGAAGTCAGTGCCGTGTGGAGCTGCCTGAGAGAGGTCCACTGAGAGAAGGCATGAGAAGTTTTTAATAAGGGACTGGTGATGGTGCCAGTTGTGTCTGTCTGGACTACTACAACAGAGCCCTGTTACTCTGGCAGTCCTGCACCTTTTCCCACAATGCCATCCAGGGAGTGGTAGCTTCCCCTCTGCTGTTTGCAGCTCAAAGCCAGACCTCTGCTAAAGCAGATTTGCCTGCAGTCTGTACTGGGCCCGTGGAAGTCCCCATTCCTGCACAGAGAGTCTGGAGACATCTGAAAGGAGCAGCTTTTGGCCGCCCCCAGTTCTGTCCTATAGGGCCATGGCCACCCACACTCTGCTTTGCAGGAGCCAGGTGAGTAAGTGTAGGTGAGACACCACGGTGAGTACAAGCCCTATTACACATTTTCTTGCCACTTCCCCAGCAGACCTGACTGTGTTTATTTTGCAGATGATGAGCTGATCCTTTCAGCAGAAGAATGAAGGAATGGCATCAGGAGCTAGGGTTATAACATTAGTGGTGTCTCTCCTCCCCATTGTGCAGAAATGAGCTCTACAGAGGTTATGTCACGCTCAGCCTTAGGGAGATGTGGAATACAAGAGACAGCTGGCAGCTAGTGGCAGAAAAGGAAAGAAAGGGAGATTAAAGAAAGGTCTCTATGAGTAGAAAGTTAGGATGCTGGTGTCATGTGGGATCTCTGCAACCTAGGATAACCATTGATCCAAATGAGTACAGATGCTGACTGGAGCCTGGTTCAGCTGGGCAGTGCAACTGCTGTTTAATTGCAGGCCAGCTTTCCATGATGTAGTTGTTGGCTACAGTTGTAGATCCACAAATTGTTTGTACATGGTTTGTTTGTTCTTTGTCTGAACTAGGTATTAAATAAGTTTTTTCTCCCTTGGAAGTAAGTGAATATGCAGTATTAGAAGGGGTGCTTTAATGGCAGGTGAATAGGCTGAGGTTTGAACAGCCACATCCCCCTTTGAATACTGATGTTCTCAGTCCATTGTTGCTCAAGCAGCTTCTCACAAATCTCTAACTCTCCTTGGTTTCTCAATTGTTGCCCTCCCTGAAGAAAAGTCCTTGGAAAATAAAAATTTTTAAAAAGCAGCAGTGTTAGACCAGATGAAATCCATATCTTTGAAAGAGTTGAAAAATACTGATAGCTGCATTTTAAGACCAACTAGTTGTTACTTGAGAATTTTTGTGTGGTCTGCAAAAATAAGTTTATCGCACCATCCCTATGTGAAGGCTGAAGGAGACAGGTGGTATCCATGGGTTCAAGTGGCAGAGCAAGCTGATGGCAAGCATGGATGGAACAAGCTGGGAACTTGTAGCATGTTCTGAGGAGGGCAAAGCAGAAGGTGTTGTTTTGGCAGACAATGTCTCTTTAAATGGGGCTGTGGTTACTATTTCCCTTTATCTTAATATTTGGCTAAATTTGAATTCTATTTTTAAAATTATTATTTAAAACACTATTTAGCAAGCAAGACACTCGTGGAAAGGGATGGCTGGCAGTCCTAGGGAGCAATTCCCTGTCCCTCAGTCTGGGAACAGTTTCTCCATGCACATTGCCTGGCTTTCCCTGTGCAGGCAGCCAGCACCTGCCCTCTTCACGTGGCTGTGGCCAGGCTCTCCTGCAAAGACTGATGCTGCAGCAGGAGGTACCTGGGAGAAACCACACACTGCTGGGCTCTGGGTCTTATGTTATTTGTCATCCTGCCTGAAGCCTGAGCTGCCAATCCCTACTTGTACACCTCTGTAGCTCCACTGTTGTTTCTGCTCCTGTGAAGTCTTTTATTTGCCTCATTCATATTCTTGGAAAAGTGGCTAAATCAGAATAGATTCCGTAAATTGCATGGATAATATAAAGCTTCAGTGACATGGCCCAAAGCTTTTATTGGTAACTGTTATATATCTTACTGCAAAGTCTTTTTTGCACACAATTCCTCCTTGCAAGGTTATGGAGAGGTTATTGCTGAGGCAATAATTTTCTCATGTACTTGTTTGTGACTCTGTTCTTTCAGCTCACAGAAGAGAGAAAATCACTGTCCAAAACCATAATTCAGAGCCAGGTGCCCAGCTTGAAAGTGTGATGCAACTTTGGAATGGGGAGAGTGTGAAGCAGGAATTTCTGGATGAAATTTCCGGATTTGTGCTCTGCAGAATTCATAGCTGGAGGGATTTCCCTTGACATTACTTTTAATCAGTGAGAATCTTTCAGTTACTTGCTTTCTGCCTTAGCAGCATGTGGACAGGTGGTTGGTGCTTAGATCATGACCACAAACATTGACCACTAGGTACAATCCTGCTGTTTGCTCATGCTAAGGAGGACGACAGAGCCTGATTCCTGCTTCCACCTCAGGTTACTTCTTGTCTCTGACCACACCAGGGCATTGCCAACAGCAGGCAAGAAAAACGTACTGCCAGTTCAAGGTTTATATGCTTCCCAGCTCTTATATGGTAGAGTAATGTAAAAAAGACCTTTGCCTAGAGATCTACTTTTTTAAGAGTCGTTACATGCTTGGGGATGTAGTTTTGCAGGATGGTCAGACCAGAGCTGGGATCCACCTGATAGCAGCCAAAGCAGCACAAGTCTCTGCTCACATTTAAAGTTCTTGTGCTGTATCAAAAGACATCTAGAACTTTTGCTAGGTGTCTCTGAGTTGTGCCAAAGCTGCCAGTGCCTTCACTGGACCCAGTCATCTGGTCCCCCTTGCACCTCCTTGGGGACTTCATCTCAAGTGGCTTTTCCAACCTTAATGATTCTGTAATCCTTATTTTGCTGCTCAGTTTGCTGAGCCCTGGCATCTTTCCAGCATGACAATCCTGGGTAACAATTACATCTGCTTTGGATTCTTGGTGAAGAGGGTGTGTGTGTGTGTGGGTGTCTGCTCAGGGCAGGAGGGAAACAAAGCCCTCAAGGATGGTATGTCAGATGCTTCCTTGAATTGCAAATTATAATACTATGTAATGCTTATTAATGTTCTAGGTACAACAAAATAAATTAATCTATTCATCCATTCTCTGATGAAAGGCTACTTATTTGGACTGGCCTCATTTTCTTTGTTTGCAGCTCTCTGATCACATCCTATTTAATTTCCTCTTCCATCAAGACACCACACATCCAAATGTGAGTGTTGTTACCATGCTCTGCCTAATTAGCTATAATCATCCTTGTTGAGGGAAGCTGCATTCAGAAAAGTCCAGTAAAAACTGATTATTTTCCCCCTCCCCCACCATTAGGCTTGACTATCAGGCTGGTTTTTGTTGTCACAGTGCTAACCACAGCTGGTAAAATTTCTATAGCTCAAAGGCCATCAGCAGGGACAACCAGCACGGAAAGCATCTGGCATCTTCTGAAGGAGCATGAAGGCAGGCTTGGCACCATCCTCCAGCTGGAGGAAGCCTGCAGAGACCTTGGACCAAAGCTTAGTTTATGGTGTACTCCTTCCAGAGAGGGTGTCATGGCATTTTATTTACAGTACCTGAAGGGTTGCACTGCCCACCCGTGGAAAGCCATGTCAGCAGGGATTTTAGGAGCCTCCAGACAAGGAGGTACTGGGGCTGAATGTTCTTACTGCTGTTACTTTCATGAGGAATTCATTTGCACTGATGTATTCCTTACTTGATTCCTCAATTGTTGCCCTCCCTGAAAATACTTTTTGCAGAAGTTTACACCCTGGTCTTGATGAACACTTTTCTGCACCTGTGCAACCAGTCCTCCCCAAAAGAGAGGAACTCATACCAGGCTGGCATGGAGCTGTTGACCCTGCAGGTGGACACACCATGGATTTGTCACCTTGGGTCCCACTGTGAAACCAGGTTGATAGCCAGACATCCCACCGAAGGATGCTCTCTTGCAGAGAGAGCACATTGTCTGATGTGTAACTGCATTGTTTGGCTTTATGTGTGCAAAGTGTGGTTGTGCCCTGGGTTGAGCCAGCAGCTGGTCCAGCTCCAGGTGGATCTAGTGCTGCTCCTCAGGAAAGCAAGCTGAAGCCAGTGCCCCCACTGAATGCTCTCAGGCACAGGGTGTGATTCTTCGTGCTGTCCTGTGTAAAGACAGGATTTAGATTTGATGATCCTTGTGGGCCCCTTCCAGGTCAGGATATTCCATGAGTCTGTCATTCACTTCTGAGGCTTTGGACGCTTAAGAAGCATTGGACTTACAGGGCAAGGCAGCAGCAGCTCTGCAAGGTAATGATATGTGTGCAAGCTGAGGTCACATTGTAAGGGCTTTTCCAGGGATTCAATAAAGCTGTGTAAATGAACCATAGAGAAAAATGGCTGTAATTTTTCAGAGCTCACTGTATATAAAGATGACATTTACCCAGAGAAGAGCTGTTTCCACAGCATACAGACATCTGGAATACACTGTTAGATTGATCCCTTGTAGCTGAAAATTACCATTACTGTTCAATTGCACACAGACATCTTAAATTATTAATGGAATTCCTGCCTGAGGGTAAACACTGTAGATTCACATTCTGAGATTTTTCTAAGAGCTCTTTGACTGCTCACAACTAGGGCTGTTAAATACAGTTATTTGCTTTATACATCTTAAATGGATCAATATGAACTTAAGTAATATCAGGGGGATGGAGAGTAAGAGTAAAGGAGTAGAAGTAAAGCTACCATCAGTACACCTTATGTCTTAAGGGATTTTTAAATCGGGATTGAGGCTTTGTCTCTTAATTTCTGTGGGGCAGTTTGGGAACCAGGCCCAGATCTGCACACTGCCCTCACAGTCATGGATTGTTTTCTGGGCTAACAGAAGTCTGCAGTTTATCAAGGGGGAAGGAGAAGACCACATGGCTCTTGCAGCAGGGATGCTGTCCTGGGCAGTCCCACCAGCTCTTGGTCAACCAGAGACTTCATCTTTGTGCTTTCTTTTCCTTAAGGAAAGTTATATTTTACTCCTGGATATGAATGGCTTCTTTCTAAAGCCAAACTGCTAGAGATGGCACGTGGGGCTTCAATCTGCTCTTACACCTGTATTGGGCACCTGTGTCCACCACTGTTGTTCTTTCTACTCCTGCCCCCTTGCCAGCTTCTTAAAGCCACTGCCACAAGGGAAAAGTCAGGCTGAGGGGGAAGAAGCTGCTTTGTCTCCTTTGCAGGTTGCTGTTTGTGCTATTCCTCCTTTTGCTGCTGTCTTGGGGTAAGGTTTCCTAAGAAGCTGTGAGCCAACAGAACAGCTCCCTGCTGCCAGAAGGAGGTGGCTCCCATCCCAGGGCCTGGCCAGAGCTCCTATCACCACCTCTGCCAGGGATGGCATGGACCAGGCTCCTCTCTGAGCAAAAGCAGTGCCAGGTTTTGCCATTTTGGTAGGTGAATGGGTACAGGAGAGGGTCTAAAAAGGTGCTAGCCTTGCAAGGAAGGTGGTGGGGTAGTGGGGTCAGTAGCAGCAGAAGTGGGACTAACTCCCTTTTCTCAGCCATGGGCAGTTCTGCAGGCTCAGCTGGGCATCCAGCTTCAGCAGCAAGCAGCAGCTCAGCTTTCTTTCTGCAAGGGTTTCCCAGGTCTCTCCAGGCAGAAGGGAAGAGCCCTCAGGTTCAAGCAGACACACACAGTGTGCTGTGTGAGGGTGCCAGGTGCCCATGCTCACAGGAGAAATGCAAGGGAGAATTTCAAGCCCTCCCTTTTGGCAGGGTCGTGCTATTTGCTATTACAAACTCAGTCATGCAAAAAGAGGAAAGCTTCTCCAGACAAAAGTGGCACATAAGCAGAGTGCTGAAGCTTTGAAAAATACTTATGTCTGGACTCTGAAGTAGGTTTCATTTTAATTATTATAAGCAAAATAACTTTCCCCTCAGGTAAAAGAGAGACCAACCCAACTATTTTCTTTTTAATTCAGCCTAAGCCTGTGAAGGCACTGGAACTTCTTATATCAAGATTCAGCCTCACTGGATTAACTCATACCATTATCTATCTATCTATCTATCTATCTATCTATCTATCTATCTATCTATCTATCTATTCCATTCAATCTACACATTTCTTCATACAATCCTGCTGCCCTCTGACATCCCAACAATGTCAGAAAACTTCAGCACTGAAGTGAGGAAAATTGGGATTTAGTATGCCCTGTAAGAAAAAGAGAAAAGATTATTTTAATGCTGTGGAGAGAACTGTTGTTATATTTGATGCCCCATTTGCCACAAACAATATCTTAATACAAGCATGTTTCACAATATGTTAATCTTAAATCAAGCATGTAATTATTAAGACTGATGTAACACACCTAGAATCACAGCACAGTAATTAGTCCTTATAGTGCCATTAGTTTAGAGCATTTTAAAATGAATGGTGACATTCAGAGATAGCATAGGGCATGTTCACAATTCCCAAACAGTGAATCAGATAATTTCATTCATTTATTCAATTTCATTTTCAATGTCAGCAAACATATGGTCTGCTACAACACACACAAACATATTTGGGATTTGAAAATGAGAATTAATTAACAAGATATTTGGGTCTGGAAAGATTAGATGGAGTTTCAAAGCTAGCATTTGAACCATATATTAAGTGAATTCTGTGTCACTTTGCAGTGTGACCCAAATGTTGTGAACAAGCACATTGTAAGGCTCAGAGGTAAGCAAACAACAACAACAAAAAAATTAAACCTCTCCAACAGCAACAACATTGCTTTCAATGGAATCATGTCTTAAAAAATTTTAGGAGGTAAAATATCACACTGGCAAAGCATGATCATTCAAAATTCCCCAGGAAGCAAAAGCATGAAGGATATTGATACTACAACATGTTTTTGAAGACTGAAAACTCGAATCTGACTCCTGGAGACGTATTTAGCTAGGGCTGACATTCAGGCCCAGAAGGCTATGCCAAGTCATTTGAAAGTCCAGGACTTCGTGTTTAGCTGCCTGTTCCTTCATTACAAATACACAAATGCCATTCAAAGTTGACCTAGAAAGAATTACAGGACACTAATATTGCAACATGGACCCACCTTCAGGAGATGTTGCACAGCTCTGATTTTCTCTAATACATTCTAGTAACAAAGCTGAGTTTCAGAAAGGACAGTGCAGTAATTTGTTAGCACTGGAGTGCAAAAGCCATCTGACACAAGGCAGGAAAATCCAAAGCTGTGATATTTCAGCCATTTACCAGGGGTTCTGGAAAAACTACACCAAATCCCCCAAAGTGCTTGAGCACTTTGAATGTATCACAGTCCATAGTGTGGATATCAAGGTCAGCAGGGACAGCTAATAACCATGATCAAATCAGAGGTATTGCAAACCTTGTTCAGATATGTCCAAATCCTTCAGTGGTATAAATCAACCTGATGAGAGTCAAGGAGGTAATAAATAGTCTCCTTAAATCATAAAACCCTCCCTTGAAAGTCTGTCAGAGGCATTTGCAAGGGCCATGGGCTGGCTGCCAGGCAATGCCTGGACAGAGGAATTTTGGGTGAAGGCACTGCACATGCAGGTTCAGGCATCGAAGTCTCCCAGTTTCATGTGTCCCCTCCCACTTATTTATTACTCATTGAGCACTGAACATATTCTTCACAGCTGTGGAAAAGCTGCAGATTTTTGCCTAAGACGTTGCAAGAGAAAATATTTCTCCTTCAGCTATCACTTGATATTACAAGCTCTTGCACTTGCCAGATGACTTATGACAGAAACATCTCTGTGCCTGGCATCCTCCAACACAGGTGCTGAACTGTATGCACTGTTAGCTTGTCCCAAGGATCCTGCTCAGCAGTTTACTGTTTCTGTAAGGAACATCACCACCTCCTGGCTTACTTTGAGATCACTTTATTGCTAGACAAGACTCAAAAAGGAAATAAATCAGGTTTATTTGGTCAAAGTAAAGTGTTAAACAAGAGTAAATTGCTAGCCTGCTTACAAAAGACTGTACCTGCTGCCCATCCTGTGTTTTAGCTGTTCTTTTCTCTTTAACTGCTCTCCCTGCGTGACACAGCTTTACTTCAAACAAAATATTTTTAGCAAGGAATCCTTTTCTTAAGTTTTTTATTCCTGTTTGCTTGTGGACATTTTATGTTTGTTCTTGAAGTGCCAAAAGCATGTGGCTTTACAAAAGTAGAGTACCTCCATGTTGTGATCTGTTGATACTAATGAAGTATCTTTTAAATGTGAGCTGTTTGAGTAGAGAGCCCTTGATCTCCAGTTTTTCCTCAACTATTTACCCCTTCTCTCAAGTGTCGAGCAATTTGCAGCCATCAGCTGACTTCCTAACATTTTACAAATCACACATACAGAAGGAGCCCTGGGGGACAGCACTTTTTTTTTGTCTTCTCAGAGATGATGGGAAGCCTTTCGTGAGCTGCATGAAAATTTGTCACTTACAGAGTCTAAAATGCCTGACTTTGACACACTTCTATTTGTGTAGTTCATGTGGTGCCCTCAGTATCTGCAGGGGCTGCACATGACTGTGGTATCACAGATACCTGACCCAACAGGCCAAGTGCCAGGGGATTTTCTGGCAGGGCATTGGTGTTTAAGTTTTGTGAGAGAAGCACACTTCAGGAGAAAGCTGAAAAACATTAGTTTTTAAAGTGACTTGAAAGTCACTTTTTAAAGTCACCAACACAATGAGCCTCATTGTTTCATTTCAGCTTTTTTGTCACCAGCCTGAGCTCGATCTCCCTTGGCAATTTTTTCAGATTTCTCCTTCTGAAATTGGTGCAATAATAGGCTAGTGAGGACCTAACTGGTGAGTTCTATTACTCCAGCCCTGACCTTTAAAATTCAATGCTAACATAGTTTGAGGCTAGTGAACAAAAAAAGTAAAACTATTTTTTATTTAAAGGGATTTTTGTCTCTCTTGCACAGTAATCATCCCCACTAAAGTAATAAAAATTGAAGGATCTGCAGATCTCTGTCTTATATTGAGCACTGAGTTCAGAATTAAGTCCTGTAGCCCTTAGATTAGGCTGTAGGAGAAACAAAAGGCAAAAACCCAAGGGGTGGGTGAGCTGGTCTGTCTGTGCTGTGACAAACACGGGGTTAGCAGCAGTTTTCTTACTTGCTTGGTAGCTTCATCCAAGTGGAGAGCAGCTCAAGAAATCCCTCATGCTCCAGGTGTTCTCCCAGCACTGGACATGTGGTGAGACTGGCTGTGGTGCCTCCCAGCACAGAACCAGGCAGCCCAGAGCCTCCACGGAGCAGTAGGAGCAGCGCTCTTCTCTCAGGGATGAGACTGTTTCTCCTTGCACACCCGGTGAGCAGGAACCTTCCCCTTCCCCACTGTGATAAGGGGATGGCAGCACTGCCTGTAGCTCACTCAAGCACAGCTTTCTTAAAGGAGGCTTTTTTCCTGCCAGAAGGGGAACACCCAGGTCTCCTCCTGCCAGGGTTGCACTGATGTGATGCCACTTACCTATCCTGGTAAAAGTAATCTGGTACTGAATATTTGTTTAGAGCCTGCATTATTTGAGAAAGGCCAGTTCCATGTAGTTTCTAACAGCTGATGCAGATTTTAGGTTGTAGGCACCTTTTGGTGCAGACTGACCATTCTCTGAAAAGTCAGTTCTGGCCAGCGGACGGTGCTGGCCTTTGGTTCTTCCCCCAGGTTGCTTTGTCCAAGATCTTTGAAGAAACAAGGATACAGAAAAGCTTGAACAGCAGTTTTAGAAGTAGGGATATAGAAGTAGAGATAAATAAGCAGCTGAAAAGAGGATTTGGGTGAAGTCTGAGAGAAATTTAGGTTGTGACCTACATTATTCAAAATACTTGTAAGTGATGGAAGAAAAGCATCCATTATGAGGTGGGAGGGTTTGTTGGTCAGAAAATCATAGGATTATTTAGGTTGGAAAAGACTTCTCCAATCATTGAGCCCACCTGTTAAAGCAGCATGCCATGTCTACCACTAAACCATGTCCCTAAGGCCACATCTGAAAAATTATCCCAAAATATCTGAACTGTGACCACCTGAAGACTGTTGCAGAAGATCTCATGGTACAAGTTAACTGGAAATAAAGGCAGAGGTGAAAGCTGGTATTGCAGCATTCACCACGGGTCACATAAACAGAAAACAATTTTAACTACATACATACAAGTATTGATGAGCTCTCTGTTTCCTCTAAATGCATAAGAAATGTCTGATAGTGCTTTGAGAACACCACTCCAGTGTTAAGGAGTAAAGAGACTCTTGGCAATTACTAGGAAAAGAAGGGAGCAGAAAACATCATGCATCATTACACTGTAAATTTATGATGCATCCTCTTTTCATATACTGTCATCTCATCTCAAAAGGTTATCATGGAAATGGAAAAGAGGTACAGGAAATAACAAGAATATCCTGCATAGATCCACTTCAGAAAAGTACTGAACAGAATGTGGTTCTTCTGCTTGGGAAACAGATGATTGAGGAAAAATATAATGTAGCTCTACAAGATTGTGTGCCGCATAAGAAAATTTATTCACTGCTTCTCACAGAACTGTGGGTCACCAGATGAAACCACCAGAGAGAGCAAATGAAAAGGAGCACTTTTCCATGAAAATTGAATTTTCGCACAATACTGATTTTTTTTTTTTTTTTTAGTTCATTGGCAAAAGATGTAGCAGTCAAAATTATGAGTGGGTTCAAAAGTAATGAGACAAGCTGATGGAGAGGAGGCAGTCAAGGGATATGGGAAACTGGTGTGCAGATACACTCTGACTGGGGCAGCGAGCTGGGCAGGAGCTGGTAGCAAGGACAGGCAGCAGCATCTGGGGCTGCAAGAGCAGGAGCACAGGGAGGAGCTCGGGGCAGCACCCCGTGCCCAGCGCTCGTTGCCAGAGCACATCTGGGCAGCGCCAGTCTGGTGCCCCCAGTGCGGAAAGACGCCGATAACCGGAGTGAGTTCACCCTGCAGGGCTCTGGGCTGGAGCCTGGCCCCATGAGCAGAGGCTGGGCTGAGCCAGCCTGGGCAGGGACAGCTTTGGGGGCACCTCACAGACACCCCGGAGCCCCAGGGGAGGGAGAGGAGGCACCGAGCCCTGGGCAGCAGGAACTGCAATGAGAGGGCCTCAGGCTGGGCGCTGAAACCTTTTCCATGAGGTCCTGCACAGGGAGGCTGGGCAGGCTCCATCCCTGGGGAATTGTGAAACCTGGCTGGGCAAACCCTGAGCAACCTGGTCTGACCTCACAGCTGTGAGTGCATGAGGCACCTCCTGAAGCCCCCTCCAGCCTGAATTTCCCAGTGATCCTATCCTCTTATCCTGATTCTCTAATCCTAATTCCTTTAGGGAGAAATTTTCAGAGGTCAGAAAGATATGTGGGAGAAAATATTATACTGAACAAGATTGCCCCGGATTTGAACTCAGCGCATCTGTTTATTTTTAATGTGTTCTTACAAAGGAATAAACATAGTAAGAAAAAAAGTAAATTTAATAAAATGTGGAGCACAATTCTGGGGATAACAGAGCACACGAGGAGAAACCCTGAAGCCTGAGAGTGACCTGAACCTTATGACAGTGTAAAACTGCAACTGCAGTTGATTCGTGTCTACCCTGAGGAGCTATTTCAAGGAAGAGAAAGTAGTTTAAGGTATCCACTCTGTCTTGTGCATCTTCATCTGGTTCCTTCTGCAAGTTCCTATTACTCAGCCAATCAATCACTCCTGCCCTGTGGCTGCAGAGGTGTCAATGAAAGCCTTCAGTACCCTGCACAGTCCTGAATGCACTCAGCAGTGTGTCAGGCAGAGGAAAAGACAAGCTCAGACCTGTGTTCCCAGGCTGTTTGTAGGTTTTGTGGCTGAGAAGACCTAGTGCAGGTGTTTTCCAGTGTGACCCGAGCTACTGGATCTGTAGTGCAGAAAACACAGATGTGTTTTTCACCTAATTTCACACAAGGTCATTTTTTACCTAGTTTCAGCCCATGTTTTGGTACTGAGTGAATTCCTGACAAGGTTGCACGTGGAAACAACCCTGCAAGAGCTGTTGGTGTCTTGGAAGCCCCAGGGTGATGTCCCTGGTGCAGGGAGGCTGCAGCTCACCTACTGGTGCAGAACAGATGCTGTATGGACTGCAGGGTGGGAACAGTGTGAGAGACATTCCCAACCATTCCTTGGTTACAGAGAAATCTTTGTGCTGTTCAGCAACATCCATCCTTTTCTCCTTTTATCTATATATTTTTTTAGCTTTTTATGAGAATGATAAACCAGCTCCTCCATCAAGTGCTAGACAGATGCTGGCAAATGTTTTCCTCATGCAGTAGGAGTCTCTGAGATAGTTGTGTGTTCATGAGTCATTTCATGACAATGCACATTACCCTCAGGTAAATTTTAGGCACAAATGGGCTTTCTCCAGCGGAGAAGAAAACCTTGATGACATTACATCTGAAATCTAGACCTAGCACTGCCACCACAGAACCACAGAGTCACAGAATAGGTCTGGTTAGAAGGAATCACAGTGGTCATCTGGTCCAACCTCCCTGCTCAAGCAGGATCACCCCAGAGCACATTGTACAGGACTGTGTCCAGGCAGTTCTTGAATAATTCCAGTGAGGGGGACTCCACACCCTCTCTGAGCAGTCTGTTCCAGTGCATGGTCATCCACACAGTAAGAAGTTCTTCCTCATGTTCAGGGGGAGCTTCCCGTGCCTCATTTTCTGCCTGTTGCCTCTTGTCCCATTGCTTGGCACCATGAGCAGAGCCTGGCTCCATGCTGTTGATGCCCTCCCTTCAGACACTCACAGACATTGACACAGTCCCCTCCAAGCTGTCTCTTCTCAAGGCTGAGCAGGCCCAGCTCTCACAGCCTTTCCTCATATGAGAGATGCTCTGGTCCCTTAACCATCTCTGTAGCCCTCCACTGGTTCTGCTCCAGGAGCTCCATGTCTCTCTTGTTCTGAGGAGCCCAGACTGTGACCCCGTTGTATCTTAGTCAATGCCTGGTTCCACTTTGTGTAAGAGCTTAGGAGCAGGCTTAGAGCACTGTTTTTCTATCCCTAAACAGCAATGCCTGATTTCCTAGGGCAAGACATCACACTTTCAAATTAATCAATATAGATGTTTCCAAAATTTGACACTACAAATCAAGCAAGAAATTAATTTCAGAGTGCAGGAGCCCTGTACTGTCTTTCCCTCTCAAATCGGTTCCAAATGCTTCACTCAACAAGTTTCTCTTCTTTTCAATTACAGTTCTCCAATGGTAGTAAATAAATTTGTTTCAAACACACACTTTTCTCTTCTTTTCAATTACAGTATCCTCTCAAGTAATTTAATTTCAAGTCTTCAATTCACATCCAACTTTCTCTCCAGCAAATGAATACACCTGGCAACAGAAATGCATTCCAGGCTCTATTTTTCTATTGAGGTTTCAGAAGTATTTTTTTCTCCATTATCTCTGAATTGGCTAAAGCAGTTCAGCAAGAGATACTTATTCATAACATATGAAAGCTGCACAAGGAGTTTTTTTGGGGGTCATCTCCTATGGTTCAAGCAGCTGCCCTAGTCCAGCCACAGGAGGGACTGGAGTGCCAAATATCAGAGTTCAAAACCATATTTCGATAAAAATTTATTCATTATAATTTGAAGCAATAGCTGATGTGATAGTGAAACCCAAGAAGGCCTCATCATGAGCTGCTGTAGGCTGATAATTATCTCCATCTCCTGTTCACTGAGTAATAGAAGATGTGGAGAAGACAGGGCTTAGGATGCACGTGAGGCATGGACAGGGAGGGGAAGGAGCTGGAGGTCAATGACTTCCTTGGAGCTGAGCCTGGAATGATCAGTACAGTGTCTGGTTGCTCTAGGAGGGGTGTCATGAAAGACTGGAGGACTAGGAAATCTGCCAGCAGGTGCTCTCTACCCCACTTGAGAATAAACACAGGACCGAGGTGAACATTTGGCTACAGCCAATGTTCTACATGTGCAACATTATATATTCACTAGGGGAAAGGTGGTGAAAAATGCACATAAATTCACTACAACAAGCACTAATTTAAACTGCTCAAATGACAATAAGGGGTTCAGGGAGTGAGGTGGTGCACGGCCCTCATTTAGCATACCAGAGATACGTGGTTGGACTCTGGGATATTTGTTAATTCAGCCAGTAGAATCAGCAGCTCACTGAACAGGCATGAATATTTCTCTGATGCTTTACTACAGCCATCTGTCAGAGGATGGGTAGAGCAGTCAGTAATCCACAGAGATCCCCAAGGAGCTTTCTGCTGCCTTTGTTCGCTTAATCACGGCAGCGAGTAACGATGATTCAGGCTTCCCTTAGAGCCCTAGGAGGGTTCTGAGAGACAGCTCTCCCCAGTCAGCTCTCCTGAACTCCAGTGATCCCGTCTCGACAGCTGGCACGTGGGGACAGAGGTGCTGTGGTTCCCACCCTCTCCATCCCCTGGCAGGTTCCAAGCAGGCAGGATCGCTCCTCCCATGGCACTGGGCACATGGACCTCAGTGCCTGTGGAGGAAAGCCACCACCAGCTCCTGATGGCCATGGCAAACAGATGTTCACTCTTGCTCTCATGCAGGACATTATAATAGAAAGCACATCTCTGTCTTCAGACTCCTCGGCTAGGGGTGGTTTATTTCTCTCTGGATTTGGCTTTTCTTGGGCACCCCAATTGACACTTGCTGTTTTTATTTATGGAGTCTGTTTTGATGAGTCTTTCTTTGCTATTTTATTTTATTTTATTTTATTTTATTTCCTTTTTTGTTGTTGTTGTTGCTTTGGTTTTTGTTTCCTTGTTTATTTGCTTGGGTTTTTATTGATAATTTCTCTCTCCCCATTTCACTGTGGTTTCAGTTCATTCTGTAGCTAGTTTTATAGCTCTGACCCAGGATCTGGCACAGTACTCTCTCTTCTGTCTGTCTCTTTGCGTATACAATACCATTTATTTCCTTGTTTTCCTAACATCTAAATTGTGCAGAGAGGCCCATATGTTTCCATAGCCCATGTGCTCTAAAGAATAGCAAACCACTATTTAGAAAGAGTACTCTGCAGTCCCCTGCGCAAGCCAAAACACACTCCTTGGCACAATGCCACTCCCATTTACAGAGCTAAGCATCTCAGGGAGAAGGTTCTCAAGAGGGCACCAGAGCTGAGGTACACAGCAGAAATATAGGTGCAACCAGAGACCAACCCAGCCAGTACACTCAACATGTAATAATCTTCAAGGTAGAAACCTCCCACATCTTAAATGCTACACAAGGCACATGCTGAGCTCCCCTTCCTGCAATGTGTGATGATTAAACTCCTTCAGGGGTTCCTAAGTACACTGAAACCCACCTTTACCCATTGGAAGCAGAAAAGGGACCTTGTGGGAGTGCACAAAATGTTTGCTGGGGCTTCATTAAATGCCTTTCCCACTTTGCTTTTGTCCTTTCCCATTTTTATTCTGTGTCAAACATCTCTTCTGCAACTGTCTCCCAATTTACTCCCCTCACCATTTGAGAGGGGGTTTTTGTTTTCACAGCACCAGTACACCTCCTTGAAAGCCTTGGTAGTAGTGGAAATTATGAGAATGACTGGAGTTTGCTTTTGATCTGGCACAAAAAAACACCTACTCTCTTCTGCTGAATAGGGGACCTGCCCCTTGCTAGCAGCCCCAGGCAGGGTGGGGAAACACCTGCTTGCAGCCCCAGGCAGCAGTGATAAAGGAGCTGTGCACCTTTGTGTTCAGACACCGGGAAGGGACAGAGTAGCTACTGGAAGGGCTCTTCCAACCTCTTAGCTGGTTGTCTTCTATTTCAGTGCTCTTTGATCCAGTTAATCCTTTCCAGGTGGGAAGTTGGATGTGGAATCTACTTCTCACTCCAGAATCTTCCTGCAGTGTTTAGGCTACCACAAAGCAAGGAAGTCCTCTCCAGGTCACTGAGACCTCCTTCCCATCCTCCCTCCTCCTGTAAGCTATGTGCCTCCATCACTGCAGTTTGATATCCTAAGTATTGGCTTTCCTTGTTTTGCTTTCGGTTTCTTTTTCCTAGCAGATTTTGAATGATCAGTTTTGATTTCTTTCTCTTTGTTGGTGCCTCTTCACTTTCAGTTTTAGGGTATTGCCTAAGTTCTGTACACCCTCAGGGAGCAGCAGAGAATCCAGGGTGGGGGTTAGAGTAGAGCTGCACTCAGGGCTGCAGACAATAAATAGGGTAATGATGGATACATATCTGTGTTGACTAGGAAGACAGAAAGGGTATTAAAATGAAATCTGAGGTAAAGAAAGGGTTTTTTTTCAGACTGACATTACAGGAGCAGGATATGGAGGAATCTTAAATGTATAATAAATGTATAATAAATGTTCTTAAATGTATAATAAATCAAACTTTTCTTTCACATAATCACACTGGGATACAATCTGTAACATTCAGAGTATTTTATATTTTCAAATAGGTTCCTATGGGAGATCATATAGAAGAAGAGGGGGAAAGACAATGTCTCAGTGTTACTGCCACTCCATGATGGAGCTGCTGTTTTCTGAACTTCTTTCATGATGAGAAGAGGCAATAATGCTCATGTTTGCTGTCTTCAGTCTCACACTACCCAGCTGACTGTCCAAGAGGTCACCTGTGCAGAACTCGGTTCTTCCACTCTGCAAATTGAGTCCAAGGGATGATCTTATTCTCCAGTCTCTGGATTCAGCAGGATTATTCCCTCAGCTGTTCTGCCTTTTACTATTGGGGTCATGGCAGGCTTAACCTCAGGCAGACTATCAAAGACCTAATAAATAGGGCTTGTCATTTTGGGCTTGGTGCCACGCTAACCTGGTTACAGAGCATCCAGCTGGCACACATCTGTCTGGGGCTGTGCAGTGCTGGTCAGAGCAGCTTAGCAACAACAACTTGAGGAATATGGGGCTGCTGCACCAATGTGCCCACCAAGTCTGTGCCATTCCCAGCAGGGGAGGCTTGGCACCAGGGACTGGGAGGGCTGCTGGTCCTGGTGTGGAGAGGGATCTGCCAGGGGTGAGGGCCGTGCTGCCACTGCCTCTTTCCTTCCATCTGGAACCTTTCATCCCCCAGCCCTTTTTCCCTGCAGCCACAGGGCAGGTCTAGCATGACTCCATGCTGCTGATGGGCAGGGCCTGCCTGTGTTTGGAAAAACTGGCTTTGCAGGCACCTTGAAAATGTCAAGGTGGGTGCTGCCAGTGTGGATAATGGAGATTCTTTAGCTCCAGAAGAGTTTGGAATACTCTTGCCTCCTGTAAAACTGCCTCTAGAAGATGCGACAGGACCACTGCCCCTATTGATGGAGGCAGCACTGCTCATGTAGAGAATTGCTGTGCATTCAAAAAAGGGGTGATCTTCAATGTTGTACTTGATTACTGCCAGCAGTGCCAACCCGCACCTGCAGGATGATGCTCTGAGATGAAAAGTGAAGATCTATCTAGCAAATGTTGACAGTTTTAGTGAAATAGTGTCCAACCCATCAGCTAATGGAAAACATCTCTGTGATTTATCAATACTAGAATTTCAGCTGAAAATGTGGATTTGAAATATTAATTATGAATATAGTCCAATAAATAAATCCCTAGGCATTTTATTAGATGTATTGTATATAAAAAATCCTCAGGATTTTACAGTTCCTAGAATTTATAGGATTTTCTGGTTGGGCATCTTATAGTAGGAAGAGCTACTTGATCTCAGGAACCACCATTTAAGTAAGTGCTTTTCTACATCATGCATATACTTTTTGCTTGGTTGCTCTTACATTGTGTACCTGCCTGATTTTCATAATTTGTCTTTTTGGTACTGATTTTTAGAAAATACTTGTATTATACTGTGTGTTGAATATGAAGTAGAAGAAACTCAGGTTCTAAGCTAGGTAGCTAATGTTACTGACACTTGGTCCAGCTCGCAGCACCGTTTATAAACAATGAGAATAAAATAAACGTCAACTTCTCCTCTCCCATACAAAACCTGGCAAAAACTGCAGGCAGGATGAAGTTTGTGGTTGCCACAGGAAAGCATAGTATCCTTGGTGAGACTGAGCTGCCAGCTAGCACTAACAAACAGTGCTTGACCTTTCAGTAACATCAAAAGGAGAACTCTACTAAACACATGGTATTTCCTCTGCAGTAAGATTACATCCTGCCTTTGCAGGAAAAGAAATTTAGACCAACCTATTTTTCTCCTTCAATTTACAGTTTTAGCTGGCAAGAAGAAATATAATTAAGACTATGCAATTTAATTTTGTGTACAGCTTCAAGTACGTGGTTATATGCCTTGTGGAACACTGCTCAGATTAGTGATCAAGCCAGGGCACTTGTCTTCAGTGTCAAATGTGTGTCTTCCCTGATTGCACTTCAGTCAGTTGAATCTAATTCCTACTGATTTAGAAATGGCTATCAAGTCCTGTATGTGCAGCTCCATCTCAAGGAAGCAAAGAGAATTTACTCATCACACTTAGGCTTTCTCGTGAGAGATGATGCCCATCCTTCATTCTCATACCACAAGTAACATTCATTATGCTTTTTGAGGGGTGGGGTATGATTTTGAGAGTGGTAAAGCTCTTAAATTAGGTATTAAATAATGCTCGTAACAGAGCAAAGTAGATGGCTCTTTTGTAAATGATTCCACAAATATATTGTAAATTATTGTATTAAAAAAAAAATAAAGCCAGATATGCTTTAAAAATAAACCATCTGCTTTAAACCAGTGTTCTTTTGATCCTTGCCTGTGAGCAACCAGGCACCAATATGAGACAGGAAACTCTGGGAAAGGAAGGAGAGGTGTGAAATGTCTGGGAGTCATTAAGCAGTGCAGCAGAAATGTAGTTACCAGTTGCCAGGAATAGTAAATCCTGCTTACACAAGACTTCCCACCCCCCCACCCCCCCCCTCCCCCCCCAATTTAGCTGGGTCTCAAGGATTTCAGTTCCGTGAATCTGCGTTCCCCAGTCCTGCAGCAGCAGCAGCAAAATGGGATGCTCCCAGGGAACCACCTTCCACTCCTGCCTCTTATGCTTCAGCCTAATTGCTGCACAGCACTGTCCAGCACAGGAAGATGCCACTTCTATTACTTTTTGTCCCTGTAGGACATGTGCAACACTGCTCAATCACCAGGTTACCTGACCCCAAACACGGCACCCAGGACTTTCACCCATCAAGATACTAATTTTAGCTGCAGTTTGACGCGAAGCCATACTTGGGATTTAGGGGCAAATAACAAAAAAAACCCCCACAAAATACCCCAAACCCAAAAAAATCACTTATTCGAGTGCCAGAGAAGTTCTGTTCAAAAAAGTTGGGTTCTTTTTTTCACAAAGGTCTCTAAAAGCACAGTTAAAAATAATTTCTCCAGGTTAGTAACCATCCTGGAGAAAATATATCAGGGTTTCGATGTGTCAGTGGGAAGCTGCAGCATGTGCCCCAGTAAGGGAGGAGTGGTCCAGCTACCTCACCCTCTACTGCTGCTGCCCTGCTTTCCCAGACCAGGGCACATAAAGGATGTACTGCACTGGCTGTGGCAGCATGGAAAAACAAACTGGGCAGCTCTGTGCTGGGGCAAGGTGGTTTTTCACTGACTGGGAGAAAGTGGCAATACACAAATAGGTGGAGATGGGTGCAAGGCTGTAGCTCAGAAAGCGTGTGTGACTGTTAACAGCTGAACTGTAGGCTGTCCTTCGTGGGACATCAAGGAATCCTTTTTCATCTAGTTTTGGTGTTTAGTGCTCAGGACTTATTTCCATGTGTTGTGAGGCAGCTCTTTTGGATTTGATCAGTAAGATGCAAAACCAGCAATCAGTAAAGTTCACAGTGTGTGGAAATTATTTGCTTCTGCTCTTGAAGCCAGGCAGCATCTCATCTTAAACTATTACATATCTCAAGTGAAAGTCTTTCTTCATCACTGTTAGAAGTTTAGACTAGATTTTATTTCGAATTAGGGGATTATTAAAAATATTAAGGACTGCAACTACATAAGAAGCAGTGTAACACTTCCCTTTCCCCTCTTCCAGTGTTGCTGATTTTAAATACTCAGTCAGAAATATTCTGTATCAGAATACTGCCTGAATCTGTACTGACTTGTATTTCTGCCAAAACTGCAAATGATTTTGAAAAACAAAACAGGGAAGGAGCTACATTTAGGGGGAATTAGGGCAACAACATCTGCATCAGCCAGAAAGAAATAAACTGAAAATTCCACACAAAACTGAGAGTCAAAGAGATTATGAGGAAAATGGTGAGAATAACCAGTTAGTGAATTCCATATGACATTTGCAATGGTGCTATGGAGTTACATCTGGCAGATGGAAAGAAAACTTTGCTTTTAGGCAGCCATTTTGAGAACCAAGGTAAAACCAAGCAACACCTAAAAAAAAAAAAAGATTTCTTGATGCAAGTCTTGCATTTAAAACCCAGCAGTCTCTTCAGGAACTGCAAAGCTCCATTCAAATGGCTCAGCGTTGCTGTCAGCAGAACCTGAGACTTGGCAACTCAGGCCTGAGGAGGGTTTGTGAGCTCTGACAGCCTTCTCAGGCTTCCTCAGATGGTCTAGCACAGCAACCCCAGGAAAGTCTTCTGTATTTCAACAACACGATATTTAAAAACAACGCCTCTGCATCAGCAGTAGTTACATGTACCTGTCCACTGCAGGAGGTTTGGAAGTAGATGATTTTTAAAGTCACTTCTAACCCAGGCCATCCTATGATTCTGATATGGAAAGACACAGCTGTACCTGGCAGAACTCATTACTGTTATAACTTACTGTTCACAAGTATGTCAAATTACAACACAAACTGAAAACCAGAAAATTTCAAGTAAGCATGAGCATTTTCTTTCCTATGACTGTGGTATGGGCTCACAACAGCAGCTGGTATGCATTCACCAGCCTCACCCACACTGGGATTCTGTGATTCCCTACCTCATGTTTTATCAAAAATTTATGGGATAATTTAAAAACAAGAGTTTAAATGGAATTTGCAGTAAGTAAATATATTGTCTCAAAGAGCACCTGCAAAAATGCTATCTGCCAATTCTTATCCTTATTTAATGTTTTAAAATGGATACACCTCAGCTCTTTCCTGAGTCATATTCTGTTACAGAGTTCTACCTCTGCAACATTAACTGTAGACAGACACCTGGGGACACACACAGTGCACCTACATCCTATGGCCCTCACTGCTCTCCTCCACGTAATCCTCATTTAACAACTGGCTTCAATGGCACCTGGCAACAGACCTTCAAATCTGTCTATCAGCATGTGGCTGAACACACAGACACAGAAGCACTTTTTAAAATAAAGCTCCGAGTTCTCCCTTTGAATTGAAAGTACAATGTCTTCCAAGGTATTTTTAGGAAAAAAACGTGTGAAGAACAAGTGAATGAAAACCAAGGTTTTAAAAATCTTGCCTTATGAACAGAGTACAAATCTAAAAATGCTAAAATTACATACCTAATATTACACCTTCATATGCCAACGGCATTGTACCCAAAGCAAGCTCTCCAAGGATCAGTTTACAGCCATGAAGGTAAGATGGCAGTGCTTATGAGTTGCTTGGATTTACTCGAAGTAAAAGAAAGCATGTGGAGCAAACTTGGCAAATTCTAAGAGGATCCCCAAGCCCAAATTCTACAGCAAATGAGAGTTCACTGTCTCATGTCAGTACAATGGCAATGGCACGTGCTCCTCTGGGCACTACACCAGCAAAGCAAACCATCTAAAAACGGAACCCAGGTGCAGTTGTCTAAGCACAAGCAAGTGGTTAATGTGCACGGCAGAGCAGCTCATCTCAGGTGGCACTCAGCTTTCACTAATGGTCTTTTTTTTTTTTTTTTGTCTCCAGAAGGCACCGAGGGGGGGTTTTGCTGGTCTGCAAAAGAATTGGTCAGTTTTCCCATCAGTCCTACTCTCAATCTGAATACACTGAACACCTTGTGCCTAGTGAACCATGTAGAGTGTAAAGGCTATTTTAAACACTGACTCCTCTGCAATGAGTATCATTTTGCTTAAAAATGTTTGAATGAGACTGTATTTTTTTTTTTTATTTACAGACAGGCAGTATTTTAACCCAGTATTTTTTAAGCTGAAGGCTGATGCAACTTGTCATACAACAAGTATCCAATTTGTGTTTCTGTAATTCAATCAAGGACAACTTCTTGGGTTGTTCCAAATTGCTTTCATATACTGACAAAAAGAAATGCCACAGCAGCACTGAGAAAGACGATGAGAATTGTGACTGTATTATAAACTATTTAATGCTTTCTCAACTTGCCACTAAAATAATAACATCTAAACAAAATATTCAGATACAATGTAATATGTTTCTTTATTTGTAATCCAATTTGTAAAGGTCCCTTTTTAAACAAAACAAGAACAAAAAAATCAACACAATTCAGAGGGCTTATCTTATTTACCATATTCTTCCCCACTCTTCACTTTAACACAAGCAGCAACTTATAGTATTAGTGCTCATATAGTGCACTTATATGAATTTGTGTATTAAGCATTAAATATGTTTTTTCCGTGACCATAGCCCAAAGAGTACACAACATTACATTTTCAAAGTGTATGTTTAAAAAAAAGACAATAAATGTATATCTAAGACAGTCAAACTCAAATATTTTGACTTGGCAAATTCTATAACAAGTAACAGCAATTTTAAACTGTGTACAAAGCAGAACAGTGCCAACATGCCTCCAGTCTGTAAGCTATGGTAAAACATCAAGCACACATACAAAGGAGAGAAGCCAAAAAAAAAACCACCACAGAGCTAACCTGAGGCACACCCAACTGCAACCGAACAAAGGCAGCCCAACACTTTCCCACTCTGTAATGCAAAGAGCCCAACAGCAACAAAAAGCACTTCTACGCTACAGAAAGTGAAACAGCAACTTCTTCCAAATTTGTCTCTGCATTTTGAAACACATTGTTCAAAAAATTTAAAGATGAACACCTAATTATACCAAACAAATGTACAAACTATAAAGTCAGAGAAGCTCCAGAAGATTGCCACTTTCAACCTTGCATAGTGAGAGCTGGCATTGATATTGCTACCATAGCTTCAGCAGAAGATACGGAAAAGAAAAATCTTTACCTCTAAGTGATGCACATACATAGCATTTTCTTCACAAAATTCAGTTAAACATTGCTTTAATAAAAGGGAGAACAGCTCTAAAAAGGGAAAGATAGTGTTCACAAGCTTAGAAAAAAAATACAAAACCAGAACATTCCATAATAAAAAATTTGAAACAATAAACATTCCATCGTGACAGCACCTATTTTATCACTAAATAAGCCCCATACATGCAATAAACTACAACTGTCGTATAAGGTTGTCAAATTAAAGGTTTACTTTTCATATAAACAAAGTGTAAAAATAGCAACAAGTTGCGATCTTCAAATTTAATGCTATGTGAGGATTCTGTCTCCCCGGTCTCATTTGGTAGCAATTTCAGTATGTGTTTGATATAAACTTCATTCATCTAGGAACCGTGGTACAAATACATCGTGCCTAGGACAGTATTGTCATATCTCTGTTCGACCTTGACAGAATTGGAATGCTCAACAACACTACTGAGTTCAGGGATGCTTTCAGCAGTATCCCCAAAACCATGATAGTGTCCATAGTGCAAAGTGTCTCCAGGGTCTTCCACCCACGAGGGCCGGTTGGAAACACAGCTACTCGGGCTTCCATTCAGGTGGAGAGATCCACACATATCGGTGGAATTACTCATGGCTTTTTCCGGTTCCTCGGTGCCATTACTGGTATGAATTTGATGCCTACTGGGAGAAGTTACTCCAGGAATTACTCCGTTGGGTGTTAATGCTAAGCACTCCTCACGCCTGGCATCCATCCCACTGAGCTGTTGTGCGGCGGTGAAATCCAAGTGTCCATTGATGGCACATCCATTTGTCAGTGCATTCAATATGGAGCTACTGCTATTCATATCTGCATTAAGAAATAAGCCTGTCACCAACAATTAAGAATAAATCGAAATACATCAAAATGTCTCCACTATACTTCACTTACTTAAAAATGTTTCCATACGCAGCTCTGAAAATAAATCTATCCTTTCTTGATAACAACATAGGTAGTTCCAAGTAATGAGGTCTGACCAGTAAGCTTGTGGCATGGATTCTTAGTTGAAAATGCAACTTTTTTTATCCACATTTATTTTGAAAATATGCCTATATTAATCTTTGCAAAGACCACGTGAACTTCTCAGATTTTTGTTTTTCATTTAACTGTATGAAGTAGGTGCAGCAGACAACATTCTGGGCAGTGTTTTCAAGAGCGGAATAAAAGCGATCTTTTAATCTTAATTGTAATGCCCTCTTGAGATGGAAGATTATGTACATACAACAACTGAGTATCTGTGACAGGGTGAAGGGTGGGGTTTTTTTCCCAGCCCTAATTTAACTGTGGCTTTTTTTTTCTTTTTAGTTGTAACTCTCCCAGTACAGTATGCACTGAAGTAAATCAAACAAAGAAATGTTACATTGGGGTGCTAAAATGAAATGTTTCCAAGATCCTTTATTCAAAAAGTACCTCAATGTACCTAGCAGCTTGCTAGATAACATACTGGGCAGGTTTGTATTTAATGTTATGTTTATAATAGCATGTGTACAATCCACAAGCAAAATGCCATACAATAGCAATAGCAGAGTGCACAGAAGACTAAAAAGTAGTAGTAGCAAACAAAATTCTAAAAATGTGCATGCAAAAATCACTGACAACTGTTTTGAAGCAATTTCCCCTTTGAAGTTAGTAATTAGTACAATAGCTTTTGTTTCCATGAACAGATTTCATCAGTCTGTCTGAAATGCATGTTTTTGCAGTGGTACTCAAAAGTACTAGCACAAAAAATGCATGATATATTCTGCCTTTAAAATATTATTTATGTCTATATTGGTAAAGATGAGCAAGGCAAACATAGCAACTACAGAGCTATGTGGTGACATTTAAAAGATTTTACATTCTGTGATGATCTTTGGATGCATGCACATATGTTTATGTCTCCATGAACGCATAAACCCATGTGCAAAACAGGACTGCATTTACTGCGTGTATGCAAATTAATTCAGTTAATTTAGTCTATTGGCAACTTCCCACGTTTGTAAAACACTGGGCTCCCATTTAAGAGACACATAATGAGTACCACTGTCTGACAAGGAAGAATCTGCAGTTTTGGTTTTCTCTAAGTTTTTTGCATGGCTATTATTTGAAGTACAACACTGACATTTCACAGACACCAATATTTTACACAAGAAATGTGTCCGATTTGTAACTCTCTGGATGTACTAACTGGAATTTCCTGTTTAGTCCCTACATCAGTTAAAATAACCACATCAGCCGAACTCACTAATCATGAATTCTCATTAAAAGTGGAAAAAAACCCCACAAACCCATCAAGACATCAAAGTTAATATACTTCAGTGATGAAAACGCACAGAAGGAGTTTCATATAGTGTTTATTAACTGAAAAGTGCAAAATTTTAACTGTTTAAAAATAAACCATTATAGGCTGGTTTTGCCAAACCAAATTTAATAAATCTGGCACTTCTATTAGTTAATATGCAGAAGTAGGTAATGAATAGCTCTAGTGATAATTATAGAATGCTATTATTGGTTAAAAATGAGCACCTATAGTAATACAGTAATAGACCATATTTATGAATGAAAATAATTTTTCCATAAATAAAAACACTTAGTAATTATCACTGGAAAAGATCATACTCTACTTTTAAAGTATTGGTTATATATATATATATATATATATATATATATATATATATACACACACACATACTATAAATATCTATCATTTATAATTCCCTTTGTTGAATTGCATCTGTGGTACAATGCATAAACATATTTCTGGCAGAAAAAAATTATAAATAGGAAATTAATTTCTGAATGTAATAATGCACTATTGTAGTAACTCTGTGTCTTAACCTATGAAGTGCAAAAAAGGCCAAGACAGTTTTAATCAAACTCTATACATATCCTGTTAACAAAAATCATCTTGATTAAGCAATCCTTAAAAAATCTAGAGTATTAATATTCACCAATCCTAGTAACATTTTGACTGTTTCATGACGATTGGTACAAATACAAGATCTGTTTTACCAGGTATACTACTTCCAAATAGTAGATTAAAATTGTGATGTCTGGTCTTCTATTTATATAAAAAAACCCACAGCAGGATCCTGCACTTAGGTCATTGTGTCCGAGCCAGTTCAGGACATAGGGTGTATGTCTAGACTATTCTCTATAGAATTGTACTATTCTGAATATAGTTTTGTCACAACATGTTATTTTCAAAGCTAGAATATGTTTCCATATTAAATCTTCTTACTATCTACTCAATGAAAATTAAACAAATAATTTAGCTTATTTCTGAATTTCCTTTAACTCAAAATTACAGCAACTAGAAGCAAGGCACAACTTAATACAAGCCTCAGGTGAAAGATGAAACAGCCATCATGGACTTCTGTTTACCTGAAATATTAAGAAGTTACTAATAAACCTTCTCTTTCACCATTACAATACATTGTATGAAACAGCTAATTTTCCATACCTACTAAACCCCCAATATAATGGGTGTTACAGGAATACAGTAGTTTTCAAGACTCCAGACAACAATGTGCAAAAATAAAGGACTAAGTTTTATACTTAAATTAAAAATAGAATGCATATTGATTCTTGCAACGACAAGGAGTTTGCATTGCAGAAACAGTGTATATTTCAATTTCTTTTGGTCCAACAGAAGTACTCTCCTGTTGTTTGGTGTCTTCAACCATTTGAATGTTGTTGTAGTTAACAGGAAACTGTCCACTCCCACCTGATACAACAGCAAACTCTCTATCAACGTGCATATTGTCAGCATCGTCCTCAGCTCCTCCATTCAGCATTGGTATTAAGCCATCAAAGCTGTAAGCTGACAAAAGAAGTCATGTTTAGTCATTAGTGCCTACTTGAAAACTCACCCAACAAAAGATGAATACTTTGATTATTAAAGCGAAACAGAAAATTATCATGGTACCTATTAGACTTTGCACCTACATATGAAGTTACTTGTCTGCTGTACAAAAAGTTGAATGAAGAGAAATTCAATTTACTCATATTCAGGCTTTACAGGAGATGTGCCCAACTCATATTTGTCTATGGTCGGTTTAGACTGGTCCCTTTTTCACTCCCAAGGGCCAGCTCCCAGTAACCCATCCTTATCCGTATCAGACTGCTCTAGGGATCTCTTCAAGAGCTGAATAAGCAGAACTGTGTTCTGAGAGAAGCTGCCAAGTGGTTAGACTGCTGGGGGAATGCTTTAATAAGCAAGATGGGCTTGATTTCAGTACTACTTCTTGTACCTACCTAGAGCATTGCTCCACTCCTACCCCAGGAGGCCCTGCCCTGCTCTCACACTGACATTAACACTTTCCTAAACACACTGCACACACTAAATATTGTTATAAATGCCTGTTTTGGCAGACTACAATTCAGCTCCCATTAGCTTGGGCACAACCAAAATTTTCATGAAGTACTCATTTTTAAAGAACCTTAAGCCCTGAGGTGTTCCAGGGCCAAAGAGATCACTGAGGGCTTAAATGACATCAGAACCCTTGGTTCAGCAGGCTTCAAATTACCCTAAACCAGGAAGGGAAAGACTTTTTTTTTTTTTTTTTTAGTTATCTAGAGGAATATGTAAATGCAGTTTCATGTTGGCCAATTCCAGGGTCCAGTTCCAGAAATGCCCTCCATCACACAGAACACCCAAGCATCTGTGCTGGTTGTGAGCAGCACACACATCACTGAGCACAAGTCAGCCTGCTCAGGGCTGGACTAGAGGGGCCAGGATTACAACTGACATGAACACAGCTGTGTGAACAGCTGGCCCAGTGTGCATCATCATCACCACCCTCTGCTGACCTTCCTGGGAAGCAGGATGAAATTTCTGGAATTGATTTCAGAAATAAGGACATAAAATCTAGTTTATGTTCCTATGCAAAAATGCAAAACGATTCAGCATATATTCTGAAAGTGGTCACCAATTTACTTCTGTCAATTATACTTGAGTAATTAATTTCTATCATGTATCACTGTTGCCTAATTTTGAGGTTTAAGGCGTTTTTTAATACTATGCACCTGCTGGCAGACACATCTCTGTGCGTATAAACAAGTAATGCCCATCCACTGCCCAGTTTAGTTATTCCAGGGCAAAGCACACCTTAAGCATTTATCCTCTCTCAACTCTAGTGCTTACAGGTTCTTGTAAGTGACATATGTTGTCCCGTGTTGTTGCAGCAAGTAATTTCAAAGCAGTGATTGTTCTGATTTGGAATATGCCCATCAGAACCCGACTTTTCCCTGCTAATACAGGTTGGTTACACTGTCTGAACATCTGGAATCTCTTGCACAAAATAGTAGTTAAAGGACAACAGACTAGTGTGGTTTTAGTAAGGGTTTAAAATTAACACAAAATTGGGGTTCTTCTGTAAAAAGGCCAGCTAAGCACAAAGATGTACTGATAACTCATTACTCAGCTCTGTTGTTTACCAGAACACCTCAGGAACAGTGACTCATTCTCAGTGCAAGAGACTTTTTACATCGATGCAATAGTTATTACTGATGCTGATTGATGTCTTTGAGGGCAAATGTGTCAGATTAGAAACTGCTGCTCCCACAGCTGGGATATATCTTTTAGTTACTCCAAAAACCTTCAATCAAAAGCAGCAAAGCTTTTGCATTTGTTTGTGAAGGTCTTAAAAAGTCATACTGTTAACAACTGCAAAAATTACCTACCCTGATTGCTCTTCCAACATTTCTGTAATTGCCCAGGAGCACTCATTCACTTCAATCACTGTCTGTTTATTCACTCAATCTAACTTAGGTACTGGGCCAACTCTGGTACAGTGAAAGCTAATGCAGACACAGCACCAATCCCCCAGACTGTGGGGAAACGCTGCCTATTGACTAGCTTGGAGCATATTCTGGAAGACACAGCTGCTTAGGAACACTCAGATGAAGCAGCTCTTCAAAATCCAAGGTAAGTTAATCTGACTTCAAGCAGTGCCTCCTGGTTGCAGATCAATGGACAGAAAGCATCTTTCTGCAGCTGTTATGGACACTTGTGTACTGGGCAAGTTTTCTTATTCTAAGTAGCTACTTAAGAAATACTTATTCCTGAAGTCTTGTATTTAATTACACAGGGACTCTTCTCCATAATGAAATTTATAATTTAGACCAGCTACATGAAACAACATATCCTGTTTATGACTGGGCATGGAGTACCCACTTAAGGTCTCTGATCCTGGTAAAGTGGTGTTTGGATAGCAAGTACTGAACAAATAGTAGTGTTGATATTGATGTGATTTATGTCATATTTAGAAACATGGGTTAAGTCTCAGCTCCCCCCTTGCTATCTGGAATTAAGCACTGTTTAAGCACATTCTTTTTGGCTCACTGAAAGTCACTTATGTTAGAACATCAACTTTAACTGAACAAAGTGTCTTCAATCAAGACCTATGAAGTCCCTTTCCTGATGCTAAAGAAAAGCATCCTTTAGCATTATCAGGAAAAGAGAGGTCTAAAGGCAGAATTACTCCCTTGCTCTTAGTGACAATATAGTGGAATGACTAATAGAAAGGAAGAAGATAATTCTCCTCTATCATGTTACTCAAGTTGTTTCTAAATAAGGATTTCTACAGAGTTACCAAAAAGTATCTGTAGGCTGTACTATTCCATCTTTGCTGGCAAAACAGCAGTATCCTCAACATACAAGGCTGCATAGGAAACATTAAGGTCCATTCTGGACTTACGTCCTGGTGTGAAATAGCAGTTCCCCTTCAAAAACAATCCTGGAAACTTACGGTATGTTAATTTACAGATATAACCCCTCTTGATTTGGGAGACCCTTCTGCATTCAATTTCTTCCATCCACCTCATGTAGCAGTTTCTGAACTGTGAATTAATCCCTGAATGGAAAATTACCATCAGAACATCCAGGCATCTCTGTGAATCAATGGATTGTTACTTGGTCCTCCTGAAGCTGAAGAAACTGAGGAAGGAGTAGAAGCTAATTTCAGCTCCTACTCCTCTGCCTAACTATTCTCAGCATCATGCAGCTTTAGCACTCCCTGGAAATAGAAAATTCTTAACACGCCAAGATGATGACAGGGAGAAGTGGCATCTTGCAGCATGGAATAATTGTATAAATCTGCTTCTTGTATTAATATGCAATTTAGATATGTGAGTTTCTTAGCAATACCCAACACCCACTCCAAGTGACTTTTAAACATTTATTTTCCTTTCGCAGCAACAATATCAAACCATCCTTTTACCTCTGGGGTCTCACCTTCTGTTCTAGCCTTCTTTACTCCAGCAGACTCTGTGTCTTCAAATGATCTCTTTCGACTTGTCCCACCACTGAATGGATTGGGACCTGCATTCTGATGAACCCCATTTAAGGAGCCATTGCTATAGAAACGATTCAGGTGACAGTTCTGGAGGTTCAAGAGAAACTGGGCACATTCTTGGAAGCCCTGGGTATGTGCAAGATCTGCTGCTGTCAGGCCACTGGCATTTCTCAAGCTGTACAATACAAAGAAACTGGATTACACTCATTCATCAGGCTAGCTGGCTGCTGCTGCTGCCCTTACTGACTATCTATCTGCTGGTGATGAGAGAAAACATACACTTAGCAAATTTTCCATTAAGAAATTAGTTATCAATCTTAGTTTTATAACTATCTTAACTTTTTGCACATTTTTTGCACATATATCTCACTTCTAAGCAAAATTTGGGAGACAAGACACTTTTAAATAAAATCAATATACTATGTGCCTTATACCATATTCCTATTTAAACTTCTCAAAATGCTTTATTCTAAAATAGTCTGAAGTAGCTGATCTTTACATAAACTTCAGACTAATTTAAGTGCTGAATTTTACCACCTTCTGCAGTTTATTCTGCATCTATTGCTTTAACTTGAGCAAAAGATCAAATACTCAAAACAAACTTAAAATGACTTGGCAATTGTCCATGGCATTCTGGTTTCTAAGATAACAACAGCATCACTATTTTTCCTAACAACAAAATATACACATATATAGTAAAAGATATATGGAGAAAGATGCTATACTTATGCTTTGCTTATACTTTTGTTTCTGGTTTGTTTCTCATTTCAAAGTGTGTGACATCATAAGTACTCTGAACTTGCTTTGGTAATTTCAACCAAGACTTTTCTGTGCACAAGAAAATGGCACTGGGTTTTGTATATTGTAGTGCATCAAGGAGGTTAGGAGTGAAATCAGGGAGGATGTGTAGAGATTCAGAGATTTAATGGGAAAAAGTGGTATATCACATGCATTTACACAAACACACAGGATGTCTTGTGCTTAGCAATACATGCTAACTTCATCAGCAAGAGCATAAAGTGGAGACAAGAGAGCCAGGAATGACATAACTAGATGGTAATGCAAAAGATGCAAATTAGTATTTCCTACTATTTTTTCAGACAGATATAACTAGTCAGAAAAATGGAATTTTTGTTTCTTGGCTTCAGTCATTTAGACAAGTTGATTACTTAAAAATCCAGAAACAGACCACCTAAAAGAGTAGGAATTCACAAGACTAATAGAACTGATTCTCTTGAAACTCCAGCTCGTGAGAAGAAATCAAAGAACAAAGCCCAGATTTGCTTCCTAGATCACAGTAACTTACTTGCTATAAGAAAACCTTTAGAAACTGACTATTGCAGCAAGACTATTCCCATGAATGGATAAGCCAAAATATTACAGAATCAGAAACCTCATAATCTAAAACCAGGGTTCGTTTCATTCCTTACTACACTATTCTAAGTCATTGTTTACTTGGACTACTAGTGAAAATCCACAGAACAGCAGTCAAGAGTGCTCTAGAACGTAAGATTTCAGAATAGTGAAAAACCTAGTTAGTCAAAAGAAATGAAACTTGGAGGTGGTATTAGTTTTGAATACCTACAGGAGAGCTGCAAAGTGAATAATCTGTTCTATGCATCCAGTGTAGGTAGTATATGAATGGGATTAATACAAACAAACGATAATTAAAGCTAGCGTCGGGGGAAAGTTTTGGAGTACAAAGGTTGCTGAATCTTGAGAGGGGTCTCTTCTAATTTTAACAGCTGCATATGATAACAGAAATTCTACTGTCAATCCTTTCTCCTGCTTTACTAGATGACCTGTTGAAGCTACTGTTAAGCACACTCCTTTAGTAATTCTGATTTACTTGCACAGCATAAGGATGTAGAAGAAAGAAACTACAGCTTAGGAAACAGAAATCTTAACAGATCTATTCTATTCTAGAAAAAAAGGTCATATCATCTATTCAAGAAGATACCTTTTTAAAATTTGCAAGCCCCAAAAGAACAATAAAAGAAACCTAGCCAAGAGCAAAACAAACAAAGTTATGCAAAGATAAAAATGACAAAACCAATATGGTATTGAATGGCCACCTAATTTAACAGCAGTTCAAGGACTCAGTAATTCTATTACTTAGCAAGTACTACAGAATGATAACTCTGCTTTTCAAAATTGACTGTAAGAGACTACAGTAAAGTCATCATTTTACAAAGATTGTCAATGTAAGATGCCAGAGACATTTGGAGATTAATAAACTAAGATCAAAGTGTGTAAAGCTACACAAACAAACTCTGAGAAAGAAAAATTAAATTTCCCAGAAACAAAATAAATAGTAGTCTGCAAGAATTTTAAAATGCAATGATTTTTGATATTAAAAGATCTGTCCCATTCCTACCTCTACCTGAACAAATTACTCTTAACAGGTAGATAAAAAGAGTACTTGTTTTACAAAAATATTCTCAAAGCATTGCATAGGCACTCAAGCCTACTGGATTTAACATTCTTGCTTCTGAAATTTAGGAATACCTCTCTTAAAGGTGTGAATCTGAATTTACCCTATCAAGTTAGTAATGGAAAATTTTAAAAAAAGTTCAGTGAAATAAGAGGAGATTGTAAGTACTAGATGACTCCAGAAACCGTTTGTAAAAATGTTATGGAAGATAGCTCAGCTGTTAAGTTCTCTCTGCTCACTTACAGTTGGAACACTAATTTGAATATCTTTTCTATATCCAGTTGACAGTGTCCATGATTTTAATCAAAGCCTGAATATTCTTGGATTTTCATATACTTTCAAATTTGTGTTATACTGGCTTGCATTCCAGTAAGAAGCAGAAAAGGAAAAGCTGACAAATTTTGCAGAAACCTTCCGTCACTTTCTCATAAACAAGCTAGAAAGATAAAAAAAGACCTACTTCTCTAGCTTATTTCTCTAGGAGGAAAAATCTGTCAGTGGGAATGCAAAAGGCAGCAAGGGCTTGCTGTGCTATATTAGCCTATCATAACAAAATGCAAGTAATAAAAAAAATTGCTAATGTAAATAGGAACAGAAGAGGAAAGAAAATGCTCTTGACAAGTATCATGGAGTTTTACCAGACTAGAATAGCTTATGTATTTTCAAAATAATTTAGAAATATTGTCAATTACTGTAAGGATACCAAATTTGTAACATAAACAGTGTAATACAGTCCTTCCAGAAACACTTGAGTATTTGAATGAATTAAGAAGCTAGGATATCTACTACACCGTTCTTTAAGAAGTGTGATTCTGAACTTGAGTAGAATCAACCTGTTACAGCTGCAATTACAAGGAAGTAGGAATGTATGTAATAGTAAATCAGATACCCATGTCTGACAGTGAAGTATCTGCCTCAGCCTATCCAAGAGTTAAGAAATTGTCATTACTGTAGACAGACTAGATTATACAGATGAAAATAGAAATGGTTCACTGTCCCAACCACACACAAGAGGAAGTTCAACCTCTTATGTGCAATTCCTATGTCAGCCCTTGGTTGTGATCTGCAATTATATACAACCTGAGTATCAAGTGAAAAGGAGGAGTAGTATGTGATTTATTTGGCTATTAAGTGTAGTAGCCATGTGACATGGAATATGTGCCTAAAACAATGGAAGAAAAATCAGCAAGCAGGAAACTCAGAGATAATAACTATATTCAAGTAAATTTACAGCTATTTCAGTTATTAGGTATCCCTTGAAAGGTATTTCATTTATTGTAGCTGCTGACATAAAGAAAAAGGATTGGTAAAGGATATTTAGAACTGAAAGTAACTTCAAGACCTGGGCTGTGAAAGAAAAACACTGGAAGAAAAGTAAACCAGTGGACAACTACCTCAGTGTCATGGGTCTTGAAAAAAAAAAAAAATATCTTATTTTCCACCCATCCTCCACTGTTTTTAATAAGTTAAAAATCTCTTTGGTACCAGCTTTGATCTTTTATCCTAAACACCTTGAAATAGTGGAAGTTCTGAGAAGCTTGGAGCACACTGGTATGAAATCTTCAGGGAAACTGTCCTTCTGTTACTACTAATCATACAGCAAATATGACAGGTCTACTTCTGCAACTGCATTACTCAGAATTAAAAATGAGTAAAGAAATTAAGTTTTGCATTTTGTTTTGTAGGGGTTTTTTTTGTTGTTACTGGCTTTTTTAAGAAAAACTTTTTGTTTTGTGACAAAGATGCCAAATTTAAGGGCAAGCTTATGTTTCTTTTCAAGGTTTGTCTCTCAGCTAGGCTTCTAGCAGAAACAAGACAAACAGCTGGTTACAAACACTGCATTTTTCAAATGAATTCATTATGAAGGAAGATGCCAGCAGCAAGGAAGGTGTGGAAGGATAGAAGGAAGACGTAAGAAAATCAGAGTAAGTCTTGGAAAGTGACATGTGTTTTATGTTTCGTCAGCCTTTATTAAACAGTATGCATTGACTTGGTGCAGAATAATCTCAAGGTTGGCCTAGTTACTGTCAAATCAGAGAGTAGCACTCCAAAACCTTAATTCCTTCTCTCTGCAGCAAAGAAGTAAAAAACTAAAGACAACTCTGAAGGTCAGTCTAGCTACAAGAACACGTGGAAAACCCGAAGAAAGGACACCGAAAACAAAAGCTCTGAAAATGTAATTCCTTTCTTGGCACCTGCTCCAGACAGGAACATACATGAAGGCATGAACTGACAAACAGGAGAAAAATTCCTTACTTAACATTGGCCAGGGCTAAAGGCAGTCATCAGAAAGTCAATTCACTCCATGTTTAGAAAACACACATCTTGCATCCTTTCCAAGTCAACTCAAGAATTTGATAACTGATCAAGTCGCCTTCAGGCTTTTCCACTTAGCAGCATATTTTTGCTATACACTTTGTTCACTGTTTCCATCTAGAAACAAATTCAAATAACGAATAATGGTATTATTTACCCTCAGCCTTCTTGTAGGCTAAAATCCAAGAGCTGGGAATAAAAACATCTTGTTTTCTTCAAAGTACAGGAGTATAAGATGCTAACTCCAACACAAAAGAAGAAAGCCAAATGTAAGGAAGGATATATTTTCAAATTATGAAGTTATTCTAAATAGAAAAAAATCCATGAGAAAAGATGGTGAAAGTCTGAATATGGATGAGCAGGTGATCTTGAAGTTTCTTGACATATGACACTTGCATTGTTCTGTAGTGACAGGTGTTTTATAAATAAACTCAAAACGCACAGTGATATATTGAGTTAACACTCTGACTTTTGCATATACATTTATTCACAGACCTACAATGCTTAAAACAACACTCTTATAACATGTTTTTCTTCTTCCATCAAGTGATGTCCACAGTCTTCAAAACTGACTGATCTTGGCACGAAGAGGACTTTTTTTTTAAGTCTCCTTCTGGGTTGACATCATGTGAACTCCCATTCTAAATGCCAGTTCATCTGAGAGTCCAGGTATCCAATTAAAGCAGCTATAAAGAGGACACTGATGAAGCTTGAGTTTAGATATTTCTTTCTTCTGAAATGCTTTTTCAAAAATGTTGGTTGAGTGCAATTCAATTGTTGGTCAACACCAAGAGACAAGTGCATTATCTGGTCAAACAGGATCGGTGTACAGAAACACAAAGTTAACTTTCAATTTAGCATAATTTAGGAGGAAATTTGTATTATTTCAATCTAATTGAAGAAGTTTACTAAAGGAACAAAAAAAAATGAGGCAATCTTTTAAAAAATACTCAAGATGCTTCCACTACGGCTAAGCCATCGAGAGTAAAAAGCTGAAACAACAAAACACTCAAAATTGAGAATTCTTTAAATATGACTTTGTGCAAGGAAGATTTACTTCAATGTAACTTACAGAATTTACTCTTTGAAAGACCTGTAGAAAGAAAATGAAGACTTGTGCTTCTCACACTGAAACATAAATGCTGTTGAATTTACTACAAAAAACTGCTTGTAAGTTGCTTTAATTGTTCATTTTTCATATTCATTGGCTGAAAAAAACCAAGTATATATCTGGTTTTTTAACATAGAAATATACTATCTTCAACTTATAATGTCACATACCTTGAAAAACAAAACAAACATTTACTACACAAAAAGTCAACAATATTTTTGAAAATCGTATATGTAAAAAAAATTCTCCTAAATGTTTAATTTGAAATAGTGATTACAGCACCTACAGCTTACTGTGTTTTTGTTAATGCCATGCGACAATCTAAGAAAATAAACCACAGTTTTCGTATATCAATGTAATATCTGTTAAAAATTACTGATCTCAACTTATCTATTGTTAGTTTACAAATAAAAATGTAGATAACTGTAAATTAGGGTAAGCAAAGCATGCAAATCTATAGATTCTATATCTGAATTCCTAGATTAGCATTAAAACCAATCACCGCAACAAATACCTCAACAGTATGCCTTGTGTGCAGAAAGGAAGCGATACTGAACATTCAATGCCACAACTGTAAGGTTTTCGGAGAAGCACCTGTGGCAGTTTCAGCAGTTTCTATATGGAATGCTCCCCCTTTCTAGGATTACTTGAAAAAATCAAGTCAATTCGAATTACGTAGCTGTAAAACATTGACATGTGTAGTTTTTACAGTTTCAGAATCTTCTGTTTGATTTAAACGGGCAATGGTGCATAAACAGGAAACTTATATCATAAGGGATCACATATTTGCAGGCAACATTAAGATTAAAAGCACATTAACATACATAAAGTGCTGTAGCACATTATTCAATATGTAAGCCATTATCATGTGACCACCTTAACAACAAGATACTAAGCTTTTTATGCCTTTAAAAGCATTATAACTTTCATCCTGAAACCAATTTTTCAATTCTTCACTGAAATTTATATAGAATGGATTAAAGTTACCGGTCAACTCATGGCTTCAATTACTTTAAATTTAGTAGGCTGTATCTCAAAAGAATTAGTAGCTATTCCTATACAAAAATTAGCAGATACAAGGATTAAAACAAAACAAAAGAAGAAAGAGAAAAAAAAAAAAGATCAGAACACTAAAAAGCCCACAGTGAGAAAAACTGTTTCCTATATAAACAGTAGTACACTAGTCTAAAATTTCTAAAGCAAAATTATTTTCAAATACTAAACTTTAAGTGTTTTAACCCTTTGGTGTCCAAATACATAAGTTATAAAATTGTTTCATACTTTTTATTTTTTTTTCCAGATACCAAGAGAAAAATAATCTTAACTAAACAGATGTGCTTCACTGCTGGGGTAGCTATACAAACTCATGCTAGAATTACACACCGGGCATCTACAAAAGCACAACTTGGTGCCAAGTTTTTATTTCACAACAAAGCATTTGGCAGCTGAAATTATTTTACACTCTTTAGTGGGAGAGTTCCTGTGAGCATGTCCAAAATCATCCAACAAGAGTAACATACTGGACAGAAGGATTCTGCTTTGTGAAGCCACAGGCAAATCAAAGTTCAGTATGAATTATGCACCTATAATTAGCTCCTAGATACTTCAACTCCTGACTGAGCAAACATTGGCAGAAGAAAGAATTCATTAACCACTGTAGGCAATGCTGCAATTATCACAAACATCACCATCAGGGTTTTTTGTTCTATCTGTAATTCCCGTTTATATGCTTTACTAAAGACCTCATACACTTCATTTTCGGTACCTTTTGTACAATATATTCACATTTCCGAATAAACCCTTCCCTGAACAATATAGGCCTGACGTGGTCTGGAACCAGCAACAGTATTTTTAAATTCATATTTCATTATTTAAGAAGTGATTTCTAAAACAATTTACAAAGGGAAGGTACAAAAGACTATGGTAACTCTTGAAACAACAGTGACTGCAATACAGCATAACAGAAAAGACATTTCCTACTAAAATGAAAGTATTTCCTAGATCACTAGAGTGAAATTAAATTCCAAAGAAGCATCTTTATAGTACCACAGCCACTTTAAACACAAAGAGAATGTAAGAGTTCCTTAGACAACCTTATGACAATGAGAATTATCATTGCTGTTGCTTTCATGTTTCTATAAACAGAGCAAGAATTACAAATAAAGTCACTAACAATGAAGAAAGTGTAATGGAAAACTATAGAGGACAGGTTCAGAGCAAACTGACTTCAAAAGATAAAACCCTGCAACACAGATTTCTACCAAGATGACTCTAGTAGCAAATAAAATGACATTATTTCTCCTCAACATAGCAACTCAAACCCAAAGATAACTTAGAATTACAGAAATGAAGGAAGCAAGCTACTCTCAAACGTGCCAAACTTGAAAGAAAGTTCAAGCTGTTCAGCACAAAAAGCATGGACAGTGGAAGTTTGGAAATAAAACTGAAGTAAAGAGGTAAATTAATGTTATGGTATTTCTGTGCCCAAAACAGGGAAAAATCAAGAATTCAAGGACTATAGGTAGTAGATGGTTTCATTATTTTCCCATAATAAGGACACTATCCAACTACACTTTTTTCTTTTTTCCCTTTTGGTGTCAAAAATAACTTGAGGTGTTTACTCAAGCAGACATAAAATCTTTAGGATTAAGGAACTGCTGAAGTGCCTAAAACCAGTTAAAATGAGTTTCATAAAAAACTTAGATTTCCCTGTTTTAAGAAAATTTATCACATATGAGCCAATCAAGCAAAACAGAATGAAGCCAAAGAGTAGTGTTTTCCCTAAGTCATAATTACAAAAGGTCTTCCATGGTTTGTTAAGCCTCCACGCCATGAGATACATCTTGTAATCAGTAGTACATGACAGACATTAGAAAACTTTTCTGACCAACCTGAATATGTTCTGGGCCACACCACAACTACCTCCTGGATTTGTGTTTTGTTTTTTTGTTTTTTTTCTTCTTTCTGGGTGGAGGCAGTATTTGTTCTTGTTTTTGTTTGGTTGGGTTTTTTTGTCCAGGCTGCTAGGTGCTACTTGGTCTATGAACAACCTAACTGTAAAGACACAAACCAGATCAGCAAACAAAACCCAAATCAAGACAGAAGGCTAGAACAGACGTTGCTATAAACAATCCTCTCATCATGTATCTAATCAAAAACTACTGCCAGATCAAGCACAGCACCCCTACAGATCACTACCACTGACATCTGGACTAACCATCAGAACAAGACTACTATATTTGGGATAAAAATTGTTTCTTCCACTGTATTTAAGTCCGCTAACACTTTGGTTTCTCCACTTGACTCAACTGTACCCAGGTTTCTGTAGCCAGAGGAGCAACAGAATGGCTTATCTTGGCAGAAAAAAAACCCAAATCTATTTTAAGAGAAACTGCATATGTTAATGTGAACATTAGTGCAATATCTTATGCGAAGGTAGATCAATCCCAACAAAAAACTCTTAACATTCCTGTCAGAAACCTAAGCTATCCGCATATAAAAGTTTCGATATTCTTGACCCAGCTCTCTTGGACTGAAGAAAATTCAAGAAACGAGTGCTATAAAGTTTCTCAGTAATGAATAAGCTAACCTATCAAGCTCCCATGTATCTAGTGAATTTCCTCTTTACGTTTCAGAAAGGTCATAAGTATCATTGCTATAATGATGGATATTACTTTACTCATAAAAAGCACAACCTCTTATATTCTACGCTGTTTTGTAACTGATGTCAGTAATCACCATTATTCCACCCCCTCTAAGAATAATCTGCATTCCAACTGAACAGGAATTCAGTGGTATGAGCTTGCCTCAGCTTCCTGCAATTATTAGGAATGTCAGTAACTCTGAAAACTACATTCTTCAAGACTGGTTTACTCTAAGACTAAGCTTCTCTCATTTTTTTATCAGTTACCCACACATATGCATTGCGCTTTGGTATTTCCAAATCTTTCCTTCAGCCTAAATCCAAATTACTGCTGTACTTCATAATCACAAGCTCCTACAAACCATCTCAAGCACTGCTACAACCAAAACCGGAAACCAAACATGAAAAGAAATCACCAAGTTCTTCTTGGAGTTTTTTTTCAAGGGGAATTAGTGTTTCACCACTGAAATGCACATGCCACTTCAAATTTGCCTTTCCAAAAGGATTTATATAAAATGGGAAAGACAGAATAAATTCCAACACATGTATCCTCTACACTAAAAAATGGTCACTACAAGAATACTACAGTAATGGCCCTTAAAATGCTTGTTACATACAATTAAACAAGAACTGCTATATATTTTTCCTTAATTATACAGCAATGTCTACTAATGCAACAACAGCAATTAATCCAGCAGTTTAACTAGTATCTAGAGGCAATTAGGCAATCAAATTTATAAAAAGAATGTGTATGAAGGGGTCTGAGTTTGGAAAGTACCAAACAGATTATACAAGCACTCATACATCAAGTAACAGATAAGAACCTCTCTGCTGAAAAAGCACCTAAGTCCAAATGATCAGTAAGATCCTGAAGCATTACTCTCAAGATGAGGTTAATTTAATGACTGTAGGAAAACAGGATGTTGGTTCTTCTACACTGAATCCATGCTGTAATACAACTTCTGAAGTAAAGAGGTGACATGGTTGTGGCACTTCACAAGTATGTCAACACCAGAAATGGATGGCAGTTCAGTATTAGAAGTTTGTTTGTAAAGTTAGCTAGGCAAGAAAAACAAGCTCATACTAAAAAGCTGCTAGGACCACCTAAGATTTTAAGAAATCAAGAAGCTATCTATTAACTTGAACAGATTTCTGAACCATGAGACCCTTCAAGAGAACAGGCTTCCCCTCCAGACTGAAAAGGAACTGAGGGTTGGCATCACAAAGGAATGGCTGACTTCTGTGTTGTCATGAAAATGACACTACGCTTCTGTCTCTTCACTAGAGGTGACTGGTTTTCAGTAAGTCAAGAAATCTCAAAAGTATGAAATGAGAAGAATAAAAGATGAGATATCACAAGAGTGGTCACGTGAAACAGAAATACAAGAATTTCAAAGGACTAATCCGGCAGCACTAAAAAAATCACTGCAGACAGATTCCTGTTTGGAGGATGGAGAGCAGTTATGAAGAAGAAAGCAATATTAATATTGCCTTTTTAAACAATGCAATGCAGCTGGTGATACACAAATTTGAAAAGAAGAAATAAAATAAGTCCCTATCAAAGAATGAGAATAAAGGTCTTGCTGAAAAATTTACTATCAGCAATAGGATATTTCTGGCATTGAATTTACACACTCAGATGAATGCCAGATAGCTTTAACAAGAAAGTGGCTGAAGTGTCTGCCTAAACCACGTCAACATCACAGTATTAACCTGTTATCTGGTGGAAACAGATGTACTGGTTTATTTATCCCAGCCCTTCTACTCAAACCTTGAGACCACAGAGTATATTAAACTAGAATGGAAATTATCTCTTTGGGGGGGGGTCTCATAATATTCCACCATGGAATACAACCCAAATTTACCCAAACCTGACTATTTCTGCCAGGCAAATAAAAAGCTTTTCTACAATACTATTCAAATTATCATGATCGATAAAACCCTTAAAGCAAGCAAGAACTTGTGTTCAGCTGGATGGGTGCATACTAAGCCACATCCTATACCACAAGTTACACCTCTCTATCCCAGGATAATACAGTGTATGAAGCTTCCATCTTGGCTCTAAATCAAGACACGAAGGAATACACAACTGCTTAAGTGACAGCTGCAGAATTTTTATTCAGAAATAAGTAGACACAATGCACAAGTGCACGACATGCAAATGGACATGAGACAAGTCAGAATAATCAACGCTTGGATCTGCTGCTTCTTTCTGATTCAATGGTGTCCTGTGTTTACAGCTAAATTTTTTATTTTTATACATGCTGTGATACAATCTGTATAACTACATTAAAACACAGCATTTACATAAGAGTGAAAAACAGCAAAACAAAACATGGCACCAAGAAGGCTTTTCCTCCATAAAGAGCTGTGGACACTTGTCTGTCACAATAAATAATACACAATTAACCATACATAAATTGCATCAATATGCCTTGTAGTGAAAATCCAGCAGTAATTATGGATACTTTAAAAGGTACTATCCACATTAAAAAGTCAGTTACACAGCAAACCTTTTCACTCATATGAGGACATTGTGACCACCTGCTTCCCCCTCTTCAAGGGTCCATGAATACCATAGTTAGTGGAGCAACCATTTTTATGGCTGTAGGACATACTGTGCACAGAATATGCTTCAGCTAAAATGAGAAGGTAAATACCACAAAAAAATCAAAATATTTTCACTAGGGTACAATTATTATTTTTTAATATTATTAAAAATTTACACAGGAATAGAGACCCAAATTCTCTCTCATCAATTAGGAAAACAATGCAACAGCTTAACGAGATTTATAGACTGCAACATCCTGTCTTTCTCTGTAAAAGCAATACACTAACAAACCTCATATACAGTAAACTAGAAAAATTCAAGTGAGGCTATTTTATTAAAACTAAAATTCTTACTTGTATCCTTAACTTGACTATTATCAATATTTTTTGTCTTCCAATGTAACCAAAGAAGGGAATAAAGTAGAAATGTGGTAAACACTGATAACAAGATTTCTCTAGTCTAAGTTATTTAATTTTAACAGCAGTCTCCCAATAATCACTCATTAACAAAAAATACATTTCTTGCAATATTGCATTACTGGCTACAGTGTTTGTGTAACAATGAAATCTTAGCATCCCTGTTCTGCTTGCTGTAAAAAAACTAGGGATGATGGCATTCTGGACATATACTGTAAGTATAATGTAAAAGTAGTATTTAACTATTTGCAGTCCCAAGGGGTATTTAATTCATCCTTATGAAACTAGACTTCAATACTGCTAACTATAGTAAGAAATTAAAGACAAAACAAAACCAAAACTGATTAGAAGATCTAATCCCAGTAAAAATAAAAAGCACTTAATTCATCATCAGTACAGATGAGCAGTTTCATTCTAATTACTGCTTAGTTCTGTACTTCATAAATTTCTTGCCTTAGTCTTACACAGTCAATCATCATTTCAGTTTAATAATATATACAAATTAAAACTTGAATATATGACTAAAATCCCTCTCCTGTTCTTCTACTGAAGCCATAAAATAAAGGAGCCAAAACTTTCAGGGCATCTACATTTTCAAGTTTTTACAAAAACGAGGAAATCTACATAGCCATTAATTGAGGCCAGCTTTCAAAACCAGATGACCCAAAATTAATCAGTGTCAAAAGCATATACATGGATTTGGCCTAATTTAACATACTGAACTTGGAAACTGGATTCTAAGGAATAAAATCCTCACTGCTACCAGAAAATAGCTAACTCCCTCAGGTGACAGGGCTGATTGCTTATCCTTCAAATGATTAAACTTGGGTTGCTCCACAAGTCTTTTGCAGTTGCATCCCTGATTTTACCAGTCCCATTATAGGATCCAATGTTTAATTACCTATAAAACCTGTGACAAGTCTACTGAAACACTGATGGAATTCAAAGTTAGAAAACTGAGAATTCAAATTATTTCCTGTTCACTAAAACTCCTAGAAACCTAGGCTGCTTCTGCTGCAAATAGCTTTGATCAAAGACAGGTATCACCCATTTCACTTTGTTTCACGTTTCCACAACTTCTCTTTTGCTTGGCTACTTTGTAAAAACCACAAGATTACATACTAATTGATGATGATAATTAAGGTTTGCTCAATTCCACAGTAAATTTAATTCCAAGTTTATCTTAAAAATATCCAAAAGTGAGTGAAAACTTGAAAATTATACATTTAAGACTGATTTAATGTGCTTGCCAATAACTGAGACAGCTTATTTCGTTGTTCTATTAAGAAATCTCTTCATACAAAGCAATTAGTTCACTACTATTAACTTAAAAAGTAATATATTTCCTGAATACTCTATGACACCACTACACAAGTTAAATTTTATGGTAGATTTAGCAAGATAGCATTACAAAAACAGTAAGATGGAAACCAAAGGGTAAAACAAGAAATTAACTACATGATTCTTATTTCACTTACAACTTCAAAATTTCATAGTGCAGGTTAAAACACAGTAACTAGTTACCATTTAAGATAATAAAGCTAATTCTAATTAAAACAAATTGCTAAAGTATTGGTATTATTTATAAGCCAGAGCTTATACTCAACATTTCTAGGTGAAAACTGCATCCATTTTGTCCATGTTGTAAGTTGCAAAAGTTTGTGAGCTTTTCTGAGTGTTTTTGCAGTACATAAACCTTTAAAGAAAAAAGTTAACAGGGCAAATACACAATACACTAATAAACAGTAATAAACTAATGGGGAAGTGTATGAATTGCTGTTTTGCACATAACGTTGCTTTTGCACTGTTTTCTATACTTATTCACCAGTGCAAGGTGTAGATTTCTTGTAAAAAATAACTACGTGCTGAATAAAGTGTACAGTTTGGGGTCATCTGACAGAAGCACAATAAATATTTTACTGTATCAGATGTATGTGCAACACTAATGTAGCACAATGATATCATTTAAGGAAAATGAACTTTATTACTAGACATGCAAAATATCTTAGGCTTCATTACAGTTGAACATGTCTAGTTGTCATTATTATTTTGATCATGTGTCTCCTGTTTCGACCCTTCTTTCTGAAATTAGTATCTATGTTCACCAACCTAAGTTAGTCAGCTACACACAGAACAATCAACAACAACAAAAAAATACCTCACTTACTCTATTTGCGCACCATGAGCCACAAGGGCACTTATGGAATCCATACTACCAGACCGTGCTGCTTTATGAATAGGAGTTTCACCAACATAATCCTGTAAAGACAAACTACATTTTGTCAAGCATAATATCTCTAAAAATTAAAATACTATTATTACATTATTCACTTTATTTAAGATAGCAGATACATAAAAACAGCATTTATTATTAGCTAGCAAATACATCAGGTGCTTTATCATTACTTTGAAGTCTGCAGTTATCTCTTGTGTACATTAGACTTCTAGCAAGAAGCAATGCTAAGGGCATTTAACTCCCAAGACAAGCCTTATCCAACAGCTCAGCAATCAGCAGACTCATATTCAGCAAAACTGGTTAACCCTCCCAGTAAACAGCACATAACACTTTATTTTAACACCTTCACTTCTGGGCACTTTTGTTTCCCGATACACTGGACTGCGCAAGTCCTTTTGAACTCGGGAGCAGCAAGGCTGAGTCTGTGGGACTGTGCTGCCTTCAGATCTTTCTGACACACTACCTCAGTCCTTGAGTGTTGCACCACCAGCAATCAGCAGGAAAAGAGCACACATGCAGAGCTCTACTGTAATGGATGTATGTCCAGTACTCATAGGACAGGCCGGATCCCTCCCAACACATACACATTGATTCACATCCTATATACTTTTCTGATTTTCTTCATCAATTTGTATTCCACTGTTATTAACCAGCACATCCAATCATTTAATTCTTTTGTATAATGTGAAGAGATACTGAGGGTAGAGTATTGCTTTTCAGGGAACTCCTCCCCCTTAATTGTGTCACACGTAACAGGGAGGATTTACAACAATTTTAAAAATCCAAGCAAGAAGCAGGTAAATTCATGCATCATGATCTACAGGCTGCAAAGGAAATTCAGTAGTTGCAATTAAACATCAGTTTTGAGAACCACGGAGAAGAATCCACAATGAAACACTGCCTTGGAGTAGCAAGTAAATGTTGTTCCTGGCTTGCTAATGTGACTAAGCCTCAGCATTTCCACAGTGTAGCAAGGGTTTCGATATTCCCCCCCTTTTTTTTTTCTTCCCACTTTTCTTTGTATCCAAACTTTTGACAGACTTCACTAGTCTGTTCCAGATATTAAACATATTCTAACTATATGTGCCCAGTTTAGCTCCCTGTTCCTTTTATTAAATTATCAACACTAGCTATTAAAGTAACACAGCTACTTTACTGATTCACCGGTGTTTACACACAACAGTGTACGTCTAACTCCACTGTACTGGTTGCATTTTAGCTCTGCTTGAAACGTGAATATATGCAAAATATGATCATACTACCCAGAAGCTACTAAGTGTCTTAAATTTTCTGCCAAGCTTTTGAGAAATTCAATCCTACCTTTTAGACCATGTAAGTATAACTTGAAAATGAATTTTGTATTATGAGGTATGCATTCTCAATTTTCTACTTGACTGTTTTATTTCATGGTGAAATATCTTTATAACAAGCTACAAATTCACTGAGGGTAAACCAGCTTACCAGTGCTTAAAGACATATATTCAGCCAAACAGTGAACTACCTAACACACCCAGCAGGGAACAATAGTGGCAGCAGAGTTTATTTTCTTATAAACGAAGGAAAATTGTTGAGGCTGACAAAGTTTGGACACAGAAAAGAGCAGCAAATGCCTTAGAGATTAGAAGAGAGCTATACAACCCTTCTTCCAAAATGGATGTCTGCAGCTGATGGATAGAAGACTGCTTTCCAATGAAGTTTATGCTATTTTTCCTATTTATAATATCCCCTGAAGTAACAGGATGAGAGACAAGTTTAAGACAGGATACAATTTTTTAAACTATCATACATGGAAATTTATCTGACACTAATTTATCCATTTAAAAAATTTCTTGGTGTAATACATTTTCCAATCATAGAAGCTGTCTTCGATTCATCATTCTGTTACAGCTTCCTCCCCTCCCCCCTTCATTAAAGTGGTGGAAGTACAGAAAGTTAAGTGATTTGCCTATTTTAGTCAGCATTAGTATCCACAAGTCCAACCCTAAGTTAAAAAATGATCACTCAATATGAAGTTCAGTTCAGGATTAGTTGGCCATGCATATGACAGAGGTAACAAAATCTCCCCTAGCCCCATAGACCTAGCACACTGCCCACAGTAAGATCTACAGAACTGAATTATGACATTGCTGTGGGGAAACACAAAAAGTATGAGAGACCTTTGCAAAAGGACTCTCCAGCAAGAATGAGCTAAGCTTAAAGCAACTACCACTTCATCACCCAACAGCACTAAGATTAGTATTTCAGAAGAGAATAGATGTCTTAAGAAGGGCTGCTTTCAATCACTGGCCCAGAAAACCATGTGTCTAAAGCTAAGGAATTTAAAAACTACAGAATAGAGAGATTTAGCTTTTTATAGCATTTCTTTTAATTCCAGAACGCAGATTTCAGTCATCACTACTATTATGTTGCTTTGAAATTCTCTTAAGTGGCCAAATATATTTGCACTGAAACACTTTCCTAGCTCTCCTCAGAAATTCTCCCTAGACTGTAAACTAGATTAAATGGAAAATATATATGTATATATCCCACTGAAAGATGGCTTTTTAAATTCTCTTATTTTTCAATGCATCCAAAACCATGCATACAGAAGAAAACAGAAGTACTCTGTATGTGTCTCAGAACAGTTCTGTTTTGATTCAACAACTGGAATGAATGTGACCAAACAGGAAAACAAAGTAACAGTTTTTTCCAAGAAGTTTCCCAGAGCAGTTCAGAGCCTAATCTGTCAGCACATTCATATGTCTAAGACACTTCTTCCTTATCTCTTTTCAGTTATGTGGAGTAAAAGAGGCTACTGTATATGGAGAAGCTCTAAAATCCCTGATTATTTCTGATAACACCTCATAATCCTTTGAATTGGTCATATTCCCCATCTCTGCTTGAGTCTACCACAATTACTTTTGTAATAATATTTCAGGAAGCAAAGCATCAATGAGTTGTACTGGCCTTTCAAAATTAGAACAGAACTTGTCCCTCTGTTGCAACACTGCACCAACAGCCTAAACTGGTCTCACATTCTAAAGGATGCATTATAAATAAATGAGCAGAAACTTAAGTTTCATTAATTTAGCATTCAAGATAAAACATCTGATTGGTTCTGTGGCTACTAATATTTTGTGTACAGTGCTCTTAAAGAAATGGCAAAAAACTCAGGAAGCATCAGAGACATTTAGTTTTTGCAACTCACTGCTGAATGCCTTCCTCCTCCTTGGAAAGGACACCTACCCTTTCACATAGACAAGGGCATTTTTCTCTAGCTTGGGGTCATGATTAGACTACCTTTGACTTCTATTTCATTTTACTGAATAAACATCTAGCTTCCTTCCTTACTCTCTTTTTACTTATGTGGCTGAAGAATCTTTTGCTGTTTTTGGCTTTAATCAGTAAATCTATGCTTGATTCATCAGTTTCCATTTCCTCAATATGCAGTTTAACCTCAAAAGACATTTCCTCTACTGATTAAATAATTTTCTCAAACTCGCTTCCCAGGCCTCTTTCATATATGGGTATTTTTTCAATTCAGTCTAAAGCCATTTTTTACTCCGTTTTTCCTCCTTCTGTCTTTTTGGGACCAAAATTCTGTTGGCCTGAGGATGGTCCAGTTGAATTCAGAGCACATTTCCTATTTTGTCCTCCAAATTCAAAGTCCCTGGATATGATTAAATTGATTTCACTCACTGGTACCTTGACACTTCTTCCACTTATAAAAAACAAAACAAAAACAACCACAAAAAAACCAAAACAAAAACAACCACAAAAAAAAAAAAAAAAAACAAAACAAAAACAACCACAAAAAAAAACCAAAACAAAAACAACCACAAAAAAAAACAAAACAAAAACCACAAAAAAAAAACAAAACAAAAACCACAAAAAAAAAACAAAACAAAAACCACAAAAAACAAAACAAAACAAAAACCACAAAAAAAAACAAAACAAAAACCACAAAAAAAACAAAACAAAAACAACCACAAAAAAAAACAAAACAAAAACAACCACAAAAAAAAACAAAATAAAAACATACAAACAAAAAAACCCACAAAAAATCCAAAAAAACACCAAAAAAACCCAAAAGAATACCCCCAAAACCAAAACAAGCCACCCAACCAAAACCAACTTAGTTGCAGGAATTTATTTTTAAAATAAAAGGCTCCTACACACATTCATTTACACTGAAAGCTTTCAACTATGTATATTGATTTGGATTGGATAGAGTTAAATTTTCTTCATAGTACCTGGTAAGATGTCTTGGATCTGTGACCACCAGTTTTTTTTAGTACACAAATGTTCTAGCTAGGAGTGGGCTAGGACATAGCATAGCTGGGACCACTGACCCAAACGAACCAGAGAATTACCCCACACCATATGACATCACACTCAGCAAGTAGAACTGGGGCTGTCATTGCTCCAGCACTGGCTGGGCATCAGTCAGGTAGTAGTAAGCTACAAAGATTTTTGGGCTGTGCTGTGAGATTTAAAAAAATGTTTTATCACTTGATTTTCTTGGATTTCTTTTTATGTTTCCTTTTTTACCTGTTAACCTGTCTTTATTTCAACCCATGAGCTCTCAAACTTCCCTTCTGAGTCTCCCCCTCACCTCAGGGGGTGGAGGGAACAAGGAAGCAGCTGTGGGGTGCTTAAGTATCCACTGGGGTAAAACCTCAACACTATGCAAGCACTTCTAAAATACTTTTAGTAGTGATATCTAAGACACAAAAGCCCTTACATTGGTAAGAAACACAAACTAACTCCATTCCTTAACTCAACTGACTGGAATTTAAATGAACTATCAGATGATCACACCTCCAAACACTACTAATTTCTTACACTTCTTAGAACCAGTATCCTAGCCTTTCTGAAGCTAGGAAGTAGAAAATAAAGAACACTGAGTACTTTTCCTCCTTTGCTAAAAAGGCCTTTGAGTGCAAATTAGAAATGATGGAATATTTTTATCTGTACTTAAACCCAATTTTCTTTAAAATAAAAATTGTACTATGCCAAAAGAATGTTTTCTTCCTCCCCACCAAGGGTATCAGCCTACTTAGAGTTCTTGCTTCTATGGGAAGCCTAACCCTCCTAAACTTATCTGCCATCACTGTCATGTGATGATAACTGACTGCATGAATAGTAAGTTGCATCCCCTGTAAGAGTGTGGTATTTCTTTACCCTTCTCTTTATGACAGGCCACACAACAGCTTTTTTGGCCAATCAACAAAGGCAATGTACAACAGAAATGTTTAATAGGCTGAGGCTAGAGGGAAAAATACGTTTAAATAAAGTTAATGGTTTTCTAAATCAGAAAGTACTAATTATCTGATGTTAATATGTACAACAGACCAGAATCAATCTGTGTTGTGACAAGGATAAAACAAAAAAATCCTCAGGAAAAGTAGCAGGATAATTGCTTTGCACTGTTACAGTGAACTAGAGCAGGCAGGCAGCCAAATGCAGGTCCCGAGTCACATCACTAAGAACTATTAGCAGGCACATCCCACAGAGGGGAAAAAAAAAAAAAAAAAAAGAAAAAACAAAGAAAAATCAGAAACAGTAGGACATTCTCTTAGATCCACTGCTGGCTAGAAGCAGACCGACCGTTGCTTGGCACTTCAGCTTTCCTCCTGTGCATTTTTATATGGTGATCCTGGGGGTAGAGAACTGCCTGCTGATGAGAGACAGAGTGATTCTAGCCAGCACGTACAGTTATATAAAAGTGCGCTGGGCATCCCAGGATTTACTCACAGAATTTATTTGGGGAGCAAAGTACAGTTGGGACAAGGAGTTTTCAGCATTTGTCCTTCATTGCTGCTGCCTGAGAAGTGTCCTGGGCAGTTATCACCAGCAATGAGGTAAGACATTTCTAAGTTTTCCTAAACTTCAGGGCAGGCAGCATGAGCTACAATACAATACCTCAGGGCAGATATGAGAAAACATGCATGCAAATTCTACTGAGTACCAGAGGTTTAACAGTAAAACTGAGAGACTCAGGTGGATTCCTTTTCAGAAGCTATCCTTTTCTTTTTCCAGAAGTGAAGGGTTAGTCTGTAGCCAATGACCAGAAGTCAGTTTGGAAGGAAAAGTTTACTAGTTTAAAGATCAAGCATTCCCAGATCTTTCTCAGCATGTGTTTTGTATCCAGTGTCCATGAACACTTGTCCTCACACAAGCATTAGCCAGTGACTATGTCTGTTTGGAGTACAGCATCAGTCAGCGAGCTGGAAGGAATAAACAAAATACACATCAGGAAATAGTGCTCCAAAAGCTCTAAAGTGTGGGTGGGAGCCCTAAATGATCACCTAAAAGTGCTTGCAAGTTAAATAAGGAACTGAGATAATTTCAGGAGTTCAAATCAAACAATAGTAGAATTTGACTGCAATTCAATAAACAGCTGAGGGAACTGGGGACAGCAAAACATGCACTGTGTTTTACATAGCCATGTATGAAACATTCCAACCATCTGTGGGATAAGTTTTCTGCTTTAGTTATCACCAAGGCTCTCTGCCTAGCTTTCAGTGCTTGTGCATGTGAAAACAATGTGACTGACAAGCTGCATCCTATGAACTTAGAAAACATTTTTGTTTCTACTATCATTTTAATTACCCAGAGGTATCTTATTTTATCACTGAACTGAGTCTAAAATACCTCTAGTCATATGCTCAATTAGTATTTTGTGGGGGCAAAAAGTAGTTACTACATAGTTACTACATTCAACTGTAACTTGAGCCTACCATTAAGGACACACAAGGCACCCACAGTGTCAGCTCTCAGTACCCATCTCTCTTGTGTCTGTGGTCTGTCACTGCCTAAGTCTGCCCTGAAGTCTATAGGATTCTATCATCACTATCTGAAAACTTGACTGTGTGGAGAATCATTTATCCTGGCAACAAGCCATCAACATACAGACTCCCGAGTCACTGGCTTGCCTTAGTAACTTCTTTAAACTGGAATGAGTCTCCAGGCCATTTTTATCTGCATATTATACTGCCTTCTGCTTTCTTTTAGTCATCTGCATGCTGCCCTTAGCCCATGGAGAGCTCCCTCCACACTCTTCTCCTCTTCTTCTGGGAGCTAGCTGCTACTTTCTTCTTTGCTACAACCTCACTCACTGTACATGATTTTTTTTCCCCCTCATCATGTTCCAGGACATCAAGCTTGTTCTTCAACTCCATTTCAACCTCACTGGTCAGTTCTTCTCTTTATCCTCATAGCTGGAAACTTTCATTCTTCTCATTCATTCACTTTCATTCATTCTTCTCTTCTCATTTAGCAGTTATTTGTATATCTTTATTCTGTGCATGCCATGTTTCCTCTCTAATCACCATTTCTTTACATTCTTACCTGGTCTCCAGATGTATTTATAGTTCTTGCATTTTCTCTTCTGAAGATTCTACCACTATGCAGCAATAACTTATTGCATAAGTTACTTTTGTCAGGTATCAAGGAGAAGATGCGATCTATAGCCTCTGCATCCAGCCACCTTCATTGTTTCTACATTTCTCCTGGTGTCTCACAGCTGTTCTCAATGCACCAGACTTCTTTTCTGAAAACTCAACACAAACTTCCCCATTTCTTATTTTTGCACAGCTTAAAAAAAAAAAAGAACCAAACTCTAGAAATGCAAATGTTTAAGTTCTTCAGCAGACTTAGCTTAATTCTACTGCATATAAAAGGCAGTCTGGCCCTTAAATATTTTAAGAAAAGTAATGATGCAAGATTTAACAGGCCAGACATTTTATGGATGCTGCACTATACCACAGCTTTTAACAACAGCATATGCTGTAGTATTAATTACTCTCATAGAATATTATTAAAAATGCTTCTGATTACCATTAGAAAGGATGTTATGTATGCCCAGCAAACATAACAGATTCATTCAGTACTTCAAACATTTTCTTAAAAAACATGATAGTTTTTACATGTTGATTCTGTTACTGTACCAGAGTACAACAGCCCTTTGCAGGAATTTTTCTATATTAATGCACTCTCTGCTACCAAATAATTACATACTCACATAAAACTAATGAAAATTGTGGCAAAAAAACCAAAAGAAATTTTTAAAATCACCCATTCATTCTTTGTTAGTAAAGTACATGTTTCTGATATATTTTCAGAAAGCTACTAGAAAAGCTTTAGAACTAAAAAAAAAAAAAAAAAAATAAACCAAAAAAAAAAAAAAAAAAAAAAAAAAAAAACATAAAACCAGATGCACATTAAAATAAATCAAGGCAGCCCTTACTAGTTAGATGTATGAGTAAATCATGAAGCACCACAAAGGTCTCATGGGTCTGTAGGCAATGGTAAATTTTTCAATTCTTAGCATATTTAGTAAGTATTATGTTCCTCACTATTTTTTTTTCTTGATCCTACAGCAGCACTACAATATCAGAGTATTTGCTAATGCTGCCAATACCAAGGCAACACTACCATTTTGTTCAAGAAGCAGCAAGATGACAACTCCTAAAACAAATATCCTCCAAACCTCTAGAGGCTTAAAGGTCATTTATTAGTCCTATCTCTACTGAAATGTAAAATGTCTATGACTGATCATTAAGTCATTTGACTTCAGCTTATGTCAAAAATAAATTACCCCTATGTTAATGTAAAGATCATACATGTCATAAAAAGGGAACAAGACACTTCTTGCAAAACTATCTGCATAGGTGAAATACACATTAATCCGTACCTGTTTGTTTATGTTGGCCCCCACTTGAATCAACCAATTCAGGCACTGTGGATGTCCTCCAAAAGCAGCAATGTGGGCTGGTGTTTGAGCAAAACGTGTTGTACTGGCATTTACAGAAGCTCCAGCTCTTACTAACTGCATTAGGCACTCCAGCTTTAAAGACATGAGGGAAAAAAACCCAAAAATGTTACACAGATGTGCTATGACAATAAGCATGTGCTAAATGAATACATTATAGTATTTGCCAAAACAAAAGTGTTGTTAGGAAATACATAGATGCTGGACTTGTACTCTCAGGAGAGTTTAGAGAAAGATATGTCAGGAAAAAAAAAAAAGATTTTTCATTTCTTTAATTGTATTCCTGAAGTGACAGAAGATTAGTCAAGAAAGCTAATACTTAATATACAATATGTTAAATCTATACAAGGAATAAATTAATTCCACCATTTTCTTGTCATTTCATATAAGAAACTGTTGAAAACAAAACAGTCTGCATGTTTGTGGCACCACAAAGATAAAAGCCTTTTTTGTTTTAAAAAATTTTAGTATTCTCTCAAACTATAAGCTTTCCTTTTTTCCTAACATACTAACCAGAAGTGTCAGATAACCAGATACTATTTTTAAAGGTTCATAACTTCTCATTTGTAGAAACTAGGCAAACCACAAGTTGAACGACCTCAACTTTCAAAAATAGTCAAAACAACACTTCTTTCCTGTTACACAGTAACATTGTCTTGTTGATAGGAAAAGGAACTCACCACGCTGAAATAAACAGTTTAGTCTAGGCATCCATTTACTGTGGGTAGAAGACCAATACCACTGCACACAAATGCAACAGCAAAACAGAGACCCTTACACTGGCTCAGGCATTGGTTCATATCATATCAAACAAATCTGTGGGTGTCTCAGTGTATCACAACTAAAGAAAACATCAGCCACACCACAGCTGTGGAATAGTCTGTCCATAAAGAAACAATTAAAAACCTGAAAGCAGGCTGGCAGCTTGACTCAGAAGTATCAACATCAGGATTATAACACTGCTCTCTGTTGCTCTATGTCAGCTTTTCTTTCTCCCTCTCTCAACCTGTAAATTCCTGACCTTGCTGAATTACACACGACATAAAAGTACCAACCTCTGTAAAGAAGTATTCCATATTAGTTTTGCAAATAGTTTGTGAACTTCATTTGTTTCCTTCCCTCATATAATTCAAACAAGCCATATCCTCTGGAATATACAGAAGTAATTTCTTTGGACCGTTAATGGAGTTAAGGCTGAACACAGTTTACCATGAACTGCATGAAGTAAGGCCGAAAAACTTGAATATTGCATACTAATGAATCTAGCTCCATAAACATCAACATTGCCAAAGTACCTTTCAAAAGAAAACAAGCATTTTTGTTGGAAAAAAAAAAATCACCTCCAATAACTGGTGCAAAAAAATTTATGACTCCAACACTAGACTACTGAATTACATTTTGTATGTGCCAATATAAGACTTTCCTTGATGTTCACATGTTAGCAGCCATAACATCGCAATCTTCAGCAATTATTAATTATTACACTGCAATTATTAACAAGTCATGTAATGGAAAACACCCCTCCAGCTACACCAAGAGGTTCATCTGTGGTAACTGAATGCAAAAATAAATTTCAGCCAGATTTTAGAGCAATAGACCTTATATACAGTTAATCTGAAAACACTACCAGACAAGCATTACAACTTTGGGAAAGAATAATATTTCCTGCACAGGCATGAGGCTGAAAGAACTCCTTAATTAGACAGGCATTACAGCCCATCAACTGAAAAGGGAAAAACACAAACTGATTCACCAGTACTTATCTGCATCCTGCACTGTTTAAATCTAAGATGGCCACACACCATGATTATCCATGCAACTTCATTTTTAAACATTGTTTTTTTTTTGTTTTTTTTTTTTGCATACTCTAACTTCGGAGTCATAGGGCTTTAACAATTAATAAAATATTTCATCCCATTAAAAGCTTGAGTATGGATCTTCTGTATCATGGCTGCCAGAAAAACCTGCTTCTTCCAACGTTATGGAAGAATGAGATAAATTACATCCATGAACAGGAAAAGCCAACATGACAAAAAATAATACCTCACTTGATCACTTATGCTTGATATCAGGACACACAAGTCCACTTTCATTAAATAACCTAAATTTAATAATTTAATATGGTGGATATTTTCCAACCTAAAACAGAGGTTAAATGGATCTAGTGAAGAAAGACAGGCCTCCACATAGTCCACAACACTGGCAAAACGCCAAGCAAGAGACAGGCATTTTTATCTCTACCACTTTTGTTCCAAAAGAAACAGAACATATTTACTACTATTTTGCTTCCTATAATGTAAACAGTCAAATGACAAAAAACAAAAGCAGAAGAGCACAAGCAAATAGATGTGCTCAGAGAAAATAAAAATTAAATTGCAAGTGATTAAAAGGAGAATTAAAGTTAATCCAACAGAAAGTGAATTAAAATTAAGACCAAAATATTTTTTTATGCAAGCCTGTATTTTCTACCTCTCTGGTAGCTTTTTTAGACTTTTAACACTTTTAAATGCTGACCCACCTTCTCAGAAATCTATGGAATACCAGTTTAATTTAGGACACTATATAATTAACTCCAATTAAAATACAGATACTCTAATGGGAATTAATTCACCTATCAACAGACAAGCACTTTTCTGCAGTCAGGGAATGCCCTGAATATACGAACTCCACCACAGGTACTCAACAAAGCAAGTCAATTTGCACTTGCTACTATCTCTAAAAGGAGATCCATGCTGTCATTAAATGCCCAGATAGTATAACTAGAAACACGAGCTGCAATATCCATCACCTCCAGTTGACTTTGCTGGCATTTTAAGTATTACCTGCAAGCTGTAGAAGTATGTTTTAGAGTAAGTTGTTCAAGAACTCTGTGTTTTCATTTATAATTGTAGAAGACCCCATTTTTACTGGTACTGGTATTACACCAGTATTCACCCCCTCCCGGGACATAAGCCACCTTCCCTCTTGCACATATTCATTTATATCCAATTTGACCACCGCTGCTACTTCCTTCCTGAAGAATACTTCATTCAAGATTGTTGCTCTACACAGCTTTACTGTAAAATTCTTCTGTACTGCCCTTTGATGCAGGGAGAGCCATCTTCCATGTTCAACCTGTGCCACAGGCAGAGGGAAAGAAAACTCTAAAGTTCACCAAACCTGGATTCCTGCTGTGTGCAGCCACACGTATATATGTATGAACTGGCTTAGATTCCATTGCTTACAAGTAGTTCCAGAAAATAACTAAATCAGTTTTGTCTTTTCAGCCTCCTGCAGAGCTGCAGTGAGAACTCATACATGTCTGGTGGACCATGTTACTAACTGGCCCTAGATCAGAGAGACATGAAGTTCTGTCATCACACAGTTTCTTCCAGGAAAAGAAAAAAACCCAAACAAGTGAAAATCCCACAAAACCTATAAAAACAAAGAAGTAAAGAGAAAGAGACCTGTTCAGTAACTGTTAATGAACACTTCACAAATTAGCATTTGAAAACTGTGGCACTTTGAGAAACAGAAGAATTTTCCATTTTGTTTTGATGAATGGGAATTTGGGGAAAAAAAAAAAGCGCCATAAATACAGACATTAAGACAGGCATCTGAGCAGCTCTTGTGCCACTGCTGGCAACACTGCTAACCGGTGAAAGGTATAAGTGTAACCATGCCACACAAACACAAACCCAGTCGGGTATGGGATTCAATTACACTACTGCAACTTTTTCAAAGTCTTGCGCAGTCTCCGGCTCTGAGAAAGGAACACAATTTGACTAGACTATAAGGTAGGTAGATAACTTCCATAAATTGCTGCCCAAATGTGATGGTTTTAAGGAAAAAACATACATAAAATTCCATAAAATCCATTTATAGCCTATGTTACCTTTGCAAGTCTCATTTCATCTCAGATTCCCCCCATATGCAACACCAGCACCCACCAAATTTTGCCCATACCCAAGAATGAATATAGCAAATACAAGCACAACATATTGCAGGCCGACTTGTTCCCTTTGTTTGCAGTTTCTGCGTGAGTCTCTTCAAGAGAAACTGGAATGCACACAAAAGCTCACTCAACCTAAGATGGCTAGCAGAAAGCTGAAGATGCTTAAAGGAAAAATCAAAACAACACGTACACTATCCAAAATCTATATCCAATAATCCAATAACCACTATCTTGCAAAAGCAAGGCTGCCAGAAGCTCACACTGAAAAGAAAGTCTTACAAGACAGAAAAAAAACAGAAGACTGTAAGGCCAATTAGTATCAATATTTTCTGCAGGCATACTTCATAAGGAAAATACAGGCACTCCACTTTTTTCAGAGTGCAGATAATTAGCTTGTTTCTGAAGAGATAGAAGGCTGTTCTACATTTTGGATTTTGTGGGCTTCGAGTTTTTTGTTTTGCTTTGTTTTAGGACTGAAAGAGTACTCAGCTAAAGCTTTTTCTAAAAGAAGCAACTACAAATAAGATCACATAACGTATAGAAACCATCTCCTAATGTCCTTTTATAAACCGTGACAACTGCCTAAGTACATCCATCTTTCTCCTCTGGCACACAACCAATAAGCAAATAGAAGTATATGGGAAATGGGAGGGAGAACAAGAACAAAAGCCCTTCGAATTCTGAACTCTGACAAATCAATGAGAAAAAAAACAAAACAGACCCCAACCCTCTAAGATGGAATTCTGCATACTCTGAGATACTTACTGCATCAGAAAGAGGAAAAGCATATACGAAAATCGAAAAATTAGAATACCATTCCTTCTAAGACGTGAAGTTAGCGTAGCTGCTTGTTTCGGTCTTTTCTGCAATGCAACGACGCCAATACAGAAAATTCTACACGTATGAGCCAACAGCAATTTATTTTTCCTATTGAAGGCAAAAGAGAAGCGCCTTACAGGCACAACAAGCACCTTCTGCCTCAACTCCTAACGAGGCGGTTGTCATAACACGGGCACCACAACACAACGGTCTCCAGGTGCGGAGCCTGAGCACGACACGGACCGCGACCAGAGCGCGCAGACAAAGCGCGGATCGCCCCGGGAGGGAAGGAGGGAGGGCCGGCAGGAAGGAGGATCAGCCGAGGGCGGGGAAGGGGTCGCGCCGCGGCGGTGCCTCCAGCCCGCAAGGCCGGCGTCCGCCGGGGCTGTCTGGAGGGGATCGGCTGCTCCTCGTCACCCGCTCCTGCGCCGGCGGCCCGGGCGCCGTTTGGCACCGCGAGCGCGAGGCCGCCGCTGTCACCCGGGGAAGCAGCGGGGAGGGAGAGGGGCGGCTGCCGCCGGCAGCGGGGGTGGGACGAGTGATGCCGAGACGGCAGGTGCCGCCAGCCCCGTGACCTGCGCCACCCACGCCTCGCTGACCACGGGGACAGGAACAGAGCCAAGCGCCACGGCTGTCCGCTCCCGTCCCGCCCGATTCCCTGAGGAGCGGCAGGCGGTGAGGGAAGGGGGGGCGGTGGCGCCTCCCGGCACAGCGCGCGCTAGGGTTAAAGATGGCGCCGCGTCGCGCGCGAGCGGGAATCGCGCCCTCCTTCCCCTTCTCCTTCTTCCCGTTCCCGTACCCACCCCCGCTCCCGCCGCCGGCTGCGCCCGGCCAGGCCCCACCTTGCCGAAGTGCGCGGCCCAGTGGATGGGCGTCCAGCCATAGAAGGAATCCTCGGCCGCCAGGTCGGAGCGGGGCGAGTTCTGGAGCAACGCGCACAGGGCGGGCAGGTCCCCGTCGCGGCAGGCGCGGTGCAGGGGGAAGCGCAGGGTCAGCAGCTCCTCGCTGGAGAAGCCCGCCTCGGGGCCGGCTCCCAGCGACATGGCGAGCGGGAGAGGGAATGGGAAAGAATGGGGGAGGGAGAAAGGGGGGAGGAGAAGAGAAGAAGGAGGGGAAAAAAAAAAAGAAAAAAAAAAAAAGAAAAAAAGGAGCGAGAAGGCGGGCACGCACTGCCCGGGCGGGAAGCAGCCGCGACTGCGGCTGGCGCGCGCGGCCCCGGCACAAAGGGAGCGGGGCGGGGCTGCGCGCGAGGCTCCGCCCCGGAAGGCGGGGCTACGCGGCCCTCAGGGAGCCCAGAGCGAGGCGAGAGGGGTGGTGCGCGAGGTGTCCCTTCCGTCCGTGCTCCTTCCTCCTCCCACTCCCCCTCCCTCCGTCTTTCCTTCGTCCCGACCTCCCTTCTCTCTCCCCCTTTCCCTCCCGCCACGCTCCCTTTCCTTCCCTCGCCCTTTCATCCTCTTTCTCCTCGTTCCCTCTTCCTCCCTCCCCCCCTTCTTCCTTCTCTCCCGCCTCGCCCTCCCTCCTTTTCCTCCTTTCCGCTCTCCCCTCTCCTCGCTCTGTGCCCGAATTTTCCGCTGTGGAGGCGGCCGAGCCGCTCTTTCCGCCGCCGCCCCGGGCCGGTGTGGGCGCTTCGTGCTCCCCCGGCGCCGCGGTGCCAGCGCCGGGCCGTGTGTCCCCGAGGAGAAATTGCCGAGCCGCGGGGCACCGGCTGCCGTGGTGTTCGCTCCCGTACACCACGGGCGTGCTGTCCGGCCAGCCTCAGCACTGGCAGGTCACCGTGGGTTTGTGCTGCTCAGTGGGCTGCAAACCAAAGGATAACCCTGTCAATGTCTGGTTAAAATGACAATGCCAGATTTTAAATTGCAGCCAGAAACCAGTCCTTGAGTAGCGGCTCCGCGGAATTTTTGAGAACTTCTGTTTGTTGCTCCTAATCGATTTCTGTCCAAAGTATTACTGAGTGGCACCGTACTTTTCTGACACCAGTAAAATTTAATTGATGATATTGAAGAGTACAATTGTTTACATTTAAGTGCACTCATCTGTCCCTGAAAATCATGGAATCACAGAAGCATACAACGGTTTTGGTTGTAAGGGATCGTCCAACCCCCTGCCATAGGCGGGAACACCTTCCCCTAGACAGGATTGCTCAGATCTCCATCCAACTTGGTCTTGAACACTCCCAGGGGCATCCACAGCTTCTCTAGGCGTCAAGGAGTATTCCTTTTTCAGAACAATTACTAAGCAATGCAAGCCAGAAATTATATTCTGAGGTAAAGAAGGTACAAATAAATTTTTGTTAAAAGTGTCAAGAGCCCCAGGCATTTAAAAAGCTTTTTTTATCAGGCTAGATTGATCACTAAGATACTGTGAAATACAATTTTTATCTTTCTTCCCAGAAATTGTGATTCTTCAGGCATTCCTCACATTTATTTGGCTTCTTTGCATTTTGGCATAGATAAAGCTGTGTGTGTACAGTATCCAGTGCTCAGAGATAAGGTTCCAGCATAAAGAAGAACACCTGGGCACAAAATGCCCCTCTGACACATGCATCCAATGGCAAGTATTCTTTGTGTACATATGTAAAATCTTAGGAAAGGAATTGGACAGTCAGCATATGGGGGATTTTTTTAGCCTTCAAGAAGGTGATTAAGGAATTCATTCATTGTGGAAAGGAACTCATAAGGAGTGGGTGTTTAGTTGGATTGTACTGCTCTCATGTAGAGAAGGTCCTTTCCAAAAAGCTGTAGCAACAGCAAACTGGAGATTCAGCTTCAGATTTTCCTTAAAATATCGCAGAGATGGCCTGAGCTAGAAACCGTGGGTTTAGGCTGTAAAAATCATAGCAAAATGAAACACCTTTTTTTTTGTGTTCTCGAAGTTTTGTTTTGATCTGCACAGTCAGGTAATAATATACAGCTCTCTGTATTTAGGACTAGAAGCACAAGTCTGGTATCAAGATATATAACTCTAAATTCATAAAAATAATAAAATTGAAATGTGGCGATATTTTTTATAGCTGTATGAAGTCAGAATATGAAGATGGAAGTCTTGCATTCAGAAACTTTTGTTTTAACCTTAGCTGTCTTTTTTATTTAAACTGTAAAGTCTTATTTAATTTTTTTTAATCTGCAAAATGGGAATAATAAAATCCTGTCCTGAGTGGTGGTAAGAAGTTTAATTAATGAAAGTGGTTTGAGGTAAATAACACTGTGATACGAATATACAGACAAGGCATTTCAACATGAGGCATTACTGCAGCTAATATTTGTATCCCCTATATGTTATTATATATTCACCAAAATAAAATATCGCTTCAGCTTCTAGTATCCTGCCAAGTTATAGATGTCAGAATAATGTGCGAAGGAGGATGGATTACAGATCAGCTCTTTTATAGATGGTGACGCTGAAGCCCTGGAAAGCTAAATGCTTTGGCCAGGGGAGGGAGTACTTTCAGCTAAAGCAACTTTCAGTTCAGTCCCTTATCCTTTGCCTTACAAAAACGTCCATTTTATGTTGGACCTGGCCTTTGTTTTCAAAAGCTCTGAAAGTTCATCATTCTATATGCACTTCTGATCCCGGGTTATGGGGATTTTTTTTCACATATACAGTTAGGCAGATGCATACACTTGTTCAGGGATTAAATAATGCAGATCCTATATGGTGGAGCAATTGAAAGGAAAAAAAAAGAAAAAAACAAACCCAACAAACCATACCAAAACAAACCAAAACTAACTACACAAAACCCAAAAACAAATAAGGAAAAAGCCAAAACAAAACCCCCCAACCTATATCACATCTTATGTCATAAAAATGGACCTTACCAAAATGTTTGGTATTAAAGAACATGGTTTCCAAGGTTGAAAAAAGCAATGTTTTTTATACTGTAGTATTTAAACACTGACATAATTGTTCACATATTGTTTATAACTACCATAAAAGGCAATGAATGTAGAGAACGTAGTGAAGAGGAGCAAGAATTAAAATTCCTGACCTTGATAAGATTAATATTCAAGATTTGCGTGTGTTTTTTATCTCATACAGGGATATAGAAGCTGCCACACCAGACAAAGACAGGGGACTGGCTGGTTTCCTTATGGACAGTGACTTCATTTACCTGCTAGTAATTCCTACAAGATAAACAACTAGCACTTCATTTATTTTGGAAAAGGGGAAGGAGAATGCAGAGAGGGGAAGAGGCTTTAATGATGATGTGCAGGAATTTGGCATGTAGAAATAAACTCTGGTATATCTTGTTTCGTGACTAAATTCTTGTTATGAGGTCAATCTTTTTTATTTCCATGCTAGTGATCTACACCAAAAGTTCCAAAATAGCACAGCACAGTGTTCTCTCTATGAGACTGATTCCTTAATCAGGCTGTAGTTGGCATATGACTTGTGAAATCACATTTGTTCTCTCTATTTTTTGAAATGTGAATCATTATCCAGATAAATGTAAAAGTGTGTATGTTTTGATATTCCGCTTTTCCTTTGACTTCCTTAAAATACTTTGGCAATGGACTTGATAAGTTAATTAAATTTAATAGAAATAAAATCTATGACTACTGTCATATCTTGTGAAACTGAGAACATGGAAATTCTGTGTTTTTTAACATTTCATTTAAATTACATTATAATTTATTCTTTTGTACTTCTCTATCGTTATTGTGGCTGGATTCTGTACAGAAGAATACACATCTTAAAGGGATTTTCAACAGTCTTGCTGAGCAAAAGATCAGATGCATAAAATATAAATCTGTTTTCTTTTATCATCTGTCTAGATGATAGATTTGGTTTTCCTGACCTGCTATTATAATCTGTTTGCACATGGAATAATCAAAGAAATTGACAGTCATGGGTTAAACTGTGATTTACAAACTTTTATGAAAAAGGGGCCACAACAATATGTAACATTTCAGGTTCTTTACGTTTTATATTAAGATTTTAGTATTTAAGATGCTTTTTAAACTGAAGCCTTTATTGGAATGCAGTAAATAGTATTGTAAACATTTACAGTATTAGTTATGAAAAAAATACATTCTTGGTTTTTTAAATAACTCGGAGACTTCACCTGCTAAACTTAGTAGAACACATTTTTATATATTTGGGAAAAAAAGTAGTTATTTGCAATCCTATTTGCATTAATTTCATCCTCAGTTCTATTCTTGGTCTTTTAAGGGAAGTGAGAAGATTTTTTTTCTGCTTCTGTCAGATCAAGGAGGTAGACTTTATGTTTTGCTGGGGTGTTTAACAGAACTAAATTTCAAACAGCAAAACACACAGAAGAGCTTATAGGCAAAGTGGAATGGAAGAAGAGATTGGCTCTATTTTAGCTAAGTTTAGTTTTATGTTCACTTTCAGCTAATGGCACAGAAATAAAATGGTCTATAAATGAAGACTTCTTGAATATTCACTAGTCTAACAAGTATATATTTAAAAAACTAAACATGTTATTTTAAATGTGTGGTTTGTGAAAAAGGACTTGCTGTGTTACTTAACTGTAGTGTACTTATCTTCTCTGCGCCACTCTGATACAAATAAATAGTGTTTGCCTGTTTCTGTTTTTTTTGTTTGTTTGGTTGGTTGGTTGGTTGGTTGGTTGGTTGGTTGGTTGGTTTTTGTTGTTTTTGTTTTGTTTTGGTTTTGTAAAAAGTACTCTAGAATGTAATCAAATACAGAAGTCATTCAAATTCCTCTGTTCTTGCTGTAGCAACTTTGCACTGGTTAACTCTTAGGGCTTTGTTTAGTTGCCCATACATACATTTCTAGTGCCATTTGAGATGCCCAAGAGTACTTGTCCCCGTTGCCAGCTGCTGCTGCAGAACAGGATCAGTTTACAAAAGTTCTCTGCCGTGACTGCCCAGAGCTGATAGATACCTTGAGAGTCTGAAAGCTTCTTAGGCTAATACTTCTCCACAAATGTCATTTGAATTGGTGTGCCCTGTCACAAAAGAGTTCCTCAAATTTTGTCTGGTCCTGAGTCCCATAAAACCTCTTGTCTTTGGAGGAGGTTGTCACAGACTCGCTGTTTACATCCCACATTATATCTGAATCTAGTTCTGGGTCTGTAGGTCATTGTAGCAGCTAGTTTTCATTTTCATTTGTGTTTCATTTTGTTTTCCTATCTTTGAGTGTGATTTTCCAAAAGGACAAACTTATTTAAATGTTATTAATCTTCCATTTTTCTTTATTTTTCCTTTTTTCCCCCTATTTTTTCCCCCTAAAACTCTCAGTGAACTGTGATGAAAATGTGACATTTTTTTAGAGACATGATTTTTTTCAGTAATGGTGGGAACTTTCCATCATTTTTCCAGTGTAAATAGAGACTGACTCATAATTTTCAGGGAGTAGTTGAAGGATTAGATTTACTTCCGATTTTTGGTTAAATTAAACCACAGCCGAGTGGTGCACCACTTGAAATATGTTGTTCTTATCTAGATAATTGGCTGTCTTCACCTTTCTTCAACAAGACCAAGTGTTGTATTTAAATCACTCCTAAAACAGAATCCAAAATAAATACATACCTTTTTCTTTTTTTTTTTTTCAGAAGGAAGTTATTAGATAAAACAGCCGAAACATTTTGTAAAAGCTAATTTCATAAACTTAGAAACATTGGTGCTCAAGTGTTAAAACCGAGTGTGCATAGTATATGAGGCCTCTGGAGGTACAAAGATCAGAAAATTAATAGCAGCAGTAGCTGCTAACATGGAAAAAAAGCCATGAGTGGAAAAACAGTAAACTGAAAGTCCTTTATCCTCCTTTCCACTCCTCAGTTCTCAGAGTTTTGTCTGGCAAGAAAAGCAGGGAATCTGTCTGACTTTCAAATAATTACTGATGTATTACTCTGTTGGAGGCTAGTAGCAAAGAGCAGCTGTGCCCTGTAGACAGAGCCAACTACTCCCTTTCCCCATCCCCCATTTCTGACTGCCTTCCCTGGAGAAAGCAATCTCACTGTTAAATAAACTAGGGTTGGGTTGCAAGACAAACCAAGAGTTCATTGGGAAAATCATTACTCATGTGTAAAGAAGCCCTTTTTAAAAACTTTGCTGCTTAGGAAATGAAGCAATTTCATGGGTAATAAATAAAAACAGATTTGTTGCACTGCAGTTGTAAAGCTGCCATCTTTTAAAAGCTTGGGAAGAGTGACCTTTTTCATCATAAGGCTTTGTCAATTCTGCCTCTCTGCAACTTTTCTTCGTACATGTGAGTCACTGGGCTGTGCTCAGCTGAGAGGTCTAGTCCCTAAAAGATAAGGGAGTTAATTATAGTTCTTGGCTTTTTGACAAACTGCCTTTCTTTTTCCCACATTCCTTACCAGTTTTAACTGAAAATTAACGTTTATTGAGTGGCAAAATACCAGTATTGTGGTTAAAAACAGTAGTGTAAGAAATCAATACCAAAGCATTTCCATTTATATTGAGCCTGAACCACAGTAACGGGTAGGTTCTTCAATGTCCTCATCTTCAAATTGTGTCCTGATTGTAAAAATAAAAATAAAAATAAAAGGGGAAAAAAAGAAGCTGACATTTGGGGTGAATATAAATCTCACTTACTGATTGCTTAGATTCAGTAAGTAACTCCTATCTAGAAAACTGGATTGATTAATTATGTAATTATCTAGAAACCTTCAAATGGGAAAGTATTTAATAAAGGTGAAAACGCCATTTCCACTTAAAAAGAGAGGAAACAAAAATCCAGAGGAAGGCAAAGAGTGTGAAACTTCTGTCTCTGAGCCTAGCAAGTGTTCTTGCAACCTGCACCCTGTGCAGTGAGATTAGATGCTTGTACTTAAGGGGCTTAGCTCTTACTTGTCAAAAAGAGCATGCTCCTCCCCAAACCGTGATTTAACAAAGCAATTGTGGCACCACATTTTCATCTGAGATTGGTGCCTGGTGTTTCAGGTGCTTGGGAAAGGGATTGAAAAAAACTAAACAGCCTCTGTTATCAGGATTGGTTTCTATTTCAGCTTGCATCATATGAAAGGAGCCATCTTGTGGTTGTCTCCTTTACAAATAAAGTGTTGCTGTACATTTCCTTGAAAAGCTGAAGTAAAACATATTTCTACACGCCTGTGATGATTTTTCTTCTGTTGTTTGGAAATGCAACATTCAGAGTAACACTTGACCTTACAAATATTTTTACTTGGAGAAGTTTTTTTTTTTTCTATCAAGTCCCAGTTCCATCAAATCTCCAGAATTAAAATAGCACATCTGTCTGTTCACACAGGATTAAACTAGATGTGTTCAGTCTGCATTTCACTGCATTTCACTGTCAGTCCATCCCAGTATTTGCTAGTCCTCGGAGCTATGTTCAGACTGACTGCACTCTAAATTTTGCTTTAAACTACAATCAACAGCATGCCCTCTGAAATATAGCTCTTAGAGGAACTGTTTGTGATGCTAAGTGATACCTATCTATCTATCTATCTATCTAATCTTCATTGAAAGGTGCTTGCTAGGAACTCTGCATTCCAGGCACATGGCATCCCTACCCTTTGCTCCTGGACTTCTAACTTGTCTTGGGGAGCCAACATTTAGATGATACAGGAGTCAGATTTCTTCACGTCTTTGCTGATACACAGCAGCACTTACCAGCCTTAGAGTTTGATAAATCCACGCAATCCTGAGTAGATTAGCAAATTTATTTTATGCAGATTAGCCCACTGATGCTTATATCTCTTTATTTAAACATATTTTTTAAAATCCCTGCCAAATAACCTTAGTTAAACCATATAAACCCAAGCTTCAGTCACAATGTTTCAAGTTCAATTTCCCTAATAACTTTGAATAAGGTTAGGTATGATTCAGCTTGGGCAGCCATCTGCCTACATCAGTTGTTAGTAACTAAATGTAATATCCAGGCCAATGATCACCATAACTTGCTGAAAGTATAGGAGAATGTAACAGATTTGATTTGATTGCTTTTTTGATATTGATTGGAAGGCAAAAATCTATGGAATCTATATTTCTGGTAAGTTCATGCACATATGACAATTAACACGTAAGTAAAGTCTTACTATAGAATGTGTCATTTGAGATTTATTGTATTCCTCAGAGTTAAATGAAAGATTGTTCTAGGAAAATGCAAATCTGGTTTGAAGTGTGACCAACATTTATTCCTGCTGAAATGGAAGGTAGACTTTGAGAAAAGGAGAGACAGGATTAGTTATAGTTTTTACTATACCTGGATCGGAAAGACATTGTAAAAAATATATTTTGGGAAAGTATTTGACACATTGAATTAAAATTAGACCTGATAAAATTTTCAATCAGAGAATACCGATTACTTTTTTACTGAAATTATGTGTGTGCTCCTTCAGAATATGTTTTCTTTGTTAAGTATTACTTTTTTACTGACAGTCTGATTTTAAAAAAATTACTGAAATAGTTCAAAACTTTATACTAAAATTGAAATGATTTTAAGTTGTTAAATAAGATGTGTAAGTTTCTTTTCATTGTTTTAATCTCTTACTGATATCTTTATTTTTTCTCCTCAGTTAAAGAGAAGACTTTAAAATTCATATTTTTCTTGAGATGGAAAAAACATTTTCAGTGTCACTCTAAATAAGATCAAAGTCAAATGATATCTCACTGTTTGAGAAAATTACTTAATTGAATGAAGCACCACAGTTGTAGAGAACATAAGTAGGGAAATCAAAGGTATCATGCCATGTAGGATTTGTACATAATCTGTCAGTAAGATTATGTTTGCTCTGCTGTAAGCAACAATAATTTTCATGCATAATCACAGATCTTTACAGTCTATTTTAATTACTGGTCTCTATCTTGCATCTAGTAAAGGAGACACAATCTCTAGAATGAAAGATGTCGGAAAAGATTCTTGCCTAGTGTGCTGGTTTTACCTTGAAGGCACCTGACGGGAGGGGATACTAGGAAGCTTTTCTCCATGAGAACTGTGGATCGATGGGACCAGTTGGAGGCTGGTTTAGTTGTTGACAGCCTGAGAAACCGATTGGAAAAGTCGGTTCGCTCCGTGAATCACATTTGAAGCAAGTAAATCCCGGGAAAGCTCTCGTTCATTTCCATCCTCTCACAAGGTAACACCGACCCGGCCCGGGTCCCTCTCATGGGCTGGGCTCGGGAGGCTGCCGGGCCCCGTTTCCAACCGGGAGCCCCGATAACCAAAAGAAGCCGAGCCCATCGCTGAGATCCTGGCCCTTTTCCCGGTGTGTCCGTGGCTCGGGGGGCCCTGCCCTGCCCCGGCTCGGAGCAGCCCTGGGGTGGCCGAGCCCGCCCGGCCGCCCTCACGGGCTGGGGGGAGGCAGCCGGGCCCGGTTCGGGAGAGCCCCCAGGGCTTTGTGTGCTGGGCAGGGCAGAGGGAGAACCCCCGGGCTGCGGCTGGAGCTGGGGGCGGGCAGCGCCGGGGGAAAGCCATGGACACACGGCCTTGGCACCCATTTCTCCTCTGCGTGCACTTTGCAGTTCTCGTCCTGCCCCTCCAGCGTGGCCTGGGCACCCTGAGATCCTGACACAGCTCCGGCATGGCCTGGCACAGCCCCTGCAACTTCTGTGTGAGGTTTTAACTTTTCCAGTGCTCAGATAACACTGACAGACTTTCCATCTTTCCTTGGGTGAGAGGAAGAAGAACAGAAAGGATACACCCAAGTCAATGAAGAAAAAGCTAAGTTTCTAAATGGAAGGAGAATGAGGAGACGCCATGAAGGTTGGCTGAAATATCTTTTTGTAAGTTATGGTACTACACTAAACAGTTCCTTTAAACCATGGAGAAAGACATCGGGGTGGTGGAGTGAAGTTGTAAAGTGTTTGGAAGATCCTTTGCCCAGAGGGAAAAAGAGGGATCTCTGTTCCTGGGAATGAAGCATGAACAGAGAGAAGTGAGCTGAAGAGAACTTTTGCCTTTGAGTAGTTCATCCTTAAAAGTAATACCCCATGACTTTGACATGGCCCACAAGCACAGCTCTGGGAAGGCTGTGAAGGCGGGAGGAGTTTCATGATGGCAGATCCTGGGCAGCTGTTATTCATGGAAAAAGCAGAGTCAGGAAAGAGCTGGTTAATTCCTCTCTTGAAAAAGATCCTTATAACTGAACAAGAAGAAACTCCTCTCCCTAAAGTGAACTGAAAAAGATTATTTAAGTAAGGAATTGACTGAAATGAATCTGTATGTTGTTAAGCTGTGACAAAGGGGAAAGAGGAAGTGGTCTGAAGATCTGTTCTGAATTTATTATTATTTTCCTTTGTGTTGTTTAAATAAAGTTTTTCTTTATTCCCTTCTAAGTTTTAGGCCTGCTTTACTTTTACTCCTAATTCTGTTTCACAACAAAAGGTAAATATGTTACAATTGGCACACCCAAACTATAAAACCTAGGAAATAGGTTAAAAGCAAATGAGTTAAAATATCTTCCCTCCAAAAGTGTTGCTGGTATGACAGTGATGCTTATTCTGAGTACTGGAATAAGAAACAACATTTCTATGAGATTTTCACACAAAACAATCTGTGGCCATATCAGAAAGAAAGTCTCTTAATGAGCAGGGTTCTGGAAGATAATGGATCAGAATAACAATTAAAATAATAGTGGTTAACCTGCCTCATTTCTGTAGCTGTTCAGATGCAGAGAGTCTTCTTTCAAAAATTGAGTCTGTGCATCTCTCAAGACAACCACCAGTTACCCAGAACCACAGCTTGACCTCTGTTTCTACATATTTGAGTGGTACTGGAAGCAAGAATTCATTTTCCATATGTTTCCACAAAAATATGTACTAACTTTGGTGAAACTGAAATCACAGATTCAGAGATCCCATACAGATGTAGTTGTAGAACTTTTTATGAAAAGGCATATAAAACTCAGAAATTTGGCAATTGCAGCTTATTCAGAGGAGAATCAACACATTCTAAGAAATGAGGAATGTAAACAAGTTAAAAGAGGATCAAATGCAAGAATGGACTGCTTGGAAGAGAGTACCTTTTTAAAGTGTTGCATTTCATCTAATTGCTAAACTCTGTGAAAGCTGTTGAAAAGTATCAGCATATACTCTTTTAACAGAAGTGATTAGAATTACCTGGATTCTTCCAGCTTCCAGAAGTTTCTTGTTGCTAACTGACTTTGTAGTCATAGGTACATTCCTTACCTAGGTCAGCACTTCCATATTAATAAACAAGAAGTCAAGTAAGATTTTTCCCTAGGAATAAATCACTGCTATCCACTGTTTATGGAAGCTTTGAGCAGATCAGCCTTAGAATTACCTTTGCCCAGATTTTTTTCTTTCTGTTACCTAAGATTACGCTGAGTTGGCAATCAGAAATTGTGTTATTCAAAACACTAAGGAAAACATTTTTTAAATGTTTTGTGAAATAATTAAATGGCAGAATCTGGAAGAGAATGTTTTAATGCCACAATCTGGAAATTCATCCAAAAAAGAAACTATTTGTCTCCCTGCTTTTCTTTCCACCTTCACATATTAAATTAATGTGTAGTTTACATGATAACAATCTTTTGCTTCAACAGTAAATTCCTGATTTGCTAAAAATAAAGTACTTTTGACACAGAGAGACATTTCAAACATCTTTGGAGGAAAATGAGCTTTATCTGTGCTCTGAAAAGTTTACAGATATCATATACATGGTATTGAGTTTTCAGTGTGACAGTCTGGTGGAAGTTAATCAGTGATATTTCCTGTGAATTCACCTTCAGATGAGTGTTGTCTCTTTTTGTCATTTAGTTTGGTATTATATTATAACAAGTGAATATTTGTTCCTTTTTATAAAACTTTAGTTTTAATATTGAGCAGTATGGTGTATTTTTACCACATCCAGTAGATGATAGACATCATTTAAGTCAGCTAAATGCTGCTAAAACCCTATTGCACACCCTTGGTTCTTGCAGACACCAGCCTGCCTTTCACCAGTGCCATCTCTTCTGCAATATCTAAGTCCAAGTCCTGATCTGATTGGAATCACGTTAATTTTCATTGAACTCACCAAAATAACAGAACAGATTTGAGCTGTTAGCTTTGTTAATTAGATTGATACTTTACTGTATAAATCTGTGCCAGTGATAACTATTTGGCTGTACTGAAGAAATGGTTATAGTCTGAGTGCAGCTGTGTAGAAAGTGACTGCGGAGACCTTGCCTTATGTGCAACTTCAGTACGTTTTCCTTGGTCTGCTGGGTGTACCAGAATACTTTCTGAAATAACACAGCTCTCAGCAGGAAGTACCAAGAGTAAATGCTGGCCTGAAAGCAAAAGCTTTAGGCAGAGGAAACCACCATAGCAGCCTGGAAGCTTCTCCATGGAGTAGTTTTTATTCTATCAGATGCTGGCTGGCTGGCTGTAATGGCAACATTCTTGTATCAAAATATCCTAACATGCAGATATTCTTTTTATTGACCAATCTCTCTGACAGGTACAGACTTTCAGGGAGAAAAGATGTGTCTTGTTTAGTCATGGTGTTGCCATTCTGAAGAAGTTTCTGAAATTAGACCTAGCAAGTTTTATGGAGCATCTTACAAGGAAGCTTTAACCACAGCCATTATTTATATCAACATAAAGTAGTGGTGTAACCCCAAAGGAATGGCAATGTGTTATTTTAAGCAATCAGACAGGACATGAGAGGCTTTCTGATATCACACATTGGCATAAAAGTTAATGCTAAAGATCTTTATCCATGGATAGTACCATGTCTAAAATGTGGTTTGTTTTTTTTTTTGGAAAGACACGTAATTTTCTCCCTGCTTGGGGAATAATTGTCTGCTAATCACAGTAATGAAATGAATGACCAAACTTGCAAATCTGCCTTGACTTTCAAGCATTTGAGAATCTGAGGAATATCCAAGCATTTTGGATACCAGCTTGCATTCTGGTAGAACGGGTTTGATTCATCCACTACTTGAGGTTTCTTTTGTTGTCTCAGATAAGACATACTAGTCCAAACTTATAAAAGCCTCTTGTCCCCATTTGTAGCAGCTGAAACTCTTTTTAAATAGCAGTTACCTCCTTAAAACTTTCAGTGGATTTGCACTTAGGTCCATATTAATTGGGAAAATTAATCTGGGAGGACTGCTGGGACAAACACAAGGTTTGTGAGGCTAAGTATAATTTATGTTAAGTCCCGAGCTACTACCAAGGACACAGAAATAGAAATACATAAACAAAAGCTTGCAAGTTTCTATAATACATAACCCATGAAAAACATCTTTGATACTAAAGCTGTAATACATTCATATCAAAAGGCGCATTACCACTGGAAAAAACCCCAAACAAACCAAACTCCAAAAGCACAAGCTAAAAAGCTTCTGGGAAATGCTTTGGGGTTTTTTTCCTCAATGAAATGGTAGGAAAATAAAGCCCTGTGTGTGGATAAGAGCCATTTGGCTCAAATTACCCCAAAATTTGGTATTATAAGCAAATTAGTATTGAAAGAATTCCAGGCTGTTGTGATTCATAGTTATACAGAAGAATAGTTTTTGCTTTCTGTATGTGTATCATTACATGAATTTTTTTCACACATTTATTAATGTATTTTCTTATCTTAATGCAATGTGTGATTTGTATTCAAGTTAAGTAAATCATAACTTAAACAGTTACTTGTTCATCTGTATGTTAGAATCAAGCAGGAGTATTTTTCACTTTTAAAAATAGTTTCTGATTTATTTTTTTTAATGTGTGAACTTGAACTTTTGGATTCCTGCTCTCTCACCAGGTGATATCTGTTTTCCAAAGGACAGGAAGCCCTGGCATGTTTCTGCCTTTTCTGAAAGTATTTCTGCTGCCTTTTGAAGGGAGCAATGTAGGTGACTAATGGTTAGCACTCACCTCGCTGGAACCTAGGTTAAGGCCCATCAACTTGAGATGGACATATATCATTAGATGTGTGATACTCTTTGCCCCAGCATCACCCCTAGCTTGTTGAGGCAAATTCAGCATACTGGATCCATAACCATTCTCAGGGGAAGGCAAGGAACAAATCTGCTGTTTTAAACTGCTAATTCTGACTTGGGTTAGCCCTCCATTCAAAGCTGTACTATATAGGAGCCAAGGCACCAGTTTGGGTATGAAAACATCCAAGGTTAGATGTTGTAATGCTCCATCTAACTCAGTAGAACAAGTGCATAAGTTTGTTGATGGTACTAGACTGAGGAATCAAGTTCAGCCCCTGTAGAACAAGGCATATGGTAAAGGCAGAAGAGGGATCACAGTGTTGCAAATCACTGCCCTGCCAGTCTGTTTTAGCCTTGACCAAAGACCAAGATCTTTATGATTCATTGTCAATGTCTGTTCTACCTTCAGTTTTGACAAAAAAAAAGGATGTTTGCTATTGTTTGTGTTTTTAAATATTCTAGATTAAATATGTTGACCTGTGTGACCTCAAAAGTTAAAGTTTTGTATGTACCATGTGTATTTGGAACCTTATCTGGGAGTCTCCATGCTTTTCAAAACATATAGTGCTTGGGATGAAAATAAAGTATATTTAAACTTCTCAGTTTTGGGGAAAAGCCTAACTAAAATAGGAATATGAGTGTAAATCACTGGGGAATTGTAAGGATGGTTGCTGATCAGGTCTATGGTGAATTTAGGAGCAGTGCTTTTAAAGGGAGATGTAGCTAGCAGACAGTTTGGGAATGGGCACAGTGCTGGAGTCTCAAGCAGATAGGAGGTCTCCTGAAAATCAGGAAGGAAAATGCTAATGATTTTTTTGCAGCCTGACTTTATATTTTTCTCCTCTACCCATCCCTTTGGGCTATTCTGACCAAATGCTAAAGAGCTTTGCCAGGGTACGTCTTATGTAATAAGTTCCATTATTTGAGTTTAATACAGCAGTTTAGATTTGGGAAATACTTAGCTATTTCTTAAAGCATTAGCTCAATTTTATTCAGATTTTCCATGGTTTTACTGCCAGGCAGTTTAACTGAAAGTAACTCAGTTTTCCCTTGTGTCTTATTTTATGGGAAAGAATCCATAACTGCCAAGAGTTCCTATGATGCTTTATGATGTTTTTTCTAATACTGGTGTAATTCTTGCACAATATAGGTGTTCTAGGGTCACCTAGACTCTACAGTTACTATTTTACAGATGACATACTGCCAGGAATGTGAATGGGAAAGCCTGTTGTTCAGAACTACATATTTGTAAGAGCAGTGTGTTAAGAATAGGAGCAGTGAGAGTGCTGAATCACAAGTGGTGAGGCTCACCTAGTGATGGCTGTGACACTTCCTGCTCCCAGCTGTCCTTTCCATTCTATGACATGTGGTTTTCCACCCTCAGTGCAAAGATGGTTCAGCTGTTCAATGTAGTGGCTGCTGAATTTCTTTAATTTGCAGCCAAGCATATTGAGGCAAGCCCAAATAGTTTTTGGCTTAACTTAAAACTGAACTAAATTAAAACTTGAACTGTTCCACCAACAGTAGTACATCAGCAGCAGTTTTCCAACTGAGACACAGTTGCAACAAAACAAAAGTCTTGGGGGAGTGGGAGAGATTATTTTTATCAATGTCCTCAATGGACTCAAATTGTTGGATGGAGAAAAGATTATATCATTATTCTGTGTTGAGAAGCTCAGGAGCATTTCCAGGCTCTTTGGTGTGGGTACATGCCTTAGCCTTAACCCAGCTACATATTCCGATGAAGTACACATCCAGGACAAGTCATCACTGATCTTGAATGAGAACTCCTAGAGCAGGAGTCAGCTCCAGACTCAGAGCTCAGTTTAGATGTCTACAGTGTAGATTTCTATGTGTGATGTATGTATTTAAAACACAAAAGATTCAGTGAATGCAGTCAATAGGTCTCGAAGATGAGTTTTGTATATTGTTGGATTATATCCTCTTCTTTCATTCACCATTCCAGAAACAGTTACTGTATCATACTCATCTCTGTGTCTCTATAAGTACTAATGACTTCTCAATAATCTCTCCCTCTTTTCTTCATCAATTTGCCTCTGTTCCATTTGTTGGTAATACTTCTGAAGTCTGTTTGGGATGTAACTGCCAGAGACTTTGTGTTCTCTTGCAGAAATCTCATGAATGTTAGTAGATTGAATAGTGTTTGCTCTGCATTATGGACTCAACTTCTAGATGTGTCAATAAGTCTACAAGCAGAAGACAGACAAACTGTGACGTTTGGTGTCCCTCTTCTCACACACCAACTGCTGTGTGTCTCACTAAATCAGTAAGATTTGATTAAGGCTGCATGATGGCTTGCTCTTTTTTCTATCTTTCATTCATGTGAAAAGGCATTATCTTATAAACATTCAGTTGTGCCTTTTCCACCAGTGTTCTCTTCAAGAGCACAGCTGTTGTCTTGGGGTAAATTACAGTGAGTCCTTTGTGGTTACTCTTATCCCTTGGTGACTTCATCTGCCATGAGGTTGTCCATATAGCCAGTCCAATATACAATTTTCTTCTGATATTCCCATCATCTTAATACTAAAAGAATTCTCCATAGATCTGTGAATTGTACCCTTATTCTGACCACTGTTATGTTTCCTTCCCTTTTCAATACTCTCCAGGGTTTTTTATTAGTTTGTCTTTTTAATGCTGTTCTTAACAAGTCTGCCTGAGATTAAAGTGAAACCTTGTTCAGGGAGAAAAGAGCTTCTGGTGAAACAGATGTCACTTGAAGCACTATATATCCTTTTCTTTTGGCAACTGGCGCAGATTCTGGCTAACATCAGTGGGCATCCTGCCCTCCAACAGATGGTGAGAAGTGTGGAGAGCCTAAAGCCCGTCTGTGGAATATATTGAAGAGTTTATGTCCAGACACAAATGTTGAACAAGCTTTTTTAGTCTGAACTTCTGTTCCTGCAGCCAATCTGGAGAAAAGGAGAGCTTTTTAACAAAAGAATATTCTGCATCAGCATATGGCTGCTCCAGTGTTTAGAGCAGATGATTGTTACGGGAGGGTTTGGGAGAGGGAGATCATGAAGTAATCAGCATATTAGAAGAGTGACTCCATTTTTGGATTCTTTCTGTTGGCATACCTAGTAAGAGACTAACATGCAGTGTTTCTGGTTCAGCTGAATTTCACAGAATTAGTTCAGAAGTTGGAAAAATCTGTAGTACAGTCACTCAAACAAAATTAGGTAGCCTTTGAAGAGAATTTCAGATGTGTTTAAATAGAAAGTCTAACTTACTTTCTTATGGCTGTATCATGTTTGCCAACAATTTTGAAAATCAGAGATGTTTTTGATGTCATAAAACCATCTTGGAAAATACAGAAGTCATCACATGGATCAGCAAGAAGTTTGTGTGGCTTCTTATAGTCATGCTTAGGAACCTTGCTGGTTCTTAGTTTTTTATGGGGAAGGGCAGTGATCTATGCTACTGTAGTTAGGCCAGAAAATGTGTATTGCAACAAACATAGATACACATAATTAGGTCAAGGGTTTTGCCTTACATTTTCCTATGACTAGAAACACTAATATATAGACTACTGTACACATGATTTGTCTTTACTTGTAGGTGTTGAATCATTGCCCATCTGAACTTAAATATTGAGCAGGTTTAAATCAGCTACCTGGCATGATAGATGAAACAATAGCAAACTGTGATAAACACAAGAAATTTACTGGGTAATATTGAGAAATTGATGGAGATTTACCTGAGTCAAAGCAACTCAGCTGCAGAATTTGTATGTTTCTTGCATGATTGTAGGGGAAGAACTGACTTTAGCTTTGAAGGAAAACAGAGGCAGGTATTAAAGAACTGTGAGGGATGCAGATGAGAAACTGAAGGAGCTGCCTTCTTATTTGCTGTGCCCTCAGAAGAATGTTACAGGTGCTTGCATGCCTTGGAGCATGAACAAGAACAAAAGAGAGACATTGGGAAGTCTGCACTCCTTACCATCAGTGCATCCAGCTTCTGAAGATTGCCTTTGTTGTGGCAAAAGGGAAAGTTTGTCTCTAGGGATTGCATGCAGAAATGAGACCAAATGCAACAAGAATTTGGTAGTGTGTACATGTTCCCATGGAGGCTTGTCTAGAGACTGTGGAACTGTTCACTTCAAAGTCATAATATCCAGCTATCAGGTAGTAATGATTTTCTCTCACTATCAAAGCTGTTTTGGTGACTGAGGGATAACAAGTCTCATTGTCATTTATCCATACTTTTTGGGTTCAATTGCATCCTGCTTTGACATTGATTCCCCCTTACACTTCTTTGTTCTAATTCATGATGTTTTAAATTCTTTCATTTTTTAGAGTGGCCAAAATCATATGCTTTGGGGATTTTTTTTTAATATTGATTCTCTATGGATGTGTTATTTCATTGCATACACATTTCTGTAGCTGATGATTATAAGGTCAGTCCCTGAGTGAGCTCACTAGCAGTGTGCATTCAGTAGCACTCCTCATTAGTTGGTTCATAAAAGCATAGGTTTTTGCAGTTCTTTGTACCTTGTACTGGAGTGAAGTGTCCCATGAACTCAGTACCAGCTTTCTTATACTTACCAGCCTGTTTTCTATTCTTTTAGCTCAGCTAAAAATCACTGTGATTACTAGCTGATGCACAATCTCATGAGCAACATGAGATTTGCTTAGTAATAGCATTTTCTTTAAATAATGAAATTCACAGTGGTGTTGAATTATGGTGCTTCAGAAGTATTTTCAAGCTCCTTGTCTTTCTAATATTTAAAGCACACACAGCAGGTGTAAAAAATGGGAGGACAGAGCCTAACTCACTGAGTAGAAAACTACGTCTTTGTGTTAGCACTGTGAAAAAGGCCCAATCAGGGACCTAATCAAGAGACTGCAGAAGCTAAAGGCTCTCTGTGATCCACAGGCCTGGCATGGGGCTATTGTGTACTGGTTTATAGCTGAGGCATTGTGTTTGCTTTTCTGATAGAGCCCTGCACAGGGTATGAATAGGAAAACGGAGGCCAATGCCAGTTCCTGTTAATTTTTTTTTTTTTTTACAAGAATCTATTAGTGATTTGCCATGCACCCTGAATTCCTACTGTCACATCGGTTTGTTTCCTGATCAAGTCTCTGCCAAGATATTTTCACCATCCTTTATTCATTATCCTCTCCCGTCCCACGTGCTGCACCTGTGTGCTTTTGAACTGCTTTATGCATCTGGAACTGTTTGTCAGACTCTGGATAGTAGTTTTTCTCCCTCAGGAAATCTGTCTCTCCCTACTGTATGAGGAAATCTGGCTGTGTTCCAGGTTGCTTGGGAGTGTGGCTTTGCAGAGTGAAGTGTTTACACATGAATACCGAAGTGAGTGCTTAAGTAAATCTCCAGAATAAATCTATGTGTGTGTTACCTGGGCGAGGGCTGAGTGACAAATCAGATGATTATGGAGCCATATTTCACAATTCAACAATTACCTGCTACCAAATCTGAATCCATACAGCTTTTAAGGTGTGTTGAATTTTTATGCTTTTTTGTTAAGCCAGAAAGGAAGAGCTTTTCATCCTCATTTACCAATCTAACATAAATACTACCATTATTAATAGAGAAATTCATAGGTTTAGGTTACAGGAAAATTAATCTGATAGCTCTTCATACTCTTGCAAGTCAATAGAAGGACTCTATTGATTTTTAGTACTTACAGCACACACATCACAGGCTGCAGAGAAGTCTGATATCCATCTACTGCCTGTAGGAGCGCTTTAGCCACTGGGCTATAGGATGAGTTGAGGGCAAAAGAATTCATTGCTCTAGTTGGAGCTTGGCCGATGTGTGACATGGGAAGCTTAAAGAGAATTTCAAGTACTATATCTTCAACTTGGCAGAGGTGGGAAAAATGGAATATTAGGTTCAAATTTACATGACTTCAGCATAGAAAATAAACTGACCATCTGAGTCTGAATATGTAGGAGCAGATCGCTACCTCTTTTCCCCACTTAGAAGCTTCTAGATTATCAAATTATCATGCAGGCATTCAGTGAGCAAATGTGTCATGTCAGTGAGCAAATATTAATTGAATGCACTTATGCCTGTTGCCATGGTTAATTCTACATCCTTGTTGCAGAATGACTGGGAAAATTAAATTATTGGCATGGTTGGTTTGTATTCCACATCTAATGTGTAGAACAGAATTTTGCTTTCTTATTTGTGAACAGAACTGTTGAGACTTAGTGTGGACTTGATAGAGCAAACAGGCACTGCTGTGTCACGTCAGTTTGGTCTCTAGTAAATCCTTGAGTTAGAGGATGCAGGGTTGCTACTGCTTTATGGTTCTAGTGCAACGTTTGGCATTTTCCTTAAGATTTCAGCCTTTTGTTGGATGTCAGCAAAGTGTTCAACATGATTTCCTTCAGTCTTCTCCTGCACAAAGTGGCAAGTAACTGCTGTGTGAGGTGGGTATGAAATTGGCTAAGAGGAGGCACTGAGAGGGTAGCAATCAATGGTTTGTAGTCAAGCTGAAGGCCTGCCACAAGTAGAATTCCCCAGGGTTGAATACAAGGCTGCACACTGTTCAACATCTTCATAAATGATCCGGATGATGGGGTTAAAATCAACCTCACTGAGTTTACTGGTGACACAAACCTGGGTGGTCGAGATGGACATGTCAGATGGGAGAACCATCTCACACAGCGACCTGGCCAGGCTGCAAGAGTGGGCAAGCAAGAACGGTATGAAGTTTAATGAAGTGTGGCTGGGGAGCAGCTTTGCTGAGAGATCCCTGGGGCTGCTGGTGGGCACAAGCTGAACAAGAGTTGGCAGTGTGCTGCTGCAGCAGCTAAGGCATGTTGTATCCTAGGCTGTATCCACAGGGCTGTGACTGGCAGAGACAGAGATGTGATCATCCCACTCCACTTAGCACTTATCTGACTGCACCTGCAGTGCTGTGTTCAGTTTTTGTCCCCACAATTCCAGAAGGTGGCAGATGGATGGGAGAGGGTCCAAAGGAGGACCACAAAGGTGATCAAAGGGCTGGAGAACCTGAAGAGCAAGGAAAGACTGAGGGAGTCGGGTCTCTTCTCCCTGGAGAATAGAAATCTTGGGCAGGCACATCATCACAGCGTTCCAGTAAACACTGCACCAGGAGAGGTTTCATCTCCATGTAAGAAAGAAATTTTTTACAGTGATAACAATCATGCACCCAAAAAACTTCCCTGGTATTGGAATCCCCACTACTGGGGATTTTCCAGAAGTCGTTGGACAAGGCGCTAGATAATCTCATCAAGGCTCACTTCCATCATGAAATGTTGGGCCAAGCAATATTTTCAGGTCACTTCTAATGTGGGATGTTTTGTGATTATATTATTGTTTAAAGACCTGTTTTCTCTTAAATAAAACCAATCTTTTTAGCCTTAGATATTGGAATGTCTTGAAATATTAATAACAATGTGATAAGAGCCTTGGCAGGCAAATCAAAGCAGCTGAAAAGGAATTGTTGTAAAGCAAATCTGAAACTCTTTGCAAGCCAACTCTCTTTATTTTTGGGGAATCAGTTCAGAACTTGTAAAAACATAGAGTATTCAATATTGTGAAAAGTCTCTCTTTGGTGCAGTTGGTATTAATGCTTATTGAGAGGATACTTGAACTGGTACCCCAAGTGGCTTGCTAAGTTACCCCCTAAATTCTAGAGTTTATGTTCCTTGGCACCAGACGAAGTTTTTCTCCCTTTCTTCAGAAATGCTTATGCATTTCCAGGCCTTCTGCTGTCAGTTTAATTATCTCCTCCTCTATTATATTTCTAATTTCTACTGCAGTACTAATTATGTAATCTTATTATTTTGTAAAATCATTTTCAAATATTCAGATTTTTTAATAAATCACATTTCTCTGTTCTGTATTACTACCTTTATGAATGCATCTCAGCTTTCAATGGACATGAAGTATCTACACGTTTCAGTTTCTGAGGAAATGATTGAAAATATGGCTGGAGCACACTCTAGAGGCTCAAAATTTCAATGGCAGATTAATTCCCCTAAATTTATTTGTGTATCAGATCTCACGATTTTCGAAGCAAATCTCATGATTTTTTAAAGCTTTTTTTAAATTTCTAATGAAAATTTGAAGCAAGATTTGTGAATACTATGGATTTCTTCATCTCCCGTTCCTCCAGAGAAGTATCTTTTATTACTTCTAATCTGCTGACAGGGAGATGGGTTTTCTATGTTCTGCTAAGTCTTATATCTAGGTCAAAGATGGATGACATTCTGCCAGTTCATAGAAGTGCTGATATTATTTCTGTCATGTTTTGCAAACTAGGAAAATTTATCTTGGTAGATTTTATAAAATTGTGTCCTGAAAAGGTCAAATGCTGCATGTTATAGAATTGTTTGGAGGACCGAGATACAAGTATACATAAATTAAAAAAATCTAAACAGGTCTGTGGATGTAATAAGGTTGTATAGAATTTATTATGCCATTTGAAGAGTCAGTACCCTACATGGGAGATGGGAGACTTTGTGTTCTCTGCTATTTTACATCATGTTAGATGACTGGAAAGCTTGCATGAAGGTTAGGCAGAGCAAGTTTCCTAAAAGTCCTGATTTATATGTTGTTTCAAATAATCCATGTGCTTATACATTTTCACTTGGCAGTTATTTTTTTATCTGTATAATATTTCAAATCAAATGTGAAGCTCTTGAAGTGTAGCAAAAGTATTAATGCATTTTTTGGACTGCTGACACTTCAGGACCATATTTAGTAACAGGTTCATGTTACTCTTGAAGGGTGGTGCTAAATGTTCAGTTGAGTGACGTAGACAGCTGAATGCTGTCATTATATCTGAGCAGCAATTTGTGAAGTCATTAATGATGTTTCTAAGCTGTGAAATAGGCAGCTATCAACACTGTCAAATTTTTGTTATTATTTTCAGCTATTTGTTTAACATACATGTTGCCTGCTTGGGTTGTGTTGATCATATACTATTTAATGCTGCCACCCTAGAGCCTCAATGGTGAATCAGCCTCAGGCATCCCTGTCTGGGTGTGGAGCCTACATAGCAGTAATCACAAGACCTTTCTTTTTTTAAACTGCAGTTGCTGTCTCTGTCTCTGTTCCCACTTCTCTGGCTGGTCATTGCTTCATTACACAGAAAATGTGCCCTCCAGTTCTCTGTCCTGCATTGGCTTTGCTGCTTATTTGAAGTATTTGGGGCAGATTCAGGCATAACCAGTAGCAGCCTTGCTGGGTACAGATTCCAGGGATGTACAGCCTGTCTGGCCTGGCCTGGAGCCACTTGGCACGCTCTTGCTATGAAGACTCTGCCAGTACTCAAGACCTGGGGCTGTGGTCAAGGCAGCCGAAGGATGTGCTGATTCAGCGTGTCCATGCTGGAGCATGGATTCTCAATCTGTAACCCATGAGCTAATATTTACCTTTGGAACAGGTGGCTGGGGTTATTTTCTTTAGTTGGATGAGAGTCTTTACACTTTGGAAATTGTCTGAATGACTCTTCAGGCCTGTGAATGGCTGTGATTGTAGTTACCAATCCCTGGCAGAAATCACACAGCTGAAAATCAAGGGAAAAAGGACAGGGGTAAACTGGAAAATGCATCTGAGCAAACCTTGTCCCTAAAAGGTATGGACCACTACAAAATAATATTTTTTTTTATTTAAAAATGTCCCTGGATTCTGGTTTATATGTTGAGAAAGAAAAAGTGTTTTCATTTGAAAACTGAAGGAAAAAATGCAAAACTTCTACTATTTTTTTTAAAAAAGGAGATTTCCAGGCAAATTTGTATGTGGTCAATGTCATACTTTTCCATCAGATTGTTCTGCCAATCTGACTGGACAGCTTTAAAAAGCAGACCAAATAAGTTTTTTTGCTAGCCAAAACATACAATTTCTTTTTAAAGAGAAATTTAAAATATTTTTTAGAAGTGGCCATGGCATTCATTAGCATTTGATCCATTTTAACATTCTGTATCCCTTAAAATCCTGAGCTTGTCTGAACTCTGGATACAGAAATTGTTTGGAAAGTATAAACTACCTATTTCTATGTGCATGTGCAATCAAATTCCTCTGGGCAGAGCTTATGTTTCAACAATAACTACCAGCAATGACAAAAGAAAAAGAGGAAAAAACCCACAAAGGATAAGTGAAGTGTATACAGAGGAGGGAGAGAGCACCAAGAAAGAGAGTAGGAAATAATGTACCATGTGACTGAAGTCAGAGTGGGAATGATTATCCTTGGGGCTTGATCCTCAGGCGTGGGATTTGAGCTGGAGCCTTCTCTTCAGTTACTGATTTTGGTGCCTAGCACTGATGCTGAGTAAGACATCTATAGACAGTTTATATATACCATATATACCATATAGACTATATATACCATGCCACCTTCCAACTAATTTAAAGTAATTCATAGCTATACATAAGACAGGGTATTCTCAAGGAAGACATCATCCATATATGTTCTTTCGAAGAATTTGCTATGACTCTATGGCTTTTATATTTTAAAAAATTTTTCCTGATTGTGCAAATGCAAATAGTATTTTCTGCTTGCACTACTTTATGTGTATATGTGTATATATATATATGTATGTATGTGTGTGTGTATATATATATCGCTAAAGGCTAGGGAAAAGTCAATGTGGAATGGACTTGTTTCTTATCCAGAAGCTTAAAATAATGTCTATTCATATACCACTTACAGTAAGTCTTGAGAAGAATGTTCTTTTTATCAATCTTATTTTAACAATTACAAAATCAGTAGGTTTATTTGATTGTTAGTTATGCTTGGATACCTTTCAAGATTTTCATATAAATAGATTTTGTTTATTTATTTACTATAGGTTAACCTTCAAATACACTTACTTTTAACTGCTTATGAAAATGCCCTTGTCCACTGCTAGAGGAGGACAGTTACACTATAACAATTAAGAGAATCATGCAGTGGCTGTATTATTTTGAGCTACTGTTGCACACATGTATGTGTAAAATCAGTGTGGACAGAATTCATACTGCCTGAACAAAATTTGTATGTATTGAGCAGTGTGAACTCTGCAGTTGGGGGAGAGCCTTTCTTTGCCAGAACGTGACAGGAAGGAAAAGCCGCTTCTGGCAGAGACACATGATGAAATTAATTCCTGTTCATTGAGCTCATCTTAGTGGTAAGGGGAGGCATTATAAGAGTAACCATTAAGAGACACTGCTAAGAACATCACTGAGCTCAGCAAACTATGCTTTTCAGCTTTTGTGATTTTATTAGATATCTGGATGAGGTAACCTCTTGAAATAGCTGAGAGGAAGAGAAAGAAAAAAAGATGCTGGTTGCCTAACATCATCCTGCTGAAGAAATCCTATAGTCTGCTGCTACCAAGAGATTAATTCTGAGTTGCTGTTTTCTTTATCATGAAGGATATGTTAAAAAATTGGGATTTTTTTTTGTTTTATTTCCTTGCATATTCTTGAAGAGTACATCAGAGACATTTTTGTGAATGCAACCCCTTGTCTTGGAAAATCATATGCAATCACCATAACTGTTTCAGTCTTTCTGGTCCTTGATGGCCAAAGAGAAAACTTGTTTTATGCCTGCATTTTAAGACCAGAAGTGAGAATGATGATTATTTAGCCTGAAATTCTCCACAACACAGGTCGTGTCTCAAGTCAGAGTCATAGAGGATCTGCTTGATAAGGGGATGCTGTCTCATTTGCTTATTCAATATTGAGTATTAAAACTCCTTGAGCTTATTCCTGTATGGGTTTTTTTTTAATGTCAAGGTGATTGCTATGAATTCCCATAAGCAAATACTCTCACAATGAAAGACTGGCTGTTTTTCTCTAAAATTCATTGATTGCTGATCTTTAATTTATAGCTGTAATTCTAGTTCAGATTTTATTTTATTTTTTAGACTGTAATTTAGATTTAGGGGATTTTTCATGTGTTTTTTAATTGTTTGATATATGGAAGTTTCTGTATGAAATAATTTGGCCTGAAAGGACATCAAAGTTTATCTACTGCATATTTCTGTTGCCAGGCAGGAACATGTGTAGATATATCCCTTCTGACAGATACTGGTCTAGCATTTTCTTAGATGTTTTTAACAATGCTAAGGTTATGGCACCTCTCCAGAGAACCTGTAAGGACATTTCCCCATATCCAATCTGAATTTGCCTTGCTGCAGTTCCTTTTCATTGCATGCACCACAGACATGAAAAACACATTATTTCCACATTATGGTTTGCAATACTCCTATATATCTGAAGATATGTTCCATCTTTTTGCATAGGTCATATATTGTTCCTACCTTGCATTCTCACTTTCCCCTTGCTATTATCAGTAGCTTCATTAGCACATGTATCTATTGTCATTCTTACAGTTCTTTCATTTCTGCCTCAAGTACTTGGAGTTAGAATCTTCACAGTGAGTAACTTCTTGATAGCAAAACATCAAAATTTGCTTTTATATTTTATCTAAACTATTTTATTCCCTGGTAAAGACACAAGACTTCTAAGGTCAGTACAATAAAAAAAAATTCGTAAGTCATTGGAACTTAAATGTTTTATTTTGGTGTTTTTAAAAGACTGATTTCCATTTTCAGCTCTCCAAAATGAAAAGTAAGTAGGTACAGGTATCCCTTTCTTTTGCCTCTGTTTACAGGATGTCAGACTGGACAATTTCATGCAGCTGCCATTCCTTCTGTAGAAACAGATTTGTGCAGCAGGGCTATATATTTTGCCCCTCAAAAAGCCTTAACTTTGAATTAGCTAGATGGTCTGTGCTACCAGCTGGTGGAGAGTCTGAGTAGTCTGCCCCTAGGAGACAGCTCTTGTTGGGCAAGAGTACTTGCCTTCCAGACCCAGCTTCCCACCATGAAACGTCTGTGCTCCCTCCAAGACAAACCTGGATCATTTCACCTCACATAATCCTAAAGCAGCATCGTGGAATAACTTAGGTTCAGAAGGGAACCCTGGAGGTCTCTAGTCCAGCCTCCAGTCTAGCATGACTTACAAAGGACTTTTTCTAGTTGGGTTTTGAGTAAATACAAGCATGTGGTCTGGTCTCCTCTACATGAGATTTCCCGGCTGGACCAAGCCCAGCTTTCCCAGCCTCTCCTTTTGGATGGTGAGCTTCAGCCCCTGGACCATCTTTGTGGTCCTGTGCTGGACTGGCTCTAGACTGTCAGCGAGTACTGGGGTGCCCAGAACAGGAGCTACTCCTCCAGGGGGAGCCCCTCAAGTGGGAATAATGATATTACAAGCAAGAGAGGAAAAAACCACTTCTCTTGGCCAACTGGCTGCTCTCTGAGTGCACAAGGCAACAGGGGGTTGATGTAGATGAGATAAAAATTTTGTATGGATTTAAAAGTTTTAATGTTTTTCCCTTTTGCTTCAGGCTGCTTATGAGTTTTCTTCAAAACAGTATTTCTGCTTAGTCCTCATATATGTAGCTTGTATTTAGAATTCAGCATCATTTTGAATGCCTCTCTCAAAAAGTCTTTTCCACTTCTTGCTACCAGTGCCTCGTGCTTCCTGAGTGTTTAAACACACCGTGGTACCTAATGACCAGGTGGGACACAGATCAATTTGTAAGCTTGCATTGTCCAAAGCCTTTAAAGGAAATGCTGTCTGTATGCCTCATTTGTTTCTAGAATAAGTTTCAATATTATTAACTAAATATTCAGATTATTTGCAGCATTTCTGCTGTCACTGTATTTATACCTCCCTGCCTGAGTAGAAAGCTGAGACTTAATTGTGTTGTGGTCAACAAACTCACTCTTATTTTGGGTGCTCAACTGGCTGTTGTGGAGGGACAGTTTCCATTTCATCTGAGCACATCCTGTGCAAGTGAGATAACTCAATCATGAACATATGTTACAGGAAGTACAGTTGTAGCACATTGGGGTTTTAAAATTTATTTTTAGATTTATGACTAAAGGGTAGTGTCAAAGTTCATGGTCTAAAAGTGAATATTTTGTGGCAGTCATCTTATTTTTAGGTCTCTTAACTTGAAACAGGATTCCTCTTGGCTTGTATGGTGACCAAAAATACATATAGCTGTAATTTGCAATAAACAATTAAATGCTTTTGTGGAAGCTGAATTTGCTTATGTGAGATTCTAGTGTTTACAAACCTAGTAAAAGAACAATATTTGACTACAAAAAGTGGAAATCTTTCAAAATTTGTTTGTTTTGTTTTTATTTTTGTTTTAGAAGATGAAGCAAAATTATGGCCAGTTTTGTAGTCCTGCAGTCATGATGTGCCTTTGTTTATCTTTCTCATTTCATTAGGTTATTTGGCTTTAAATTAAATGTAAAAATATGTGTATTGCAGATAACCTATACTGTTTAATAAATACCCCTAAAGTGTACTTTAAGATAAAGCAAATTATCTGTTTTGTGCTTTGCAAAATAAAAGGTACAAACCAAGTCTTAAATAAAATGTCTTGGGCTCAAATTTTGATCCCTTTATTTTGTGGAACAGTATCTGCACCTCAAACAGTCCTGCTGTGTCACTTTGAGGAGCAAAGCCCATCTCCATGTGAATAAGACTACCCCAGCATTGTCACACAATATTTAATTATGTTTCATCAGTACTACAGAAGATCTGCTCTCACAGTTGTTAAGGCAAAGATCTCAGTGTGTTTGTCATGGACTGAATAAAAAATGTGGGATCACTTCGTGGCTGCTGTTGTTTAAATCAAATGCATTACAGTCTGGTTTTTTTGTAATGTTTAAATAAGTATATTTGGTGTTGAGCTACTTGATGCCTAATTGTCTCCAGTTTGAGTCTTCAAAGGCTTACTCTTTTCCATTGAATCAACTTGGATACTAGCTGAAAGAGTATAGATAAAGACCTCAAGTAGTTGCAGAATTCATCACTTTATTACTTTCAATTCTTCTTATTTTTTACACATCATGACCTTTAGCTATGGTCCAAACACAATGTTGCATTTATTAATTCAAAATTTGTTGCAATTTCTGCATAAAGACCAACCTTTGTTTACATCAGTATTCAAAATCCAGAGAAATTCAGAATCCAGAGAAATTTTCCCCAGACATAAATTACTTCTTCAGGCATTAAAGACAACAGGAGAGAGTAAAGAAGGAAAATACATATAAAGGTCCTGTCGCAGATCTCTCCATTGCCTTTTAATTTGGCAAAAATGAAATTTGGTATTCAACATAATGAGTGAGTGCCTCAGCCTCACCTGTGCTATATCAGTTAAGTTGTCTGAGCTTGAAATCAAAGGTGGAATAGAGCTGGTGAAAGTTTGACTCTCATGTGTCTACTCATTCCATAGAGGTCTATATGATCAACTTCTCAGACAGGGAAACTGCACCCAAGGAAATTACTTTATAAATATTATTCAGCTACAAGTTTTATAGAATGATTTATTCTCATCCGTAGAAGTTGCCACAGTTGAAATTTGTCTTCTGCAGTGACATTTTTTTAATAAGTGACAATATGAGGCTTGATATTTCATGTTTACGAGAGTATTTTTCCTTTGTTTTGTATTGAAATTTCTGTAGGAAAAAAGCCAGAAGTGGACTTTGAATTTTTTTGTTTCTTCTTCCTCATGTACAACTCCTTTTTACTTTGTGCAAAATTGCTTGAGCATGAACTTTGATGTTTTGACTTCTGTGTTAGTTAATGAAATAATCCTATTTTCAAGAAGGACTTGACCAGTAGACAGAAATCTTTATAATGTAAAGTAGAGGTGTAAAACTAATCATTATTGGTCCAAACAATCTTGTGAGTTTGGGTGAAAAAAAATAATGAGAAAAAAAATGCAGGTTTTAATGGTGAGAACTACACCCTATTTCAGGAGCTTTTTTTTTTTTCACTTCCACACCAACATATTGTTTTAGGCTTTATCCCATTTCCTAGTATATATTTGGAAGCTTAAATAGGTGGATCAAGTTATTTTGTTGGTGCTATTTCTTCCCACTGGCATTAAGCTGTGACATTCAAACCATAGCAGCACAGCAATGCAGCATTTGAACATCTCTTGTGTACAGTACTTGTGTCAGACATCAAAGCAGAAGGCTCACATTTACATCTGATCCCACACATATTATTAAATTTTAAGATTATGTCGATACTGTTGTGATGTAAACATAAAATATAAATTGGTTACAAAACATTTCTTAATGTTAAACTACCTCAGATTGCCTCAATTGGTGTAATTAGACGGTGAATGTAATTTACATGTTGAGCAGTAGAAAAATTCTTCCTTACTGACAAGGATACATTAAACAATGTCTCCAGCAAATTTTCTTCTCTTAACATCCTCTGCTTCTTAAGTTATTGTTTAACTGATTTAGTACTATTTGGCATTAATGCAGTGATTGCACATTTTCTTCTGACTGACGTACATGATAAGGAGATTTTAATTTCTGAAATGAACAATTACAGACTTGTTTTGCTGTTGAACTGAATATGCAAATAATTATGAGGAAAATAGGCAATGCTCCCAGGAAACCTCTGGTTTCCAAGTCCAGTCCAATTAGTAAAGAAGGAAGCTTTTTTACGCAGCTTTTATCATGGTTTGTTTCACTGATCAGATAGAGATTCTTGACAGAGATGGGACTGAACTGTTCGGGTTGAAAGATAAGGTATAGAGGTATAGACTCTAGGTATAGAGTCAATCCATTATTTTGATTAATGGTTAATCTAGTACAGGCTTATAAATATCAGCACATCAAGACATCACATGTAACATGCTGAAAATACAGAGATCTGCAGTGCTTTGGGGCACTCTCAGGTGCCCTAGAAAATTCAAGGTAAACATTGAAAAATCTTACTTTGTTTAATTTAAAAAATATTTTGTCTTACCTATGTGATGTTGTTTCTTTCTGTAGCTGTATCTGATAAATAGCTGGAACATGCCTTCTGGAAACTGGCTGAAACTTGTGGCAGCAGTGGCTGCAGAGCTGCCATCCAAATAGGCTTTGCATGAATATAGAAACTCCCCATTGGGAGCATAGAAAACATGGACTAAGAAAAATGAGACAAAAAATTCAGGCAGTTTTCACCCTAGGGTTCTTCCAGTGTTCCATAGTCCAGTTCCTGTGTTTAAAAGCAGGAATATCCCATTACTTGGCTGGAAACATAAGATTTAACAGAAGGCCATCAAGTAATGAAAGCCTGATGCTCTCCTTATAAGCATTTTTTTATATGGGGTAACAACTTTGGTGGGATTACACCTAGAGTCCTAGAACCATGAAATCGTTATGGTTGGAAAAGTCCTCCAAGATCATCAAGTCCAACCTTGGAGTGGATACCACTGTGCCCACTAAACTATACTGTGAAGTGCCATGATCACTTCTTTTTTGAACATTTCCAGGAATGGTCGCTCCACCACTTCCCCAGGTAGCCTGTTCCAATTCAAACAGGAAAGATTGCAAGGAGAATATGGCATGGGAGAATATGTCTAGGAAATTCAGCATGCCAGTGATACTTATTTCTCCTTTCTAACCAGCTCTGGTATAACTGCATGTGCACCTTGGCTTTCATAGCATTGTAGATTTTTAGGATTCAAGCCCTCTGGAAGACTTTGTTTGGTAAGATGCTTGTCAAGGGACTACTAATTTATCAGAGCATACTGATTAGTTGGCCAAAATTAAGAGCACTGAGATTTATAATCACTGCCAACACAACTATAAAAGCCAAGGAAAACACACAAGATTAATGTCCTTAAACACTGGGAGCTTAAAGAGGAAATGGTAGAGAGCTGAGCCAGATAATCATAATCCATATTTGTTGGGTGGCTGTAGTTTTAATCAGCAAAAAAGAAAGTAGCCAGAGGTGCCCAGAGATTCTGAGGCAAAGCATAAGATTTCAGCTGTTGCCATCTCCATACACTCTGACTGAGCAGCTTACAAAACTGGCCCTCCACCCTCCTCTTGGTACCCGGTGACAGCACCCCTGAAAACCCTATAGGGTAGGGAGGTGAGGCTCCCATAAGCTAGGTGAGCCTTCAGCATTAGTATTCAGGTACAGACTTAGTATTTGGTTTCTTTCAAAAGGAGCACTAGAAGACCATCTTACTACTCATTGAGAGTGTCACAAATAAATCTGAAGTGAACTGGTGATACAAAGTTATTAAATTAGCCTAAATTAATATAATATAATTAATATAATATAATACGGGCTGGAAGAGTGCAGATGCTAACTGTAAGGCAGATGGTGACATTTATTGACTGTGACATTTATTGATGGATCATTAGAAGGCTTCTAGTGCCTTGGCCCTTCAGTACCTACTGCATAGGAAACATCCATAGTCAACGAATAGTACTGCAGGACTAAAAATAGCAGCTCCATCAGCTCACGTGATCTCTTGCAAAAGCAGTCCAGAGAGCTCTTGAAAGCCTGATTGAGCCATAGATGTTCTGCTGAGCTCTACTGCATGCCAGGCTGGGGTTCTGGCTGGGTGCCAGGTGAGCAGGTTCCCAAAACCCTCCCCTGAGCATGCCCTGCTGCCATGCCCCACACCCAAAAAAGCACGAGGATGACCCAGCAGATGGTGACACTTGCTGTGCTACAGGGAAACAGCAATTTCCCGTGAATGGGGAGTAATCCAGTTTTACATTTTTATCAAATGCATCCAGTATGTTGACCACTCATACCACTGTGAATAAGAATCCTCTTGCAAACATCACGATCTAATCAATCCCATCAAAATCAGTTCTCTTTCTCTTTACCTGAGCAAAGTGTGGAAGTCTTGTCATAAGTACACTGATGGAAGAGCTGTATATTTTGATGCTCGTGCTCAATGCATTGACTAAGAGCTTCTATCTACCTGTGTTCTCTCCTCTCTCTCATTCCCTGTGCTGCGTTTGCATCCTCCCACACTTCAAAGATGTCTTCAAAATTGTCTGTCTAGTGCCAAAGATTTTGGAGTAAAGTGAAGGACAGGCAGTGGAGCAGCAGGATGCTACTTCACTCTGGTAATTGCTGTGAGTTTAAAAATGAAAGAGGCATAGATCTAAAGCAAACGTTTATAGGATTGAAAAACTTGAATGCAAAAGGGCTCTACAAAATACATCCAAGGGTCACTATGTGTAGCTTCCAACTCTGTGAGCCTATATCTCAGAGAAGAGAGTTTTCTTCCATTAACCTAGTTTACTAAGTGTATTTTCCAAGTGGCAATGAACGAGTGTCATTAGCATTCACTCAGAGTGAGAGAATGGCTTTGACTGCGGTTCTGCTTATTTGACTTCTCTCACTAAACCTTATCCATCATGATGAATGCTTGGCCCACTTTGATTCTGGTAGGCGTAACACACAGTCTGCTGGGGAGCAGAGCCTGGGTGATGTCCAGTCCCTGCTACTGCACTCAAACCATAGAATCACTATAACCTGCACATTATACACCTCTCTAAAAGCAGCTGAGTTATTTGCCCTGATTTTTCTTATCAGCATTGAAAAATTTTATGGTTAGAAGAAGCAAATTTTTTTTCTGATTTCTAGCATAAATTTATTCAGGACCTGTTTATACCCATTTGCTCTTGTGCATTGTCCTGAGCTTAAATAGCTACATGCTTATCTGTGATATTTACCCATGGGTATATTTATAGACAGCCCTCCTGTACCCTTTCTCAGGCTTTGTTTCGCCAGGGCAAACAAGCCGAGTTCCCATAAGATCACTGTCAGTCTTCTAATGACTCTATTGCCATGTGATTTAGTTTTTCCAGAGAACAAGTGTCCAAGTTTCTGTGCTATAATCCAAACGAGTTTCTACTGATGACTCAGTAACACTCTTACACTTACTGTGCCCCAAATTCTTCATCAGATACAATTTAGAATCCAATGTGCCTTTTTTATGGATGGTCATGTCAGTCCCCTGTGATCAGAGCTCTTTGCAAATTGTTGAGCTCGCTGTTTAAAAATGTCATAGATTCATCAACTTTAAGGGAGTTGTGACAACTTCCACCAGCTGGGGATCTGCATCTGATATTTCAGCTTGCAGGACAGCTTTCTCTGTGTCTGGCCTGAAATGGTGGAGCTCACTGCCAACTCCCCTCCCCCAAGTCCTTCCGCAGGGGAACCATGGATTTGCTTCTGTCCAGCCTGCAATGTTAAAAAAGCACTTACTTCAACTCATGCTAACAAAATACAGGGCAAAATTTGAAAAATACTGTTCATTCGTGATTGATTTGTTTAAAAATATGCAAGAATCTCAGCTCCTTTCTCTGTTTGTTTAAATTCAAAACATTTTTATCAATTTAATAATTTTGATTTCTCACTGTTCAATTCTTGTCCTTAATTTCTTTCTCAGACCTTATTAAATGTGAATAAAACTTTTGAAATGGCAAATAAAATAGGTTTCTTCCAGTGAAGACAGCCTAAGTGTGACTGCGCTGCTGCCAATTGTCCTGCTTTATTTCTTCCTTTCTCAGGTCTATACTTTATCTTCCATCATCTGTGATTTAGACTAAGCCCTTCATGGCAAGGACCTTCGTTTTATATTCATCTCTGCCGAAAGCAGAGACACTTACTGGTTTCTGAAAGTATAAAGAATGTAGCAGATCAATGCCATTATCTTGAACTGCACTTAGAAGACAAAGGCAGCTCTTGAATTGATGCTCTCGGGAGTGCAGAAGCAGAGCTACATTTTGGGCTGCTGCACACTTACCAGAACACTCTCTGTATATTTCTTCCTAAAGATCATAGCCAGGGTAAAAGCTACAAAAGCACAAGCGACTGTGATAAAGCTTGTAACAGCTTGCCTCATCAAATCAAGCAAATGCTAACAAAAATTTTGACTGCTGGGATTAAGATAGCCGAAGACTTGGCAGCAGCCTGGACTCTGAGCTCAATCAGAGCATAGTGTCAACAGGCTGCGCTGATTTAAAGTAAAGACATAGTGACTGTATTTCTGCTTTTGAGTAGGCCCTGAAGGCAGGCACTTGCACAGGAGGCAGTAGAGCATGTGCATTAGAACCTTGAGAGATGTGAGATCTATGATCGGGGGAAATAAATGAGAGACTTGGTCTCCAGGGCGTCTCTCTCCCAGCTAAAAGATCTCATGATGCTAAGCATCCCTGTCTTCCCCAAAGTTCTGCAACAAGTGCCTGCAGCCTCCATGAAAGGAAGCGGTTTAAAGGCACCTTTTTTCTTTGTTTATTTTTCCTTTTTGGCTTGGACATTGGTGTATTGAACACACTGCGTTCTGTGATCCCTGTTTGAGATGCCCAAGCCTGCCTGAGCACCCATCGTGGTGCCCTGGAGCTGAGCACTGCAGTCCCAAGCATCATGCTGCTGTCACCCTTGGTCAAACCCCTGCTCTCAGAGTCCTGGATTTGTGTTTCTGTAGCAGCACTTTAGCTGCTCTCTGTATGGTACTCATTTATTTCTGCTTGATTGATAGGCCTCACAGGACAAAAAACTTTGCATCTGCCTATTAAAATAGTTCACAACTTGGAAGATAATTAAATAATTTGATCTCTGTTGTGGTTTTGTTTTTTTTTTTTTTTTTAATTCATTGACACTTGTGCCAGCACCACACAGCTCATTGATCTGCCTTCCCGAGTTCACCAACACAATCTTTGGTGTATGGGTTTTAACTGACATCTTTGGCTGACAGGTAGTCAATCAACAGCAGAGAGAGCTGGTGATATTGAACTTGTGATAGCTGGTTTCAGGAACTGCAAAAGACTAGCTTCTCTATGAGCCTCAAGATTCCTTTGTAAGGTAGGTTTAAATGACGTGGAAATACATCTCCGAGTTTAACACAGAAATGTGCTTTGTTAGGGTAAAGCTTTTACTACAGAGGGATGTAAATCTCCCTAGGCTAAAACTACAGAGATAGTTACATATAGCATGGGAACCCCAGCGCAGCAATTGATCCAGTATGACCCCTATATAGCTAATTAAAGATTGTCAAGGCAATTTCTGTTCAAGCCGGACTAATAATTAATTAGTCACTTCCTCATTGAAATCCTGACCTTGGCTTGGCACAGGGGAAACAGAGACTTGTGTATCTGGCCAGAGCATCTCATTGCTGCCCAGGGGCAGGTAGACAAGGTATTAACAGCTGAAAATGGAAAACAGCAATTGAAAGTCCAAAATGAAAGAGTAGCTTTCTTTACCTGCTCTTTCCTTTCTCTCCTGCTCTCCCTCCTCCAAAACAAATTGCTCAGGCTAAAAGAAAAAATAAAACCCACAGAAGTGTAATCATCTTTTGGAGACTTCCAGTTAATTCATACCACAGAATAGAGGAAGTATCTCTAGTGGCAACTTGCTGGTCAAATTGCAAACTGGCAATTTATTCCTGCCGTTTTGTCTTTCAATCAGTCCCTAATACATGGAAGAAATTTACCTTCTACCTCGTGCCTACCTGGTTTCCTTAGTAACTTCTCAAGAATATGACAAAAGCTTGGAAAAGACCAAATAAATTGTCAAATACTTAATCTTTATTTTTAGAAAATGATGTGCTGTTTAATCTACCAGATCTCTGCCAAAGTTGTCTTATGTATTTCATAGATCATTGATTTATTTCTTGTTCAAAATAGGTCCAGATATTATTAAACTGAGACACCTGAGACACCTGTCCCTCCTTCCTGCCCCCCCTGCCCCCCAAACCTAAGAATCTTTTTGCTTGTGTAAACAGGTTTAAGGCCTGGAAGTTACCTGAACCTCCACACATGCTTAATATATATCCTTTGTTTATGAGAGTCAGTACCAATATTACTTTTTCAGCTCTGCATAAACTTAAAATGTTTTTCAGGAAAAAAAAAGTGGCTAAAATCATCCCTCTATGATGCCTTCAGAAAGAATTTAGATTATTTAAATGCTATCAGAATGGATGCTTGAATAAAGATGTCATGAGTTTATGATTTAGAAGCAACAGTGGGACCAGAGTCAGGATATAAGAGAGTCAGAACATCTTTAATTTTGAAACAAAGAAGAAGGAGCACAGACTTGCAATAATTGTATGTTTCATTGTTTGTGTTACATCAAAATTCCCACTATGGCATGGGCTCCACTCACCAGACAGTGCAGATGCAAAATATTTGTCTGTCCTACAAGATTGCAGTATAAGTGGACAGTACTGGAACATGTAGGAGGAAAGAATAAAACAAGGGAGCTTTGCAGAGAGTTCAGGTGCTTTGCAATAAATACTTTGTAGGGTAAAGTCTGATAAGAAAGGAAGCCAGGAAGGGAGGTGGCATGCTCCTAAATCTTTTGGGCACTACCTTTTTTTATCTTGAAAGATCTGGAAATGTTTTCCCGACCTGTGTCAAGCTTCTTTCAAAAGTCTCTCCAGGCAGTCCATCCACAAAGCTTTCCAATGGCAAAGAATTGCCATGTTTGTGTTCTTCATGGCTGGCAAACTATTGGATCAGAAGCTGTTGCTCAAAATAAATATGGAAGGGTGTACAGTTAAGTGCAGAAGAATGGTGAGGAGATAGGTGATGGATGTCAGTTAGTGATAACCAAGATATTGCTAATAATGAAGCCCTCTATTCTTTGTTAAGATCATTATTCTGTGTTGTAGTATGTTGTTACTTGCGTTGCCTTTGGATGGGATTTCCCACATGTCACATAGCATGCTCTCTACCGTAATCAGCCATGCACTTTTCACCTTGCTCATGTACTCATCACATCTCTCACATGAAAAGCTTCATAAACTCATGCCCATTGTTTTCTGCCATGGGCCAGTGCCAGGAATGTCCCCACTTGCTGCTTACCTTGCTCGGGAAGCTACTGGGGAACCCCTACTGGGGATGCTGAGGTAATAAATGCCTTCTAACCATTGCTGTGTGCATTGTACTTGTTTATCCCATCCTGCTTGGCTGGGCATTAATACTGGCATTGGCCAGTCTGCTGCTCTCGCCTAGACCAAAACAAGGAGCAAAAGGAAAAACAAATTTTGGAAGAAGTATCTAATCTACCTGAAGGGTCAGAATTTAAGAAAATCTGCACATATTATGGGTTAGAAGGAGGGTGTTTGAATTAGACTGAGTGTTGAAATTAGATTTTCTTGTCTCAAATTGAAAAGCATCTCTGTCTTTCTGGGGTGGCCGCTGGTTTGGGAGGAGATTCTGGGTCAGAAGAACTTACCAGAGCTGCTGTTCAGGGACTGTGATGGTGGTGGATGCAGTACACCAGGCTGTAAGCAGAACAGCAGATATGATGAGTTTGGGTTGGCATTATTCCCTCTACTTCTGCCTTGAAGGCGCTTTGCCCCTTGAGGGGGTCATGTGGGGCGAGAAGGGAGCACAGGGGTTGTGGTGGGATCTCCTCTCCTGGCGCGTGTGCTTATCAGGGAGACTAATGGCAACAAAGGGACCCTGGAAGCCCACATCAGCCAGCTCCTAACGAAAAAATACCGATTGCTCATAGTGTCCTGGCCAAGCAAAGCCTTAGGGAATGGTTTTTGTCAGGATAAAAGGCACAGGAAGGCTCTGTTTCAGGTTAGCCTTCACAGTCCTGAGTATTGACGCCGGCTTCCCAGGCGGTGCCGCAGACCATCCGGGTGGAAGCTGGCGGGAGGCGCTCCGGGGATGGAGCATCCCGGCAGGCGCACGGCGTGGATGGCGCGCACCGGAGCGAACCCGCGACCCGGCGGCTGGGCCGAGGCTCCCGAGCGGGTTTCCTTGCGCAAGAGATCGACGGGCAAAGGCAGAGATGGCGTCGGGCCGGAACCCGCAGCCGGTGTTCCCAGAGGCAGATGGTCCGAAACCAATGTCCCCGAGCCTGGCGCCGAAGGCTTGCGGGGGCACGTTCCCCGCGCGGCGGCGCCGTCCGAGGAGGAAACGAGGGGCCGGGGGATCCCGCAACTTTTCCCCGCGGCCGGCGCTGCCCGGCGGCTCCGGCTCCGGCTTCGGCTTCGGCTCCGGCTTCGGCTCCCGCTCCCGCTGCGGGCCCGCGGAGGCGCCGGCCGGCGCTCGGGGGCGGCCGGCGGGCGGCGCTCGGTGCGCTCAGCGGGCGCGGAGCGGTGCGCGGGTCTCCGCGGGAGCGCGGCCCCCGCCCGCCGCCGCTGCCAGTGATGTCATGGGGCGGCGGCGGCGGCGGCGGCGGCGGCGGCGGCGGGGGGGGGGCGGGGAGGAGGCGGCACTGCAGCTGCATGTGTCTGTAGCGGCGGGGCCGGGGCGTCGTCATCTGCATTCACATGGGGGCGGCGCCGCCGGCCTCCGCCTGAAGCCCCCGCCGGGGGAGACACAAAACCCACGCGAGGCGCGGGGCGCCGCGACCCCCGCCCGCCGCCGCCGTCGCCATGAATTCGGCGGAGCAGACCGTTACGTGGCTGATCGCCCTGGGCGTGCTGGAGTCGCCCAAAAAGACCATCTCCGACCCCGAGGGCTTCCTTCAGTCCTCGCTGAAGGACGGCGTGGTGCTGTGCCGCCTGCTCGACCGTCTGCTCCCGGGCACCATAGACAAAGTAAGTGCCCGGCGCCCCCCGCCCCGCCGCCCTTTGTGCGGCCGGGCCCGCCGCCCCCGGCCCCGGCCCCGCCCGCGCCGCCCCCCGCGCCGGAGGGGGGACCCCCGGGCCCGGGGAGGGCGGCGAGGGGCGCGGAGGGCGGAGCGGGGGCCGGTCCCCGTCGGGGGCCGGGGGAGAGCGGGGAGCGGCAGCCGGGCTGGAGGGGCTTCCCTCCTGAGGGGCCACTGTTCTGCGAGTGTTTTACAAACGCTCCGCTCCCCAAAGCGGAGTCCCGGCTGTGCACGGGAGATGCATTAATTTTGGGGGTGGACTATGGACCCTTACTTGCGTGCCACGAGCCGGCTGCAAACTTATCTACGCAACTGCTGAAACAGCCGGTGCCTCACCTCGCTTGGGAGGTGATTCAGCTCATCCCTTCCAGCCTCTGAAGGACATTTTAGCGTTTGATGCTTAGTTTTCTTGAAGGCTGTTTTAGCGTTATTTGAGTCCTTTACTGTTCGGTAGCCTGTGGGAAAAAAATCTTTTTCTTTT